>NC_086449.1:755548568-756166068 GCF_028390025.1 Pseudophryne corroboree
CCCATTCTCAAGGAAATTCTCCCTCCACGCCCAGAAATTATTTTTAAGAAATCACGTAACTTGAAAGACATCCTAGCCCCGAGCATGCTGACAATTGAGCAGGAGAAAGACCACTCCTGGCCCAAGTGTCTGGGCTCGCACAAATGCGGACGTTGTAACGTCTGTAGATTTCTACACCCAAATAGGAAAACCTTTACGGATGGATAAAGGAGGAAGGAGGGATCCAACGGGATTCAACGACAATTATGAAATTCTTATGAATACCCTACAGTGCTTATGTAACAATTTTCCTGGTCACCACGGCCCGCCCCCGCCCTTCCCTCACCCTCTCCCCCCCCCTTATTCCCCTCCCCCATCTGCTCCCCCCCCCTTTTCCTCCCCCCCCCCACCCGATCACACCCACATATTCTGCTAGAGATAAATATCACCTTCAAACACTATAGGTGGATATTACCTAATTTTAAGTATATTTGTGTAATTCGGAATGACAGTTGAAGAGGCATAAGTTTGCTACAGTCAAACCACACTGGAAATGCCCAACTACGTCCGATCTTGGAAGCTAAGCAGTGTTGGGCCTGATCAGTACCAGAGAGGGAGACCACCTGGGAAGATCAGGTACTGTATCATGTAACATTTATTAATTGCCTGAGAGAGGCGTCATTTCATATTGGCTATATACACTTTATAGTATATATATCTATATATAGCACTTTATATAGTACTTTATAGTATATTCACTTACACTAACTCTTAATATTCTCTATGATACCAGCACTTTATAATACATTCCCTGATCACAAAAGCACATGCACTTTATATTTGGCCACATAAGCATATGCACTTTAAATAAACAATAACTTTTTTTCAGCCTGTTACAGAAATAATAACATGCACTCCACTTTATTTATTTATATACCTTGTTACACCCATTGCCCCATATTGTAAACCAAAAGTGTACTGTAAGAAACTATCTGTGTCTCATATATATTCTCTGTTTATTTACATGCGATTGCTGCATCAAAATAAAACGAAGATTGTCCTCCAAATTGATCTTCCCAAAGATGGCCGCCGCACTGCTGAGAAATACAGATACAACAACAAAATGGCCACCGCTACACAGCTAAAGACTATGGCACCACTCGTCCTCCAGCCTCCGGTGGGCGCATGCGCAGTGAAACCCCGGTAGTGGGGCGGAAGTCACGGATAGACGCGGACACCGGAAGAAGGGCGGAAGTACCGCTCTGGCCGCCCTTACAGAAAAACGGACTTGTTTCTTATAGAAAGGAACACTCGTTTTTCAATATACTCACTAGTAACACCATCCATTATGTTGTAACACTATATTTACCCACTGCAAAGGATACTATAAGATATGGTAATTTTTAAAACAGGAAGTGATGTCATGATGAGCTCCTAATTATCACTACTATAAATAATCAGTCAGTCCCACTACACCCCAGCCCCTTGATGAAGTCCATGTGACGAAACGCGTTGGGAGACCTGTACCTACCTCATATCCAGATAAGGAATAACCTTTTTATTGATCGTATTGTAGTTTTTAATATTTTTTAAATATTTTTTAAGTACTTTAGTCCAGCTGTGATTTGTATTATTGTCCCATTTTTATGTTTTATTGTTAAATAAACTGTTATTACTTTTTTACCTATACCAATATTTATTGTGTTGTTGGACACCAGCGGTCGCTATATATCCCTCATTCCTTGCTTACCGATTTTATTTATTCAGGGAAGTTACCACCCCTGTTCTTTTTTGAGGGATTAAGCTGACGCCCCATAAGTAGTATAGGGGAGTGTTCAACTGTTTACTATCACAATTTACAAAGCATATCTGATACGTGTTCCAATCATATGTGGCGCATTAATAATCTTTCTCTTGGCATACTTTTTTGGTAATAATTTGTTTATTGCGGCCTGGTGAGGGGACATATTTTACAGAATGTTGAGAAACTCAGATCGTACAAGTAAAAGGAATGTATGGTGCCAAAAAAATTTTCATGAAAGTTTAAACACTAATGAGCCATCCCATCCTGGTGATTTAGATGAACTATTTTGGGGAATAGAAAGACTCCTCACTAAAGAAGTAAAGACATGGTGGGATATCAAGGGTTTAGAGCACTACATTTCAGTAGAGTACCAAGTGGTCTCAGGCTACTTAAGCAACCTACATTTGGCAATCAAGATGGGGTTTTTGTAGAAAAATGGGACAAAATACTACACACCTGTTCTATTGACTTAATGAAACTCCTTATTGATGAAAAAAAGAAGACCCTCTCATCTCTGGAGAATGAAATTAAGACCAAAGAAAGAGAATTGGAATTATTTAAGGATAAGGAGGACTACAAAATTAATGAAATAGTGCTTAACAAGAAACTGGAACGCATTGAGGAAGAGGTCACAAAAGGAAAGGAGAAAAAGTTTTTAAGGGACAAGAATGACTACGAACAAGGGAAAGTGAAGAATTGGAGCAGATTCAGACAGATCGGACATTCCAATGTCAGAACTGAAGGAGGGTATTGAAAAACGGTACCCACAAGAAGCAACACCACACAGAAAAATGTAGACACCCCTATTAACAGTATAAGGACATTCAACGGGTTCACAGCTTTGCAGAGACATGGATCAAGTAGTGACCAGGATTTTTTATCCCAAAGAACAGGCACAAGACCAAAGAACACAATCAGGAACTCCGTGAGAGAAGACGTACGCCATGCATCCCCTCTCAAAAGAAGGTACACAGAGGAAGAGGAACTCGAGGAGGCAGGAGGGAGAGAACACAAAAAAAAGAACAATGTGACAACCAACCCAAGAGAAAAAGGCATATTCAACTTATCCCAACATACCCTGACAGAACCAGAAATATCCTTGTTGGATAAAGGACTTACTTTTGCACCCACAGGTGGCCTAAACAAGTTCGAGACATTTATAGACCTTAACAAATTTGTTAGGAAGCTGACGCTTAAAAGGCATTTTTAAAAAAAGGAAGATGCAATTATTACTATGAAAACCGTTCCAAATCAGGCCTAAGACCAACATCTAAATACTACCCACTAGAATCCAAAGGGAGTAACATCGGTATATTCTATGAGTTGGTAAAATAGAAACCTGTGTGATACTGACCAAGTAAAGATAAAGGAGAAAAATATAAATAATCGGGAGAGTGAAGCTTTGAAGAACCTACAGAAGAATAAAGGCATTATTATAAAACAAGCTGACAAAGGGGGGGGGGGGGCTGGTCATTATGGATTGGGTCAAATACATTACAGAAGCTGAAAGACTATTATCAGATGATGAGTCATATATCAAATTGAGAGGAGACCCGAAAGATGGATACATCAAAGAATTAAGGACACTTCTGTTACATGGTCTAAGAACAGAGGTCATCACCAAAGAGGAATACCAATTTTTAATGAGATCAGACCCCACCACCCCCATCTTCTACTTTTTACTGAAAATCCACAAAAATTTGGACAACCCACCCGGGAGACCTATAGCGGCGGGTATAGACTCACTTACCTCGAACTTATCTGAGTATGCAGATGTATTTTTGAAGGTCTACGTAAAGGATTTACCATCATACCTTAAGGACACCACCTCAGTGTTGAATTGTTTGAAAGATATAGAGTGGAAGGACTCTTATATGTGGGTAACGGTAGATGTCCAGTCACTGTACACATGCATTGAACATGAGAAAGGAGTGGCAGCATGTAAAGAATTCTTGGACAGAGACACCACACTAACAGCCAACCATAAAGATTTTATTTGTGACATCATGTATTTTATTCTTCAACACAATTATTTTAAATTCTTGGACCAGTTTTATCTTCAGCGGTGCGGAACCGCTATGGGCACGATTTTTGCGCCCAGCTTCGCTAATCTGTTCATGGGATGTTGGGAAAAGAGTTTTATTTATGATCATCATGATTTTAACAGCAACATTATTTTTTACCGGAGATATATAGATGACATTTTAATAATCTGGGATGGAAACACTGAATGTTTTAACAGCTTTTTAGAGTACATCGGTACAAACGAAATGAATCTTGCCTTTACGTCCAACACAAGTAAAGAGTCCATTGAATTTTTAGACCTGATTCTCATAGGAGAAGAGGGGAGAATTTTAACTAAGAATCATGTGAAACAAGTAGATACCAACAGTTATCTTCACTACAAGAGCAAGCATCTCAAAAGATGGAAGAACAATATTCCATTCTCCCAATTCAGCAGGATTAAAAGGAACTGCAGCAAACCAGAAGATTGCCAATCACAACTCCAGATGTACAAGAATAGATTCAAGAAAAAAGACTACCCGGATACCATCTTAGAAGAGGCCATCATTAAAACAAATAAGGTGGAAAGATCTAAACTGCTAGAATATAAAACCAGAGATAAAACAAAAGACTCTACAGCCTTCATCACTACCTACAGTCGACATGAAAAATCCATCAGAGATTCATTCAGGAACCACTGGAAAATACTACTAATGGATCCCATTCTCAAGGAAATTCTCCCTCCACGCCCAGAAATTATTTTTAAGAAATCACGTAACTTGAAAGACATCCTAGCCCCGAGCATGCTGACAATTGAGCAGGAGAAAGACCACTCCTGGCCCAAGTGTCTGGGCTCGCACAAATGCGGACGTTGTAACGTCTGTAGATTTCTACACCCAAATAGGAAAACCTTTACGGATGGATAAAGGAGGAAGGAGGGATCCAACGGGATTCAACGACAATTATGAAATTCTTATGAATACCCTACAGTGCTTATGTAACAATTTTCCTGGTCACCACGGCCCGCCCCCGCCCTTCCCTCACCCTCTCCCCCCCCCTTATTCCCCTCCCCCATCTGCTCCCCCCCCTTCCCCTCCCCCCCACCCGATCACACCCACATATTCTGCTAGAGATAAATATCACCTTCAAACACTATAGGTGGATATTACCTAATTTTAAGTATATTTGTGTAATTCGGAATGACAGTTGAAGAGGCATAAGTTTGCTACAGTCAAACCACACTGGAAATGCCCAACTACGTCCGATCTTGGAAGCTAAGCAGTGTTGGGCCTGATCAGTACCAGAGAGGGAGACCACCTGGGAAGATCAGGTACTGTATCATGTAACATTTATTAATTGCCTGAGAGAGGCGTCATTTCATATTGGCTATATACACTTTATAGTATATATATCTATATATAGCACTTTATATAGTACTTTATAGTATATTCACTTACACTAACTCTTAATATTCTCTATGATACCAGCACTTTATAATATATTCCCTGATCACAAAAGCACATGCACTTTATATTTGGCCACATAAGCATATGCACTTTAAATAAACAATAACTTTTTTTCAGCCTGTTACAGAAATAATAACATGCACTCCACTTTATTTATTTATATACCTTGTTACACCCATTGCCCCATATTGTAAACCAAAAGTGTACTGTAAGAAACTATCTGTGTCTCATATATATTCTCTGTTTATTTACATGCGATTGCTGCATCAAAATAAAACGAAGATTGTCCTCCAAATTGATCTTCCCAAAGATGGCCGCCGCACTGCTGAGAAATACAGATACAACAACAAAATGGCCACCGCTACACAGCTAAAGACTATGGCACCACTCGTCCTCCAGCCTCCGGTGGGCGCATGCGCAGTGAAACCCCGGTAGTGGGGCGGAAGTCACGGATAGACGCGGACACCGGAAGAAGGGCGGAAGTACCGCTCTGGCCGCCCTTACAGAAAAACGGACTTGTTTCTTATAGAAAGGAACACTCGTTTTTCAATATACTCACTAGTAACACCATCCATTATGTTGTAACACTATATTTACCCACTGCAAAGGATACTATAAGATATGGTAATTTTTAAAACAGGAAGTGATGTCATGATGAGCTCCTAATTATCACTACTATAAATAATCAGTCAGTCCCACTACACCCCAGCCCCTTGATGAAGTCCATGTGACGAAACGCGTTGGGAGACCTGTACCTACCTCATATCCAGATAAGGAATAACCTTTTTATTGATCGTATTGTAGTTTTTAATATTTTTTAAATATTTTTTAAGTACTTTAGTCCAGCTGTGATTTGTATTATTGTCCCATTTTTATGTTTTATTGTTAAATAAACTGTTATTACTTTTTTACCTATACCAATATTTATTGTGTTGTTGGACACCAGCGGTCGCTATATATCCCTCATTCCTTGCTTACCGATTTTATTTATTCAGGGAAGTTACCACCCCTGTTCTTTTTTGAGGGATTAAGCTGACGCCCCATAAGTAGTATAGGGGAGTGTTCAACTGTTTACTATCACAATTTACAAAGCATATCTGATACGTGTTCCAATCATATGTGGCGCATTAATAATCTTTCTCTTGGCATACTTTTTTGGTAATAATTTGTTTATTGCGGCCTGGTGAGGGGACATATTTTACAGAATGTTGAGAAACTCAGATCGTACAAGTAAAAGGAATGTATGGTGCCAAAAAAAATTTCATGAAAGTTTAAACACTAATGAGCCATCCCATCCTGGTGATTTAGATGAACTATTTTGGGGAATAGAAAGACTCCTCACTAAAGAAGTAAAGACATGGTGGGATATCAAGGGTTTAGAGCACTACATTTCAGTAGAGTACCAAGGGGTCTCAGGCTACTTAAGCAACCTACATTTGGCAATCAAGATGGGGTTTTTGTAGAAAAATGGGACAAAATACTACACACCTGTTCTATTGACTTAATGAAACTCCTTATTGATGAAAAAAAGAAGACCCTCTCATCTCTGGAAAATGAAATTAAGACCAAAGAAAGAGAATTGGAATTATTTAAGGATAAGGAGGACTACAAAATTAATGAAATAGTGCTTAACAAGAAACTGGAACGCATTGAGGAAGAGGTCACAAAAGGAAAGGAGAAAAAGTTTTTAAGGGACAAGAATGACTACGAAC
Source organism: Pseudophryne corroboree (assembly GCF_028390025.1). NCBI lineage: Eukaryota > Metazoa > Chordata > Amphibia > Anura > Myobatrachidae > Pseudophryne > Pseudophryne corroboree. Next base: position 755,555,534 of record NC_086449.1, read on the forward strand.
AAGGGAAAGTGAAGAATTGGAGCAGATTCAGACAGATCGGACATTCCAATGTCAGAACTGAAGGAGGGTATTGAAAAACGGTACCCACAAGAAGCAACACCACACAGAAAAATGTAGACACCCCTATTAACAGTATAAGGACATTCAACAGGTTCACAGCTTTGCAGAGACACGGATCAAGTAGTGACCAGGATTTTTTATCCCAAAGAACAGGCACAAGACCAAAGAACACAATCAGGAACTCCGTGAGAGAAGACGTACGCCATGCACCCCCTCTCAAAAGAAGGTACACAGAGGAAGAGGAACTCGAGGAGGCAGGAGGGAGAGAACACAAAAAAAAGAACAATGTGACAACCAACCCAAGAGAAAAAGGCATATTCAACTTATCCCAACATACCCTGACAGAACCAGAAATATCCTTGTTGGATAAAGGACTTACTTTTGCACCCACAGGTGGCCTAAACAAGTTCGAGACATTTATAGACCTTAACAAATTTGTTAGGAAGCTGACGCTTAAAAGGCATTTTTAAAAAAAGGAAGATGCAATTATTACTATGAAAACCGTTCCAAATCAGGCCTAAGACCAACATCTAAATACTACCCACTAGAATCCAAAGGGAGTAACATCGGTATATTCTATGAGTTGGTAAAATAGAAACCTGTGTGATACTGACCAAGTAAAGATAAAGGAGAAAAATATAAATAATCGGGAGAGTGAAGCTTTGAAGAACCTACAGAAGAATAAAGGCATTATTATAAAACAAGCTGACAAAGGGGGGGGGGGGGCTGGTCATTATGGATTGGGTCAAATACATTACAGAAGCTGAAAGACTATTATCAGATGATGAGTCATATATCAAATTGAGAGGAGACCCGAAAGATGGATACATCAAAGAATTAAGGACACTTCTGTTACATGGTCTAAGAACAGAGGTCATCACCAAAGAGGAATACCAATTTTTAATGAGATCAGACCCCACCACCCCCATCTTCTACTTTTTACTGAAAATCCACAAAAATTTGGACAACCCACCCGGGAGACCTATAGCGGCGGGTATAGACTCACTTACCTCGAACTTATCTGAGTATGCAGATGTATTTTTGAAGGTCTACGTAAAGGATTTACCATCATACCTTAAGGACACCACCTCAGTGTTGAATTGTTTGAAAGATATAGAGTGGAAGGACTCTTATATGTGGGTAACGGTAGATGTCCAGTCACTGTACACATGCATTGAACATGAGAAAGGAGTGGCAGCATGTAAAGAATTCTTGGACAGAGACACCACACTAACAGCCAACCATAAAGATTTTATTTGTGACATCATGTATTTTATTCTTCAACACAATTATTTTAAATTCTTGGACCAGTTTTATCTTCAGTGGTGCGGAACCGCTATGGGCACGATTTTTGCGCCCAGCTTCGCTAATCTGTTCATGGGATGTTGGGAAAAGAGTTTTATTTATGATCATCATGATTTTAACAGCAACATTATTTTTTACCGGAGATATATAGATGACATTTTAATAATCTGGGATGGAAACACTGAATGTTTTAACAGCTTTTTAGAGTACATCGGTACAAACGAAATGAATCTTGCCTTTACGTCCAACACAAGTAAAGAGTCCATTGAATTTTTAGACCTGATTCTCATAGGAGAAGAGGGGAGAATTTTAACTAAGAATCATGTGAAACAAGTAGATACCAACAGTTATCTTCACTACAAGAGCAAGCATCTCAAAAGATGGAAGAACAATATTCCATTCTCCCAATTCAGCAGGATTAAAAGGAACTGCAGCAAACCAGAAGATTGCCAATCACAACTCCAGATGTACAAGAATAGATTCAAGAAAAAAGACTACCCGGATACCATCTTAGAAGAGGCCATCATTAAAACAAATAAGGTGGAAAGATCTAAACTTCTAGAATATAAAACCAGAGATAAAACAAAAGACTCTACAGCCTTCATCACTACCTACAGTCGACATGAAAAATCCATCAGAGATTCATTCAGGAACCACTGGAAAATACTACTAATGGATCCCATTCTCAAGGAAATTCTCCCTCCACGCCCAGAAATTATTTTTAAGAAATCACGTAACTTGAAAGACATCCTAGCCCCGAGCATGCTGACAATTGAGCAGGAGAAAGACCACTCCTGGCCCAAGTGTCTGGGCTCGCACAAATGCGGACGTTGTAACGTCTGTAGATTTCTACACCCAAATAGGAAAACCTTTACGGATGGATAAAGGAGGAAGGAGGGATCCAACGGGATTCAACGACAATTATGAAATTCTTATGAATACCCTACAGTGCTTATGTAACAATTTTCCTGGTCACCACGGCCCGCCCCCCCGCCCTTCCCTCACCCTCTCCCCCCCCCCTTATTCCCCTCCCCCATCTGCTCCCCCCCCTTTTCCTCCCCCCCCCACCCGATCACACCCACATATTCTGCTAGAGATAAATATCACCTTCAAACACTATAGGTGGATATTACCTAATTTTAAGTATATTTGTGTAATTCGGAATGACAGTTGAAGAGGCATAAGTTTGCTACAGTCAAACCACACTGGAAATGCCCAACTACGTCCGATCTTGGAAGCTAAGCAGTGTTGGGCCTGATCAGTACCAGAGAGGGAGACCACCTGGGAAGATCAGGTACTGTATCATGTAACATTTATTAATTGCCTGAGAGAGGCGTCATTTCATATTGGCTATATACACTTTATAGTATATATATCTATATATAGCACTTTATATAGTACTTTATAGTATATTCACTTACACTAACTCTTAATATTCTCTATGATACCAGCACTTTATAATACATTCCCTGATCACAAAAGCACATGCACTTTATATTTGGCCACATAAGCATATGCACTTTAAATAAACAATAACTTTTTTTCAGCCTGTTACAGAAATAATAACATGCACTCCACTTTATTTATTTATATACCTTGTTACACCCATTGCCCCATATTGTAAACCAAAAGTGTACTGTAAGAAACTATCTGTGTCTCATATATATTCTCTGTTTATTTACATGCGATTGCTGCATCAAAATAAAACGAAGATTGTCCTCCAAATTGATCTTCCCAAAGATGGCCGCCGCACTGCTGAGAAATACAGATACAACAACAAAATGGCCACCGCTACACAGCTAAAGACTATGGCACCACTCGTCCTCCAGCCTCCGGTGGGCGCATGCGCAGTGAAACCCCGGTAGTGGGGCGGAAGTCACGGATAGACGCGGACACCGGAAGAAGGGCGGAAGTACCGCTCTGGCCGCCCTTACAGAAAAACGGACTTGTTTCTTATAGAAAGGAACACTCGTTTTTCAATATACTCACTAGTAACACCATCCATTATGTTGTAACACTATATTTACCCACTGCAAAGGATACTATAAGATATGGTAATTTTTAAAACAGGAAGTGATGTCATGATGAGCTCCTAATTATCACTACTATAAATAATCAGTCAGTCCCACTACACCCCAGCCCCTTGATGAAGTCCATGTGACGAAACGCGTTGGGAGACCTGTACCTACCTCATATCCAGATAAGGAATAACCTTTTTATTGATCGTATTGTAGTTTTTAATATTTTTTAAATATTTTTTAAGTACTTTAGTCCAGCTGTGATTTGTATTATTGTCCCATTTTTATGTTTTATTGTTAAATAAACTGTTATTACTTTTTTACCTATACCAATATTTATTGTGTTGTTGGACACCAGCGGTCGCTATATATCCCTCATTCCTTGCTTACCGATTTTATTTATTCAGGGAAGTTACCACCCCTGTTCTTTTTTGAGGGATTAAGCTGACGCCCCATAAGTAGTATAGGGGAGTGTTCAACTGTTTACTATCACAATTTACAAAGCATATCTGATACGTGTTCCAATCATATGTGGCGCATTAATAATCTTTCTCTTGGCATACTTTTTTGGTAATAATTTGTTTATTGCGGCCTGGTGAGGGGACATATTTTACAGAATGTTGAGAAACTCAGATCGTACAAGTAAAAGGAATGTATGGTGCCAAAAAAAATTTCATGAAAGTTTAAACACTAATGAGCCATCCCATCCTGGTGATTTAGATGAACTATTTTGGGGAATAGAAAGACTCCTCACTAAAGAAGTAAAGACATGGTGGGATATCAAGGGTTTAGAGCACTACATTTCAGTAGAGTACCAAGGGGTCTCAGGCTACTTAAGCAACCTACATTTGGCAATCAAGATGGGGTTTTTGTAGAAAAATGGGACAAAATACTACACACCTGTTCTATTGACTTAATGAAACTCCTTATTGATGAAAAAAAGAAGACCCTCTCATCTCTGGAGAATGAAATTAAGACCAAAGAAAGAGAATTGGAATTATTTAAGGATAAGGAGGACTACAAAATTAATGAAATAGTGCTTAACAAGAAACTGGAACGCATTGAGGAAGAGGTCACAAAAGGAAAGGAGAAAAAGTTTTTAAGGGACAAGAATGACTACGAACAAGGGAAAGTGAAGAATTGGAGCAGATTCAGACAGATCGGACATTCCAATGTCAGAACTGAAGGAGGGTATTGAAAAACGGTACCCACAAGAAGCAACACCACACAGAAAAATGTAGACACCCCTATTAACAGTATAAGGACATTCAACAGGTTCACAGCTTTGCAGAGACACGGATCAAGTAGTGACCAGGATTTTTTATCCCAAAGAACAGGCACAAGACCAAAGAACACAATCAGGAACTCCGTGAGAGAAGACGTACGCCATGCATCCCCTCTCAAAAGAAGGTACACAGAGGAAGAGGAACTCGAGGAGGCAGGAGGGAGAGAACACAAAAAAAAGAACAATGTGACAACCAACCCAAGAGAAAAAGGCATATTCAACTTATCCCAACATACCCTGACAGAACCAGAAATATCCTTGTTGGATAAAGGACTTACTTTTGCACCCACAGGTGGCCTAAACAAGTTCGAGACATTTATAGACCTTAACAAATTTGTTAGGAAGCTGACGCTTAAAAGGCATTTTTAAAAAAAGGAAGATGCAATTATTACTATGAAAACCGTTCCAAATCAGGCCTAAGACCAACATCTAAATACTACCCACTAGAATCCAAAGGGAGTAACATCGGTATATTCTATGAGTTGGTAAAATAGAAACCTGTGTGATACTGACCAAGTAAAGATAAAGGAGAAAAATATAAATAATCGGGAGAGTGAAGCTTTGAAGAACCTACAGAAGAATAAAGGCATTATTATAAAACAAGCTGACAAAGGGGGGGGGGGGGGGGCTGGTCATTATGGATTGGGTCAAATACATTACAGAAGCTGAAAGACTATTATCAGATGATGAGTCATATATCAAATTGAGAGGAGACCCGAAAGATGGATACATCAAAGAATTAAGGACACTTCTGTTACATGGTCTAAGAACAGAGGTCATCACCAAAGAGGAATACCAATTTTTAATGAGATCAGACCCCACCACCCCCATCTTCTACTTTTTACTGAAAATCCACAAAAATTTGGACAACCCACCCGGGAGACCTATAGCGGCGGGTATAGACTCACTTACCTCGAACTTATCTGAGTATGCAGATGTATTTTTGAAGGTCTACGTAAAGGATTTACCATCATACCTTAAGGACACCACCTCAGTGTTGAATTGTTTGAAAGATATAGAGTGGAAGGACTCTTATATGTGGGTAACGGTAGATGTCCAGTCACTGTACACATGCATTGAACATGAGAAAGGAGTGGCAGCATGTAAAGAATTCTTGGACAGAGACACCACACTAACAGCCAACCATAAAGATTTTATTTGTGACATCATGTATTTTATTCTTCAACACAATTATTTTAAATTCTTGGACCAGTTTTATCTTCAGCGGTGCGGAACCGCTATGGGCACGATTTTTGCGCCCAGCTTCGCTAATCTGTTCATGGGATGTTGGGAAAAGAGTTTTATTTATGATCATCATGATTTTAACAGCAACATTATTTTTTACCGGAGATATATAGATGACATTTTAATAATCTGGGATGGAAACACTGAAGGTTTTAACAGCTTTTTAGAGTACATCGGTACAAACGAAATGAATCTTGCCTTTACGTCCAACACAAGTAAAGAGTCCATTGAATTTTTAGACCTGATTCTCATAGGAGAAGAGGGGAGAATTTTAACTAAGAATCATGTGAAACAAGTAGATACCAACAGTTATCTTCACTACAAGAGCAAGCATCTCAAAAGATGGAAGAACAATATTCCATTCTCCCAATTCAGCAGGATTAAAAGGAACTGCAGCAAACCAGAAGATTGCCAATCACAACTCCAGATGTACAAGAATAGATTCAAGAAAAAAGACTACCCGGATACCATCTTAGAAGAGGCCATCATTAAAACAAATAAGGTGGAAAGATCTAAACTGCTAGAATATAAAACCAGAGATAAAACAAAAGACTCTACAGCCTTCATCACTACCTACAGTCGACATGAAAAATCCATCAGAGATTCATTCAGGAACCACTGGAAAATACTACTAATGGATCCCATTCTCAAGGAAATTCTCCCTCCACGCCCAGAAATTATTTTTAAGAAATCACGTAACTTGAAAGACATCCTAGCCCCGAGCATGCTGACAATTGAGCAGGAGAAAGACCACTCCTGGCCCAAGTGTCTGGGCTCGCACAAATGCGGACGTTGTAACGTCTGTAGATCTCTACACCCAAATAGGAAAACCTTTACGGATGGATAAAGGAGGAAGGAGGGATCCAACGGGATTCAACGACAATTATGAAATTCTTATGAATACCCTACAGTGCTTATGTAACAATTTTCCTGGTCACCACGGCCCGCCCCCGCCCTTCCCTCACCCTCTCCCCCCCCCCTTATTCCCCTCCCCCATCTGCCCCCCCCCCCTTTTCCTCCCCCCCCCCCCACCCAATCACACCCACATATTCTGCTAGAGATAAATATCACCTTCAAACACTATAGGTGGATATTACCTAATTTTAAGTATATTTGTGTAATTCGGAATGACAGTTGAAGAGGCATAAGTTTGCTACAGTCAAACCACACTGGAAATGCCCAACTACGTCCGATCTTGGAAGCTAAGCAGTGTTGGGCCTGATCAGTACCAGAGAGGGAGACCACCTGGGAAGATCAGGTACTGTATCATGTAACATTTATTAATTGCCTGAGAGAGGCGTCATTTCATATTGGCTATATACACTTTATAGTATATATATCTATATATAGCACTTTATATAGTACTTTATAGTATATTCACTTACACTAACTCTTAATATTCTCTATGATACCAGCACTTTATAATACATTCCCTGATCACAAAAGCACATGCACTTTATATTTGGCCACATAAGCATATGCACTTTAAATAAACAATAACTTTTTTTCAGCCTGTTACAGAAATAATAACATGCACTCCACTTTATTTATTTATATACCTTGTTACACCCATTGCCCCATATTGTAAACCAAAAGTGTACTGTAAGAAACTATCTGTGTCTCATATATATTCTCTGTTTATTTACATGCGATTGCTGCATCAAAATAAAACGAAGATTGTCCTCCAAATTGATCTTCCCATAGATGGCCACCGCACTGCTGAGAAATACAGATACAACAACAAAATGGCCACCGCTACACAGCTAAAGACTATGGCACCACTCGTCCTCCAGCCTCCGGTGGGCGCATGCGCAGTGAAACCCCGGTAGTGGGGCGGAAGTCACGGATAGACGCGGACACCGGAAGAAGGGCGGAAGTACCGCTCTGGCCGCCCTTACAGAAAAACGGACTTGTTTCTTATAGAAAGGAACACTCGTTTTTCAATATACTCACTAGTAACACCATCCATTATGTTGTAACACTATATTTACCCACTGCAAAGGATACTATAAGATATGGTAATTTTTAAAACAGGAAGTGATGTCATGATGAGCTCCTAATTATCACTACTATAAATAATCAGTCAGTCCCACTACACCCCAGCCCCTTGATGAAGTCCATGTGACGAAACGCGTTGGGAGACCTGTACCTACCTCATATCCAGATAAGGAATAACCTTTTTATTGATCGTATTGTAGTTTTTAATATTTTTTTAATATTTTTAAGTACTTTAGTCCAGCTGTGATTTGTATTATTGTCCCATTTTTATGTTTTATTGTTAAATAAACTGTTATTACTTTTATACCTATACAAATATTTATTGTGTTGTTGGACACCAGCGATCGCTATACATCCCTCATTCCTTGCTTATCGATATATATATATATATATATATATATATATATGTATTAGTGATGAGCGGGTTCGGTTCCTCGGGATCCGAACCCTCCCGAACTTCACCCATTTTACACGGTTCTGAGGCAGACTCGAATCTTCCCGCCTTGCTCGGTTAACCCGAGCGCTCCGGATTCTCGCGAGATTCGTATTCTATTTAAGGAGCAGCGCGTCGCCGCCATTTTCACTCGTGCTTTGGAGATGATAGCGAGAGGACGTGGCTGCGTTCTCTCAGTTTCTGTGTTCAGTGTGCTGCAAATATCTGCTCAGTGTGCTGCAAATATCTGTGCTCAGTGTGCTTGCAAATATCTGTGCTCAGTGTGCTGAAAATATCTACGTTCTCTGCCTGAAAAACGTTCCATATCTGTGCTGCATTGTAGTATATAGTAGGAGGACAGTGCAGAATGTTGCTGTGACCACCAGTATATATATAGCAGTACGTACAGTAGTCCACTGCTCTATCTACCTCTGTGTCGTCAAGTATACTATGCATCCATACCTGTGCTGCATTTTAGTTGTGCGCAGTATATAGTAGGAGGGGACAGTGCAGAATGTTGCTGTGACCACCAGTATATATATAGCAGTACGGTACAGTAGTCCACTGCTCTACCTCTGTGTCGTCAAGTATACATCTGTAATCTCTCTCTCTCTACTGGTATTTTTCCTTCACTCTTCAAGCATGCAGTGATTACTCCCATTTAAAAAAAACAAGATTCTGACCCTAATGCTCTCTCAAACTACCGCCCTATCTCTCAGCTCCCTTGTCTCTCTAAGCTACTTGAGAGACTTGCCTACACTCGACTCACACACTTTCCTAACTCATACACTTTGTTGGACCCACTTCAGTCAGGCTTCCGTTCCCAACATTCCACAGAGACAGCACTGACTAAAGTGGTTAATGATTTGGTCACTACGAAGTCTAAAGGCCACTACTCACTACTTATTCTTCTAGATCTATCTGCTGCATTTGACACTGTAGACCACTCTCTTCTCATACAGACACTACAATCCCTAGGTCTTAAAGACACAGCCCTTTCTTGGTTCCTATCGTACCTATCTAATCGCTCCTTCAGTGTTCGCTTCTCTGAATCTACCTGCTCTTCGCTACCTTTTTCAGTTGGAGTACCGCAAGGCTCAGTCTTGGGTCCTCTGGTTTTCTCTATCTATACCTCATCTCTTGGTAAACTAATCAGCTCTTTTGGTTTTCAGTATCATCTGTACGCAGATGATACTCAAATCTACCTATCCTCCCCTGACTTGTCCCTATCTGTACTGGACCGTGTCACTGAATGCCTTTCTGCCATTTCATCCCGGATGACATCTCGCCACCTCAAACTGAATATTTCAAAGACAGAGTTAATTATATTTCCACCAGCCAATAGTAGGTACCAACCTGATATCTCTATCACTGTTGAAAACTCGACTATCTACCCTACCCCACAAGCTCGCTGCCTAGGGGTCATCCTTGACTCTGATCTGTCCTTTGTTCCCCACATTTAATCTGTCTCAAGATCATGTTACATGCATCTAAAAAACATATCCAAAATACGACCATACCTTACACAAGACACTGCTAAAACTCTAATCCACGCTCTCATTATCTCCCGCATTGATTATTGCAATAGTCTCCTAACTGGTCTTCCCAAAACGAGACTCTCACCACTACAATCCATTCTGAATGCAGCGGCAAGGCTTATCTTCCTCGCTAGACGTTCATCATCTGCAGATCCACTCTGTCAGTCCCTCCATTGGTTACCTGTACTCTACCGCATTCAATACAAAATACTTTTACTCACGCACAAGGCCATTAACCAAACTACACCAACGTACATCACTTCGCTTATCTCAAAATATCTCCCAACCCGACCTCTTCGCTCTTCACAAGACCTGCGTCTCTCATCCACACTCATTACTCGCTCCCACTCACGACTGCAGGACTTTCATCGGGCTGCACCCACTCTGTGGAATGCCCTACCACGCACAATGAGACTCTCTTCTAGTCTCCAAACCTTCAAGCGTTCCCTGAAAACTCACCTCTTTAGGCAAACGTATCAAATTCCAGAATCGCCCACATAACTTTCATAAACCTTCCTATCAAATTGCATCCACTCTGGACAGTCCACACATATCCTCACATGTCTTCTCATTCTATGCAATAGATAGCACCTTTCCTTGTGTACATATGCCTATTTCCCTATAGATTGTAAGCTTGCGAGCAGGGCCTTCCTACCTTTATGAATGTTATCACCTAGTTTGTTATTGTTATTTCAAATTGTAAAGCGCAATGGAATTTGCTGCGCTATATAAGAAACTGTTAATAAATAATAAAGTATACTATGCATCCATACCTGTGCTGCATTTTAGTTGTGCGCAGTATATAGTAGGAGGGGACATTGCAGAATGTTGCTGTGACCACCAGTATATATATAGCAGTACGGTACAGTAGTCCACTGCTCTACCTCTGTGTCGTCAGGTATACTATGTATCCATACCTGTGCTGCATTTTAGTTGTGCGCAGTATATAGTAGGAGGGGACAGTGCAGAATGTTGCTGTGACCACCAGTATATATATAGCAGTACGGTACAGTAGTCCACTGCTCTACCTCCGTGTCATCAAGTATGCTATGCATCCATACATGTGCTGCATTTTAGTTGTGCGCAGTATATAGTAGGATGGGACATTGCAGAATGTTGCTGTGACCACCAGTATATATATAGCAGTACGGTACAGTAGTCCACTGCTCTACCTCTGTGTCGTCAAGTATACTATGCATCCATACCTGTGCTGCATTTTACTTGTGCGCAGTATATAGTAGGAGGGGACAGTGCAGAATGTTGCTGTGACCACCAGTATATATATAGCAGTACGGTACAGTAGTCCACTGCTCTACCTCTGTGTCGTCAAGTATACTATGCATCCATACCTGTGCTGCATTTTAGTTGTGCGCAGTATATAGTAGGAGGGGACAGTGCAGAATGTTGCTTTGAACACCAGTATATATATAGCAGTACGGTACAGTAGTCCACTGCTCTACCTCTGTGTCGTCAAGTATACTATGCATCCATACCTGTGCTGCATTTTAGTTGTGCGCAGTATATAGTAGGAGGGGACAGTGCAGAACGTTGCTGTGACCACCAGTATATATATAGCAGTACGGTACGGTAGTCCATTGCTCTACCTCTTTGTCGTCAAGTATACTACAAAAGTTCAGTAAAATGACCCAAAAATCTAAATTAAAAGCGTCTGATGAGAAGCGTAAACTTGCCAATATGCCATTTACGACACGGAGTGGCAAGGAACGGCTGAGGCCCTGGCCTATGTTCATGGCTAGTGGTTCAGATTCACATGAGGATGGAAGCACTCATCCTCTCGCTAGAAAACTGCAGTGCCACTCCTAGATGGGCCAGGTGTTTGTGTCGGCCACTTGGGTCGCTTAGCTTAGCCACACAGCTACCTCATTGCACCTCTTATTTTCTTTGCATCATGTGCTGTTTGGGGACTATTTTTTAAATCTGCCATCCTGTCTGACACTGCAGTGCCACTCCTAGATGGGCCAGGTGTTTGTGTCGGCCACTTGGGTCGCTTAGCTTAGTCACACAGCTACCTCATTGCACCTCTTTATTTCTTTGCATCATGTGCTGTTTGGGGACTATTTTTTAAATCTGCCATCCTGTCTGACACTGCAGTGCCGTTAGGAGAGGACTCCTAAGTCTTGCCAGTAGAGATGTGCACTTGAAATTTTTCGGGTTTTGTGTTTTGGTTTTGGGTTCGGTTCCGCGGCCGTGTTTTGGGTTCGACCGCGTTTTGGCAAAACCTCACCGAATTTTTTTTGACGGATTCGGGTGTGTTTTGGATTTGGGTGTTTTTTTCAAAAAACACTAAAAAACAGCTTAAATCATAGAATTTGGGGGTCATTTTGATCCCAAAGTATTATTAACCTCAAAAACCATAATTTCCACTCATTTTCAGGCTATTCTGAATACCTCACACCTCACAATATTATTTTTAGTCCTAAAATTTGCACCGAGGTCGCTGGATGACTAAGCTAAGCGACCCTAGTGGCCGACACAAACACCTGGCCCATCTAGGAGTGGCACTGCAGTGTCACGCAGGATGGCCCTTCCAAAAAACACTCCCCAAACAGCACATGACGCAAAGAAAAAAAGAGGCGCAATGAGGTAGCTGTGTGAGTAAGATAAGCGACCCTAGTGGCCGACACAAACACCTGGCCCATCTAGGAGTGGCACTGCAGTGTCACGCAGGATGGCCCTTCCAAAAAACACTCCCCAAACAGCACATGACGCAAAGAAGAAAAAAAGAGGCGCAATGAGGTAGCTGTGTGAGTAAGATAAGCGACCCTAGTGGCCGACACAAACACCTGGCCCATCTAGGAGTGGCACTGCAGTGTCATGCAGGATGGCCCTTCCAAAAAACACTCCCCAAACAGCACATGACGCAAAGAAGAAAAAAAGAGGCGCAATGAGGTAGCTGTGTGAGTAAGATAAGCGACCCTAGTGGCCGACACAAACACCTGGCCCATCTAGGAGTGGCACTGCAGTGTCACGCAGGATGGCCCTTCCAAAAAACACTCCCCAAACAGCACATGACACAAAGAAGAAAAAAAGAGGCGCAATGAGGTAGCTGTGTGAGTAAGCTAAGCGACCCTAGTGGCCGATACAAACACCTGGCCCATCTAGGAGTGGCACTGCAGTGTCACGCAGGATGGCCCTTCCAAAAAACACTCCCCAAACAGCACATGACGCAAAGAAGAAAAAAAGAGGCGCAATGAGGTAGCTGTGTGAGTAAGATAAGCGACCCTAGTGGCCGACACAAACACCTGGCCCATCTAGGAGTGGCACTGCAGTGTCACGCAGGATGGCCCTTCCAAAAAACACTCCCCAAACAGCACATGACGCAAAGAAGAAAAAAAGAGGCGCAATGAGGTAGCTGTGTGAGTAAGATAAGCGACCCTAGTGGCCGACACAAACACCTGGCCCATCTAGGAGTGGCACTGCAGTGTCACGCAGGATGGCCCTTCCAAAAAACACTCCCCAAACAGCACATGACGCAAAGAAGAAAAAAAGAGGCGCAATGAGGTAGCTGTGTGAGTAAGCTAAGCGACCCTAGTGGCCGACACAAACACCTGGCCCATCTAGGAGTGGCACTGCAGTGTCACGCAGGATGGCCCTTCCAAAAAACACTCCCCAAACAGCACATGACGCAAAGAAGAAAAAAAGAGTCGCAATGAGGTAGCTGTGTGAGTAAGCTAAGCGACCCTAGTGGCCGACACAAACACCTGGCCCATCTAGGAGTGGCACTGCAGTGTCACGCAGGATGGCCCTTCCAAAAAACACTCCCCAAACAGCACATGACGCAAAGAAGAAAAAAAGAGGCGCAATGAGGTAGCTGTGTGAGTAAGATAAGCGACCCTTGTGGCCGACACAAACACCTGGCCCATCTAGGAGTGGCACTGTAGTGTCACGCAGGATGGCCCTTCCAAAAAACACTCCCCAAACAGCACATGACGCAAAGAAGAAAAAAAGAGGCGCAATGAGGTAGCTGTGTGAGTAAGCTAAGAGACCCTAGTGGCCGACACAAACACCTGGCCCATCTAGGAGTGGCACTGCAGTGTCACGCAGGATGGCCCTTCCAAAAAACACTCCCCAAACAGCACATGACGCAAAGAAGAAAAAAAGAGGCGCAATGAGGTAGCTGTGTGAGTAAGATAAGCGACCCTAGTGGCCGACACAAACACCTGGCCCATCTAGGAGTGGCACTGCAGTGTCACGCAGGATGGCCCTTCCAAAAAACACTCTCCAAACAGCACATGACGCAAAGAAGAAAAAAAGAGGCGCAATGAGGTAGCTGTGTGAGTAAGATAAGCGACCCTAGTGGACGACACAAACACCTGGCCCATCTAGGAGTGGCACTGCAGTGTCACGCAGGATGGCCCTTCCAAAAAACACTCCCCAAACAGCACATGACGCAAAGAAGAAAAAAAGAGGCGCAATGAGGTAGCTGTGTGAGTAAGCTAAGCGACCCTAGTGGCCGACACAAACACCTGGCCCATCTAGGAGTGGCACTGCAGTGTCACGCAGGATGGCCCTTCCAAAAAACACTCCCCAAACAGCACATGACGCAAAGAAGAAAAAAAGAGGCGCAATGAGGTAGCTGTGTGAGTAAGATAAGCGACCCTAGTGGCCGACACAAACACCTGGCCCATCTAGGAGTGGCACTGCAGTGTCACGCAGGATGGCCCTTCCAAAAAACACTCCCCAAACAGCACATGACGCAAAGAAGAAAAAAAGAGGCGCAATGAGGTAGCTGTGTGAGTAAGCTAAGCGACCCTAGTGGCCGACACAAACACCTGGCCCATCTAGGAGTGGCACTGCAGTGTCACGCAGGATGGCCCTTCCAAAAAACACTCCCCAAACAGCACATGACGCAAAGAAGAAAAAAAGAGGCGCAATGAGGTAGCTGTGTGAGTAAGCTAAGCGACCCTAGTGGCCGACACAAACACCTGGCCCATCTAGGAGTGGCACTGCAGTGTCACGCAGGATGGCCCTTCCAAAAACACTCCCCAAACAGCACATGACGCAAATAAAAATGAAAGAAAAAAGAGGTGCAAGATGGAATTGTCCTTGGGCCCTCCCACCCACCCTTATGTTGTATAAACAGGACATGCACACTTTAACCAACCCATCATTTCAGTGACAGGGTCTGCCACACGACTGTGACTGAAATGACGGGTTGGTTTGGACCCCCACCGAAAAAGAAGCAATTAATCTCTCCTTGCACAAACTGGCTCTACAGAGGCAAGATGTCCACCTCATCATCATCCTCCGATATATCACCGTGCACATCCCGCTCCTCACAGATTATCAATTCGTCCCCACTGGAATCCACCATCTCAGCTCCCTGTGTACTTTGTGGAGGCAATTGCTGCTGGTCAATGTCTCCATGGAGGAATTGATTATAATTCATTTTAATGAACATCATCTTCTCCACATTTTCTGGAAGTAACCTCGTACGCCGATTGCTGACAAGGTGAGCGGCGGCACTAAACACTCTTTCGGAGTACACACTTGTGGGAGGGCAACTTAGGTAGAATAAAGCCAGTTTGTGCAAGGGCCTCCAAATTGCCTCTTTTTCCTGCCAGTATAAGTACGGACTGTCTGACGTGCCTCCTTGGATGCGGTCACTCATATAATCCTCCACCATTCTTTCAATGGTGACAGAATCATATGCAGTGACAGTAGACGACATGTCCGTAATCGTTGTCAGGTCCTTCAGTCCGGACCAGATGTCAGCATCAGCAGTCGCTCCAGACTGCCCTGCATCACCGCCAGCGGGTGGGCTCGGAATTCTGAGCCTTTTCCTCGCACCCCCAGTTGCGGGAGAATCTGAAGGAGGAGATGTTGACAGGTCGCGTTCCGCTTGACTTGACAATTTTGTCACCAGCAGGTCTTTGAACCCCAGCAGACTTGTGTCTGCCGGAAAGAGAGATACAAGGTAGGTTTTAAATCTAGGATCGAGCACGGTGGCCAAAATGTAGTGCTCTGATTTCAACAGATTGACCACCCGTGAATCCTTGTTAAGCAAATTAAGGGCTCCATCCACAAGTCCTACATGCCTAGCGGAATCGCTCCCTTTTAGCTCCTCCTTCAATGCCTCCAGCTTCTTCTGCAAAAGCCTGATGAGGGGAATGACCTGACTCAGGCTGGCAGTGTCTGAACTGACTTCACGTGTGGCAAGTTCAAAAGGTTGCAGAACCTTGCACAACGTTGAAATCATTCTCCACTGCGCTTGAGACAGGTACATTCCACCTCCTATATCGTGCTCAATTGTATAGGCTTGAATGGCCTTTTGCTGCTCCTCCAACCTCTGAAGCATATAGAGGGTTGAATTCCACCTCGTTACCACTTCTTGCTTCAGATGATGGCAGGGCAGGTTCAGGCGTTTTTGGTGGTGCTCCAGTCTTCTGTACGTGGTGCCTGTACGCCGAAAGTGTCCCGCATTTCTTCTGGCCACCGACAGCATCTCTTGCACGCCCCTGTCGTTTTTTTAAAAATTCTGCACCACCAAATTCAAGGTATGTGCAAAACATGGGACGTGCTGGAATTTGCCCATATTTAATGCACACACAATATTGCTGGCGTTGTCCAATGCCACAAATCCACAGGAGAGTCCAATTGGGGTAAGCCATTCCGCGATGATCTTCCTTAGTTGCCGTAAGAGGTTTTCAGCTGTGTGCGTATTCTGGAAACCGGTGATACAAAGCGTAGCCTGCCTAGGAAAGAGTTGGCGTTTGCGAGATGCTGCTACTGGTGCCGCCGCTGCTGTTCTTGCGGCGGGAGTCCATACATCTACCCAGTGGGCTGTCACAGTCATATAGTCCTGAGTCTGCCCTGCTCCACTTGTCCACATGTCCGTGGTTAAGTGGACATTGGGTACAACTGCATTTTTTAGGACACTGGTGAGTCTTTTTCTGACGTCCGTGTACATTCTCGGTATCGCCTGCCTAGAGAAGTGGAACCTAGATGGTATTTGGTAACCGGGGCACACTACCTCAAGAAATTGTCTAGTTCCCTGTGAACTAACGGCGGATACCGGACGCACGTCTAACACCAACATAGTTGTCAAGGCCTCAGTTATCCGCTTTGCAACAGGATGACTGCTGTGATATTTCATCTTCCTCGCAAAGGACTGTTGGACAGTCAATTGCTTGGTGGAAGTAGTAAAAGTGGGCTTACGACTTCCCCTCTGGGATGACCATCGACTCCCAGCAGCAACAACAGCAGCGCCAGCAGCAGTGGGCGTTACACGCAAGGATGCATCGGAGGAATCCCAGGCAGGAGAGGACTCGTCAGAATTGCCAGTGACATGGCCTGCAGGACTATTGGCATTCCTGGGGAAGGAGGAAATTGACACTGAGGGAGTTGGTGGGGTGGTTTGCGTGAGCTTGGTTACAAGAGGAAGGGATTTACTGGTCAGTGGACTGCTTCCGCTGTCGTCCAAAGTTTTTGAACTTGTCACTGACTTATTATGAATGCGCTGCAGGTGACGTATAAGGGAGGATGTTCCGAGGTGGTTAACGTCCTTACCCCTACTTATTACAGCTTGACAAAGGCAACACACGGCTTGACAAATGTTGTCCGCATTTCTGTTGAAATACTTCCACACCGAAGAGCTGATTTTTTTGGTATTTTCACCAGGCATGTCAACGGCCCTATTCCTCCCACGGACAACAGGTGTCTCCCCGGGTGCCTGACTTAAACAAACCACCTCACCATCAGAATCCTCCTTGTCAATTTCCTCCCCAGCGCCAGCAACACCCATATCCTCCTCATCCTGGTGTACTTCAACACTGACATCTTCAATCTGACTATCAGGAACTGGACTGCGGGTGCTCCTTCCAGCACTTGCAGGGGGCGTGCAAATGGTGGAAGGCGCATGCTCTTCACGTCCAGTGTTGGGAAGGTCAGGCATCGCAACCGACACAATTGGACTCTCCTTGTGGATTTGGGATTTCGAAGAATGCACAGTTCTTTGCGGTGCTTTTGCCAGCTTGAGTCTTTTCATTTTTCTAGCGAGAGGCTGAGTGCTTCCATCCTCATGTGAAGCTGAACCACTAGCCATGAACATAGGCCAGGGCCTCAGCCGTTCCTTGCCACTCCGTGTGGTAAATGGCATATTGGCAAGTTTACGCTTCTCCTCCGACAATTTTATTTTAGATTTTGGAGTCCTTTTTTTACTGATATTTGGTGTTTTGGATTTTACATGCTCTGTACTATGACATTGGGCATCGGCCTTGGCAGACGACGTTGCTGGCATTTCATCGTCTCGGCCATGACTAGTGGCATCAGCTTCAGCACGAGGTGGAAGTGGATCTTGATCTTTCCCTAATTTTGGAACCTCAACATTTTTGTTCTCCATATTTTAATAGGCACAACTAAAAGGCACCTCAGGTAAACAATGGAGATGGATGGATACTAGTATACTTATGGATGGACGAGCGACTGCCGACACAGAGGTAGCTACAGCCGTGGACTACCGTACTGTGTCTGCTGCTAATATAGACTGGATGATAATGAGATGAAATTAATATATATATATATATAATATCACTAGTACTGCAGCCGGACAGGTATATATATTTATTATGTAATGACTGATGACGGACCTGCTGGACACTGTCAGCTCAGCAGCACCGCAGACTGCTACAGTAAGCTACTATAGTAGTATGTATCAAGAAGAAAGAGAAAAAAAAAACCACGGGTAGGTGGTATACAATTATGGATGGACCAGCGACTGCCGACACAGAGGTAGCTACAGCCGTGGACTACCGTACTGTGTCTGCTGCTAATATAGACTGGATGATAATGTGATGAAATTAATATATATATATATATATATATAATATCACTAGTACTGCAGCCGGACAGGTATATATATTTATTATGCAATGACTGATGACGGACCTGCTGGACACTGTCAGCTCAGCAGCACCGCAGACTGCTACAGTAAGCTACTATAGTAGTATGTATCAAGAAGAAAGAGAAAAAAAAAAAACACGGGTAGGTGGTATACAATTATGGATGGACCAGCGACTGCTGACACAGAGGTAGCTACAGCCGTGGACTACCGTACTGTGTCTGCTGCTAATATAGACTGGATGATAATGAGATGAAATAAATATATATATATATATATATAATATCACTAGTACTGCAGCCGGACAGGTATATATATTTATTATGTAATGACTGATGACGGACCTGCTGGACACTGTCAGCTCAGCAGCACCGCAGACTGCTACAGTAAGCTACTATACTAGTATGTATCAAGAAGAAAGAGAAAAAAAAACCACGGGTAGGTGGTATACAATTATGGATGGACCAGCGACTGCCGACACAGAGGTAGCTACAGCCGTGGACTACCGTACTGTGTCTGCTGCTAATATAGACTGGATGATAATGAGATGAAATTAATATATATATATATATATAATATCACTAGTACTGCAGCCGGACAGGTATACATATTTATTATGTAATGACTGATGACGGACCTGCTGGACACTGTCAGCTCAGCAGCACCGCAGACTGCTACAGTTAGCTACTATAGTAGTATGTATCAAGAAGAAAGAGAAAAAAAAAAAACACGGGTAGGTGGTATACAATTATGGATGGACCAGCGACTGCCGACACAGAGGTAGCTACAGCCGTGGACTACCGTACTGTGTCTGCTGCTAATATAGACTGGATGATAATGAGATGAAATTAATATATATATATATATATATAATATCACTAGTACTGCAGCCGGACAGGTATATATATTTATTATGTAATGACTGATGACGGACCTGCTGGACACTGTCAGCTCAGCAGCACCGCAGACTGCTACAGTAAGCTACTATAGTAGTATGTATCAAGAAGAAAGAGGAAAAAAAAACCACGGGTAGGTGGTATACAATTATGGATGGACCAGCGACTGCCGACACAGAGGTAGCTACAGCCGTGGACTACCGTACTGTGTCTGCTGCTAATATAGACTGGATGATAATGAGATGAAATTAATATATATATATATATATAATATCACTAGTACTGCAGCCGGACAGGTATACATATTTATTATGTAATGACTGATGACGGACCTGCTGGACACTGTCAGCTCAGCAGCACCGCAGACTGCTACAGTTAGCTACTATAGTAGTATGTATCAAGAAGAAAGAGAAAAAAAAAAAACACGGGTAGGTGGTATACAATTATGGATGGACCAGCGACTGCCGACACAGAGGTAGCTACAGCCGTGGACTACCGTACTGTGTCTGCTGCTAATATAGACTGGATGATAATGAGATGAAATTAATATATATATATATATATATATATATAATATCACTAGTACTGCAGCCGGACAGGTATATATATTTATTATGTAATGACTGATGACGGACCTGCTGGACACTGTCAGCTCAGCAGCACCGCAGACTGCTACAGTAAGCTACTATAGTAGTATGTATCAAGAAGAAAGAGGGAAAAAAAACCACGGGTAGGTGGTATACAATTATGGATGGACCAGCGACTGCCGACACAGAGGTAGCTACAGCCGTGGACTACCGTACTGTGTCTGCTGCTAATATAGACTGGATGATAATGAGATGAAATTAATATATATATATATAATATCACTAGTACTGCAGCCGGACAGGTATATATATTTATTATGTAATGACTGATGACGGACCTGCTGGACACTGTCAGCTCAGCAGCACCGCAGACTGCTACAGTAAGCTACTATAGTAGTATGTATCAAGAAGAAAGAGAAAAAAAAAACCACGGGTAGGTGGTATACAATTATGGATGGACCAGCGACTGCCGACACAGAGGTAGCTACAGCCGTGGACTACCGTACTGTGTCTGCTGCTAATATAGACTGGATGATAATGTGATGAAATTAATATATATATATATATATATATAATATCACTAGTACTGCAGCCGGACAGGTATATATATTTATTATGCAATGACTGATGACGGACCTGCTGGACACTGTCAGCTCAGCAGCACCGCAGACTGCTACAGTAAGCTACTATAGTAGTATGTATCAAGAAGAAAGAGAAAAAAAAAAAACACGGGTAGGTGGTATACAATTATGGATGGACCAGCGACTGCTGACACAGAGGTAGCTACAGCCGTGGACTACCGTACTGTGTCTGCTGCTAATATAGACTGGATGATAATGAGATGAAATAAATATATATATATATATATATAATATCACTAGTACTGCAGCCGGACAGGTATATATATTTATTATGTAATGACTGATGACGGACCTGCTGGACACTGTCAGCTCAGCAGCACCGCAGACTGCTACAGTAAGCTACTATACTAGTATGTATCAAGAAGAAAGAGAAAAAAAAACCACGGGTAGGTGGTATACAATTATGGATGGACCAGCGACTGCCGACACAGAGGTAGCTACAGCCGTGGACTACCGTACTGTGTCTGCTGCTAATATAGACTGGATGATAATGAGATGAAATTAATATATATATATATATATAATATCACTAGTACTGCAGCCGGACAGGTATACATATTTATTATGTAATGACTGATGACGGACCTGCTGGACACTGTCAGCTCAGCAGCACCGCAGACTGCTACAGTTAGCTACTATAGTAGTATGTATCAAGAAGAAAGAGAAAAAAAAAAAACACGGGTAGGTGGTATACAATTATGGATGGACCAGCGACTGCCGACACAGAGGTAGCTACAGCCGTGGACTACCGTACTGTGTCTGCTGCTAATATAGACTGGATGATAATGAGATGAAATTAATATATATATATATATATATAATATCACTAGTACTGCAGCCGGACAGGTATATATATTTATTATGTAATGACTGATGACGGACCTGCTGGACACTGTCAGCTCAGCAGCACCGCAGACTGCTACAGTAAGCTACTATAGTAGTATGTATCAAGAAGAAAGAGGAAAAAAAAACCACGGGTAGGTGGTATACAATTATGGATGGACCAGCGACTGCCGACACAGAGGTAGCTACAGCCGTGGACTACCGTACTGTGTCTGCTGCTAATATAGACTGGATGATAATGAGATGAAATTAATATATATATATATATATAATATCACTAGTACTGCAGCCGGACAGGTATACATATTTATTATGTAATGACTGATGACGGACCTGCTGGACACTGTCAGCTCAGCAGCACCGCAGACTGCTACAGTTAGCTACTATAGTAGTATGTATCAAGAAGAAAGAGAAAAAAAAAAAACACGGGTAGGTGGTATACAATTATGGATGGACCAGCGACTGCCGACACAGAGGTAGCTACAGCCGTGGACTACCGTACTGTGTCTGCTGCTAATATAGACTGGATGATAATGAGATGAAATTAATATATATATATATATATATATATATAATATCACTAGTACTGCAGCCGGACAGGTATATATATTTATTATGTAATGACTGATGACGGACCTGCTGGACACTGTCAGCTCAGCAGCACCGCAGACTGCTACAGTAAGCTACTATAGTAGTATGTATCAAGAAGAAAGAGGGAAAAAAAACCACGGGTAGGTGGTATACAATTATGGATGGACCAGCGACTGCCGACACAGAGGTAGCTACAGCCGTGGACTACCGTACTGTGTCTGCTGCTAATATAGACTGGATGATAATGAGATGAAATTAATATATATATATATAATATCACTAGTACTGCAGCCGGACAGGTATATATATTTATTATGTAATGACTGATGACGGACCTGCTGGACACTGTCAGCTCAGCAGCACCGCAGACTGCTACAGTAAGCTACTATAGTAGTATGTATCAAGAAGAAAGAGTAAAAAAAAATCCACGGGTAGGTGGTATACAATTATGGATGGACCAGCGACTGCCGACACAGAGGTAGCTACAGCCGTGGACTACCGTACTGTGTCTGCTGCTAATATAGACTGGATGATAATGAGATGAAATTAATATATATATATATATATATATATATATATAATATCACTAGTACTGCAGCCGGACAGGTATATATATTTATTATGTAATGACTGATGACGGACCTGCTGGACACTGTCAGCTCAGCAGCACCGCAGACTGCTACAGTAAGCTACTATAGTAGTATGTATCAAGAAGAAAGAGAAAAAAAAACCACGGGTAGGTGGTATACAATTATGGATGGACCAGCGACTGCCGACACAGAGGTAGCTACAGCCGTGGACTACCGTACTGTGTCTGCTGCTAATATAGACTGGATGATAATGAGATGAAATTTATATATATATATATATAATATCACTAGTACTGCAGCCGGACAGGTATATATATTTATTATGTAATGACTGATGACGGACCTGCTGGACACTGTCAGCTCAGCAGCACCGCAGACTGCTACAGTAAGCTACTATAGTAGTATGTATCAAGAAGAAAGAGAAAAAAAAACCACGGGTAGGTGGTATACAATTATGGATGGACCAGCGACTGCCGACACAGAGGTAGCTACAGCCGTGGACTACCGTACTGTGTCTGCTGCTAATATAGACTGGATGATAATGAGATGAAATTAATATATATATATATATATATAATATCACTAGTACTGCAGCCGGACAGGTATATATATTTATTATGTAATGACTGATGACGGACCTGCTGGACACTGTCAGCTCAGCAGCACCGCAGACTGCTACAGTAAGCTACTATAGTAGTATGTATCAAGAAGAAAGAGAAAAAAAAACCACGGGTAGGTGGTATACAATTATGGATGGACCAGCGACTGCCGACACAGAGGTAGCTACAGCCGTGGACTACCGTACTGTGTCTGCTGCTAATATAGACTGGATGATAATGAGATGAAATTTATATATATATATATATAATATCACTAGTACTGCAGCCGGACAGGTATATATATTTATTATGTAATGACTGATGACGGACCTGCTGGACACTGTCAGCTCAGCAGCACCGCAGACTGCTACAGTAAGCTACTATAGTAGTATGTATCAAGAAGAAAGAGAAAAAAAAAAACCACGGGTAGGTGGTATACAATTATGGATGGACCAGCGACTGCCGACACAGAGGTAGCTACAGCCGTGGACTACCGTACTGTGTCTGCTGCTAATATAGACTGGATGATAATGAGATGAAATTAATATATATATATATATATATATATATATAATATCACTAGTACTGCAGCCGGACAGGTATATATATTTATTATGTAATGACTGATGACGGACCTGCTGGACACTGTCAGCTCAGCAGCACCGCAGACTGCTACAGTAAGCTACTATAGTAGTATGTATCAAGAAGAAAGAGAAAAAAAAAAACCACGGGTAGGTGGTATACAATTATGGATGGACCAGCGACTGCCGACACAGAGGTAGCTACAGCCGTGGACTACCGTACTGTGTCTGCTGCTAATATAGACTGGATGATAATGAGATGAAATTAATATATATATATATATATATAATATCACTAGTACTGCAGCCGGACAGGTATATATATTTATTATGTAATGACTGATGACGGACCTGCTGGACACTGTCAGCTCAGCAGCACCGCAGACTGCTACAGTAAGCTACTATAGTAGTATGTATCAAGAAGAAAGAAAAGAAAAAAAAAACACGGGTAGGTGGTATACATATACAATTATATATATATTATATACAATTATATATATATATATATATATATATATATATTAAACTGGTGGTGATTAATTAAACTGGTGGTCAGGTCACTGGTCACACTATCAGCAACTTGCATGTAGTACTCCTAAGCAGACAATCACAATATATACTGGTGGTCAGTGTGGTCACAATGGCAGTGTGGCACTCTGGCAGCAGAGTGCCAGCAAAAGTGTGCACTGTACGTTAAAATATGTACTCCTGCTCTCAGACTCTAACTGCTCCCCACTGTCTCCCCCACAAGTCAGATATACAGTCACACTATCACTTCAGCAAGTAGTAGTACTCCTCCTAATGCTCCCCAAAATTACTAAAGTAAATAATACTGTGTCTCTCTCTACTCTAGTAGTCTCACTCTCTATAAACAGAGAGGACGCCAGCCACGTCCTCTCCCTATCAATCTCAATGCACGTGTGAAAATGGCGGCGACGCGCGGCTCCTTATATAGAATCCGAGTCTCGCAATAGAATCCGAGCCTCGCGAGAATCCGACAGCGGGATGATGACGTTCGGGCGCGCTCGGGTTAACCGAGCAAGGCGGGAAGATCCGAGTCGCTCGGACCCGTGTAAAAAAACCTGAAGTTCGGGCGGGTTCGGTTTCCGAGGAACCGAACCCGCTCATCTCTACTTGCCAGTGACATGGCCTGCAGGACTAATGACGTTCCTGACTGAGGAGGAAGTTGACGTTGAGGGAGTTGGTGGTGTGGCTTGCAGGAGCTTGGGTACAAGAGGAAGAAGGGATTTAGGTGTCAATGGACTGCTTACGCTCTTACCCAAAGTTTCACAACTTGACACTGACTTCTGATGAATGCGCAGCAGGTGACGTATAAGGGAGGATGTTCCTAGGTGGTTAACATCCTTACCCCTACTTATTACAGATTGACAGAGGCAACACACGGCTTGGCACCTGTTGTCCGGATTTGTGCCACCGAAGAGGTGGCTTTTTTGGTATTTTGTCCAGGCATCATAATGGGCTTATTCATCCCACGGACAACAGGTGTCTTCCCCGGTGCCTGATTTAAACAAACCACATCACCATCAGAATCCTCATCGTCAACTTCCTCATCAGTGCCAGCAACACCCATATGCACATCCTGGTGTACTTCAACAGTGACATCTTCAATATGAATATCAGAAACTTCCCTTCGACACACTTGGGGGTAAATTTACTAAGATGGGAGTTCTATTTAATATGGGAAGTTGGCCATAGCAACCAATCAGATTCCAGGTATTATCTTCTAGAAGGTGCTAGATAAATGAGAAGTAGAATCTGATTGGTTGCTATGGGCAACATCTCATCTTAAATAGAACTCCCATCTTAGTAAATTTACCCCTTGGACTCTTCTTGCAGATTTTTGATACCATCTCAGAGCGCACAGTTCTTTGCTGTGCTTTTTCCAGCCTAACTCTTATAATTTTTCTAGCGGGAGGATAAGGGCTTCCATTGTCATGTGAAGCTGAACCACTAGTCATGAACATAGGCCAGGGCCTTAGCCGTTCCTTGCCACTACGTGTCATAAATGGCATAATGACAAGTTTACATTTCTCCTCAAGGTGGGTACACACTGGAAAGATATATCTGCAGATCAATTGATCTGCAGATATATCTATGGACGGGTCGGGCAGTGTGCTGTGCATACACACGCCCGCCCAGTTCAGCTGTTAATCACCGCCGGCCGCTGCAGCATGTGTACGGGCGGTTGGCCGACCGCCGTACACACACAGCGACGCGCTAATATATCGTTAGACACTGGAAAGATATATCTGCAGATCACACTGGAAAGATATATCTGCAGATCAATTGATCTGCAGATATATCTATGGACGGATCTGGCAGTGTGCTGTGCATACACACTGCCCGATCCGTCGGGGACTGACGTCATGAACTGGGTGGGCGTGTACACGCGCCCACCCAGTTCAGCTGTCAATCACTGCCGGCCGCCGCAGCATGTGTACGGGCGGTCGGCCAACCGCCATACACACACAGCAACGCGCCAATATATCGTTAGATATATTGGCCGTCGGCTGTGCTGCGGGGCCGACGCGATACGTCTGTGAACGATGGAGTTCACAGACGTATCGGCCATACACACTGGCCGACGGACCCGCGATATATCGGCGTTCAAGTGAACGGCCGATATATCGGCCACTGTGTACGGGCCTTCAGACCATTTAAATTTTTGGGGGGGTCTTTTTACTGAACTTTGGCTTTTTGGATTTTACATGCCCTCTACTATCACATTGGGCATCGGCCTTGGCAGACGACGTTGATGAGATTTCATCGTCTATGTCATGACAACTGGCAGCAGCTTCAGCACTAGGAGGAAGTGGTTCTTGAGCTTTCCCTATTTTATCCTCCAAATTTTTGTTCTCCATTATTTTCCTGGAGTTATATAACAATATGCGGTACAGGAGAGCGTACCGCTATACCACACAGGGCAAACCCTGTGAAAATTATTTGGATTAAATATTAATAACCCCTTTATTTGGAGTAAATAATATACAGGACAGCACCACTGAAGTTATATGGCACCACCACTGGACTGGACTTATACGGCAGTACCACTGGAATTATACGGCAGTATCACTGGATTTATACAACAGCACCACTGGACTGGATTTATATGGCAGTATCACTGGATTTATAGGCCAGTACCACAGGAAATATATGACAGAATCACTGGAATTATATGACAGTATTACTGGAATAATATGGTAGTATCACTGGAATTATATGGCAGTACCACTGGATTTATACGGCAGTACCACTGGACTGGATTTATACGGCAGTATCACTGGACTTCTACACCAGTACCACTGGAAACTATACGGCAGTCTCACTGGAATTATATGGCAATACCACTGGACTTCTACGGCAGTACCACTGGAATTATATGGCAATATCACTGGAATTATACGGCAGTATCACTGGAATTATACGGCAGTATCACTGGAATTATACTGCAGTACCACTGGAATTATATGGCAGTACCACTGCAATTATACGGCAGTATCACTGGAATTATATGGCAGGATCACTGGAATTATACTGCAGAATCACTGGAATTATACAGCAGTACCACTGGATTTATATGGCAGTGCCACTGGACTGTATTTATACGGCAGTATCACTGGATTTATATGCCAGTACCACTGGAATTATACGGCAGTACCACTGTACTTATACGACAGTACCACTGGACTGGATTTATATGGCAGTATCACTGGATTTATACAGCAGTATCACTGGATTTATATGCCAGTACCACTGGAATTATATGGCAGTATCACTGGGATTATACGGCAGTATGACTGGAATTATACGGCAGTACCACTGGACTTGATTTATACGGCAGTATCACTGGATTTATATGCCAGTACCACTGGAATTATACAGCAGTATCACTGGAATTATACAGCAGTATCACTGGAATTAAATGGCAGTATCACTGGAATTATACGGCAGTACCACTGGATTTATATGGCAGTACCACTTGGTTGGATTTATACGGCAGTATCAATAGATTTATACACCTGTACCACTGGAATTATATGGCAGTATCATTAGAATTATACGGCAGTATCACTGGAATTATACGGCAGTATCACTGGAATTATATGGCAGAACCACTGGATTTATGCGGCAGTACCACTGAACTGGATTTATATGGCCGTATCACTGGACTTATACACCAGTACCACTGGAATTATATGGCAGTACCACTAGATTTATATGGCAGTACCACTGGACTGGATTTATACGGCAGTATCACTGGATTTATACGACAGTACCACTGGAATTATACAGCAGTATCACTGGAATTATACGGCAGTACCACTGGATTTATATGGCAGTGCCACTGGACTGGATTTATACGGCAGTATCACTGGATTTATATGCCAGTACCACTGGAATTATACGGCAGTACCACTGTACTTATACGGCAGTACCACTGGACTGGATTTATGAGGCAGAATCACTGTACTTGTACGCCAGTACCACTGGAATTATATGGCAGTATCATTAGAATTATACGGCAGTATCACTGGAATTATACGGCAGTATCACTGGAATTATATGGCAGTGTCACAGGAATTATACGGCAGTACCACTGGACTGTATATGGCATTATCACTGGACTGGATTTATACAGCAGTATCACTGGATTTATATGCCAGTACCACTGGAATTATACGTCAGTATCACTGGAATTATACGGCAGTACCACTGGACTGGATTTATATGGCAGTATCACTGGATGTATACGCCAGTACCACTGGAATTATACGGCAATATCACTGGAATTATACGGCAGTATCACTGGAATTATACGGCAGTGCCACTGGACTTCTATGGCAGTACCACTGGACTGGATTTATATGGCAGTATCACTGGATTTTTACAGCAGTATCACTGGATTTATATGCCAGTACCACTGGAATTATATGGCAGTATCACTGGGATTATACGGCAGTATGACTGGAATTATACGGCAGTACCACTGGACTTGATTTATACGGCAGTATCACTGGATTTATATGCCAGTACCACTGGAATTATACAGCAGTATCACTGGAATTATACAGCAGTATCACTGGAATTAAATGGCAGTATCACTGGAATTATACGGCAGTACCACTGGATTTATATGGCAGTACCACTGGGCTGGATTTATACGGCAGTATCAATAGATTTATACACCTGTACCACTGGAATTATATGGCAGTATCATTAGAATTATACGGCAGTATCACTGGAATTATACGGCAGTATCACTGGAATAATATGGCAGAGCCACTGGATTTATGCGGCAGTACCACTGAACTGGATTTATATGGCCGTATCACTGGACTTATACACCAGTACCACTAGAATTACATGGCAGTACCACTAGATTTATACGGCAGTACCACTGGACTGGATTTATACGCCAGTACCACTGGATTTATACACCAGTACCACTGGAATTATACAGCAGTATCACTGGAATTATACGGCAGTATCACTGGATTTATACGCCAGTACCGCTGGACATATATGGCAGTATCAATGGACATATACGGCAGTATCACTGGACATATACGGCAGTACCACTGGACATACTGTATACAGCAGCACAGGTACACTACCATGGGACTGATGCAGGACCACCGCAATAGACTGGACTTATACAGCAGCACAGGACATATGGCAGCAGAGGACACCACCACTGTGACTGGACTTATACAGCACAAGACACACTACCA
Source organism: Pseudophryne corroboree (assembly GCF_028390025.1). NCBI lineage: Eukaryota > Metazoa > Chordata > Amphibia > Anura > Myobatrachidae > Pseudophryne > Pseudophryne corroboree. The sequence continues at coordinate 755,585,357 of NC_086449.1, forward strand.
CTGTACTGATTCAGGACAACACAGCACCACTGCAATAGACTGGATTTATACAGCAGCACTGGACATATGGCAGCAGAGGACACCACCACTGTGACTGGACTGATGCAGCACAAGCCACTACCACTGTACTGATTCAGGACCACACAGCACCACTGCAATGGACTGGATTTATACAGCAACACTGGACATATGGCAGCAGAGGACACCACCACTGTGACTGGAGTGATGCAGCACAATACACCACCACTGAACTGATGCAGCACAACACAGCACCACTGCAATAGACTGGACTTATACAGCAGCACTGGACATATGGCAGCACAGGACACCACCACTGTGACTGGACTTATGCAGCACAAGCCACTACCACTGTACTGATTCAGGACCACACAGCACCACTGCAATGGACTGGATTTATACAGCAACACTGGACATATGGCAGCAGAGGACACCACCACTGTGACTGGACTTATGCAGCACAATACACTATCACTGTACTGATGCAGGGCAACACAGCACCACTGCAATGGACTTGACGTATACAGCAGCACTGGACATATTGCAGCAGAGGACACCACCACTGTGACTGGACTGATGCAGCACAATACACCACCACTGAACTGATGCAGCACAACACAGCACCACTGGACTGGACTTATACAGCAGCACTGGACATATGGCAGCAGAGGACACCACCACTGTACTGATGCAGGACACTGAGGACGGAGACACGTCCTCTTGCTACACTCTCCAATTCTGGAGTGAAAATGGCGGTGACGCGCGACTCCTTATATGGAATCCAAACCCCGTGAGAATCCGACAGCGGGATGATGACGTTTTGCCTCGTTCTGGTTTCTGTGTCAGGCAGGAAAACCTGAGCCTGACTCGGATCCGGGCTCGGGTAGTGAAGTCCGTTAGGGTTCGGTTCTCAGGGAACCGAACCCGCTCATCTCTATCTTAAATGGTATAAGTAAGCCTTTCCAAGTGTTGCTGACTCACTGTAGAGTGTCTTTTATATAAGAGCACACAGCTTTGTACCTTATATTGCTTTCTACCAATAATTATTACCGCTGCTGACCTTACTCTTTCTGGCCTATAATATACTTTCATGCAGGTATTTGTATATCCATTATTTATTTAACAGGCTAAGGCTAGTATTTGTTCACAATGGTTTTGTATTATGTAATAGTGAAAAACACATCTGCAAAAAACAAAAATAAAAAAACAAAAGTAAAGAAAAAACACAGAAAATACACATCTGCAAAAAACATACAAAAAAATCTGCAAAATGAAAAAAAAAAAACACCTACAGTAAATAAATAGAAACACAAAAAATGCAAGTCCCATACTCGTAAAAAATAACTAAAAAATAAAGAATATACAACCCACCACCCTGCAAAAAAAATTCAAAACCCCACCAAAAAATACAACCCACCATTCTCCTTAAAAAAAGGGTTACAAAACCCCCAAATTAAACAAAAAAATATAACCGAACCCCCTCCTGCATAAAATAGCCCCAAAAAAACACAAAACATACCCTCCACCACTATCACCTCTGGCTGCATGGATGTGATCTTACTTGTTTGATGCGGTTGGAACCAATTGGAACCAGTTGGAACCGGCTGAAACCAGTTGGAACTGGCTGGAACCGGCTGGAAAGGCTGAGGCTATAAATATCACCCCCTAGGCAGTTTACTGCCTTATCTGTTCAGTGCTACTAGTGAGAGGATGCCGACAGCAGGTGTAGCAAAGATACCATGCTGGTGTCCCTGTCGATACATAGCACCATGCGCCAGATCAACCAGTCAAGCTGGCATGGTCTTGCCCAAACAAGCTGTCGGGCCCTCAACTGGCCAAGCTTGAGAGCCCTAAGCTAACGGGCCCTAGCCGGGCCAAGCCATCGGCCCCAAGCCTGGCCCAGAAGGTGGGCCCAAGCCCAGCCCAGCCGACAGGCCCTAGCCTGGCCCAGACATTGATCACTAGCCCTGCCCAGCCGGTGGGCACTAGCCCGGCCCAGAAGGCAGGCCTAAGATTGGTCCAGAAGGTGGGTCCAAGCCCGGCCCAGCTGGTGGGCCCTGACCCGACCCAGACAGGGATTACCAGCCCTGCCCAGCCGGCAGGCACTAGCCCAGTCGGTGGGCACTAGCCCAGCCCAGAAGGCGGGCAAATCTAAGGCTGGTTTTTGGTCAAGATTGTTTTGTAATATGTAGTTGTAAAAAAGCACATCTGCAAGTAACAAAAATAAAAAAAACACAAACAATTAAGAAAAAACACAAAAATAAAGAAAAAAACACAAAAATACATATCTGCAAATACAAAACAAAAAATAAAGAAAAAAACACAAAAATACACATCTGCAAATACAAAACAAAAAACACAAAAATAAACTTCTTGAAAAAAAAACCCATACACATAAATGTACAAAATACACATCTGCATTAAGAAAACAAAAAATACACAAAAATAAAAACACAAAAATGCATATCTACAAAAAGAAAAAAAGCACTAAAAAAAACTACATCTGCAAAATAAAAGAAATGGGTATTAGGGCTACTGGCGACACCTCAAAAACAAAAACGACACTGGGCGGCCACCTCATGGGTGTGTTAGAAGAGCTGCTACTTATTTTTAATATGACAGTTACATCCAACTCATTGATAACTTAATAATTTAAAGATTTTAATCCGGGCAACGCCGTGTACTTCAGATACTGTAGTTATCAAAATTACTCTGATTAAAAAATACATATCTACAAAAAAAGACACAAAAAACAGACAAATAACATCTGCAAAATAAAGAAAACACAATAAAAATACCATAAAAAGCAAGCCCCCTATTCCTAAAAAAATAACTAAAAAATAAACACAAAGAATATACAACCCACTCCCATGCAAAAAAATAAAATAAAAAATACAGCCCAGCCAAACACCAAACTATAACCCACACCCCTCCTGCACCAAAAAGCCACAAAAACACACAAAAACACACTAATAACACCCCTCAAATAAAAACAAAACAAAAAGATCCAAAACACACTAAAAAGTACACACTCCTCCGCCACCATCACCACAGTCTGCATGTTTGTAATCTGACTTGCTTGAACCAGCTGAAACCGGTTACATAACCTGGTACATAATGTCACTGGGCTGTTACATAATATCACTGGACTGTTACATGACATCCCTGGACTGTTATATAATGTCGCTGGGCTGTTACCTAACGTCGCTGAGCTGTTAAAAACGTTGCTGGGCTATTATAAAACTCGCTGGGCTGTTACATAACGTAACTGGGCTGTTAATAAACGTCACTGGACTGTTACATGACCTCCCTGGACTGTTACATAATGTCACTGGGCTGTTACATAACGTTGCTGGGCTGTTACGTAATGTCGCTGGGCTGTTACGTAACATTGCTGGGCTGTTACATAACCTTGCTGGGCTGTTATCTAACGCCACTGGACTGTTACGCAATGTCGCTGGGCTGTTATGTAACGCTGCTGGGCATTTATGTAACCTCACTGGGCTCTTACATAACAGTCACAGCATAGAGATTCCGGTGTTGGGTTTTTGACTGTCAGTATCCAAACTGTCAAGATGATGACCGTATTCCATATATAAGTAACATAGTAACATAGTATCTAAGGTTGAAAAAAGACAATTGTCCATCGGGTTCAACCTATTTGTGGTCTCCTATGCACGATTATCTTGTATAAAATTTTGACTGAAGTTTCTGACTGCCGTTCCGATTTACCCCTCTTTTTTATAATAACCATAGTGCGTGACTATGCCCCGTAACCCTGGATATCCTTATCCATTAGGAATTTATCTAACCCATTCTTAAAGGTGTTGACTGAGTTGGCCATTACAACTCCCTCAGGCAGGGAATTCCAAACACGTATCGTCCTTACCGTAAAAAAGCCTTTACGCCGTATTGTGTGGAATCTCCTCTCCTCTAACCTGAGCGAGTGTCCACGAGTTCTCTGTGCTGATCTAACCAAAAACAGGTCCTGCGCAAGATCTGTATATTGTCCCCTTATATATTTGTAAATGTTGATCATGTCCCCTCTTAATCTCCTCTTTTCCAGTGTAAACATGCCTAGTCTTGCAAGCCTTTCCTCGTATTCCAGCGTCTCCATACCCTTAATTAGTTTGGTCGCCCGCCTTTGAACCTTTTCTAGCTCCAGGATATCCTTTTTGTAGTAAGGTGCCCAGAATTGTACACAGTATTCAAGGTGTGGCCTCACAATTGATTTATATAACGGGAGTATAATACTCTCGTCCCTAGCATCAATTCCCTGTTTTATGCATGCTAATATCTTATTAGCCTTCTTTGCTGCAGTCCTACTTTGGGTACTACTGCTTAGTTTGCTATCTATGAGGACACCTAAGTCCTTTTCCAGTACAGAATCCCCTAATTTTACCCCATTTAGTAGGTAGGTGTTATTTTTGTTCTTGTTACCACAGTGCATTACCTTACACTTGTCTGTATTGAAGCGCATTCTCCATTTCGCTGCCCAAGCTTCTAATTTAACTAAGTCATTCTGAAGCGACTCAGCATCCCCCTCCGCATTTATAACTTTACAAAATTTGGTATCATCTGCAAAAATTGACACCATGCTCTCTAGACCTTCTGTTAGGTCGTTAATGAAAATATTGAACAATAGCGGTCCTAATACTGAGCCTTGCGGCACACCACTTAGCACTTCAGTCCAAGTTGAAAAAGATCCATTAATCACAACGTGCTGCTCCCTATTATCTAACCAGTTTTTGACCCAAGTGCATATTGTGCTTCCTAGCCCTGATTCTTGTAGCTTGTAGATAAGTCTCATGTGTGGTACAGTATCGAACGCTTTGGCAAAATCTAAAAATATTACATCCACCTCTTTACCCTGATCTAGGTTTGCGCTTACTGTTTAATAAAAGCCAAGTAAGTTGGATTGACAGGATCTGTCCTTCATAAACCCATGTTGATTCCTTTTAATGACCTTATTGACTTCAAGGAACTTCTGAATACTATCTCTTAGAATACCTTCCAATACTTTCCCCACTATAGATGTAAGACTAACTGGTCTATAATTACCTGGTTCAGCTTTACTTCCCTTTTTGAATATAGGCACTACTTCCGCTATACGCCAGTCTTTGGGAACCATACCTGATATTACTGAATCCTTAAAGATCAAAAATAGCGGTTTTGCAAGTTCAGAATGAAGCTCCATTAGAACCCTTGGGTGAATACCATCGGGACCTGGTGACTTATTAATCTTTAAATGTTTAATCGTTCACAGACTACTTCCTCGCTTAAATAAGTACCTATCAGTGGGATATTCTCATTATTGAGATTATATGTTAGTCCCTGAATTGGGTCCTCTCTAGTAAATACTGTTGAAAAAAACTAATTTAGTGTGTCCGCTATGTCATTATCATTTTTGCTTAAGACTCCCAACTTGTCTTTTAAAGGGCCCATACTCTCCTTCTTTAATCTCTTGCTATTAATGTATTTAAATAATTTTTGGGGATTCGCTTTGCTTTCCTTTGCTACTAGTTTTTCAGTTTCTACTTTAGCCGCTCTTATTTCCTTTTTGCATATTTTGTTACATTCCTTATAGTTCTGAAATGACTCTGCTTCCCCTCAGATTTGTATTTTTTAAATGCTCGCCTTTTCTTGCCCATAAGTTCCTTAATCTTTTTGTTAAGCCACATCGGCTTATGATTTTTATTCCTTTTTTTGCTGCTCGTAGGAATAAATTTGAGTGTATTTTTAGCTAGCAGGAATTTTAGTACCTCCCATTTCTCCGTAGTATTTTTTCCTAAAAACAAACCTTCCCATTCAATATCCCTGAAAAATACCCTCATCTTTTCAAAATTTGCTTTGCTAAAGTTTAGAGTCCTAGTTGAGCCAGTATAGGGCTGTTTATGGAAACTGATATTGAATGTGACCATGTTGTGGTCGCTGTTTCCTATGGGTTCCCCTACTATAATACCTGATACCAAATCCACATTGTTTGTTAATACCAGGTCTAAGATTGCATTGTACCTAGTTGGTTCCTCAATTAGTTGAACTAAGTAGTTATCATTAAGTGTGTTTAAAAACATATTGCCCCTAGCAGTATCACATGAATCATTTTTCCAGTTTATCTCTGGATAGTTAAAATCTCCCATCACTACTATGTCTCCTACTCCTGCTGCTCTTTCAATTTGCTTTAGTAACAATTCCTCATCAGATGCGTTGATACCAGGCGGCCTATAGCATACACCCAATACTAACTTTTTTATTCCTTTTTCCCCGCATGCAATTTCTACCCATAATGTCTCAACAGTGTCTACAGTCCCCTCCTGAATATCTGTATATACATGGTCGAGTCACGGAGCGAGACTGAACAGGGAGGGTGCATGATTTTATGCCAAGGCAAAGGTGACAGGATGAGAGTGATGGAGACAAGTTGTGGGTGATGCCAGGGAGATGGTGACAGGGAGAGAGTGATGGAGACAAGTAGTGGGTAACAGGGAGAGAGTGAAGGAGACAAGCAGTGGGGGTTGCCAGGGAGAGAGTGACAGGGAGAGGGTGACGGAGATAAATAGTGGATGACACCAGAAAGAGGGTTACAGGGAGAGGGTGACGGAGTCATGTAGTGAGTGATGCCAGGGAGAGTGATAGGGAGAAAGCAAAGAAGACAAGTAGTGGGTGACACCAGGGAGAGAGGGAGAGGCAGTAGGTGATGGCAGGGAGTCGGTGACATGGAGAGAGTGACAGACAAGTAGTGGGTAACAGGGTGAGGGTGGCAAGGAGAGGGTGACAGGGATAGGGTGATGACAGGGAGAGGGGAACAGCAGTGAGTGACAGTGTGAGGGTGACGCCAAGGAGAGGGTAACAGTTGTGGGTGACAGCAGTGGGTGACAAATATACAGTAGAGTATTAAAATGTTCTTACCAGGGCCCAGTACTGCAGCAGTGCATGGATGTCAGATTTTCTCTTTGGACCGTGACGTTGAATGCCTGGTGCCAGTGGCAAGGACATCCTCCAGGAAGCCGGGGTTACAAATGGAAGAGGATAGGGGATTTGTGGCCCATCCTCCGGCGCTCGTACTCTGGAAAAGGGGATGTGGCCACTCAAAAGGGTGCGCATCCTTAAATGTAGTGTACCACACCATATATCCCTTATACACATTATGCACCATAATCGTAGGACCCCTTATACTATCTAGTACTGGTGCCACTTACACATTATGCCACACTGAATGAGCCAAAATTCCCATGGACTGAGCCAAAATTTACATTATGCCACACAGAATGAGCCAAAATTCACAATATGCCACACAGTATGATCCAAAATTCACATTATGCAACACGGTATGATCGAAAAATTCACATTGTGCCACACAGTATGATCCACAATTCACATTATGACACACACTATGATCCAAAATTCACATTATACCACACAGTATGATCCAAAATTCACATTATGCAACACAGTATGATCCAAAATTCACATTATGCCACACAGCATGAGCTGAAATTCACATTATGCCACACAGTATTATTCAAAATTCAAATTATATTACACAGTATGATCCAAAATTCACATTATGTAACAAAGTATGATCCAAGATTCACATTATGCCACACAGTATGAGTCAAAATCCACATCATGCCACACAGTATGATCCAAAAATCACATTATGCAACACAGTATGATCTACAATTCACATTATGCTACACAATATAATCCAAAATTCACATTATACCACACAGTACGATCCAAAATTCACATTATGCAACACAGTATGATCCAAAATTCACATTATGCCACACAGTATGATCCAAAATTCACATTATGCCACATAGTATGAGTCAAAATTCACATTATGCCACACAGTATGATTCAAAGTTCACAATATTCCACACAGTATGATCCAAAATTCACATTATGCAACACAGTGTGAGCCAAAATCCAAAATGGCGGTGACGCGCGACTCCTTATATGGTATCCAAACCCCGTGAGAATCCGACAGCGGGATGATGACGTTTTGCCTCGTTCTGGTTTCTGTGTCAGGCAGGAAAACCTGAGCCTGACTCGGATCCGGGCTCGGGTAGTGAAGTCCGTTAGGGTTCGGTTCTCAGGGAACCGAACCCGCTCATCTCTATCTTAAATGGTATAAGTAAGCCTTTCCAAGTGTTGCTGACTCACTGTAGAGTGTCTTTTATATAAGAGCACACAGCTTTGTACCTTATATTGCTTTCTACCAATAATTATTACCGCTGCTGACCTTACTCTTTCTGGCCTATAATATACTTTCATGCAGGTATTTGTATATCCATTATTTATTTAAAAGGCTAAGGCTAGTATTTGTTCACAATGGTTTTGTATTATGTAATAGTGAAAAACACATCTGCAAAAAACAAAAATAAAAAAACAAAAGTAAAGAAAAAACACAGAAAATACACATCTGCAAAAAACATACAAAAAAATCTGCAAAATGAAAAAAAAAAACACCTACAGTAAATAAATAGAAACACAAAAAATGCAAGTCCCATACTCGTAAAAAATAACTAAAAAATAAAGAATATACAACCCACCACCCTGCAAAAAAAATTCAAAACCCCACCAAAAAATACAACCCACCATTCTCCTTAAAAAAAGGGTTACAAAACCCCCAAATTAAACAAAAAATGTAATGTCGCTGGGCTGTTACGTAACATTGCTGGGCTGTTACATAACCTTGCTGGGCAGTTATCTAACGCCACTGGACTGTTACGCAATGTCGCTGGGCTGTTATGTAACGCTGCTGGGCATTTATGTAACCTCACTGGGCTCTTACATAACAGTCACAGCATAGAGATTCCGGTGTTGGGTTTTTGACTGTCAGTATCCAAACTGTCAAGATGATGACCGTATTCCATATATAAGTAACATAGTAACATAGTATCTAAGGTTGAAAAAAGACAATTGTCCATCGGGTTCAACCTATTTGTGGTCTCCTATGCACGATTATCTTGTATAAAATTTTGACTGAAGTTTCTGACTGCCGTTCCGATTTACCCCTCTTTTTTATAATAACCATAGTGCGTGACTATGCCCCGTAACCCTGGATATCCTTATCCATTAGGAATTTATCTAACCCATTCTTAAAGGTGTTGACTGAGTTGGCCATTACAACTCCCTCAGGCAGGGAATTCCAAACATGTATCGTCCTTACCGTAAAAAAGCCTTTACGCCGTATTGTGTGGAATCTCCTCTCCTCTAACCTGAGCGAGTGTCCACGAGTTCTCTGTGCTGATCTAACCAAAAACAGGTCCTGCGCAAGATCTGTATATTGTCCCCTTATATATTTGTAAATGTTGATCATGTCCCCTCTTAATCTCCTCTTTTCCAGTGTAAACATGCCTAGTCTTGCAAGCCTTTCCTCGTATTCCAGCGTCTCCATACCCTTAATTAGTTTGGTCGCCCGCCTTTGAACCTTTTCTAGCTCCAGGATATCCTTTTTGTAGTAAGGTGCCCAGAATTGTACACAGTATTCAAGGTGTGGCCTCACAATTGATTTATATAACGGGAGTATAATACTCTCGTCCCTAGCATCAATTCCCTGTTTTATGCATGCTAATATCTTATTAGCCTTCTTTGCTGCAGTCCTACTTTGGGTACTACTGCTTAGTTTGCTATCTATGAGGACACCTAAGTCCTTTTCCAGTACAGAATCCCCTAATTTTACCCCATTTAGTAGGTAGGTGTTATTTTTGTTCTTGTTACCACAGTGCATTACCTTACACTTGTCTGTATTGAAGCGCATTCTCCATTTCGCTGCCCAAGCTTCTAATTTAACTAAGTCATTCTGAAGCGACTCAGCATCCCCCTCCGCATTTATAACTTTACAAAATTTGGTATCATCTGCAAAAATTGACACCATGCTCTCTAGACCTTCTGTTAGGTCGTTAATGAAAATATTGAACAATAGCGGTCCTAATACTGAGCCTTGCGGAACACCACTTAGCACTTCAGTCCAAGTTGAAAAAGATCCATTAATCACAACGTGCTGCTCCCTATTATCTAACCAGTTTTCGACCCAAGTGCATATTGTGCTTCCTAGCCCTGATTCTTGTAGCTTGTAGATAAGTCTCATGTGTGGTACAGTATCGAACGCTTTGGCAAAATCTAAAAATATTACATCCACCTCTTTACCCTGATCTAGGTTTGCGCTTACTGTTTAATAAAAGCCAAGTAAGTTGGTTTGACAGGATCTGTCCTTCATAAACCCATGTTGATTCCTTTTAATGACCTTATTGACTTCAAGGAACTTCTGAATACTATCTCTTAGAATACCTTCCAATACTTTCCCCACTATAGATGTAAGACTAACTGGTCTATAATTACCTGGTTCAGCTTTACTTCCCTTTTTGAATATAGGCACTACTTCCGCTATACGCCAGTCTTTGGGAACCATACCTGATATTACTGAATCCTTAAAGATCAAAAATAGCGGTTTTGCAAGTTCAGAATGAAGCTCCATTAGAACCCTTGGGTGAATACCATCGGGACCTGGTGACTTATTAATCTTTAAATGTTTTAATCGTTCACAGACTACTTCCTCGCTTAAATAAGTACCTATCAGTGGGATATTCTCATTATTGAGATTATATGTTAGTCCCTGAATTGGGTCCTCTCTAGTAAATACTGTTGAAAAAAACTAATTTAGTGTGTCCGCTATGTCATTATCATTTTTGCTTAAGACTCCCAACTTGTCTTTTAAAGGGCCCATACTCTCCTTCTTTAATCTCTTGCTATTAATGTATTTAAATAATTTTTGGGGATTCGCTTTGCTTTCCTTTGCTACTAGTTTTTCAGTTTCTACTTTAGCCGCTCTTATTTCCTTTTTGCATATTTTGTTACATTCCTTATAGTTCTGAAATGACTCTGCTTCCCCTCAGATTTGTATTTTTTAAATGCTCGCCTTTTCTTGCCCATAAGTTCCTTAATCTTTTTGTTAAGCCACATCGGCTTATGATTTTTATTCCTTTTTTTGCTGCTCGTAGGAATAAATTTGAGTGTATTTTTAGCTTGCAGGAATTTTAGTACCTCCCATTTCTCCGTAGTATTTTTTCCTAAAAACAAACCTTCCCATTCAATATCCCTGAAAAATACCCTCATCTTTTCAAAATTTGCTTTGCTAAAGTTTAGAGTCCTAGTTGAGCCAGTATAGGGCTGTTTATGGAAACTGATATTGAATGTGACCATGTTGTGGTCGCTGTTTCCTATGGGTTCCCCTACTATAATACCTGATACCAAATCCACATTGTTTGTTAATACCAGGTCTAAGATTGCATTGTACCTAGTTGGTTCCTCAATTAGTTGAACTAAGTAGTTATCATTAAGTGTGTTTAAAAACATATTGCCCCTAGCAGTATCACATGAATCATTTTTCCAGTTTATCTCTGGATAGTTAAAATCTCCCATCACTACTATGTCTCCTACTCCTGCTGCTCTTTCAATTTGCTTTAGTAACAATTCCTCATCAGATGCGTTGATACCAGGCGGCCTATAGCATACACCCAATACTAACTTTTTTATTCCTTTTTCCCCGCATGCAATTTCTACCCATAATGTCTCAACAGTGTCTACAGTCCCCTCCTGAATATCTGTATATACATGGTCGAGTCACGGAGCGAGACTGAACAGGGAGGGTGCATGATTTTATGCCAAGGCAAAGGTGACAGGATGAGAGTGATGGAGACAAGTTGTGGGTGATGCCAGGGAGATGGTGACAGGGAGAGAGTGATGGAGACAAGTAGTGGGTAACAGGGAGAGAGTGAAGGAGACAAGCAGTGGGGGTTGCCAGGGAGAGAGTGACAGGGAGAGGGTGACGGAGATAAATAGTGGATGACACCAGAAAGAGGGTTACAGGGAGAGGGTGACGGAGTCATGTAGTTAGTGATGCCAGGGAGAGTGATAGGGAGAAAGCAAAGAAGACAAGTAGTGGGTGACACCAGGGAGAGAGGGAGAGGCAGTAGGTGATGGCAGGGAGTCGGTGACAGGGAGAGAGTGACAGACAAGTAGTGGGTAACAGGGTGAGGGTGGCAAGGAGAGGGTGACAGGGATAGGGTGATGACAGGGAGAGGGGAACAGCAGTGAGTGACAGTGTGAGGGTGACGCCAAGGAGAGGGTAACAGTTGTGGGTGACAGCAGTGGGTGACAAATATACAGTAGAGTATTAAAATGTTCTTACCAGGGCCCAGTACTGCAGCAGTGCATGGATGTCAGATTTTCTCTTTGGACCGTGACGTTGAATGCCTGGTGCCAGTGGCAAGGACATCCTCCAGGAAGCCGGGGTTACAAATGGAAGAGGATAGGGGATTTGTGGCCCATCCTCCGGCGCTCGTACTCTGGAAAAGGGGATGTGGCCACTCAAAAGGGTGCGCATCCTTAAATGTAGTGTACCACACCATATATCCCTTATACACATTATGCACCATAATCGTAGGACCCCTTATACTATCTAGTACTGGTGCCACTTACACATTATGCCACACTGAATGAGCCAAAATTCCCATGGACTGAGCCAAAATTTACATTATGCCACACAGAATGAGCCAAAATTCACAATATGCCACACAGTATGATCCAAAATTCACATTATGCAACACGGTATGATCGAAAAATTCACATTGTGCCACACAGTATGATCCACAATTCACATTATGACACACACTATGATCCAAAATTCACATTATACCACACAGTATGATCCAAAATTCACATTATGCAACACAGTATGATCCAAAATTCACATTATGCCACACAGCATGAGCTGAAATTCACATTATGCCACACAGTATTATTCAAAATTCAAATTATATTACACAGTATGATCCAAAATTCACATTATGTAACAAAGTATGATCCAAGATTCACATTATGCCACACAGTATGAGTCAAAATCCACATCATGCCACACAGTATGATCCAAAAATCACATTATGCAACACAGTATGATCTACAATTCACATTATGCTACACAATATAATCCAAAATTCACATTATACCACACAGTACGATCCAAAATTCACATTATGCAACACAGTATGATCCAAAATTCACATTATGCCACACAGTATGATCCAAAATTCACATTATGCCACATAGTATGAGTCAAAATTCACATTATGCCACACAGTATGATTCAAAGTTCACAATATTCCACACAGTATGATCCAAAATTCACATTATGCAACACAGTGTGAGCCAAAATCCACATTATGCCACACAGTATGAGCCACAATTCACATTATGCAACACGGTATGATCCAAAATTCACATTATACCACACAGTATGTTCCAAAATTCACAATATGCAACACAGTATGATCCAAAATTCACATTATACCACACCGTATGATCCAAAATTCATATTATGCAATGCAGTATGATCCAAAAATCACATTATGCCACGCAGTATGATCCAAAATTCACAATATGTCACAGTATGATCCAAAATTCACAGTATGCCACACAGTATGAGTAAAAATTCACAATATGCCACACATTATGATCCACAATTCACATTATGCAACATGGTATGATACAAAATTCACATTATATTACACAGTATGATACAAAATTCACATTATGCCACACAGTACGAGCTAAAATTCCCATTATGCCACACAGTATGAGCCAAAATTGACATTATGCAACATGGTATTATACAAAATTCCCATTATATCACACAGTATGATCCAAAACTCACATTATGGCACACAGTATGATCCAAAATTCACATTATGCCACACAGTATGAGTCAAAATCTACATTATGCCACACAGTATTATTCAAAATTCAAATTATATCACACAGTATGAACCAAAATTCACATTATGTAACACAGTATAATCCAAGGTTCACATTATGCCACACAGTATGAGTCAAAATCCACATCATGCCACACAGTATGATCCAAAAATCACATTATGCAACACAGTATGATCCAAAATTCACATCATGCCACACAGTAAGAGCCAAAATTCAGGGACAGGGAGAGTGACAGCAGGGAAATAGGGACAGGGAGAGTGACAGCAGGCACAGTGACAGAGAGAGTGAGAGGAAGAGTGACAGCAGGGACAGTGACAGAGAGAGTGACAGGGAGAGTGACAACAGGGACAGTGACAGAGAGAGACAGCAGGGACAGAGAGAGTGACAGCATGGACAGGGAGAGTGACAGAGAGAGTGACAGGGAGAGTAAAAGCAGTGATAGGGAGAGTGACAGAGAGAGTGACAGCAGGGACAGAGACAGTGACAGCAGGGACAGGGAGAGTGACATAGAGAGTGACAGCAGGGATAGGAAGAGTGACAGCAGGGACAGAGAGAGGGACAGCAGGACAGGGATAGTGACAGAGAGAATGACAGTAGGGACAGAGAGAATGACTGCAGGGACTGGGAGAGTGACAGAGAGAGTGACAGCAGGTACAGGGAGAGTGACGGAGAGAGTGACAGCAGGGACAGAGAGTGACAGCAGGGACAGGGAGAGTGACAGCAGGGTCAGAGAGAGAGAGAATGACAGCAGAGACAGGGAGAGTGACAGAGAGAGTGACAGCAGGCAGGGCCAAAACTAGGCTTTTTGGCACCCGGGCCAAAGCAGTAATTTGGCACCCCCATATACACACACACTTTGGAACCATGTCAAAAACAAAGTAATAAACAGTTGGCAAAGTGGCAACCAGCACCGTCAGGGTGCATCCAGCACACATTCCCTAGGAAATTGGATAGGAACACAAGAAAACTAACATGTACCTCCAATACAGTATTGTGGGGGACTCTGACTGGCCAACTAATGTAGGACTACAAAGCCCAGTATGTCACTTAGGACTTAGGACCAATTAAAGAGGAGGAGTACCAACTTTCTGGGAAAGGGACACACACAATGTGGGTTATCCTGGATGTAGATAGGAGTCCCTAGGACTGGTTGGTGTTATATAACTGATATAAGCCATGCTATCACTGTATCACACACACTAGGGGGAGGACTCCAACTGACCAACTGCTGTAGGACTACAAAGCCCTGCATGCAAGTTGGACCTAGGACCACACTTCAGGAGGCAGCAGCTGTCCTGGTGTATAGAGACCTCACCTCAGTGCCCAGACTAATTATCGGCTGCTGCTGCTCCCTCTCTCCCTGTCCTCCTCTGGTGGAGCTCACGTGCAGGAAGGGGGAGGCGCTGAGGAACAGGGCCAGGGCAGACATAGTTTACACAGACACAGGAGTGTGTGAACGGCCACCGCCCGCTCCAATCATAAGTGTTCTAGATGTCGGGGAGGGGTCGGTGGGGGTGTTGGTTTCCCAGGACTCCACATTGGTGGTACTGGGGAGTGGGGACCTGCAGCAAGGGTTCTCGGACCCAGCAGTAGGTAGCCCCTTAGGGCCCTGCCCTCCTCTGGTAGTGCTGCGTGCGGGAAGGGGGAGGCACTAGGGAACAGGCCTGGGGGCAGACATCGCTTACACAGGCACAGGAGTGTGTGAGCGGCCATAGACCAGCGCTTGGGAAATGAAAGGGGGTAGCTGGAGAGTCCTTGGCCACTGCCCCTGCCCCATTCATTAGTGTCGTCCCCCCCGTACCCCCCATAGTTGTGGCCATGCTGTAGGAACAAAAACACTCCCACATTCTGTGATTTTTGCTGATTTTATTATTTTGTCTAAAAAAAATACAGATTTACAACCCGCAAGGACGGTTTTGACAAAACCAAATACAGATCCAAAACACGAAGGAGACACGGATCCAAAACTTATGATTTGGGCTAGCGCACATCCCTTCAATAGACAGCCCCATGGCAGTGTCTCTGTCCCACCTGTCTGCCTGCAGGGGGTGCTGACACTGTACGATGAGCTCCGGTGCCTGGGATCTCCCCTATGCCAGCTACTGTCTTGTATTAACTCCGTGCCGATGTTTGTCCCACCCACACACACATATTAGATCCTCCCATCTACTACACTTGCCAGGACAGCTGCAGTGTCTAAGCCGGTGGTCTCTACACGGTGCAACGGGCAACCCTGGCTGGATCCCTGTCCCTTCCTTTACCTGCGGTCTCCCGACACTAAGTTCAGTTTGGTGGGCCCTCCTTTCTCTACACTACTGTGTTGCAAGGGCCTCTCCTGGGTGAGTCACCACCATTAAACCGCCTATCCATTAAGTACAGTGTAGTTGTAAAGTGCAGCATGTAAGGCGATGCAGTGTAGCATATTAGGGAGATGCAGTTTAGTGATAGTAGCATATAGGGCATGTAGTGTAGTGATGGAGTACAGCATGTAGGGGGATGTAGTGCAGCGTGCAGGCAGATGTAGTGTAACATATAGTGTACTGATGTTGTGTAGCATATAGGGTATGTAGTGTAGTGGTATAGTGCAGTGTTTAGGGGCATGTAGTTTAGTGATGTAGTGCAGCATGTATGGGGATGTAGTGTAGCATATAGGGTATGTAGTGTAGTGTTGTAGTGCAGTGTTTAGGGGCATGTAGTTTAGTGATGTAGTGCAGCATGTATGGGGATGTAGTGTAGTGATGTTGTGTAGCATGTATGGGGATATAGTGTAGTGATGTAGTGTAGCATATAGGGTATGTAGTGTGGTGTAGTGCAGTGTTTAGGGGTATGTAGTGTAGTGCTGTAGTGCAGCATGTACGGGAATGTAGTGTAGTGATGTAGTGTAGCATATAGGCTATGTAGTGTAGTGATGTAGTGCAGTGTTTAGGGGCATGTAGTGTAGTGATGTAGTGCAGTGTTTAGGGGCATGTAGTGTAGCGATGTAGTGCAGCATGTATAGGGATGTAGTGTAGTGATGTAGTGTAGCATATAGGGTATGTAGTGTAGTGGTGTAGTGCAGTGTATAGATGCATGTAGTGTAGTTATGTAGTGCAGCATATATGGGGATATAGTGTAGTGATGTAGTTTCGTATATAGGGTATGTAGTGTAGTGATGTAGTGCAGTGTTTAGGGGCATGTAATGTAATGAGGTAGTGCAGCATGTATGGGGATGTAATGTAGTAATGTAGTGTAGCATATAGGGTATGTAGTGTAGTGGTATAGTGCAGTGTATAGGAGCATGTAGTTTAGTGATGTAGTGCAGCATGTATGGGGATGTAGTGTAGCATATAGGGTATGTAGTGTAGTGTTGTAGTGCAGTGTTTAGGGGCATGTAGTTTAGTGATGTAGTGCAGCATGTATGGGGATGTAGTGTAGTGATGTTGTGTAGCATGTATGGGGATGTAGTGTAGCGATGTAGTGTAGCATATAGGGTATGTAGTGTGGTGTAGTGCAGTGTTTATGGGTATGTAGTGTAGTGCTGTAGTGCAGCATGTACGGGAATGTAGTGTAGTGATGTAGTGTGGCATATAGGGTATGTAGTGTAGTGGTGTAGTGCAGTGTATAGAGGCATGTAGTGTAGTGATGTAGTGCAGCATATATGGGGATATAGTGTAGTGATGTAGTTTCGCATATAGGGTATGTAGTGTAGTGATGTAGTGCAGTGTTTAGGGGCATGTAATGTAATGAGGTAGTGCAGCATGTATGGGGATGTAATGTAGTGATGTAGTGTAGCATATAGGGTATGTAGTGTAGTGGTATAGTGCAATGTTTAGGGGCATGCAGTGTAGTGATGTAGTGCAGCATGTAGGGGGATGTAGTATAGTGGGGTAGTGCAGTGTGTAGGGGCATATAGCAAAGTGATGTAGTGCAGCATGTAGGGGCATATAGTGTAGTGATGTAGTATAATGATGTAGTGCAATGTATGGGGACACACAGTGGGCATGTTTTGAACACGCTGCTGAGGGGCAATCTAACAGAGACGTTTGGGGCACAATGGCCAATATCATTCAATAGCATATCCTTTTTTCTAAAGATGTAATAATCTGATTATTTTAGTGTGTGTGTTTGTGTGTGTAGTGTTTGAGTGCCAAATTACTGCCTTGTCCCGGGTGATGGCAATCCTAGTCTTGGCCTTGGTAACAACTATAAGTGCCACCATGTACTGCTACATCTGAGAAACGTATGATAAAAATTACTTACAGATGTGTCCTCGCTGATTTTACACGCAATGCGTACACACGTGCATATGCATCACGTATAAGATCAGCTGCGCTGAGCTGCGGATAGTCACATCCGCAATTTAGCTGCTATAAGCAAATGGGTCTCAGGAGCATTTGCCACTTGCCACTGCTATCTTACTATGATGCATACACATTGCATGTAAGATCAGCGAGAACCCATCTGTACATCTAAATGTAAATGAGCCCCAAAGCAGTTAGTAAGATGTGCTGTACTTCAGGGAGATTGCTAGACTCTTCAGGGAGTCAGGGAGATTACTACTATTCAGGGAGTCTCCCTGACATTCAGGAAGAACTGGCAAGTATGCATTAGCATACATCTCTAAATCAGGCCCTCAGTGTAAAATTGCATTTAGTAAAATAGTGGAGTAGAACTGGAAACTCAAGATTGTATCGCTAAATCTTTGCAGCTGTGCAAAATGGCCTCTTTTGCGGGACACAGCAAAATCTCTCAACCAGACACATTTCATTGCATTTTATGTGCAAACCACCCTATTTCTCTTTCTTAAGATTGTTACCCACCTATCTGTAGAAATCCAGAATGTGTAGAGATGACAGTTGTAATTTTACATCCTGAAAGTTTTATTAAAGTGCCTCAAACTAAAATACAGCGAAGTAGAAACAGTGATCAGTGATTACATTACACATCGTTCTTGTGAAGAAAAGCAGTGACAAAAACAGGTGGAAACCAGCATTTAGGAAATTAAAGCTATCTTATCCAATTACAGCAAAAACAACAAAACATTTTCCTTTTGCGCAAGTTATATAAATGTTACCTAGAGAACAGTAAAACAGCCTCACACATTAGTGCTCTTTATTCTGAAGTACAAAACACTGGCAATTATGGGCCGTAAAGATTGATTAAACTCACTGCAAGCTTCTTTTCTTGTAAAAATCACAGAAAAAAACTGTTCTATGGTGGTCATTCCGAGTTGTTCGCTAGCTGTTTTCGGTTGCTGCGCAGCGATCAGGCAAAAAAAATCGGCATTTCTGCGCATGCGTATGCGGCACAATGCGCAGGCACTACGTACTTTCACAACAGCCGATGCAGTTTCACACAAAGTCTAGCTTTTCAATCGCACTGCTGGCCGCAGAGTGATTGACAGGAAGTGGGTGTTTCTGGGAGGTAACTGACCGTTTTCAGGGAGTGTGTGGAAAAACACAGGCGTGTCAGATACAAACGTAGGCGTGGCTGGCCGAACGCAGGGCGTGTTCGTCAGTCAAAACAGGAACTAAACAGTCTGAAGTGATCGCTAGCTAGGAGTAGGCCTCGAGCTGCTCAGAAACTGCACAATCTTTTTTTGTAGCAGCACTGCGATCCTTTCGTTCGCACTTCTGCTAAGCTAAGATACACTCCCAGAGAGCGGCGGCTTAGCGCTTGCACGGCTGCTAAAAGCAGCTAGCGAGCGAACAACTCGGAATGAGGGCCTATGTGTCTATGATTAGTAATTCTCCTAGGATAGACATTAAAAGGACAATATTAGCCATAAGCTATAACCCTTGATCATTTCTGAGCATATTTGTAATGCTTTGAAATGGGTTACAGACTTCACTCTACACAAACTTATATTATTAGCTATTTTGCTTATAGTGTTGTAATTAGTTATGGGCAGATTTGTTTTTGGTTCCTCTCCCTTTATTTGGAAAGAACGCTTCAAAGTCAACACATTTTTTATTTACAGTATATTACAATTAAAGATGTGCGGTTTGGTTTTCCTGAAATATAAACACACCTGAACTTAGGGGTCCCAGTTCGGAATCACGCTGGGGTTCCAAGTGGAACCGAGTCCTTGATCTGGTCCTTAGATTTAAAAACCTGGGTTTTGGATTGCATGTAAACAAGTCCAAATGACATGATTTTAGCAGTTTTTATTTATTTTTATTGATATTTGTTTATTGTTTATAGCTTTTTATCGATTTTAAAGGAATTTAAAACCGAACCAATAACCGAATACGAACCAAAAACAATTGAGGGTGGTTTTGCCAAAACAAAAACCTGAATTATAAAACTTCCATTTTGACAAAAAGTTAGGGTAACAATTTCCCCCCCAAAAAAAATTACGTCTCTTCTGTCAAGGAGAAAGCAATCAATTATAATAAAGCTATTACCAGTGATGTCACAATAGGTGGTGACACCCAATGTGGCATGATGGTCATCTTACACATGCCAAAGGTGCAAGTGTGCAAAAAAGGTCATGACCTTGCACCCCCATAGTTGCACTATGCACACCTTGCACCCCATTGGCTATTAACTTAAAGGCTGTGAAATTTCAAATTCATGCCAAGATAAAAAAAATAAATAAAAAAAAATTCACTGGTGAAAAGAACTTTTTTAACTGTAAAAAAAGGACTTTACAATGGACTTGCAGGTCACGGACCTTTCAAAGCTGATCTGTTATGAACTGGACCCTCAAATGGCAATGTGACTTACTAAATTTGCATTTCTTTCTTATAAATACATGTCCGGTAGAGAACTGAAATCTACAAGACAAAATTGTCTCTCTAAAAAGACAGAACAAAGAACTGCTACAGACATTACTGCCTTGTATGAGCTAGACAACAGATAAACCTTTATATGCAGGAGATCTGCAAAGGACCAGATTTAATCTTTTTGGAACAAGATATTTAAATGAAAGATAAAAAAAGAGAGAGCTATATTGTAGGTAATGTGTGTATGATAATGTGCAATTAAAACCAATAAAATGAAAAGCAAAATATAGAAACAGTTTAAAAAAACAAACACAGTACACAGCAATGGTAAAGATGAAAGGTTGGTATATTATTATTATTATTATTATTATTATTATCCTTTAGTTATTTGGCGCCACAAGGGATCCGCAGCGCCCATTACAGAGTACATAATCAAATGAGCAAACAAGAAAACAGCACTTACAGTTCAAGACAATATAGGACAAGTATGGAAAACCAGGGGTTAGTTGCCATCAATGGTAGTATGGAGTATAAGATAGTGTAAGAAAAGGAAAGGCACATGAGGAAAGAACGCCCTGCTCTTATATAGGTACATAACCTAGTTTTGAGTCCACTCTCCCAACCCACTACCTCAAGCCTTGGCCATCTGTGCCTTGCTTACTAGCTACCATCAGGCCACCTCTCACTTGCTCGCACCTCATGTCACCTGTCTGTCTCCCACCATCCTCTCGATTGTGAGCTCATTGGAGCAGGGCCCTCTTCCCTTCTGTTCTCACAACCCTCTTCTCTCACACTTCAATTACAGCTCTCCCCTAAGTAACGAATGTCTATCTCCTTTTGCTCATTACTGTTTATCTCTTTAAGTGGCTGCCCGCCCTTAGTAGTATGATGACAACTCCTTTGCTTCCTTTCAGCTCAGCTGTAGTGTGTACTGAGAACTGTGTTGCTAATTGTTACCTGTGCTCTGTTTTAGTTTTTCTGTTACTGTAATGTTAAGTTCTGTGTATTCATCGCTGCAAAACACTTGTGGCGCCCTATAAATAAAATGTAATAATAAAAATAACAATGGGAGGGTGCAGTGAAGAAAGTGGAATAGGGAAAGGAAGCAATAATGTTTATAGTCTGTTTTGCGTATTTGTGGAGAGGCAGCTAGTCCGCTTAGCTTAGAGGGTATTTGAATGCTGTGAGGCAGGTTCCGTACCTTGTGCTACGAGTGCTGGGTCACCTTCTGATGGCATGGGGTCTAGAAGACACCAATCTGTCCCTAAGATTCCATACCATTATCAGCGGCTGTCGCTTCTCTTCCTTTTACAACGATCAGTGGTGTGCATCTGGGTGATAACCGTGTGGTGTTATAGAATGTTCGTCAATTAGTTAGATCGTATTTTCCTTACGGTAAGTATCAGCTAAGTTTTACCGGTGTGTTAGATTTACCTTCTATCTCTTTGTCCCTCTCTCTTTCTCTCTCTGCAGGTTGGTTCTGACCCGTAGCACGAGTTCCTTTTGATGTTGAACCTTAACCGAAGTATTCTTCTGATCTATCTCTCCTTTGGAGTATGGGCGTAGCACGGCCACGATTAAATTTATACACTTTACTAATGAACGACAATCACATTAAAACAAATCATTTATTGAACTGGATCCGGGAACACCGTCATCCTCTACACTCCGGACACTGCAAAGGTCTAGATAAGGTTAGTTCCCTAGAACATTCAACTATTATTTTATTACAACATATACAGGTATACCTTAATATTACGCTGGTGTATTACACTGCTTTTCCCGTACAACCCACAGTATGCCCGTAAGTCTACCCCAGTTCAGCTGAGCGCTCTCTCGTTGGTGCACATAAAATAGTCTATTTGATAATATAGTATCTTTGGTGGAAGTCACTCCCTATTGAGCTTTTTCCATCGGTCTCTCCTAGATCTCCAGGCTAATAATCAATTCCTTTCCCTGCAACCTGTATTTGATTGATAATTCACCGGAATGGTGATTGTCACAACCTATCCAACTTAGTTGCGGCTGACTAGATCGCGACTGTAGCTTCTCTACATGGGGAACCTTCCTTCCTAGCTTTACACGATGTTGTCGCTCAATAGCCTGTGTGTCAACAAGGGTGTCAGCAAGAGGCTGTTAGTGGATTTCAGTCTCTTCACTCCATTCCGTCCTGTCGGCTGCTGATATGACTATCGCTGTATACTGTCCCTGTTATGCTCCGTACCACTAATTAATTAGTCCGATGGTGAACTCAATTGACAGAGCCCAATCTCACCTCTGGGACTACTACGAGAGGCTGTGGGGGGGAAGAATAGTGTCATAGGGGAATTGATGGACACTAACTTATTGTATTAACGGTCTCATGGCTTACTGTACTATTATTTCAAGATGTGGAGCACTGGTGTTTTGGTAAACCCTTATTACTGTATGATGTAACGGTGTGTGGAGGGTATATCATAAGCTATTGTCCCTCTGAGCTGCGCTGTCACTGATGAACAGTTGCTGGGGTTGTAGGACGGGAGCGTACGCCCTGCAGGGCAGTCCTTGACTATGCTCCCTCCCTGCCTGGGGTGGATCTTTTACTCTCCCTTATCCTGTGGTCCGCCTCTGCTACCGGGAAACTGGCCCGACTGGTCCTCCCTCTGGGCGTACCTCCGATAGATCACCTCCTCCTGAAGCCCATCACTCATGCTTATGCTGGCCTTCCGCTCTCTCTCTGCGGCACCGAGGTCCCGACTGTGGCCGCCTCGGCACACTCCACTCTGCTCGGCGCTACAGGATCCCATTACCCTCAGTTGCGGTAAGCCTCGGACGGAGATCCTGTTCTATGCGTCCTCTGTCCTGTTGTTCCGTGCGGCGTCTCCCTCCTTCACACCAGCCCACTCCATGGGTCTTCTCCTCACCAGCTGCGTCAGACCAAAAAAAAACAAAAAACCAACCGTTGCTCTCTACTCCTCTCCCTTTTATACCCTCGCTGCTCTTCCCCGTTTGTGTCCCGCCAGCAGCGCGGGGACACAACCGTCCACTAAAGTTTCCTCTCCTGGGTCTAAATGACCTCCAGTTATGTTCCCCAGCGTGCTGCTCCAGATTGTATTGAGCCCTACAGCTGGCCGATGTGCTATAGTGATACTCGTTTTTATTAAAATCATGGGTCCTAAGTCCCGGGTATCACATTCTTCCCCGGTAATTTGATGCATATCCTTAGGCATCTGTAATTCGTATACAATCTCTCGACCACATCTTGTAACTACTGTAAACAACAGGTAATTGAGCTTTAGATAAAGCATAACATTTCATTTTGCTTTGAACTCTATCTATTTTACCTACGTCTAAGCACTTGCATCACTGAACTTGCTTTACTTAACAATTTTTAAGTCAACCACTATACTAAACATACTTTAAGTTTGATACCTAATAGGTAACTTTCCCTTCGTGCTCCTTTCAGAGCGTCTCAACGAAGGGATCTCGGTACCCACAGGATCGGTTTCAACGTCAGCTATCGCTTCAATACCCACGGGAGACGTGGTTGATCCGAAGGTGCCGAGAACTGGCCAACAAATACTCATCATTGCGTCTTGGTATGGATATACATGTGGAACTATCTCTTGAAATGGTAGAACCCGACACTCTACTTCTGGCCATAATGGACACATTTTCAGTTGATCTCTGTGAGCTAAGCTTTGTCCACTTCCATCTTCCCGTATAATACGGTATATATATCAATCTCTGAATTTGGCCTATCTGTCACTCTGTACGGGAGGGGCTCCCATCTGTGATCTAATTTGCTCCGTCGTTGATTGTTCTTCTTCAACACTCTGCATCCAATTGGCAATGGTTCGGCTTGTGCTTTTAGGTTATAATAGTGTTCTTGCCGCTCTTGTACCACCTCTCTAGTTTGCACTACCAGATCATGAACGGTTTTTATTCGACGTTGGTGTTCCGTCACCCAATCCGTTTCCAGAAATGGCTCAGGGGCAATTTCTACATTCAACTGTATATCCACGGGTAACTTCCCTTGTCTTCCGAATAGTAGATAGTATGGCGTATACCCGGTAGAACCATGTACGGTATTGTTATATATGAACATTAACTCAGTTAACAGCAGGGGCCAGTCGTGTCGTTGCTGTGACGGAAGGCATCGTAACATTTGAATGAGCGTTTGGTTGGTTCTCTCACAAAGCCCGTTGCATTGAGGGTGATAAGCTGTGGTTTTTAATTTTTTACATTCATACAAGAGACACAGTTCTTGAAACAGCTTAGACGTGAAAGCCGATCCCTGGTCGGTTAGAATCTTTTCCGGAAACCCATATGGTCGTACAAAGGCTCTCCAAAAGATTTCCGCCGTTGTCTTGGCGGTCAAATCCTTTACTGGGAGAGCGACGGCAAATTTAGTATAATGATCTACCATCATTATAGCGTATTCATATCCTGACTTGCTCTTTTCAAGTTTGATATGATCGAGGGTGACCAACTCTAATGGCTGATGGCTGATGATGGGGTGAAGTGGTGCTTTTTCTGTAGGAAGGGGTGGTCTCCGAAGGTTACATTCAGGGCAGTTTTTACACCATCCATTCTGCCGTAATCCGACCCAGTAAAATCTCTGCCTCAGATTCGCTTCGGTTTTCTGATTCCCGAAATATCCTGACCGATTATGATAGGTGGTGAGTAGGATGGGTGCTTTCGTCATGGGGATAAGCACTTGTCTGACGGTTAAGTGGGTTTTTGGATTAACACTTTTCCGTGTCAATACATTGTGATGGATCTCTAAGCATTCCCGCTGTCTCCATAATTTCACTAGTTCCGGCGCTGCCGCCTGTCGTTCGGCCTTAGGTAGGCCCTTCTTTTGCAACAGCAATTTCTTCAATCGTCGGAATATAGGGTATTCGTCCTGCCACTCTTGCCATTCACTCCATCCTCTTTCCTCCAGTGGCCATTCAGTTTCTTTTCTCGTAAAAGTGGGGTTATGTTGCACTACCGGTTGTTGTATCACTTGGAAAGGTGGAAGTTCTACCGATTCTAACGGATCTTCCACTTCCGGTTCCTCTTGGTCAGAAAGCGGGATAACGCGTCAGCGTTGCTATTATTCTGTCCAGGTCGGTATTGAATTGTAAACTGAAAGTTGGACAGCCGAGCATACCATCGCTGCTCCAGTGCTCCCATTTTGGCAGTCGCCAAATGTGCCAGGGGGTTACAGTCGGTGTAAGCCACAAACGGAGTGGCGGCCAGATAGTCTCTGAATTTTTCTGTGATGGCCCACACTAGTGCTAGAAATTCCAAATTAAAAGCGCTATAATTAGCGTCGTTCCGCTCGGTTTTTCGAAGGCCTCTGCTGGCGTACGCTATTACCCTTTCTTTGCCGCCTTGTATTTGCGTGAGGACCGCGCCGAGTGCTTGTTTACTCGCATCGGTCTGCAGGATGAAAGGTTTGCTATAATCCGGATAGGCCAAAAGGGGGGCTTGAGTCAAAACACTTTTGAGATGTTCAAATGCCGCTTGTTGCCGAGAAGTCCAAATAATCAGTTGCCGTCTGCTTTGGCTATGGTGGGGCACGTCTCGAAGCAGTTCATGTATCGGGGGAGCTACTTTGGCGAAACCTTTCACAAAGCGCCTATAGTACCCCACAAAACCCAGGAATCGCCTAACATCCTTGACAGTTTGAGGCACCGGCCAATCTTGGACAGTTCGAATTTTCTCAGGATCGGGCGTGATTCCCTTGGAGCTCACCACATGTCCCAGGTAATGCACTTGCGGTTTCAATAAATGGCATTTGGCGGGATTTACTTTTAGCCCGTAACTGGCGAGTTGCTGCAAAACTTTATTGAGATGCTGTAAGTGTTCTGCATGCGACTTAGAGAAAATAATGATATCGTCCAGGTATAGTAATATCATTTCAAAGTTCCTATGCCCTAAGCAATGTTCCATCATTCTTTGGAAGGTTGCTGGAGCATTACATAATCCAAATGGCATTCGCTTGAACTCGTGGAGTCCCATAGGAGTAGTAAAGGCCGTTTTTTCTTGATCTTCCGGCTCCATCATGATCTGCCAATACCCACTTGTTAAATATAGCGTGGAGAAATACTTAGCGGACTTGAGGGCGGCCAGAGATTCCTCAATCCGGGGAAGTGGGTGCGTCTTTATGTGTAACCTGGTTTAATTTCCGATAATTGACGCAGAATCTCAATTGCCGTTCTTTTTTTTTACTAACACCATAGGTGCGGCCCAGGGGCTGTGACTCTCCTGGATGACACCCGTAGCTTTCATTTCTTCAAGCATCTTCTTAACCGGTTGATAGAGTGCTGGAGCTAAAGGCTGATGTTTTTCTCTGATAGGGGCAGCTTTTCCTGTCACAATGCGATGTTTCACGGTTGTGACGGTCCCGAAATCTAAGGGTCCTTGGCTGAAGGTTGACGAATTTTCTTTTACGACTTGGAGGGCTCCCTCTTTGTATTCCTGAGGGGTATCCTCATTTCCGATGTGGATGTCTTTCCACCATTCTGTCGGATTTTCTTCTCTCTCGGGTACAGCATCATCACTCCGTGGGCTCATCTGAGTCTGTGCATGTATGACGTCTTGGAAGGTAATCCCGGTGAGCTTAGCTATGGGTCGCTGTCGATACAATTTTACCGAGTAATTATGCGGATTTAAAATTCGCACTGGAACTCGGCCAGCCATAACGTTCACTAGACCATGGGCGCCAACAATTTCTTTCCCATCATCCTCTTCACATGGCTCAACTAAGGCCTCATAACTCTCTCCTCGAGGTCCACAACGAGCTTTACCCCAGATAATCACTTCTGCATTTGGAGGTAATTTGATGGGTTTGCTTTCGGTAATCCGCAGTTTCCCGATGGCACCGTTACATTGTACCATTGCCCGCTGGCTCTGCAAAGTCTTTATAGTCTTTTGTAGTACATATGGTTCGATGGTCGATTTTCCGGCCAGCTCCCGCTTGAGGATAGAGATCAATTCATCTGGGCAACTTTGTAGGATGTTCATCCCTAAAATCATTGGGACAGCATTTGGGTCAGTAGGTTGTGTGATCAGACACCCTTGGTGAGGCATTTCGGTGTTCCCTACTTTGACGTCGGCCTCCCAATAGCCCATACAAGAAATACTTGATCCATTGCTGGCTATCAATTGGAGCCATGCGGGAGGAGGAGTCACAATTTGGTGTTCTCCCCAATGCTGGACGAATGTGGAATGTTGAATGGTGGTTATTTGTGAACCGGTGTCGACCATAGCCATAATTTCTACCCCATTAAGGGTAATGGGGATATGAGGGCATCGTCCCACATACTGGGACCACCATTCTTCAGACCTTGAACCTATTGCGGTATCTCCCCCCGAGGCTCGGTCTCTAACCTCAGGGCACTGGAGTTTAAAGCCTCCTCTTGGTCACAATTCCGTTCGATATGGCCAGGCCGTTGACAACGCCGACAAATAGGACGACCTTGTGTGTCGAACCGATCCGTGCTCCTTCTTCTGCTTGTCGGAGGCGGGGTCCACCAATCACTTCTGGCTCTACTTCGCTCCCGGGGCCACCTGGTTTTATTAGAATTGGATCCTTGCCTTCGAGCTAAATTCTGTACCTCCTTACCCATTTCAGCCATCCCCACGGCGAGCTCCTCCATTTGTTTTCTCAGAGCTCTTATTGGGTCTGCCGTGGGCGTCTGGAAGCTTTGCCCAATAATGTCTCCGATTCTTTTGTTCCTAGCGAGATGGAGAGGAACATCTTCATTTGATAACGGTCTTTCCTGATATCCGGGCATTTCCGGAAACTCGACTTCTTGGGCCATCTCTGTCCCTACCACCTTAATCGCAGCCTCTTTGAAGTCTAAGAACGACTGCTCGGGTTTCTACATCCTCAACAATCTCAGTTGAGCTCTTACACTCTCTTTATTTGCCCCTTCGATGAATTGGGATATGAGAGCTTCGTCGCTATTTTCGATTTCATTTTCATCAACTGTCCGGATTGCCTTCAAAGCCTCTTGTAGACTCAGCGCATAATCCCTCAATGTCTCTCCCAAACGTTGTTTTCTAGCATAGAATTTCATTTTTAACTCCAAAATTGTACAAAGCTCAAACGTGGTGGCCAACCGTTGGAGTATCTGTTCAATATTTCTCATCTCCTCCGTTGGCCACGAGATCACCTCTCTTTGGGCTGACCCTTTCAGTTGACCGATGAGGATCTCAACTTTTTGTTGCTCATTTAGTGGGTAGAGACGGAACATCAACTTCATCTTGTTCTTAAAGTCGGTCAAGGTATTCCCCTCAGCCTTGTGTCGGTCCCCATGATAGGTGGGAAGCCATGGGGCCCCGAAATAGTATGGTAAGGTAATTGGGTTTATCTGCGCCATGCTAGGCGTTTCTGGGGCTGGCTTGCTAGACTCTCCACTGAATGCCCCTGCCGTCGTAGATTGCTCTTTAGACATCCTCTACAGGTATAGGGTTTCTCGCCTTAAGTTATCGATCCTGTTCGTGACACCACAAAAAGCTTAGTTATGTGATAACCGTGTTGTGTTATAGAATGTTCGTCAATTAGTTAGATCGTATTTTCCTTACGGTAAGTATCGGCTAAGTTTTACCGGTGTGTTAGATTTACCTTCTATCTCTTTGTCCCTCTCTCTTTCTCTGCAGGTTGGTTCTGACCCTGAGCACAAGTTCCTTTTGATGTTGAACCTTAACCGAAGTATTCTTCTGATCTATCTCTCCTTTGGAGTATGGGCGTAGCACGGCCACGATTAAATTTATACACTATACTAATGAACGACAATCACATTAAAACAAATCATTTATTGAACTGGATCCGGGAACACCGTCATCCTCTACACTCCGGACACTGCAAAGGTCTAGATAAGGTTAGTTCCCTAGAACATTCAACTATTATTTTATTACAACATATACAGGTATACCTTAATATTACACTGGTATATTACACTGCTTTTCCCGTACAACCCACAGTATGCCCGTAAGTCTACCCCAGTTCAGCTGAGAGCTCTCTCGTTGGTGCACATAAAATAGCCTATTTGATAATATAGTATCTTTGGTGGCAGTCACTCCCTATTGAGCTTTTTCCATCGGTCTCTCCTAGATCTCCAGGCTAATAATCAATTCCTTTCCCTGCAACCTGTATTTGAATGATAATTCACCGGAATGGTGATTGTCACAACCTATCCAACTTAGTTGCGGCTGACTAGATCGCGACTGTAGCTTCTCTACATGGGGAACCTTCCTTCCTAGCTTTACACGATGTTGTCGCTCAATAGCCTGTATGTCAACAAGGGTGTCAGCAAGAGGCTGTTAGTAGATTTCAGTCTCTTCACTCCTTTCCGTCCTGTCGGCTGCTGATATGACTATCGCTGTATACTGTCCCTGTTATGCTCCGTACCACTAATTAATTAGTCCGATGGTGAACTCAATTGACAGAGCCCAATCTCACCTCTGGGACTACTACGAGAGGTGGTGGGGGGAAGAATAGTGTCACAGGGGAATTGATGGACACTAACTTATTGTATTAACGGTCTCATGGCTCACTGTACTATTATTTCAAGATGTGGAGCACTGGTGTTTTGGTAAACCCTTATTACTGTATGAGGTAACGGTGTGTGGAGGGTATATCATAAGCTACTGTCCCTCTGAGCTGCGCTGTCACTGATGAACAGTTGCTGGGGTTGTAGGACGGGAGCGTACGCCCTGCAGGGCAGTCCTAGACTATGCTCCCTCCCTGCCTGGGGTGGATCTTTTACTCTCCCTTAACCTGTGGTCCGCCTCTGCTACCGGGAAACTGGCAGGCACTCACCCGACTGGTCCACCCTCTGGGCGTACCTCCGATAGATCACCTCCTCCTGAAGCCCGTCACTCACGCTTATGCTGGCCTTCCACTCTCTCTCTGCGGCACCGCGGCCCCGACTGTGGCCGCCTCGGCACACTCCACTCTGCTCGGCGCTACAGGATCCCGTTACCCTCAGTTGCAGTAAGCCTCGGATGGGGATCCTGTTCTATGCGTCCTCTGTCCTGTTGTTCCGTGCGGCGTCTCCCTCCTTCACACCAGCCGGCTCCGTGGGTCTTCTCCTCACCAGCTGCGTCAGACCAAAAAAAACAAAAAAACAACCGTTGCTCTCTACTCCTCTCCCTTTTATACCCTCGCTGCTCTTCCCCGTATGTGTCCCGCCAGCAGCGCGGGGACACAACCGTCCACTAAAGTTTCCTCTCCTGGGTCTAAATGACCTCCATTTATGTTCCTGCTCCAGATTGTATTGAGCCCTACAGCTGGCCGATGTGCTATAGTGATACTCGTTTTTATTAAAATCATGGGTCCTAAGTAGAGATGAGAGGGTTCGGTTCCTCGGAATCCGAACCCGCCCGAACTTCAGTTTTTTTTACACGGGTCCGAGCGACTCGGATCTTCCCGCCTTGCTCGGTTAACCCGAGCGCGCCCGAACGTCATCATCACGCTGTCGGATTCTCCCGAGGCTCGGATTCTATCGCGAGACTCGGATTCTATATAAGGAGCCGCGCGTCGCCGCCATTTTTCACACGTGCATTGAGATTCATAGGGAGAGGACGTGGCTGGCGTCCTCTCCGTTTATAGAGATTCGAGAAGAGAGTGAGACAGAGAGAGACACAGTAGTAATTTGGGGAGCATTAGGAGGAGTACTACTACTGTACTTGTACAGTACTTGCTGAAGTGATAGAGAGAGATAGTGTGACTGTATTATCTGACTTGTGGGGGAGACACTGACAGTGGGGAGCAGTTAGAGTCTGAGAGCAGGACTCAGGACTCAGGAGTACATATAACGTACAGTGCACACTTTTGCTGCCAGAGTGCCAGCCACACTGCCATTGTTTGTGACCACACTGACCACCAGTATAATATATATTGTGATTGTCTGCTTAGGACTCAGGAGTACTACTTGCAAGTTGCTGATAGTGTGACCAGTGACCTGACCACCAGTTTAATAATCACCACCAGTTTATGAGTTTAATATATATTATATATATATATATAATTGCATATAATATATATATAATATTGTATACCACCTAGCACTTACCCGTGTTTTTTTTTTTTTTCTTTCTTCTTTATACATACTACTATAGTAGCTTACTGTAGCAGTCTGCGGTGCTGCTGAGCTGACAGTGTCCAGCAGGTCCGTCATCAGTCATTACATAATAAATATATAATATATACCTGTCCGGCTGCAGTACTAGTGATATTATATATACATATATATTGATTTCATCTCATTATCATCCAGTCTATATTATCAGCAGACACAGTACGTTAGTCCACGGCTGTAGCTACCTCTGTGTCGGCACTCGGCAGTCCATCCATAATTGTATACCACCTACCCGTGGTTGTTGTTTTTTTCTTTCTTCTTTATACATACTACTATAGTAGCTTACTGTAGCAGTCTGCGGTGCAGCTGAGCTGACAGTGTCCAGCAGGTCCGTCATCAGTCATTACATAATAAATATATAATATATACCTGTCCAGCTGCAGTACTAGTGATATTATATATACATATATATTGATTTCATCTCATTATCATCCAGTCTATATTATCAGCAGACACAGTACGTTAGTCCACGGCTGTAGCTACCTCTGTGTCGGCCCTCGG
The DNA here is from genome assembly GCF_028390025.1 of Pseudophryne corroboree. Classification (NCBI taxonomy): domain Eukaryota; kingdom Metazoa; phylum Chordata; class Amphibia; order Anura; family Myobatrachidae; genus Pseudophryne; species Pseudophryne corroboree. The sequence continues at coordinate 755,617,485 of NC_086449.1, forward strand.
CAGTCCATCCATAATTGTATACCACCTACCCGTGGTTGTTTTTTTTTTTCTTTCTTCTTTATACATACTACTATAGTAGCTTACTGTAGCAGTCTGCGGTGCTGCTGAGCTGACAGTGTCCAGCAGGTCCGTCATCAGTCATTACATAATAAATATATAATATATACCTGTCCGGCTGCAGTACTAGTGATATTATATATACATATATATTGATTTCATCTCATTATCATCCAGTCTATATTATCAGCAGACACAGTACGTTAGTCCACGGCTGTAGCTACCTCTGTGTCGGCACTCGGCAGTCCATCCATAATTGTATACCACCTACCCGTGGTTGTTTTTTTCTTTCTTTCTTCTTTATACATACTACTATAGTAGCTTACTGTAGCAGTCTGCGGTGCTGCTGAGCTGACAGTGTCCAGCAGGTCCGTCATCAGTCATTACATAATAAATATATAATATATACCTGTCCGGCTGCAGTACTAGTGATATTATATATACATATATATTGATTTCATCTCATTATCATCCAGTCTATATTAGCAGCAGACACAGTACGGTAGTCCACGGCTGTAGCTACCTCTGTGTCGGCACTCGGCAGTCCATCCATAAGTATACTAGTATCCATCCATCTCCATTGTTTACCTGAGGTGCCTTTTAGTTGTGCCTATTAAAATATGGAGAACAAAAATGTTGAGGTTCCAAAATTAGGGAAAGATCAAGATCCTCTTCCACCTCGTGCTGAAGCTGCTGCCACTAGTCATGGCCGAGACGATGAAATGCCAGCAACGTCGTCTGCCAAGGCCGATGCCCAATGTCATAGTACAGAGCATGTAAAGTCCAAAACACCAAATATCAGTAAAAAAAGGACTCCAAAACCTAAAATAAAATTGTCGGAGGAGAAGCGTAAACTTGCCAATATGCCATTTACCACACGGAGTGGCAAGGAACGGCTGAGGCCCTGGCCTATGTTCATGGCTAGTGGTTCAGCTTCACATGAGGATGGAAGCACTCAGCCTCTCGCTAGAAAAATGAAAAGACTCAAGCTGGCAAAAGCACCGCAAAGAACTGTGCGTTCTTCGAAATCCCAAATCCACAAGGAGAGTCCAATTGTGTCGGTTGCGATGCCTGACCTTCCCAACACTGGACGTGAAGAGCATGCGCCTTTCACCATTTGCACGCCCCCTGCAAGTGCTGGAAGGAGCACCCGCAGTCCAGTTCCTGATAGTCAGATTGAAGATGTCAGTGTTGAAGTACACCAGGATGAGGAGGATATGGGTGTTGCTGGCGCTGGGGAGGAAATTGACCAGGAGGATTCTGATGGTGAGGTGGTTTGTTTAAGTCAGGCACCCGGGGAGACACCTGTTGTCCGTGGGAGGAATATGGCCATTGACATGCCTGGTGAAAATACCAAAAAAATCAGCTCTTCGGTGTGGAAGTATTTCAACAGAAATGCGGACAACAGGTGTCAAGCCGTGTGTTGCCTTTGTCAAGCTGTAATAAGTAGGGGTAAGGACGTTAACCACCTCGGAACATCCTCCCTTATACGTCACCTGCAGCGCATTCATAATAAGTCAGTGACAAGTTCAAAAACTTTGGGTGACAGCGGAAGCAGTCCACTGACCAGTAAATCCCTTCCTCTTGTAACCAAGCTCACGCAAACCACCCCACCAACTCCCTCAGTGTCAATTTCCTCCTTACCCAGGAATGCCAATAGTCCTGCAGGCCATGTCACTGGCAATTCTGACGAGTCCTCTCCTGCCTGGGATTCCTCCGATGCATCCTTGAGTGTAATGCCTACTGCTGCTGGCACTGCTGTTGTTGCTGCTGGGAGTCGATCGTCATCCCAGAGGGGAAGTCGTAAGCCCACTTGTACTACTTCCAGTAAGCAATTGACTGTCCAACAGTCCTTTGCGAGGAAGATGAAATATCACAGCAGTCATCCTGCTGCAAAGCGGATAACTGAGGCCTTGACAACTATGTTGGTGTTAGACGTGCGTCCGGTATCCGCCGTTAGTTCACAGGGAACTAGACAATTTATTGAGGCAGTGTGCCCCCGTTACCAAATACCATCTAGGTTCCACTTCTCTAGGCAGGCGATACCGAGAATGTACACGGACGTCAGAAAAAGACTCACCAGTGTCCTAAAAAATGCAGTTGTACCCAATGTCCACTTAACCACGGACATGTGGACAAGTGGAGCAGGGCAGGGTCAGGACTATATGACTGTGACAGCCCACTGGGTAGATGTATGGACTCCCGCCGCAAGAACAGCAGCGGCGGCACCAGTAGCAGCATCTCGCAAACGCCAACTCTTTCCTAGGCAGGCTACGCTTTGTATCACCGCTTTCCAGAATACGCACACAGCTGACAACCTCTTACGGCAACTGAGGAAGATCATCGCGGAATGGCTTACCCCAATTGGACTCTCCTGTGGATTTGTGGCATCGGACAACGCCAGCAATATTGTGTGTGCATTAAATATGGGCAAATTCCAGCACGTCCCATGTTTTGCACATACCTTGAATTTGGTGGTGCAGAATTTTTTAAAAAACGACAGGGGTGTGCAAGAGATGCTGTCGGTGGCCAGAAGAATTGCGGGACACTTTCGGCGTACAGGCACCACGTACAGAAGACTGGAGCACCACCAAAAACAACTGAACCTGCCCTGCCATCATCTGAAGCAAGAAGTGGTAACGAGGTGGAATTCAACCCTCTATATGCTTCAGAGGTTGGAGGAGCAGCAAAAGGCCATTCAAGCCTATACAATTCAGCACGATATAGGAGGTGGAATGCACCTGTCTCAAGCGCAGTGGAGAATGATTTCAACATTGTGCAAGGTTCTGATGCCCTTTGAACTTGCCACACGTGAAGTCAGTTCAGACACTGCCAGCCTGAGTCAGGTCATTCCCCTCATCAGGCTTTTGCAGAAGAAGCTGGAGACATTGAAGGAGGAGCTAACACAGAGCGATTCCGCTAGGCATGTGGGACTTGTGGATGGAGCCCTTAATTCGCTTAACAAGGATTCACGGGTGGTCAATCTGTTGAAATCAGAGCACTACATTTTGGCCACCATGCTCGATCCTAGATTTAAAGCCTACCTTGGATCTCTCTTTCCGGCAGACACAAGTCTGCTGGGGTTCAAAGACCTGCTGGTGAGAAAATTGTCAAGTCAAGCGGAACGCGACCTGTCAACATCTCCTCCTTCACATTCTCCCGCAACTGGGGGTGCGAGGAAAAGGCTCAGAATTCCGAGCCCACCCGCTGGCGGTGATGCGGGGCAGTCTGGAGCGACTGCTGATGCTGACATCTGGTCCGGACAGAAGGACCTGACAACGATTACGGACATGTCGTCTACTGTCACTGCATATGATTCTCTCACCATTGAAAGAATGGTGGAGGATTATATGAGTGACCGCATCCAAGTAGGCACGTCACACAGTCCGTACTTATACTGGCAGGAAAAAGAGGCAATTTGGAGGCCCTTGCACAAACTGGCTTTATTCTACCTAAGTTGCCCTCCCACAAGTGTGTACTCCGAAAGAGTGTTTAGTGCCGCCGCTCACCTTGTCAGCAATCGGCGTACGAGGTTACATCCAGAAAATGTGGAGAAGATGATGTTCATTAAAATGAATTATAATCAATTCCTCCGTGGAGACATTGACCAGCAGCAATTGCCTCCACAAAGTACACAGGGAGCTGAGATGGTGGATTCCAGTGGGGACGAATTGATAATCTGTGAGGAGGGGGATGTACACGGTGATATATCGGAGGATGATGATTAGGTGGACATCTTGCCTCTGTAGAGCCAGTTTGTGCAAGGAGAGATTAATTGCTTCTTTTTAGGTGGGGGTCCAAACCAACCCGTCATTTCAGTCACAGTCGTGTGGCAGACCCTGTCACTGAAATGATGGGTTGGTTAAAGTGTGCATGTCCTGTTTATACAACATAAGGGTGGGTGGGAGGGCCCAAGGACAATTCCATCTTGCACCTCTTTTTTCTTTAATTTTTCTTTGCGTCATGTGCTGTTTGGGGAGTATTTTTTGGAAGGGCCATCCTGCGTGACACTGCAGTGCCACTCCTAGATGGGCCCGGTGTTTGTGTCGGCCAATAGGGTCGCTTATCTTACTCACACAGCTACCTCATTGCGCCTCTTTTTTTCTTTGCGTCATGTGCTGTTTGGGGAGGGTTTTTTGGAAGGGACATCCTGCGTGACACTGCAGTGCCACTCCTAGATGGGCCCGGTGTTTGTGTCGGCCACTAGGGTCGCTTATCTTACTCACACAGCTACCTCATTGCGCCTCTTTTTTTCTTTGCGTCATGTGCTGTTTGGGGAGGGTTTTTTGGAAGGGCCATCCTGCGTGACACTGCAGTGCCACTCCTAGATGGGCCAGGTGTTTGTGTCGGCCACTAGGGTCGCTTATCTTACTCACACAGCTACCTCATTGCGCCTCTTTTTTTCTTTGCGTCATGTGCTGTTTGGGGAGGGTTTTTTGGAAGGGACATCCTGCGTGACACTGCAGTGCCACTCCTAGATGGGCCCGGTGTTTGTGTCGGCCACTAGGGTTGCTTATCTTACTCACACAGCTACCTCATTGCGCCTCTTTTTTTCTTTGCGTCATGTGCTGTTTGGGGAGGGTCTTTTGGAAGGGACATCCTGCGTGACACTGCAGTGCCACTCCTAGATGGGCCCGGTGTTTGTGTCGGCCACTAGGGTCGCTTATCTTACTCACACAGCTACCTCATTGCGCCTCTTTTTTTCTTTGCGTCATGTGCTGTTTGGGGAGGGTTTTTTGGAAGGGACATCCTGCGTGACACTGCAGTGCCACTCCTAGATGGGCCCGGTGTTTGTGTCGGCCACTAGGGTCGCTTATCTTACTCACACAGCTACCTCATTGCGCCTCTTTTTTTCTTTGCGTCATGTGCTGTTTGGGGAGGGTTTTTTGGAAGGGACATCCTGCGTGACACTGCAGTGCCACTCCTAGATGGGCCCGGTGTTTGTGTCGGCCACTATGTCGCTTATCTTACTCACACAGCTACCTCATTGCGCCTCTTTTTTTCTTTGCGTCATGTGCTGTTTGGGGAGGGTTTTTTGGAAGGGCCATCCTGCGTGACACTGCAGTGCCACTCCTAGATGGGCCAGGTGTTTGTGTCGGCCACTAGGGTCGCTTATCTTACTCACACAGCTACCTCATTGCGCCTCTTTTTTTCTTTGCGTCATGTGCTGTTTGGGGAGTGTTTTTTGGAAGGGCCATCCTGCGTGACACTGCAGTGCCACTCCTAGATGGGCCAGGTGTTTGTGTCGGCCACTAGGGTCGCTTAGCTTAGTCATCCAGCGACCTCGGTGCAAATTTTAGGACTAAAAATAATATTGTGAGGTGTGAGGTATTCAGAATAGACTGAAAATGAGTGGAAATTATGGTTTTTGAGGTTAATAATACTTTGGGATCAAAATGACCCCCAAATTCTATGATTTAAGCTGTTTTTTAGTGTTTTTTGAAAAAAACACCCGAATCCAAAACACACCCGAATCCGACAAAAAAAATTCGGTGAGGTTTTGCCAAAACGCGGTCGAACCCAAAACACGGCCGCGGAACCGAACCCAAAACCAAAACACAAAACCCGGAAAATTTCAAGTGCACATCTCTAGTCCTAAGTCCCGGGTATCACATCTGGCCAGTGGCAGTAGCTGATGACGTCACTCCAGCTCAGGTGGTCTCTACTGCTCTGTCCCATTCTGTTTGTGATCCCACTGTGTCGTCCAATGCGTTTTGTGCTGTAAAGCACTTTTTCTAGGATAGGCTATGGTCCTCATGCTGGGGTTTAAATACTAGAAACTTTATTAGTCAATTACTAAACAGTAAGTTGTCATTTCAGGATGTTCATTAAAAACAGGAAGTTGTCATTCTGGGATGTGGTTAAAAGGTGGTAATCTCATGGTGGCAAATTTGCCTTGTGGTTCCCATTTGATATTGCTGAGATTTCGGTTTTTCAAATGTTCTTTTTATTATTGCAGGTGGAGAGGGGGAAGGTTGAGCAAGTTATGAGGATAGGTAGAAGGGAGTTTGAAGAAGGGAAAAAGTAAGTAAACAAACATTAAATAAAATGTCAATTTATATGAGTTGCTAAGGTTGGAGATTTCATATACTGAAAAGCATGCTTCTCTTTGCGTGATACAGAAATGCTTTCCAGACACAATGGGACTGATGTTGAGTTGGACCCAAAGTCACTGCAAGTGTGAATGTCCACAGCAGCCATATTTATTATTCCCTTGTGCTAATACGAGTATCAGGTCGCCTTCATGCATATGGTCACACCACCCGCTGTTTTCCAATCCACCATCTTCATCATTAGGATCACACTCACCCTATGTTGGGTGTAAAAGATCATTCTGAAACAGGCACCCCAACTCCGCCCGCATGCCACACTTGTGTCCGACTCACGCCCAATAACGGTGCTTTTTTCTTTTTGTATATTTTTTCATTCTTACAACTAGTTCCAGAAACAGGAAGAAATCAGGGAAATTATTTCAGAAACAAATAGAATAATTACCTGAATAGTGCTGCACAGTGTGGAAGCTGCTGTAAGTCTTGTAGCGGGATCAGTATGTTTGCCGGCGCACGAATACCGACACCGGGATCCCTATGTTTGAGAAGCTGACAGGGGTGAGTAAGGGGTGTTCCCCCCTCTCCCCAACCCCCTATCCCTAACCCTCCCTACTCGCAGCCTAACCCTAACCTCTCCCTTGTTGCCTAAACCCCCACCCCCTTTTCGCAGCCTAACCCTAACTTGCAGGTACGCAGCCTAACCCTAAACTTCCCTCGGCAGCCGAAACCTAACCTCAAACCCTCCCACCACCACCACCACGGCTACCTGACTTGTAGTGCGGTCTGTAATCGTTCGGTATCCTGGCTGTCGGTATTCCGGCGCCAGAGTGGTGTACCCATGCCAGTGTTGGCATTCAGAATAGGGTTGGTATTCTGGCGTTGGTATTCTGACTGCTGGGATACTGACAGCCGAGAACCTGACTGCATCCCCTTGTAGCCACTGCTCACGTTACATTATCTCAGGCACTTTTTTCTTACGCCTTTTTTCATGCAATGAAAGCACTGATGAGAATAGTCACAGAAATACACGTTCCTGGAGACTGTACTTATATTATATATACCTTTATATAGGATGATCCCTGATCTTTGGCATCTTTTAAGAGGTGCAAAATCAATAGCAATGGTTTAAATATATGTAAATCCAAGATTTTCCGGGGATCAAAAAGGGATTTGTATTTAAATTCAAAATCATATTTTGAATACTAAACAAGTAGTATTTCAGAACTGGTGTGATATTACGGGGGAGCTATACTAAGCCTTAGGGAGTGATAAAGTGGAGAGAGATAAAGTACCAGCTCCTAGCTGCCATGTTGTGGGCTGTGTTTAAAAAATGACAGGAGCTGATTGGTTGGTCATTTATTATGACAATGTCGGCATTTCACATGTATAAGGCCTAGTGAAGCTAAAACCCATCACATCTCATTAACAGAATGAATTATCATGCAGAATGACTGTCTTTATAAGAGATGGAATGAAATGCATGGAAAGGAAAGGGAAGGCAGAACGTGGGACTGAGGGCCGAGGCATTATTATTCAGTGGAGGAGAAAATTGAGAGTCAAAGAAAGACATAATTAGACTTAAGTAGGACTATGGTTACTGCACAGCAATAGATAGACAGACTGACACAAGGCAATGAGAGGTCATGGAAGAGTTAAATCACACTCAGATTTTGCTAAATACAAAAGAAAGCAAAATGAGCCTTAAAGGGACATAAGGCAAGCCTCTTTACTTAACCTCTGCCTCATATACAGTATAACCGAGGGCAGGGGGGTCAATTGTTTCATTAGAGATAATGGGGCAGATGTATTAAGCCTGGAGAAGTAATAAAGAAGTGTTAAGTGTAAGGTGATAATGCACAAGCCAATCATTATGGGTTTGGAAAATTACAGTTGAAGCGGGTTGGCTGGTGAGTTATCATCTTACGCTTATCACTTCTCTATCACTTCTCAACTCTTAATACATCTGCCCCAATGTCACAAGGAGGCGCCATGGAGTCTGGACTTCTGCTTATAAAAAGGTGAGGTGCAAACTAGTCAGGATAGCGACATGGGGGGTAATTCTGAGTTGATCGCAGCAGCAAGTTTGTTAGCAATTGGGCAAAACCATGTGCACTGCAGGGGGGGGGGGCAGATATAACATTTGAAGAGAGAGTTAGATTTGGGTGGGTTATTTTGTTTCTGTGCAGGGTGAATACTGGCTGCTTTATTTTTACACTGCAATTTAGATTTCAGTTTGAACACACCCCACCCAACTCTAACTCTCTTTGCACAATTTATATCTGCCCCTCCTGCAGTGCACATGGTGTTGCCCAACTGCTAACAAACTTGCTGCTGCGATCAACTCAGAATTAGGCCCTTGGAGTCATCTTTTTCTGAGGCTGGGGTTGTTACATACACCTACTCAGGAAAACACTTTACTCCGGACCTCTGTTGTGTCTTGCAACGTGGCTGAAGCTTTCTACACAGCGCTGACATATTTTATCTTGAAATTGGCACTGTGATCATATTTGTACTGTAACAGCTGCTTTCCAGGATAATCCTATTATGCAAATACGCCACAGTGCTGGTATATGGAAAGCCACAGGTTGGTATTAAAACAGGTGCTCAGAGTCGTCTTGTCGGACTTGATGAATGATGCAAGCTTATCTGGATAGAATGCATGAAACTAGGACTTCTATCTCATATACATACAGTAACCTGGTATATATGGATTACAGGTAAAGAATAAAGTAGAGAGGTTCACTCTATTTTTTGCATTTATGTATTATATGCAGAAATGTAAAAAAAAATTATGTAACTGATGCATCATGAAAAAATATACCAAGTTATTTTTAAAATGACCCTTGTATTTCCCCCATACTATCACTGACATTCTCACACTCATTAACTCGTTTTTCAGTGATCACAAACAGAAGGCACTGTGATTGTGACAGTATCATCAAGTAGATGTTATATATAAAATTAGAATTAATAAATCAATATCACAATGACAATCTACATATTAGATATTAATGTAATAAAGTTTATTTGGTTGTAAGTTTGAGGTAAATATCAAAAATGACTCAGGACCTCTTTAACTGGATGGGTTAGGATTTTAAGAAGGTGCCACTGTAGAAGAAGAGACAGAGCAGTGGGCAGGTAATAATATAGTATATAATGGGGTATATGCAATTCACGGCGAATCGCGGCAAATTATCGCCGTTTTTAAATTCGACTCAATTCGACAGGTGAATTCCGGAAGGTGGCTTCCGGAATTCACCATATTCAATGAAAAACGGATTCGCCAGAGTCGCGGGCGAAAATAGGCCGATTTGGCGGATTTTGCCGCGATTTTAAAAAACGGTAAAAAACGGGAAAAACCCGAAAAAAAAAATGGCGTGGGGTCCCCCCTCCAAAGCATAACCAGCCTCGGGCTCATCGAGCTGGTCCTGGTTCTAAAAATCCGGGGAAAAATTGGCCAGGGATCCCCCGTATTTTTAAAACCAGCACCGGGCTCTGCGCCTGGTGCTGGTGCCAAAAATACGGGGGACAAAAAGAGTAGGGGTCCCCCGTATTTTTAACACCAGCATCGGGCTCCACTAGCTGGACAGATAATGCCACAGCCGGGGGTCACTTTTATGCCGTGCCCTGCGGCCGTGGCATTAAATATCCAACTAGTCACCCCTGGCCGGGGTACCCTGGGGGAGTGGGGACCCCTTCAATCAAGGGGTCCCCCCCCCCCAGCCACCCAAGGGCCAGGGGTGAAGCCCGAGGCTGTCCCCCCCCATCCAATGGGCTGCGGATGGGGGGGCTGATAGCCTTTTGTGATAATAAAAAGATATTGTTTTTTCCAGTAGTACTACAAGTCCCAGCAAGCCTCCCCCGCAAGCTGGTACTTGGAGAACCACAAGTACCAGCATGCGGGAGAAAAACGGGCCCGCTGGTACCTGTAGTACTACTGGGAAAAAAATACCCCAAAAAAAACAGGACACACACACCGTGACAGTAAAACTTTATTACACACTACCGACACACACATACTTACCTATGTTGACACGCCGACTGCCACGGTCTCCGACGATCCGAGGGTACCTGTGAAAAAATGATACTCACCTTCCAGCGTCCAGAGATAAATCCACGTCCAGAGAGATAAATCCACGTACTTGTAAAAAAAAAAGAACACGCAAATACCCGCTCCATACCGGACTAGAAAGGGGTCCAATGCTTTCACATCAGACCCCTTTCTACCGAATGCCGGGACATCACGTGACTCCTGTCACTGAAGTCCCTTCAGCCAATCAGGAAGCGCTACTTCCGTGGCGCTCACCTGATTGGCTGTGCGCTGTCTGTACTGTGACAGCACATCGCAAAGCCGCTCCATTACTTTCAATGGTGGGAACTTAGCGGCTAGCGGTGGGGTCACCCGCCGGTCACCGGCGGGTGACCTTACCGCTAGCCGCTAAGTTCCCACCACTGAAAGTAATGGAGCGGCTTTGCGATGTGCTGTCACAGTACAGACAGCGCACAGCCAATCAGGTGAGCGCAACGAAGTTGCGCTTCCTGATTGGCTTAGAGACCTTTCTGTGACAGCTGTCACTGACAGGTCTCATTCGTGGCAAGGTGTCCCATGTGTCAGCATGGGACCCCTTTCAGTCCGGCATGGAGCGGGTGTTCGGTTTGTTTTTTTGCCAAGTACGTGGATTTATCTCTGGACCATGGCTGGGGTGAGTATATTGATCTTTTCTTTTCAGGTATCCGTGGATTCTACATGGAGAAGAGGACCGATGTCGGCGTGTGAACATAGGTAAGTATGTGTGTGTCGACGTATGAAATAAAGTTTTACTGTCGACGGTGTGTGTGTCCTGTTTTTATTTGGGTATTTTTTTCCCAGTAGTACTACAGGTACCAGCGGGCCCGATTTTCTCCCGCATGCTGGTACTTGTGGTTCTCCAAGTACCAGCTTGCGGGGGAGGCTTGCTGGGACTTGTAGTACTACTGGAAAAAACAATATCTTTTTATTATCACAAAAGGCTATCAGCTCCCCCATCCGCAGCCCATTGGATGGGGGGGGACAGCCTCGGGCTTCACCCCTGGCCCTTGGGTGGCTGGGGGGGGGACCCCTTGATTGAAGGGGTCCCCACTCCCCCAGGGTACCCCGGCCAGGGGTGACTAGTTGGATATTTAATGCCACGGCCGCAGGGCACGGCATAAAAGTGACCCCCGGCTGTGGCATTATCTGTCCAGCTAGTGGAGCCCGATGCTGGTGTTAAAAATACGGGGGACCGGGGCGTGGCCTGGAGGCTGAATCGACAGGCAGCACAGATAAAGAGCTCTGCAGAAACTGAGGTGATTTGCCCTCAAAATCTACCTTCTGCCTCAGAAAACCCCTCCAAACTTGTTCCCCCTGACGGAGGGAACACTCAGCGGTGGTGGGATAGTGTTGCGGAATCGGGGAGCCGGTTTACCGGCTCCTGCGGGTTGCGGCCTACCCACCACTCCAAAGCCGGGGCCTAGATTTTGGAAGATCCAGCGGCGGGCAGCACGGAGCTTCAGCCCCGACCCTGCGGTGTTCACCAGCGCTCTGAAGTGGATCCCCTGGGAGCCGACACACGCCTCCCCAGACTGACGCTGCATCAGAGGTGGCAGAGGAGAGGGGGAATCGGCTGGAACACAGACGCCGGGGACCCGGAGCTCCGGGAGCGGCGGCCATTTTGGATCTCGGACCCTGAGGCAGTGCGGCGGTCCAGGGACTCTGCAGCCTTCAATATACCCTGAGGTGAGCTGCTTCCCTAACACACCATCTCCCCCACCGTTACCCGCGCTCGAAGCCAGCTGGAGGCTGCGGCGGGACACTCCGCGCTGAACGCCGGAGGGGAACGCGGCAGTGCAGCACCACCGCACCTACACCTGCTGCTTCATCACTGGCGCCTGGCGGTGGGGCCCCTACAACCCTCGACCCTCCTCCGTTCTCATCTGGCGGGTGGCCCTCGGCCCGCGGCCCTCGCCTGATCACTGGGGTGCCCCATACAGCTACTCCCACGGATGCTGGTGTCTGTCCTCCGGAACAGGTTGCCAGCCTCTCCCACCACAGGGGCTCTATACCGCGGCTGCGGGACCCGACAAAACGCCACGCTCCTGCTCTCCCCCACCAACGCCTACCTATTCCCGCTTCTGCTACAGGTGATGTACGGCCCCGCAGCGGCTCTGACCGGGATCATCTTTGGGGGCGCTCAGCCCTGTACCCGGTGAGGTGTGGATGGTCCGGCCCGGCGGGACATGCGACCCGAGGTGACAGGCTCCAGGGATCTTTGCAAACACGCTCCACCGGACTGCTGAGCCTTGCTTTCCCTGCCTCTCCCTCCTGGCCCACAGAGCTGAACACGCACGGTACACCGGGGGGCCCTGACTGAGGTTAACTAGCCCCCACACACGCTGGCACACCATCCCTCTCCGCAGCATTTGCTCTAAACCTGACCACGGGAGGTACCTCCTGGCCCTTTCTGTGAGGCCTTTTTTCATTAGGTCCCTTCTCACTCACTCTCCCCCTAAGTGCCACCTATAACCACATACGACTGGGGCTCCCTGTATCCTGTATCTATCTCAAGGCACTGGACTCTTCCTATATTACAACCTACAGTCCGAGGGTGCCACCCCCCCCCCCTACCCAATACCGGGGGAATGTCCTGCTGAGTCCCTATGGGCGCGACCCGGGGGGTCTTCTCATGTTCTATCTCCATGCAGCCTACATGATGGATCACTAATTACTTACGTTATACCTCAGCTGTGACCTATGACCTTCATTATCCTCGGGACTGTCCTACACCATGCCTAAATCTAAATCCAAGTCTAAGAAATCCACAGCGTCGACGGAAATCTCAACCTTTATTTCCAAGATGAAGTCTAGTGCGGCCAAACCTCCAGTTGCCCCCCCCTCTGACCTGGTTTCGGAATCTGAGGAAGACCCGTCAACCCCTGAACCCTCCATGAAAGATTGCTTCTCCTCAATTTTAACAGAAATGAAGTCGCTGAAGCAGGCTTTTCACTCGGAGATCCACAAAGCCATCTCCGGCCTTAAGGTCGAGATATCCGATCTTGGGGCCCGCACTAATGATGTGGAACAGAAAATCGATGAAGTTATCACCTTCCAACAGGAGCTGGAGCACTCGGTACAAGTTATGCAGGAGGATATATACCTACTCCAGGACCAACAAGAGGACGCTGATAACCGCGCGCGACGTAACAACTTGCGTATTAAATATATTCCAGAGTCAGTAGAATCAGCCCAACTAGAGGCCTTCCTCCTCAGGTTCTTTCAACACCTCCTGCCGGACACTCCGTGTGAGCAGTTCCTCTTGGACAGAGCCCATCGCTCACTGCGTCAAAAGCCCTCGACCTCGTCGCCCCCAAGAGACGTAGTTTTGCGCTGTCACTATTTCAAAACTAAAGAGAAAATTTTGTCGGCTGCCCGGAATAAAGACGTATGTCTATTCGAATCACATAAGCTACTGGTGTTTCAGGACTTATCCCCTACTACTCTCAAAAGGCGCTTCGATTTGAGGGAGTACACCCAAATCCTCAGGAATAATCAAATCCGCTACAGATGGGGCTTTCCCTTTGCCTTAATTGTACAACTGGATGGGAAGAGATTGTTGGCACGATCCAAGGAAGAGGCCCACAGGCTCCTGTTGAGACTGAACTTACCCCCCCCGGAGGCCAACAAATCTTCCTCTCCACGGGATGCTCCAGATCTCCGACATTCTCCAAGCTCACCCCTCCCTCAGCGAGCACCTAGACGTCTTTGGTCGATAGTTCCGGAGAAAACCTCTACAAGCCATGACCCGCCGTGAAAATCTCTGCACAGATGTGCTGCTGGGTCATTATACGTCGAATGTTACTGTTTTATAAACTAGTTTAGAGGTTTAAGAATTTTTTCTCGAGCTGAGATTATTTACTTATTTACTTATGTAATTTCAAAGATGGTCCATTGTGACGGGCTGTTGCAACGACCCCCTTGGTCGCCCCCCCTATGTTTAACTGGTGGGCGTCCCGGTGGCCGGTGCCGCGCCCTCCACCGAGCCTCCATAGTCAGTTTTGAGCATAAGGGAGTTCTCTTCTCCCTTACATTCCCCATACGGGTGCTCAAACATACGGACCCGTACGCAACGTACAATGGGTCGAAGGCTCGGTCAATTCTATTTGTTCATGTTACAGTCTCTTAAATGTTTTTTTGTGACTCTTTTGATTTTTCTTCTCTTTCTTCTTTTTCTCCTCCTCTCCTTTCTTCCCCCACTTCCCGCTAATCCCCTCCTCCTCGCTCCCCTTGTTCCACTGGGAGACTACTTATGGTTCTTTAAGATTACTCATACTATACTTACACTTGAAACACTATGTCTGTTAACGTAATATCCTACAATGTGAAGGGCCTCAATAGCCCTCAAAAGAGGTCTAAGTTATTTCTTTTTCTGAAGCAGGTGAGGGGAGATCTGGTATTCCTTCAGGAGACGCATTTCAAAGGGACTACCCACCCTGAACTACGCTCTAGACGCCACCCCGTTGCCATACACGCCTGTGATCGCACTCAAAAGAAAAGAGGGGTCGCCATTCTGATTCCCGCTCATTTACATTTGGAATCAGATCGAATCATTAAGGATAAGCGCGGTAGGTTTCTCATTATAGTGGGTAAACTTAATAATGTTCCTATCACCATGGTTAATGTCTACGCTCCCAATATTAACCAGGCCTCGTTCTTTGCTTCCTTAGACTCCAAAATCGCCCAATGTAGGAAAGGTGACCTCTTAATAGCAGGAGATTTTAACACCACACTACACCATAGTCTGGATCGCTCCCATCCCCCCCCACGATCCCAGTCCCACCTCAACACCCGCAACTCTAGAGCCCTCCAATCGCTGCTCAAAAATCACCTTCTATTTGACTCCTGGAGGGTTGTCGATCCCCTAATTAAGGATTACACATTCTATTCCCCAGTCCATAATCTATATACTAGAATTGATATGATTATGGTCGGGAGAGATCTAACATCTAGAATTCAGAACTGCGGTATTTATCCAATCACGTGGTCTGATCACGCCCCGATTTCTCTAACTTTGACTGGGCTAGCTCGCACTCCTTCCCCCCCCTCCTGGTCGCTTAACGATGCCCTCCTCCAACAACCTGAAGTGTTACAGCAAACTAACCAGGTATTAACTGATTACTTCAATGAGAACCAAACCCCCGGCATATCCGATATGACCCTGTGGGAGGCACACAAGGCGGTCCTCCGGGGCCACTTCATCCAGACTGCGGCCAGGATCACCAAGCAGCGTTCCCAAAAGATCTTGGAGTTATCTACTCGGCTCCACCAATTGGAGGAAGTGCATAAGTCCTCTCTAGACCCTGCTGATTTAGAGAAGGTACTTAAAACCAGAGGCGATCTTAATTTACTGTTGTCTCATAAGACTGAAATGTGCCTCAGACGTCTTAATCAGATTTACTACGAAAAAGGGGATAAGGCGGATAAACTTTTAGCCAGAAAATTGAGGGCTCAGATCTCCTCCAAAAATATCTTATCCATTCGCACCAAACAAGGGGCTCTGACCCATGATCCTGACCGCATTCTGGGTGAATTCGAGGAATTTTACAAATTGCTGTACAACTCGGAAACTACCTCCCCTGCATCACCGAGACTTGAAAAGGGAATTGACGCCCTCCTAGACAAATGTAACCTACCGTCACTGAGCGGCCCGACAGTGTCCCAATTAGGCTCAGAGATTACTATCGAAGAAATAGAGAACGCACTTAAAACGCAGAAACCGGGTAAGGCCCCTGGACCTGATGGGATGTCAATTACTTATTATAAGAAATTTAAGGGGACGATCCTGCCCCACCTTTGCCGGCTCTTCAATGGTTTCCTAAGTGGTAACCCTCTATCACCCCGTACCTTAGAGGCACGAATAGTCTTAATCCACAAACCTGGGAAAGATCCCAACTCCTGCGCCAGCTACCGCCCCATTTCCCTATTAAACAACGATATTAAGTTATTCGCCAAAATTATAGCCTTAAGATTAAACCCAGTCCTCCCGCGCTTAATACATGCTGATCAGGTGGGCTTCATCCCAGGCCGACAAGCCAGAGACAATACACGGAGAACTATTAATCTGGTCCATCTTATTAACAAAACTAAATTACCCTCCATTCTTCTCTCGCTAGACGCAGAGAAGGCTTTCGACAAAATACTATGGCCTTTCATGTTTGCCACTCTGCGTAGATTCGGTCTGGGGGGAAGCTTACTACAGGGCATCCAGGCACTTTACTCCAATCCCTCCGCTAGAGTTCGGGTCAACGGCAAGGATTCTCAAATCTTTCACATTAGCAACGGTACACGCCAGGGGTGCCCCTTGTCACCACTAATTTTTGCCATGACGATCGAACCTTTGGCGTGTATGATTAGGGCCAACCCTGATATCAAAGGCATCCATGTTGGTGAGGAAGAATTCAAATTATCGTTATTTGCAGATGATGTCCTCTTGACTATCTCCTCTCCCAATATATCCATCCCTAACCTATTTAAAACCCTCTCATTATACTCTCATTACTCTGGATATCGTATTAATTACTCCAAATCGGAAGCCCTTCCACTGCATCTTGATGAGAATACCAGATCTCTCCTAGCTGTTAACTATAATTTCTCTTGGCGCTCCAAGAAAATCAAGTACCTTGGCGTGTACATCACAAACTCCTACGACTCCCTATACTCTGAAAACTTCCCTGCCCTCTTCAAATGTATAGAGTCTGACCTTAGAGCTTGGAACAAACAGATAATAGCCTGGTTTGGACGGATAGTTTCAATTAAAATGAACATTCTCCCGAGGATCCTATATCTGATCCAAACAATACCCGTGGGCATCCCCGCTGAGGCCTTATGTCGAATGCAGAAACTATTTGTGAAATTTATATGGTCTGGTAAGCCCCCTAGAATCAAGACCTCCACCCTGATACGTGACCCGCTGGCGGGAGGTAGGGGATTGCCGGATATTCGTAAATATTACCATGCAACCCACCTGAGTCAGGCTCTGGCATGGTTCTCCCCCGCCCCCCACCTGCCTTGGATCCGAATCGAGCTTCTGGCGGCCGGGGTCTCCTCTTTGGTCTCCCTCCTCTCACCGACCAAGCTACTACGGTCATTACAAACTTGTGCCCCTTCGACAAAACTCACCTGCGCCTTGTGGGTTTTCTGCATTCGACATTATGGCCTGTCCACCTTCCCATCTCCTATCACGTCCATCTGGGATAACAGGGACTTCCCCCCAGGTTCCACTTTGCAATCTCATTCGTGGCTTCATCTGAACCCACGCCCGGGTCTTGTATTTGATTTTATAGACGGGTCCTCATGGCGTTCCCTACAATCTTTATGTGACAAATACGATATCTCCCAACCCGTATTTTATGAATATTTACAGCTCCGCTCCTTTTTAAGCTCCCTGCCCAAAGCCCAGGTTATTCGCCAACTCACTCCCTTGGAGCGGCTATGCATTTACTCTCCTATGCGGCAGGGTATTATCTCTATACTCTACGGATTATTACGTTCCCTGAAGGCAACAAACATTCTCCCCCATGAACGTAAGTGGGAGCAGGACCTAGGCCCTCCTCCTGATGAAGACTCATGGGAAACCATTAGACAAAAAGTTGCCCAATCATCAATTTCCTCTCTTGTGAAGGAAAATTCCTATAAAGTGTACACTAGATGGTATCGGGTCCCAGCAACAATGCATAAGATCTTTCCCGGGTCCTCCCCACTGTGCTGGCGTGGATGTGGCCAAACTGGAGACTTTATACACATCTGGTGGACATGCCCCAAAATGCACACGTTCTGGTCTCAGGTGGAGGCTCTCTTAGGCTCTATCTTTGGCTCACGGATAACCCTGGGTCCCTGGTCAGCCTTGCTAGGCCTACCTTTATCCAACCTAGATAACCAGACGAATAGCTTGGTTCTCCAAATCTTACATGCAGCTCGCTGTGTGGTAGCCAAAAATTGGAAAAACACCAACGCTCCCCATAGGAGCATGCTAATAGCAAAAATTTGGCATATCTCCATGATGGAGAAAATCACAGCCTCCTTACATGACAGATCGGACAAATATAGGAGGATATGGGAACCATGGTTCTCCTATACTACGCCCCCCGCTACCGGGTTTTGATGGATTAGGTCACATTAGGAGGCAGCTCTCAACACCATACAGGTCCCAATATACATAAGAGATGAAACACAGACCCCGGTTGCTCAGATGGTGTGATTTGTAGCTGGGAAGTGTTATTCTCCCATCTCATGTACTCACCTAGTTCGTTTCCCTGACGAACCACCACTCTCCCTTCCCCCCCCCCCTCTCTTTCCCCTCTCTCCCCCACTATTTTTCTCTCTCTTCTTCTTAGAACCTTTCTTATTATTTTCTTTTTACTTGTCTGTTGTTTAAACATAAAAAACTGTGATGGTCGAGACATGCATATACTTAGTATTGTCATAATACTCCCTTGTTTCTGTTATATTTGGCTATTCCCTAGGGGATAACTTGTATGTGATTAAGCATTTACTTGGAGCTGTCTTTTCATCTCCTGTCTGTTCTGTACTTGCATGCTCGACTTTTCTTCAATAAAAAATATTAATTAAAAAAAAAAAAAATACGGGGGACCCCTACTCTTTTTGTCCCCTGTATTTTTGGCACCAGCACCAGGCGCAGAGCCCGGTGCTGGTTTTAAAAATACGGGGGATCCCCTGTCAATTTTTCCCCCGCATTTTTAGAACCAGGACCAGCTCGAAGAGCCCGAGTCTGGTTATGCTTTGGAGGGGGGACCCCACGCCATTTTTTTTTATGATTTCACCGTTCCAGCATTAAAAAAAAAAAAAAAAAAAAAAATTAAAAAATATATAAATAATATTTGTGCCTCCAAAAAAAAAAAAAAGAAGTACCTAATCCCTTCTAATATAAATAGATCTGCTATTCCCCCCCAAAAAAACACAAAAAAAACCATGTTTAAATTTTTTTTATTTGTTTTCACCCTCCAAAGTGTGGCGGATTGAAAATGACGAATTTGCTGTCTAAAAGCACTGCTGTCGAATTTCCAAACTTGAATTGAATATGCTTTGGTCGAATTGCAGCACTTGTATCATTGCAGAAAAGTCGAATTTGCAAAAAGTCGAATTTCAAAAAGTCGAATTTTGAAAGTCCGTTTTTTGGTCGGAAAGCACTGAATTGCATAGGCGATTTTTTTTTTTGGTCGAAAATGACCCGAAATTCGACAATTTCGGGAATTCGACCGCAATTGCATATACCCCAATAAATAGATGTTTATTTATTCATAACCAAGTGACGTACAGTTTAAAATATATGGAAAGTGCTTAGAGGCCATAGAGGTGAACACCAAGTAGA
This sequence comes from Pseudophryne corroboree, assembly GCF_028390025.1. Lineage (NCBI taxonomy): Eukaryota > Metazoa > Chordata > Amphibia > Anura > Myobatrachidae > Pseudophryne > Pseudophryne corroboree. Next base: position 755,636,992 of record NC_086449.1, read on the forward strand.
TCAGGCCTGGCCAACCATTGGCTCACCAGCTGTTGTGAACTACACATCCCAGTATGCCCTGCCACAGTTTTGCTATTAGGGAAAGGTTGGCCAGGCCTGAAGTTGATGAACGACTAAATTCCTCTTTAGGGGTATATTCAATTAGTGCTGCATTTTCAGAGACTCAGAAAATCGGCACTAATTCGACCTCAGCGTATTCAATAGCGAGTGTTTTCGCCTGTTTTTGAATCCATATTTGCCCATGCCTTTTTCATTTTCGTTTTGTTTTTTTTTGTCGAATCGGCATGGGTGAAAAAAAGGACCCCAAAACTGTCGAAAACACCCGCAAATTCGACAAAACACATGGATCGGCGGCGAATTTGCAGATTCCATGTGGTTTTTGCCCGTGCTGATTTTCGATAAGTCAGTGAAAACAGCACGGACATTGAATACGTTGAATGCAAATTTGACTTAAAAACGGGCAAAAAGTGCCATTTCTTCGACTGGTAGAAAAAACGTCACTAATTGAATGCCTCCCATAGTGGACCTGTGATACCAAAAATGGGAAGTTGGATGAGTGATATAGATTAATTCCTCCGGCAAACACAGCACAGGAGAAATGCACCACATGGAGCAGCTGATATTATTCTACTGACATAAGTAAACTAACCCGAATGCCAAATCAAATGCTTTTTGTGTCAGAGATACTTCATCAGGGGTCTCATGAATCTATAATAACCTCCTATAAATATTAATAAAGTTTGATTGTTCCCATATTAAATCAATAAATAAACCATACTGTATTTTGAGAAAAGCTAATAATATTAAGGCCAATAATAATCAAATTATATATAGTTGTTAAACAACATTTAAATATCAGCAGTTAAATGGTTGACATGGCCTGAGGTTGATAGGGTCAAAATGTCGGCATGCAAATGGTTGATACAAAAAAAAAGGTTGACACGTACTTTTTCAGATTTTTCGACCTAAATAAGGGTCGACCATTTAACTGTCAACCTTTTGACCCTGTCAGCTTTTTGACTCTGTCAACGTATTGACTGTCGACCATCTAGTGTCTACCTTTTGACTGTCTATTTAGACAATGTCGATCTGTTAATACACCCCTCATAAAATGGTGCCAGGGTATCAAATGCACAGACTTTTATGTAATTAAAGGAGAGATGTGCCAAGCCTTGGAGAGAGATAATGTAAAGTGGAGAAGTTGCCCATAACAACTAACCAGCTTATGTCATTTATCCTGCACATACTTTGAAAAGACAGCAGCTGATTGGATGGTTAGCGGAATTTATCTTCTTTATCTCTCTACAAGACTTGATACCACTCCCCCATTGTCTGATGGAACACTCTATTGGGATCCTTTACAATAGTATGTCAGCTGGTTGCCCTATTGAGTAGGGATGGAACTATAGCCATAACAGTGGGTGCGACAATTATGGTGTCAGGAGGTGAGAGAGATTTGGAATACCCATGCTTGTGACCAGTCTTTATTTTTTACTCACTTTTGCGTACTGCATTCTGTAAAAAGCAGTTTCGTTTGTGGAAGTCTCATAATTTCAAAGAATTGTCCATTGTAAAAAAATCTTTCAAAAATTAACGGAATGAGGATATTGAGGACAATAAGCACATGGAGCAATTGTCATCTTGGGAATTGGTGATGGGTGAGTTAAGTCAGTGATCTTGAGGTGATATGATTTATTTGGAAATTTGAGAAAGAGGACAAATGGGATCTGTGGAACCATACACATGAACAGACACAGACACAGACGCAGTGTGATTATTGTTCTGCCACCACCTTACAGCAGCCACATTGAGTCTGTGACCTGGGATCTGTGTCCCACTGTGTTGTCTCGCTTGCTCCAAGCTCCGGTCTATGATTACAGCAATGCTCAGTCCTGACCTTTCTGAAAAGCAGACAATGCACCGTTCCGCCTTGTTCTGTTGGTTCCTTTCCGTTCTGTCTTGTCCTGTACTTTCAACTATTAGTCGATACTCCTTCATAGCTCTCTTGTCGTCGCATGTGGGTTATTTCTATATTTCCATGTGTTCTATACATAGATTAGTGTTATATCACTATTTTTGTTTTTGAAAGTGCTACTGTATGTTCTATCCACTCCATGGGGGAGTTGTATCAAACCTTGGAGATAGATAAGAGTACTTACTCATCAGCTTCTAATTGCCAAGTTACAGGCTGTGCTTGAAAAATGACAGGAGCTGATTGTTTGGAACTATATCTCTCTCCATTTTATCTACAGTATCTCCCAGGTCTTATGTACATGTGTGTCTCTTCTTGTCATCCTGTTTTTGAAATATCCAGCCACTCAATGGCAAATTTCCCATTAGGCACGTGAGGGGCGGCACTTGGATGCTTGTGGTGGTTCTGTCAGTCTGACATGTACCAGTGTAACTGCTAAATATTTCCACTGTACTGCCCCATATGCCTTGAATAGAGTGTAAATGGGTAACACATGCACATACTGCCCCTGTAAGCTCTCCTACTTAGTAAATATGAATGCATACAGTAATAAACAAAAAAAAGTCATAGTGGCTTTTTATTATTCTTTTAAATTGGCCATCATCAAATGAGAGCTTATAACCAATCACAGAAAGTAATAAAATTAGTCGGGGGCGTTACTGTTGTGCAGCCGCTTATAGTAAACGTCCATGTTGTTAGCCTGATTTTTCTGTACATGAATTTGCTTATTATTTTACAGCCTCGTTTCCGGACTTCATTTGTGAAGTTGCGATGATTTGTGTGGCGAGTCCGACTGGCTCTGAGTGCTACAGATTTACTCAAAAAAGTGCATATTTTCAAAATATATTTGCAGGGTATCCCCCGAAATATACATTTCATGGAGGTCGTGAGGTCTGCCACTACATGCCAGTGGGCTAGTTTATTTATTATGGGTGGGTATTAAATGCCAGCAGTCAGGATGCTGGCGGTCACCGCCCCACCCCACCCCACCCCCTCCCATGTAGCCTAATCCTAACCCTCCTTGCTAGTGCCTGAACCTAAATTCCCTCCCCGCAGCCTAACCCTAAAGCCTCCCTGGGGTGGGCGCCTTAACCTAGCACCCTCTTCCCGCAGCCCAAACCTAACCCCCCTCCCCACAGCCCAAACCTAACCCCCCCTCCCCACAGCCTGAACCTAACCTCCCCCCCCCTCCCAGCTTAACATTACTGGCGCCGGTGATGTGTACCTTGTTGGGATGCAGGCACCAGCATTCCAAGACGTGTTGGGATTCCGCATTTTGAATGCTGGGATCCCGACCTGATCCCTTCATTATGCATTACTGTGCAATGTTATAATACCCTTGCAAGATCTGATTTGTGTTCTTTTACCAAATGCTGACTAATAAACACTAAGGGGAAGATGTATCAAGCCTTGGAGAGAGATAACATGCTGTGGTTCCCCAAAGTAACTAATAAGCTTCATATCAAAGATTGTAGGGTCTATGTACTAAGCCTTGGAGAGAGATACAGCGGACGGAGATAAAGTACCAGCCAGTCTGCTCCTAACGGCCATGTTACAGGCTGTGTTTGAGAAATGACAGCTAGGAGCTGATTGGTTGGTAACATTGGTAGCTCCAGAGGTTGAAATAGGAGAGCCACACCAACTGCCAGTGAGTCAGTTTGGGATGACAGTTGGTGGCAGTTGGTGTGGCTCCCCTATTTTAATTTTCAACTGTGCTGCAGCCCCACCTCTGGAGCCGCCACTGGTTGGTACTTTCTAAGCGTCCACTTTATCTCTCTCCGGGAGACCCCTGTGTGAGATTATTATTATTTGTTATCAGTTATTTATATAACACACACATATTCCGCAGCGCTTTACACAGAGTATTTGCTCATTCACATCAGTCCCTGTCCCAGTGGAGCTTACAATCTATATTCCCTACCACATGTACACACATTCACACTAGGGTTAATTTTGTTGATAGCCAATTAACCTAACAGTATATTTTTGGATTGTGGGAGGAAACCTACACAAATACAGGAAGAATAGAAAAACGATGCCATGTTGGGATTCAAACCCATGACCTCAGTGCTGGGAGGCAGTAATGCTAATCATTACACCATCCGTACTGCCAAATAAATGGCAATCAGAATCTGTTTGGTTGATTTGTGCAACTTCTTCACTTTATCTCTCTCCAAGGCTTGATACATTTACCCCTAAGTCACTGAAGAGAAAAAAAATCCAAAACAACAAGAACAAACAAAATTCTAAAACAAAGAGTGTTAGATATTGTTCCGAAATCTGACAAATAAAATGCTATTTACCCTAAGCAGTTTTGGCCACACACCCTGGTCATGCCCACTGTCCGGAAATGTGAAAATGAAAAGGTGGCACCCTAATACACTGATGTCTGGCCCCTCGCTTTCATCCTAATTTTCCTGTTCCACGTGTCCTTGCCTAGGCACTGTATTCATCCTAGGATAGTAAACTCTAAAAGCAAGATATTTGATCCCATTGTTGGACTGAGCATGAAGGGCCCACCAGGAAAATTTGCTGGGGGGGGTCTTTTTCCAGAGGGGGTGTGGCCAGCCAGCACAGAGGCTTGATTAACATTAGAGAGTGCATGGTCTGGGCTGCTTGATAAATCTGTAAATACTACTAGTCCATGTATGATAATGTGCCATATTAATAAAAATAATCCATTGTAGAAAATACACTATAGTCCTATGCCGTGTAATGTAACATGTATTCAAGTGCACAATCTGGAACCTGATCCCTAGAGGAAGGGGTGGGTCCTCGGGCATTGGGGCCCATCGGGGGTTTCCCCTGTGGGCCAGTCCAACTCTGCTTGATCCTCTTCTGCAGATTGTTACATGTATTTGTTAAATAAAGTACAGGTGTGGGCTCTGTAATCTTAGATTTTCTCTTAATATATTGTGTATATTAAAGACGCAGTTTAGGATACATGTGGCTGACCGGCTGAACTTATTTAAATAACTAAGTGGTAGACGTGCTTATTAATGCCCAGTGTAGTGAGCCATCTGCTCACCATGCGCTGATCTAAACAGATGTTCACACGCGGCCAGGTAACCTCTGAAGACATTCATTACTGCCCACCAGTAAAATCTACAGTATATCGAGTTATTTTCAATACTTCTTAATCCCAACTGCACAGCCCGGCATAACATGCTAGCATTTGTAATAAGAAAGGTTAATAATAGCGGAAAGGAGAAAATGTGTGGAACAGGCATGACATAAGCTACTGGTCTCCAGACTCAGAAGGAGAAGGAGTCTTTTCTAAATTAGACAAATAAAAAAATCAGGCACAAAATTATGTTTCTGGGAATCAAAATCAGATGTTAACTGCAAGAAAACGGAGGGGGCGAGGATGGGGAGGGTGGTGCGGCCAGGAACAGAATGTGCAAATACACACATATATAGTGTATCATATTGTACCAATTGTATCATATCATCGGCGGGATGTAAAGGCGGAGGTGTGGGTTGTCGGCCGATCTCGAATGTTTTTTAAAGGGACAATCACTTACAAGGCAAAACCGTGCCTTGTAAGGAGATGTAGTCACCATCCCACCGGTCAGGATCCCAGCCTTCAGCATACCGACGTTGGGATCCCGACCGCCAGAATGCCGGCAGAGGGTCCAGGATCCAGGACTATTCCTACTGGTGGGTATCTACGACACCCATAGAATGGGAATAGAACCTGTGGTGAGTGCAGCGAGCCACCGAGCCCTCAAGGGGCTTTGTTGCACTCACCCCCCTGCTGGTATTCTAGCGGCCAGGATCCCAGCATCGGTATACTGACCGCTGAGATCCCGGCCGCCGGTCACTCGTACCCAACGCCTTGTGATTGTTCCTTTAACAAAATGTCTGCGATCGGCCGGCATCCTCCACTCCGGTGATCTCAAACTCCATTACATCCCGCCAATTATGTTTGATATAAATGGGTGAAATGTACAGGTATTATAAATATGAAATAACCAAGGTGCTTTTGGGCCTGTGTCAAAGTCAGAAAAATATCACGATGCACACTGCCATATTTGCACCTCATACAGGTCCGCGCTGCGCATGCGTGCGCTCTCCCGTGCGTGCGCATACTCGCTGTTGCGGGCACCCGCAGGCGCACGGTATGTGCATTTACGGTAGAGTTCATGTGTTCGTAGCGTGCGACTCAATCGTTACATATTTCCACTATATAATGTATTTTGTAGATCATGGTCCCTTTGATAGATTCTGAAAGTTTGGTTAATGTAGCATGTTCATGGACAGAGAGGTCCCTCTTTGTTTGATACGAAGGGTCAGACAGGAGTAATACAGTGGTGTTTAGTATCCATCGGAAGAGTATTTAATTAGCAATATTCCGGTGTTGGTTTGAAGCGGATTAATCGCTCGTGCGAATAGTTATGGACATAAGAAGTTTATGTCCATTTACTATTATTTGCACTTACTTATCCATGCGGCGGGAAACCTAGTTTCCCACCCACCTGAGCAGTTGGAAATCGTCACAGCCCACCTGTATGAATCAACCTATGACCTTTTGTTATAATGCGAGGAGGAATTCCTGTGTCCAATGAACAATGAGATTGTAGGGACCATTGAATTGTATTGTGTGTGGGGCATAAATAGACAAGCCGATCACATCGAGCTCACTCTTCAACGGTTCTCATTGCTGATAATCGGGAGCTGGATGTCCAGAGGCGCATGCGATCGTTCCCCTTTGTGCGTAAGTTTTTCTCCGCAATCATATTGTATTTCTTGTTATTGTGGGCCATCTCTCTCTCTCTCTCTTCTCCTCTTTCTCTCGTATTCTCTTAAACGTAACAGTATTGTATTTCCTGTGTAGTTATCTGGTTAGGTAGTCTATGTTATATTGTAGTGTGTGACTTGTATTGTTTTATTCTTTTTGCAAGTAATAACATTCATATAAGGCGTTAGACCCTAAGCACGGTATCTGTGTATTTCTTATAGTGTTAAGTATTCTCAGAGCGTCGGTGACGCTCAAACAGCTTTTAAGTTAATAAGGTTACACTGTGTTGCATCTACACCCTATCTCTACACTAAGGTTTTACAGCATATTACATTGTTTATGGTTTAGATATAAAGGTTTAACATTGTGAGCGTCAGCGCCGCTGGTTATCTCCTCGTGGTCCCGAGCGGCCGCTACGCTATAGCGAACCATTACGTTAGTCAGCAGCCAATAGCGTGCCTGCCTGTGATCTCTTGGCCGTGAGCGAACGTGACGCTTGAGCGTCTCGACCACGGCTAAGCGATTGTTACGCAACGTGCGTACCCTTTTTGCAAGTAATAACATTCATATAAGGCGTTAGACCCTAAGCACGGTATCTGTGTATTTCTTATAGTGTTAAGTATTCTCAGAGCGTCGGTGATGCTCAAACAGCTTTTAAGTTAATAAGGTTACACTGTGTTGCATCTACACCCTATCTCTACACTAAGGTTTTACAGCATATTACATTGTTTATGGTTTAGATATAAAGGTTTAACATTGTGAGCGTCAGCGCCGCTGGTGATCTCCTCGTGGTCCCGAGCGGCCGCTACGCTATAGCGAACCATTACGTTAGTCAGCAGCCAATAGCATGCCTGCCTGTGATCTCTTGGCCGTGAGCGAACGTGACGCTTGAGCGTCTCGACCACGGCTAAGCGATTGTTACGCAACGTGCGTACCCTTACGGTACTCCATACGTGAATAGCGTACAGTGTTCTTAGACCTCATAAAGGGTGTTATATAAGATAAATATTTAGCTTTATCAATTGGCGGCTCGTCCTGTCCTTCACATATCTCTGCTAGGTAATTTCAGCAGACATTATCCATCAGCAAAGGGCGGGAGATCATATTCTTCGCAGTGCTGACGGGATAAGCGTCTGCTTCGCTTAGTAAAGGGTGCTGAAGGAATCCGGAACCGGAGGTAAGAACAACACACTAGTGTCTTTTAAAACTGTTTATTTCTGTCTTGCGTACGCACGTACATATCTGCATTTCTTTTTCATTCGTGTATTTTCATATATCACTCTCCTGTTTGCCATTTTATAATTGATAAAACGTGCTAAGAGAGATTTGTCGCTATTTCATAGTTAAAGTGTAAAAGTAATGCGTTAAGGGATAAAGTGTAAAGCACACACGCAGCTCTACCTAAAGGTACAAGGAGAGATTGGTGTGGGGTTCAGTAGAGGATCAAGGATCATCTACATTGATAAACGTGTTAGTTGTGTTACGGTGGACATTGGTTTTGTGTACACGTGTCTCTAACAAAGGGCTGAGACTCGCGTACGCAAAGGCCGACGCACGCAGCGTAAATTACGCAACGGAGCGTCTGGGTACGCCCACGTAACTCAAGTCACACGATAGTGTTGATTTTTAAAAAGGCGATAAATAGCGCAACAGGCGATAAATAGCGCAACAGGCGATAAGTAGCGCAACAGGCGATAAATAACGCAACAGGCGATAAACAGCGCAACAGGCGATAAGTAGCGCAACAGGCGATAAATAGCGCAAATCTATTTTAAATCCGAAATTTAAATTAACAGATCCTTATCCAAATTTACAACACATCTGGTCTAAAGAAAAATTTCTGCGCAGAAATAGAAATAGAAACAAAAGTGTACATGTGATGAGTGAGTGTTTTTAAGTTTTACAATTTTGGGGATTGAACCACAGAAATCATCGAGTTCTCGTGAAGGTACATACGTGTAAGTGACATACATGGTGGCTAGGGAGGCATCTCTGGTTAAACATAAAATTTGAGCATTAGAGTGTAGCAGACCAGGAGGTCATACTGTAACAGACCAGGAGGTCAGACCAGGAGGTCGCATAACAGACCAGGAGGTCCAGGTACAGCAGACAAGGAAGTCCGCTATAGAGACAAGGCACAACACCAAGAAGGGTTGGTGCAACACCCATATAGGACAATAAAGCTCAGGCTGAAGGAATTCGCAGCTGCCGAATGTCGATTCCACTGGTCGCTCCGTACATAAGATTAGTTGCTTATGTACTGAACGATTGTACCGCACGTAATTGTGTGCATTAGTTAGTAACCTGACTAGTACCATTAGAGTAAAGGGGTCACAAACGCTATTTGTACATTCTGACGTGATTTGTGTAATTTTTTATTTTTTCAAAAAAGGGAAGTTCGCTGGTCACTCAGGAATTATCCGACAACCCCACCTTTACTGGAAAGGGTTAATGCTCTTCGGATCACACTCACATGTTCCAGTAAACGAAGGTTAATAGGGGCCCTGGGTCGAGTACGCCAGCACTATATCAGTGTGTGGGCATATTGGTCGGCGTGGGCGAGTGAGTGAGGTGCTCGGTAAACTTCACCGTCAACCTATCTTTGAATATTTTGGTTTTTTGTAAGGGTTCGCTGAACACCCTGATATAAAGGTCAGAGGTAGAACAAGCAACACCTGCAAATTATGGGGGCCAGTTGTTCAGGAAGGGGGCGATCAACCTCGGTTCGGGTTGATTCTGTAAACCGACCAGTCGGGTCGGCAAGGTATGTAATGTGTGAAAAATACGGAAGGCACACAGAAATTTTATGTGATGAATGGGAGAAAATGACTGTACATGACGGGGAGAAATTCCCAAGAGTAGGTAGCTTCAGCCCAGAAGTGTTAATGAATTTAAGGAGAAGGATATGTCTCATTAAATCAGCAAAGAGACGAATCAAACATTATCATTATTTGCAGCTATGGCAACAGGAGGGTGAAATACAGAGAGGATTGGCTCAGGCGGCGGGATCTGGCCCTATCAGGAAACTGATAGCCACGGCCCCGCCGCCACCATACATATCAGGAGAGAAATTGGTTGCGGAGAATGACGCATCAGGGGGTAACAAACAGGCACTTAGCAACTGTATAAATGTTAAGGATAATGTTAATAAGTTAACCCATGCAAGTATTAACCCGTGCAAGTTGTACCCTGTTTTGAACTTTCCCCAGGAGTGTGATCAAGAGGACGAATCGGCAACAATATCGGCGCTCTCTCTAGCAGCCACCATATCAGAAACAACAGTAGGCACGGCCCAACCCATAAGATTAGTAACAAAGCCCCCTAGCGGAGGGACAGGTGAGGTCGTATCAACGGGTAAGTACGGCACCATACACTATGCTGAGACTATTTCACCACAGGCTGTAGAACCTACACAGAATGATGTTGTTAGAATTAATCCTGTTAAGGTAATAGTAGTGCCAAATGGGAAAACGGACACTTCAGGAGTCACTCCTGTTAGGAACATTGCCATGTACAGCCCGTTTTCCCGAATGGAATTAAGGACCATAGCGTCTGAATTCCCTGACCCCAGAAAAGACTTAGTTGCTAGCCAAAAATACATCAGAGACCTAGGAAACACTTTAGAGCCCAATAACAAAGATTGGCAGGTATTGCTGAGGGCTTGTTTACCCTCCAATGTCGACGCAGCTCAATTTTTAGCTGACTGTGGACTGGATCAGGATGTACCTCTTACAGATGTGTACAACAAAGATAACGTAAAAAGAATAAATTCACAGTTAAAGGAGTATTTCCCAGCTGTAGCCAAATGGAATAGAATTTTTTCCATTAAACAAAAAGAGTCAGAAACAGCTGCTGATTATTTTCACCAGGCATTGTTAGAAATGGCAAAATACACTGGCATAGAGGACATTAGGACCAATGCAAATCATCAGGAAGTAGCAGTATCTGTGCTAATCGATGGTTTAAAAGAGGCATTAAAGACCAGGGTACAGACCACACAACCATGTTGGCGAGGTCTGTCGGTGGCTACTTTGAGAGAGGCTGCTATTGATCACGACCGGAATATCACCAGACACAGGGAGTCGCAAGGTGATAAGTTAATGTCAGTAAGTATACAGGCCCTGACCACAAAACAGCCTGTGTTTATATCACCAAACCCTGTGGGTAAGTCAAATGTGGTAACATGTTATTTTTGTCATAAACAGGGACACATAGCACGAGACTGTAGAGCGAAAAATTCGCAAAGATCATACCAACCCCCTAGACAACGACACGACACACGACATTGGGAGCAAGGTCCGCAGAGACGGAGTTATGAGCCACATAAAGGGGAAACAAAAAGATACCCCCCGAACAGAGACTGGCACGCCTCTGGTAGTTCCCAGCTAACTCCCTCACAAGTAGTTGCTGCCAGCGGGATTCAGGGAGGTCACCATACCCAATAGGGGTGTGGCCATACCTGTAATCTCCAGCCAGTAAAATTGATTGCAAATCTTGGAAGTGAACCCGAGATTGCAATAGATGTAGCTGGTAAAACATTAAACTTTCTTGTAGATACAGGGGCGGCCAAATCAGTGATAAATTCGACAGTGGGCATGAGAACCACTGGTAAGACAATTCCAGCCATGGGAGTAACAGGAGTAGTCCAGCACTACCCTGTTAGCAAACCAGCCCAGATTACAGTAGGGCCTTTACATACCAAGCATTCCTTTTTGCTGGCTGCATCGGCACCGACTAATCTCCTGGGAAGAGACTTATTGTGCAAAATGGGGTGCGTCATTTATTGTACTCCTGAAGGTGTATTCTTGGACATACCTGAGAATCACGCTCAGGAAGTGCGAGACATGTTAGACTCCCCATCAAAATTAATGTCACATACCATTATGACAAATAGGACTCCATCCCAAGTAGAAGAAATGACATCCCAGATACCAGAGTCACTTTGGACTAAAGACGGACAAGACACTGGATTGATGGCAAACGTATCTCCGGTAGTTGTACAAGTAAAAGATGGTAGGATAGCTCCAAAAATCCCACAGTACCCTCTGAAGCCAGAGGTGGAGTTAGGAGTTTATCCCGTAATAGAGCGCTTGCTACAACAGGGCATTCTGGTAAGAACGTCCAGCACTGCCAATAGTCCCATCTTCCCTGTGAAAAAGAGTGGGGGGAGGGGTTACCGGCTAGTGCAGGATCTAAGGGGGATTAACAAAATAGTTGAGAGTCAGTTCCCCGTAGTGCCAAATCCAGCTGTCATCCTTATGCAAATCCCTCCCACTGCGAAATTTTTCACTGTTATTGACCTCTGCTCCGCTTTCTTTTCGGTACCTCTGCACCCTGACAGCCAATATTTGTTTGCATTCACATACAGAGGAGTCCAATACACATGGACTCGATTACCACAAGGTTTCATAGACAGTCCAAGTATATTTTCCCAGGCTTTGCATGATTGTTTACAGTCTTTCCAACCAGAGAGTGGATCAGTATTAATACAGTACGTGGATGATCTACTACTGTGTTCTGATTCAGTGGAAGCATCCCTGAAGGATACGAAACAGCTCCTGTTTCATCTTTCAGACACAGGACACAAGGTTTCCAAAGACATGTTGCAATTATGCCAAACTAAGGTAAAATATTTGGGACACTGTCTAACACAAGGACTGAGACACCTGACCGCTGATAGAATTCAAGCAATTAGAGACATGACTCTGCCACAAACCCAGCAACAGATCAGAACATTTTTAGGAATGTGTGGGTATTGCCGTAACTGGATCCCAGGATTTTCCATTCTAGCGTTACCTTTGCAGGAGATGGTCTCCTCAAACAAACCTGATCGGATTTCGCATACAGACGAGTCCGAGATGGCATTTGAGAGACTTAAACAGTGCCTAACGCAGGCACCAGCATTAGGTATGCCAGACTATGGGAAACCCTTTGAGCTGTACGGAACAGAAAGTGCTGGTTGCGCGGCAGGCGTCTTAACCCAAAAGCACGGTGATGCCAGCAGGCCGGTAGCATACTACAGCGCTCAGCTAGATACGGTAGCGCGATCCCTCCCCACATGCTTGCGAAGCGTTGCTGCGATAGCATTGCTAGTAACAAAAAGCGAAGATGTAGTGCTAGGTCACAACCTCACAATTCATACACCACATGCAGTGTCAGCCTTGCTAAATTCTGCCCAAACCAGGCACGTCTCATCAGCGCGGTTTACAAGATGGGAATTGGCACTAATGGCCCCCGTAAACATCACCATAAGGAGATGCAGTGCATTAAATCCTGCAACATATCTCCCAGGTGTGCCTGGACAGGCACAAAGGGTGGAGGATGAGAGTGGTGGGGAAGGAGAATTTAACACAAAGGAAGACACACATGATTGTATGGAATATTTGACCAAAAATTTTACCGCAAGGCCTGACATCAGTGACAACCCTCTGGAAGATGTAGATCTAACTTTCTACACGGACGGTAGTTGTCACAGACAGTCAGACTCGGGAGACTTGTGTACTGGATACGCAGTCGTAGATGACCAAGGCACCATAGAAGCGGAACCGCTAGGCCCACCTCACTCAGCCCAGGTTGCTGAACTGGTCGCCCTAACCAGAGCATGTGAATTGGCTAAGGGCAAATCAGCCAATATCTACACCGACTCTAGATACGCATTCGGGGTAGTCCATGATTTCGGAGCCCTATGGCGCCTCAGAAATTTCATGACGGCAGCTGGTACACCGGTAGCGCATGCAGCTCACATCAAAAGGCTTCTAACAGCGATACAGGAACCCAACAGAGTGGCTGTTATCAAGTGTAAAGCACACACATATAGCCAGGACCCAGCATCACTTGGTAACAGCCGAGCAGACGAAGCTGCTAAGTTAGCAGCTGGTACCCCCAGACAGACAGACACCACACAACTGATGGTATTTAATACCATCAACACACAGAAGTTGTGTGAAATGCAAAATTTGTGTTCCACACAGGAAAAGGCAGTCTGGAAGGCAAAGGGATATGGCCAGGAGTCCTCAGGACTCTGGACGGATGGACAAGGTAAACCGGTGGCCCCCAGAGCATATCTTCCATGTTTAGCTGAGGCAGCACACGGGCTGACTCATCTGGGCAAGGAGGGAATGTGCAAGTTGGTAAGAGCATATTGGTGCGCCCCAGGATTTTCATCTCATGCAGGTAAGAGAGCAATGTCATGCCTTACCTGTTTGAGAAAGAACATCGGAAAGGCAATACCAACAGAACCATCTCATATCCCACCCAGCAGGCGGCCCTTTCCAGGTAATACAGATTGACTTCATTCAATTACCCCCTTGTCGAAATTTGAAATATGTACTTGTTTGTATAGATGTATTCTCAAATTGGGTCGAAGCATTTCCTGCGGCCACAAATACCGCTATGTTTACTGCTAAGAAAATTGTGCAGGAATTTGTATGTAGATATGGTATCCCTAGAATAATTGAAAGTGATAGGGGTACCCATTTTACAGGTGATGTCTTTCAAGGAATGTGTAAGTTGATGGGAATTGATAGCAAGCTGCACACTCCATACCGTCCACAGGCGAGTGCGAAGGTGGAAAGAGTGAACAGCACTATTAAAAATAAACTGAGCAAAGTTATGGCAGAGACAGGATTGACATGGCCAGAAGCTCTACCCATTGTACTGTACAGCATCAGAACCACTCCCAGGTCCCCTCTTAATCTGTCTCCCTTTGAAATCTTGTTTGGTCGACAACCGCATGTTATGATTAACCCTCAGGATGATTTGAAGTGTAACAATGAAGTGACTGTAAAATACTTGATTAACATGAGTAAACAGCTAAGGAATCAAAATGATAATTTAAAGTTAGTGATTCCTGATTTACCAGATAGTAATTGTCATGACATTGAACCTGGGGATTATGTAATGATACGGAATTTTCTACGCTCAGGTTGCCTTATTGACAGATGGGAAGGACCATACCAAGTCTTATTGACTAGCACTACAGCATTGAAAGTTGCCGAGAGAGAGAGACTTGGGTTCATTCGTCCCATTGTAAGAAGGTTGCTGATCCAGAGAGGTCCCGTGATAAGGAACAGACGGTAGAGGAAGTTGTATCACTGGAGTGTCTGTTCCAGGAGGACTGAGGCGGCACCTGAGCATCGAGAATCACAAGATCAAAAGCAGTTGTCGATCCCCCGTTTCCCTTTTATTGTTTTTCTCCACTTCCCATCCCCTCTCCCTCAAATTATTTTTTCCCCCTTCTCATTCTTCTTCGTTTCCTCCTAAGATGGACTTGCCTCAAGAGACTGTGATCCGGATTTTCCTGTTGACCATGATGTTGACCAGAGCAGTCTGTTCCGGCGAGAGTACCATGGAGTTCGAGAGAGGTTCTGGAATGGGTTCTGATGACAGAGATGGAGGCGTAGTTTCCCAAGAACAACATAATCAACAAGCAAAGGCGAGTATCAGAAAACGATCCGATAGCATTGACCATAGAAGGAATTGTGAAGGATTGTTAGCTGAAGAAAACTGTATCTGTAGGCTCTGTGACAACATAGTTGAGGATGGGTGCATCAAGAAATGCCAATCCAGTTTTAATATCCACATGGACCGGCATCCCTTGAGTGACTATCACTCCTTAGTGGGTAGTGTGTTAAATCAAACAGATTGTTGGGTATGCTCTCAAGTACCTCAAGGTCATAGCAAATCAGGACTAGTACCATTTCCTTTAACGATAGGTGAGGTACTTGAGCTAAGTGGTGGGAGGCCGGTGGACAGGAGGTTTAATATCTCCAGTCCTCCTAGTTTGAAGCTCCACCAATATCATGTGGATAGATCCCTAATATGTTTTAACATTTCCAATCCCCGAAAGCCGGGAAATTGGGAAGTGTCATGGAGTAACCAAACCATGACCTTTTCATATAGAGCAGATAGAATGCCTACAGATACAGAGCTTATACGCCACATAGCCAGTAGAGGAAAATCTTTCCGATATAGGTATACCCTAGGAAGTAGGATTACGAGAGTTGGAGAGGTATCACCAGGATACTGTGCACATATCGTACAAGCTGATACGTGTACTAGACAGATGGGAGAATTAGGGTTAGGAGAATTCACATGGAAGATGTGTAATATGGTTATGTCCTACTCCGTCCCATATGTTCTCCCCGATGATGCATATTTCATATGCGGGAGGAAGGCGTATAAGTGGCTTGCCCCAAACTCTGAAGGATTGTGTTATATTGGAAAAGTACTGCCTGAAGTAATGACTGTATCACATGCCAAAATGAAAGATATACACCGTGTTGCCCAAGCTCCTTATACTCACACCCATTACGAGCACGTAGTTAAACGGCACCTGATAGAAAGAACAGAGCATCCGGCCTCTGACATGATCCATGAATCCACCGGGATTCAGGTTCTAATCGCGTTAGATTTCACTCGCACCGCCAGAGGAGTGTTGAATTATAAATACATATCTGCGCTCGCAAATTTGTTAGACAATATCACAGAAATGTATGATGACACTTTTAGGTATACTGGAAGAGAGCTTCAAGCTTATAAAACAGAACTGGTTCAGCATAGAATGGTTCTCAATTATCTCACGGCAGTAACAGGTGGATATTGTGTCACACTGGCAACGCAGTACGGCGTGAAATGTTGCACATATATTACAAATAGTACCGAGGACCCGGTCGAGGTCATAGACCAAAAGATGGACGATATTCTCCAATTGAAGTAGGAATTTCGCAGGAGACACAATCTCACCCTTGCTGCTGTGAGTAATGAGCTGACTGGTTGGGTGTCATGGTTGAACCCGCGAAATTGGTTCTCCTGTTTAGGAGAATGGGCTCAAGGAGTCATAATGGATGTTGGGAAGTTTCTCCTATGTATCTTAGGTGTTGTCATAACGATTGGCTTGATATTTAGATGCGGTCAGGCTTTAACGAAGTGTAAACGAAGTACCAGGGTGATGAGTTTAAGGAGTGAGGAAATTGTAATTCCAATGGATTTGATTTATGACCCAAATGTAGAAACAATGATGTGATGAAAATGCGATTTCTACGGTCCGTTTCTTTCACCTGTTTTTCCGTTTTCTCCAAGGTAAAAAGACCCACTTGGACGAGGAATTTGATGATCCTGTATACAGACAACTGATGGATTAAAGAAGAAGTTTTGACAACCTTATACACAGATATTTGATGAACTTTGCCATAGACCCCCAGTTTCCCTAGAAATTTTAAAATTACGCTAGCCCAACACTTTTGTAAGTCTATGGACATTGACAAAGCTTTTTGCCCACACGCCTTTTGGCAAAAGCACAAAGAAGACTGCATTCAACAGACACCGAACAAGACTTCAACCGACAAATGTTCATTTACCTGACATAGAATACCACTGCATTTACCGTAATTATGTCTTTTCTTCATCTCTACAACCTTCAGGTAATTACACACATAGTATAGGGAATACAGGCACAGATATCAGCAATCACATATTCCCCAATTCATGTATCATCAACTAAAATGTGCTCCCCATTTTGTTACAACCACAGCCGAAAAGAGCTCGGTAAAGTTTGACAGCCCATCCACAGACCCGTACCACGGGATAAGAAGGAATTCAAATGTATACTTCGCAATGCCTCGAAGCTTGATTTAAAACACGTACGGCACGATGATACATGACCCCCAAACACGGATTCATACACACATGCTTCTGCTATCTCACTAGGTCATACCCTTTTCCTACCTTCTCCACTCCTCCCCTACCCAACCATGTAAATGTATTAACCCCTGACATATATTTTTCTCTTTTTGAAATGTTTTAGGAAGTGGCAGTTATTGTTGACTGCCAAAGGGTGGACTGTCAAAGTCAGAAAAATATCACGATGCACACTGCCATATTTGCACCTCATACAGGTCCACGCTGCGCATGCGTGCGCTCTCCCGTGCGTGCGCATACTCGCTGTTGCGGGCACCCGCAGGCGCACGGTATGTGCATTTACGGTAGAGTTCATGTGTTCGTAGCGTGCGACTCAATCGTTACATATTTCCACTATATAATGTATTTTGTAGATCATGGTCCCTTTGATAGATTCTGAAAGTTTGGTTAATGTAGCATGTTCATGGACAGAGAGGTCCCTCTTTGTTTGATACGAAGGGTCAGACAGGAGTAATACAGTGGTGTTTAGTATCCATCGGAAGAGTATTTAATTAGCAATATTCCGGTGTTGGTTTGAAGCGGATTAATCGCTCGTGCGAATAGTTATGGACATAAGAAGTTTATGTCCATTTACTATTATTTGCACTTACTTATCCATGCGGCGGGAAACCTAGTTTCCCACCCACCTGAGCAGTTGGAAATCGTCACAGCCCACCTGTATGAATCAACCTATGACCTTTTGTTATAATGCGAGGAGGAATTCCTGTGTCCAATGAACAATGAGATTGTAGGGACCATTGAATTGTATTGTGTGTGGGGCATAAATAGACAAGCCGATCACATCCAGCTCACTCTTCAACGGTTCTCATTGCTGATAATCGGGAGCTGGATGTCCAGAGGCGCATGCGATCGTTCCCCTTTGTGCGTAAGTTTTTCTCCGCAATCATATTGTATTTCTTGTTATTGTGGGCCATCTCTCTCTCTCTCTCTCTTCTCCTCTTTCTCTCGTATTCTCTTAAACGTAACAGTATTGTATTGTATTTCCTGTGTAGTTATCTGGTTAGGTAGTCTATGTTATATTGTAGTGTGTGACTTGTATTGTTTTATTCTTTTTGCAAGTAATAACATTCATATAAGGCGTTAGACCCTAAGCACGGTATCTGTGTATTTCTTATAGTGTTAAGTATTCTCAGAGCGTCGGTGACGCTCAAACAGCTTTTAAGTTAATAAGGTTACACTGTGTTGCATCTACACCCTATCTCTACACTAAGGTTTTACAGCATATTACATTGTTTATGGTTTAGATATAAAGGTTTAACATTGTGAGCGTCAGCGCCGCTGGTGATCTCCTCGTGGTCCCGAGCGGCCGCTACGCTATAGCGAACCATTACGTTAGTCAGCAGCCAATAGCGTGCCTGCCTGTGATCTCTTGGCCGTAAGCGAACGTGACGCTTGAGCGTCTCGACCACGGCTAAGCGATTGTTGCGCAACGTGCGTACCCTTACGGTACTCCATACGTGAATAGCGTACAGTGTTCTTAGACCTCATAAAGGGTGTTATATAAGATAAATATTTAGCTTTATCACCTGTAACATGCCGACCATTGGTTGCTATAACAGTGCATTTTGTACACACTGAATAACTATTTTGAATAGAGATGTGCAGCGGGCATTTTTCGAGTTTTGTGTTTTGGTTTTGGATTCGGTTCCGCGGTAATGTTTTGGATTTGGACGCGTTTTGGCAAAACCTTCCTTAAGAATTTTTGTCGGATTCGGGTGCGTTTTGGATTTGGGTGTTTTTTTCAAAAAACCCTCAAAAACAGCTTAAATCATAGAATTTTGGGGTAATTTTGATCCTATAGTATTATTAACCTCAATAACCATAATTTCCACTCATTTCCAGTCTATTCTGAACACCTTATAGGCCAAAAGGTTGCACCGAGGTCACTGGATGACTAAGCTAAGCGACCCAAGTGGTCAGCACAAACACCTGGCCCATCTAGGAGTGGCACTGCATTGTCAGAAAGGAGGGCAGATATAAAAAAAAAAGGCCCCTAACAGCACATGATGCAAAGACGAAATAAAGGTGCACCGAGGTTGCTGTAGGCCTACGCTAAGTGACACAACCACCTGGCCCATCTAGTAGTCTCACGCAGTGGCTGAATGTCAGGAGTGGGCTGCAATTGTTCGGTCCACTGACAGCATCTCCAGCATGCTCCAGTCACTTTAAAAAAAATATGCAATTGGTGGACTTATACGGCAGTACCCCAGGACTAATACAGCAGTACCCCTGGACTCATACGGCAGTGTCACACAGGATGGCACTTTTCAAAAACTAGGCCCCAAACAGCACCTCATACAAAGATGTCGAAGAGGTGCAATGAGGTAGCTGTATGACTAAGCCAAGCGACACAAACAATTCCAACTGGAATTATATGTCCAAATCACTGGAATTATTTGGCAAGATCACTGTAATTAATAATTATAAATCACTGATATTAATTGGTAAAATCATTGTAATGCTATGTCCAAATCACTGGAATTATTTGGCAAGATCACTGTAATTAATAATTATAAATAGTAAAAAATCCTTGTATGCACACTGACGTATCGGGAGGTCAACTAAATGTCACTCCCTGGGCGTCCGTGTGCAGACAATATCTCGGGCGCACCAATATACTAGTTCAATTAAATATTGCCCTAATCACAATTAAGGAAAAGGAGCTAATTTCTTATCGATTGCCACTTATTAAAAAACAAGCTGCTCCCACTTACGGCTAGAAGTATACCATACAACAATCACAAATAAATAATAAAAAGAGCGCTAAACACCTGCTATGTCTATAAATTAATTATATAAACAAAGAAAGATAATTATAATATTTTTTACATTATATAAAATTTATTACACATAAAAAGTTAAATATTATAATCTTTCATAACTTTTGCATTCATCATGGGTTCACATAAAAATGAAAACTAGATATTGTAATCTTATCAATTTTCATATATATCACGGATTCACATTGATGGAAACACTCAAACCGCTAGATGGTACCTGTAAATAGCTATTGGGACAGTCCTTGGTCTCCAACCCAAATAAAGTACATATGTTGCCACTCCTAGTAACGAATTTTGTTTTGTATCACATAACCATAGTTGGTAATTTTCTATCGTTAATTCCAGGGTCTGATTCCAGTACTGAATTTTGATTAGTAGAATCAGTCAATTATGGCTCATGAGGTGGTTCAATGTCCCAGAATTTAATTGAGGGGATATCGTGAAATATTGTTGCTCACCTCCCCAGCAGCAGGGTTTCAGATGTAAAGCTCCGGGAGACGCAGTGCCCGGCTGCGGCTGCGCGCCGCTGGATGTATCTCTGCCGGAGTCGCGTATTCCCGGAGTGGTAGCAGCTTCACGTACTGACCTCAGAGCTTCCAGTAATAAGGGTGAGAAGACAGCTCTCCGCTGTGGCTGCACGCCGCTCAGCTTCTCCTCATTAATACTTTTAAGGGAGCTTCTCACCAAGATATAGGTTGGAGATTTTTGCCAAGATACCGGTTCTATAGTCCCAAACGTTGGTGTTCCCAGATGGAGTATGGAATAGGTCCTTAACGCGTTTCTCCGTTGTATCAATTGAACGGTTTCATCAGAAGGTGTCCATCACTCACTCCTATCCTAGTATTTAAACACTATTTCCACCAATCATAGACTAGTGCTCATTATAGACTGCAGGTGTACTACAGGTGTTATCTAAATAAATAGTTCAATCTGAGGCAATCTTTATTATACTAGCACTTGCTAGAAACTATATCCTTTATAACTATATATTATAATCCACAAAATAAAAAAAAAGAAGGAGGTTCACAGTCTCTAACCCATTCAAAGAAACTGCACCACTCCAAATTAAAAATAAATTATATCTGGCAACACGTAGGCAATGGAGAACAGATGGATATTAGAGAATACTTCAGAAACAAATGGAAGTGGAACACTATCCGTTATTACAGGCTGCTATAGCCTAGCGGTCAGGGCCACCACCCCACAAGTCACAGTTGCACCACATTCCTGGTTCAAATCCCACCTCACACCACAGTTCACCATTCATCTCATTATTTAATTTTTTAATTTAAAAAAAAAAGGTTTTTTGAGAATAGTAATATATTATAATTCTCATATAATTAATCCCTATTGGTAAACCACTAGTACATATATCCAATACTTTCACCGACAACTCTAGCCAATTCTTTAACTGTTACCTGGCCCGGGCAACAGTCAATGAATCAACTCCAAACTTATTGCAGGCTGCTATAGCCTAGTGGTCAGGGCCACCGCCCTACAAGTCACCGCACCACCACATGCCCGGTTCGAATCCCACCTCCCACCACAGTTCACCATCCATCCAGATTCATCTCATTATTATTTTTTTATTATTTTAATTTTATAAAAAATGTTTTCAAAATTTGAGAATAGTAATATACTATAATTATCATATAATTAATCCCTATTGGCTAACCACTAGTACATATATCCAATACTTTCACCAACAGCTCTAGATTTGTACACTATGTGTATTGTTCATAGATTTTAAAGAGAGATTAAATCCTCATATATCAGTTTGGAGTTAATTCATTAACTGCCACCTGGCCCAACTAGCTCTTTATGACTCTAATGGACATACCCTTATCCCAGACACTAAACACACTAAGAATGAGTGGTATTCATATGTTATTTATTTCTATGTTATCATTTAAACCCAGAGGTGAGAGAGATCCCAGTGAGAAGATCCAAAATGCTTCTCTTTTACTTAATCTGTTATATCTATCGCCTCCCCTGGCTGTAATGGGTATGTGCTCGATCCCTTGCAGTGTTATACCATCCACTTTGCCATCATGTTTGTTCTTAATATGTGCTGACAGGCTATGTGTTCTTAACCCCTTCATTATATTCCGCCTATGTTCTAGGAACCTAGTGTTGAGTTTTCTAGTCGTTCTTCCAACATATTGTACCCCACAGCTGCAAGTAATCAAATAAACAACATATGTTGAATTACAGTCAATATGACCTTTTATTTCAAACTCAGTATTATACGTTGTAGAACGAAAGTGTGTACTATTATGTGCGACATGTCTACATGTCATACATTTCGAACGGCCGCACCTGAAGCAGCCCTTCTTAAGAGGTATCACACCTAGCCATGTCTTATCAGTTTTTACAGTGAGAGAAGAATTAATATAATGGCTTGGGGTCAAATGATTTTGTAGACTTCTAGCTTTCTTGAAAACAATCTGTGGGTCTACCTCTAGTAAAGGTGCCAATACTTTATCTGCCCTTAGAACTGACATATTTCTTTTTAACAAGTTCTTAATTTCCCTTGAGCAGGAGTTATATTTAGTTATAAATCTAAGTTGGGTATTCCCTTTAGGGAGGATGGGATTAGAATTCTTGGTTAGTAGTGTTTTTCTATCTTTTTTTCTTACTTCCTCCCTTGCTTCCTCCAAGATTTCCTCAGGGTAGTCTTGTTCTAAGAGTGCAAGGGTGAGATCACGTGCCTGTCGATCGTATTCCTTAATATCTGTGCAATTCCGTCTGTATCTCATATACTGACTTCTAGGTATATTTCTAAGCCATGGCAAATGATGGCAGCTTGAATAATGTAAAAACTTATTACAATCAACATCCTTCTTAAACGTGGATGTGATTATATTCCCATTTTTTACTTCAAGGGCGATGTCCAGAAAGGAAACTCGAGAATTATGAATAGTGCTCGTGAGTTTTAATCCAAATTGGTTTTGATTCAAATATTCCACAAATTTCTCAGCTGAACTTAAATCCCCTTCCCAAATAAAGAACATGTCATCTATATATCTGCCATAGAGCACCAAGCCCACCCCAGCCTCAATTGGCCAAATAAGTGTGTTCTCAAAGAGGCCCATATATAAATTGGCGAAGCTGGGGGCGAACTTGGTGCCCATGGCAGTCCCATGTGTCTGTAAATAAAATTGTGTATTAAAGGTGAAATAATTGTGAGTTAGGGTGAAAGTGATGGCATCCAAAACAAACCTGCATCTGGCCTCACTCAGATCATCAGAAAGAAGGAATCTTTTTACAGCTTCCACTCCCTCTTTATGAGGAATATTTGTATATAACGACTCTACGTCACATGTGATAAATATATAATTGTCTTGCCATTTCACGGTAGACAATAATTCCAAGAAATGCATGGAATCTCTAATGTATGATCTGAGTGAGACCACATGTGGCTGTAAAAAAGAATCTATAAATGACGATAAATTAGTGGTCAGGGACCCTATACCCGAGATAATGGGACGCCCAGGAGGTGCTGTGAGGGATTTGTGTATTTTGGGCAAATGATAGTAGGTAGGTGTTATAGGGTGTGTTATAAATAAATAGTGAAATTCCTGTCTGGACACCGCCCCACTCTCAACTGCCTCATCCAACAATCTCCTGTATTCACAAATGAACCTGGAGGTTGGGTTGAATGATAGCTTTGTATAGAATTTTTTATTTTCAAGCTGTCTATAAGCCTCTTTTTCATAATCAACTTTATCTTGCACAACTGTTCCCCCTCCCTTATCTGCATTTTTGATGATAATAGTATCATCTTTCATTAGATTTTTCAGAGCTCTCCTCTCATTTATATGTAAATTATCTTTATGTTTATTCTTCTTCTCACAGATTTCTCTCAAACCATCTAAAGTTAAAGTGTAGAATGTTTCAATCATTCCACTCTTGTATTGCATAGGGTAGAATTCTGATTGTTTTCTAAACCTTTTTCTTTCTGTCTGTTCTATATTAAACAACTGAACTGTCCTGTCATTTTCCTGTTCTAATTGGATAAGTGTATTGAGGGCCACCTGATCTGTTTTATCCAAAAGGATTGGAAGGGCATCTTCCTTGTTCTTCAGTTTCTTATTGGCAAAATATCTTTGCCGACATAGGTCTCTTGTGAACCTGTTGAGCTCAATAAAGAGCTCAAACAGGTCCGGCTTTTGTGTAGGGGCATAGTTCAGCCCCTTAGCAATAATGGATTTTTCACTTTCACTGAGAGTTCTGGAAGATAAATTAAAAAGCCCCCTATTTCTTATTCTCTTCTTGCGCTTTTGGTTGAACTTTTTTCTCCCTCCTCTACATCCTCTTCTTCTAGACCCTTCCTCTTTGGTGAATCTTGGCCCAGAGCTGAAAATCTGTTCCGATTCTTCCAAATTGGATAAAGGTCCTTCTCTAAAAAAGAGGGGTTAGAGGTGGAGCTCTGAGGTTCCCTATTACCATTGGCTGATACATCCCTATTCTTTGGTCTAGCTCCTTTTTGACTATAATCTACACTCATACCTGTGCTATTCGGGTTTGCTAGTGTGCCTCTTGCTCTCATAGGATTCCTTGGGCTAAACTGTCTGACTCGCTCATATCTCTCTCCCTCCCTTCTTTTATACATATGTTTTGTTTTATTATATCTATTTTTATTTATATTATTAGAACCATATCTCTCTTTCCCATAGACAGCAGAGTTGTCCTGCCCTAGATTTGTTCTGAACCTTCTATTGTAAGTCCTGACTTCATTTCTTTCATAATCCTGTTTGTCCCTAATTACCTTTTGATTTTTTGTGCTTATCAATTGCTGTTCAAATGTTTCTATTTTTTGGTTTAATTTATAATCCAAATCTTTAAAGTCAGCCCTTACACTAAAAGGCTCCAGCAATTTCTGTATATTGTCTATTTCAAGAGAGGTCTCTTTTACCTTAGATTCCCGATATTCAATCAGTAGATCTATCAGGGAAAATGAACACTGATCCAAAATATTATTCAATTTTTCTAGCAACTCTACATTATCTTTAAATGAACAAGATTTAAATATCCTTAGGCCCCTGGGGATAATATTATCTTTTTTATATTTAGCTAGGGGCATTTTATCAAGCCAGTGTCGAGTTTCTGACATTAACAGTGTTTCTAATCTAAAGAACAGATGCTGTATATCTAGTGGGTTTGCTTCACCTGAGACATTTTCTTTAACTAAAGTAGTGTTTAATATCAGATTTCTCCTCATATTCCTTTCATCCATTGTCCTACGTGTTGCCATTATAGATGCTGCCCAAAAAAACTTCCAAATACAGCACACAGTAAAAAAATCCTTGTATGCACACTGACGTATCGGGAGGTCAACTAAATGTCACTCCCTGGGCGTCCGTGTGCAGACAATATCTCGGGCGCACCAATATACTAGTTCAATTAAATATTGCCCTAATCACAATTAAGGAAAAGGAGCTAATTTCTTATCGATTGCCACTTATTAAAAAACAAGCTGCTCCCACTTACGGCTAGAAGTATACCATACAACAATCACAAATAAATAATAAAAAGAGCGCTAAACACCTGCTATGTCTATAAATTAATGATATAAACAAAGAAAGATAATTATAATATTTTTTACATTATATAAAATTTATTACACATAAAAAGTTAAATATTATAATCTTTCATAACTTTTGCATTCATCATGGGTTCACATAAAAATGAAAACTAGATATTGTAATCTTATCAATTTTCATATATATCACGGATTCACATTGATGGGAACACTCAAACCGCTAGATGGTACCTGTAAATAGCTATTGGGACAGTCCTTGGTCTCCAACCCAAATAAAGTACATATGTTGCCACTCCTAGTAACGAATTTTGTTTTGTATCACATAACCATAGTTGGTAATTTTCTATCGTTAATTCCAGGGTCTGATTCCAGTACTGAATTTTGATTAGTAGAATCAGTCAATTATGGCTCATGAGGTGGTTCAATGTCCCAGAATTTAATTGAGGGTATATCGTGAAATATTGTTGCTCACCTCCCCAGCAGCATGGTTTCAGATGTAAAGCTCCGGGAGACGCAGTGCCCGGCTGCGGCTGCGCGCCGCTGGATGTATCTCTGCCGGAGTCGCGTATTCCCGGAGTGGTAGCAGCTTCACGTACTGACCTCAGAGCTTCCAGTAATAAGGGTGAGAAGACAGCTCTCCGCTGTGGCTGCATGCCGCTCAGCTTCTCCTCATTAATACTTTTAAGGGAGCTTCTCACCAAGATATAGGTTGGAGATTTTTGCCAAGATACCGGTTCTATAGTCCCAAACGTTGGTGTTCCCAGATGGAGTATGGAATAGGTCCTTAACGCGTTTCTCCGTTGTATCAATTGAACGGTTTCATCAGAAGGTGTCCATCACTCACTCCTATCCTAGTATTTAAACACTATTTCCACCAATCATAGACTAGTGCTCATTATAGACTGCAGGTGTACTACAGGTGTTATCTAAATAAATAGTTCAATCTGAGGCAATCTTTATTATACTAGCACTTGCTAGAAACTATATCCTTTATAACTATATATTATAATCCACAAAATAAAAAAAAAGAAGGAGGTTCACAGTCTCTAACCCATTCAAAGAAACTGCACCACTCCAAATTAAAAATAAATTATATCTGGCAACACGTAGGCAATGGAGAACAGACGGATATTAGAGAATACTTCAGAAACAAATGGAAGTGGAACACTATCCATTATTACAGGCTGCTATAGCCTAGCGGTCAGGGCCACCACCCCACAAGTCACAGTTGCACCACATTCCTGGTTCAAATCCCACAGTTCACCATTCATCTCATTATTTAATTTTTTAATTTAAAAAAAAAAGTTTTTTTGAGAATAGTAATATATTATAATTCTCATATAATTAATCCCTATTGGTAAACCACTAGTACATATATCTAATACTTTCACCGACAACTCTAGCCAATTCTTTAACTGTTACCTGGCCCGGGCAACAGTCAATGAATCAACTCCAAACTTATTGCAGGCTGCTATAGCCTAGTGGTCAGGGCCACCGCCCTACAAGTCACAGCACCACCACATGCCCGGTTCGAATCCCACCTCCCACCACAGTTCACCATCCATCCAGATTCATCTCATTATTATTTTTTTATTATTTTAATTTTATAAAAAATGTTTTCAAAATTTGAGAATAGTAATATACTATAATTCTCATATAATTTATCCCTATTGGCTAACCACTAGTACATATATCCAATACTTTCACCAACAGCTCTAGATTTGTACACTATGTGTATTGTTCATAGATTTTAAAGAGAGATTAAATCCTCATATATCAGTTTGGAGTTAATTCATTAACTGCCACCTGGCCCAACTAGCTCTCTATGACTCTAATGGACATACCCTTATCCCAGACACTAAACACACTAAGAATGAGTGGTATTCATATGTTATTTATTTCTATGTTATCATTTAAACCCAGAGGTGAGAGAGATCCCAGTGAGAAGATCCAAAATGCTTCTCTTTTACTTAATCTGTTATATCTATCGCCTCCCCTGGCTGTAATGGGTATGTGCTCGATCCCTTGCAGTGTTATACCATCCACTTTGCCATCATGTTTGTTCTTAATATGTGCTGACAGGCTATGTGTTCTTAACCCCTTCATTATATTCCGCCTATGTTCTAGGAACCTAGTGTTGAGTTTTCTAGTCGTTCTTCCAACATATTGTACCCCACAGCTGCAAGTAATCAAATAAACAACATATGTTGAATTACAGTCAATATGACCTTTTATTTCAAACTCAGTATTATACGTTGTAGAACGAAAGTGTGTACTATTATGTGCGACATGTCTACATGTCATACATTTCGAACGGCCGCACCTGAAGCAGCCCTTCTTAAGAGGTATCACACCTAGCCATGTCTTATCAGTTTTTACAGTGAGAGAAGAATTAATATAATGGCTTGGGGTCAAATGATTTTGTAGACTTCTAGCTTTCTTGAAAACAATCTGTGGGTCTGCAACTGTGACTTGTGGGGTGGTGGCCCTGACCGCTAGGCTATAGCAGCCTGTAATAATGGATAGTGTTCCACTTCCATTTGTTTCTGAAGTATTCTCTAATATCCGTCTGTTCTCCATTGCCTACGTGTTGCCAGATATAATTTATTTTTAATTTGGAGTGGTGCAGTTTCTTTGAATGGGTTAGAGACTGTGAACCTCCTTCTTTTTTTTTATTTTGTGGATTATAATATATAGTTATAAAGGATATAGTTTCTAGCAAGTGCTAGTATAATAAAGATTGCCTCAGATTGAACTATTTATTTAGATAACACCTGTAGTACACCTGCAGTCTATAATGAGCACTAGTCTATGATTGGTGGAAATAGTGTTTAAATACTAGGATAGGAGTGAGTGATGGACACCTTCTGATGAAACCGTTCAATTGATACAACGGAGAAACGCGTTAAGGACCTATTCCATACTCCATCTGGGAACACCAACGTTTGGGACTATAGAACCGGTATCTTGGCAAAAATCTCCAACCTATATCTTGGTGAGAAGCTCCCTTAAAAGTATTAATGAGGAGAAGCTGAGCGGCGTGCAGCCACAGCGGAGAGCTGTCTTCTCACCCTTATTACTGGAAGCTCTGAGGTCAGTACGTGAAGCTGCTACCACTCCGGGAATACGCGACTCCGGCAGAGATACATCCAGCGGCGCGCAGCCGCAGCCGGGCACTGCGTCTCCCGGAGCTTTACATCTGAAACCCTGCTGCTGGGGAGGTGAGCAACAATATTTCACGATATCCCCTCAATTAAATTCTGGGACATTGAACCACCTCATGAGCCATAATTGACTGATTCTACTAATCAAAATTCAGTACTGGAATCAGACCCTGGAATTAACGATAGAAAATTACCAACTATGGTTATGTGATACAAAACAAAATTCGTTACTAGGAGTGGCAACATATGTACTTTATTTGGGTTGGAGACCAAGGACTGTCCCAATAGCTATTTACAGGTACCATCTAGCGGTTTGAGTGTTCCCATCAATGTGAATCCATGATATATATGAAAATTGATAAGATTACAATATCTAGTTTTCATTTTTATGTGAACCCATGATGAATGCAAAAGTTATGAAAGATTATAATATTTAACTTTTTATGTGTAATAAATTTTATATAATGTAAAAAATATTATAATTATCTTTCTTTGTTTATATAATTAATTTATAGACATAGCAGGTGTTTAGCGCTCTTTTTATTATTTATTTATTAATAATTATAAATCACTGATATTAAATGGTAAAATCACTGTAATGCTACATCCAAATCACTGGAATTAATTGGCAAAATCTCGCTATTGCCTGCCTAGTGAAGTGGAATCTAGATGGAATTTGGTACCGGGGACACAATAACTTCATCAATTGTCTAAATCCCACTGCACTAATAGCGGATAATGGGCGCATGTCTAACAGCGCACTGATTATACTAATCTCTGATTATACTGAGCACTGATTATACTGAGCACTGATAATACTGAGCACTGATTATACTGATCACTGATTTTACTGAGCACTGATTATACTGATCGCTGATTATACTGAGCACTGATTAACTGATTATACTGAGCACTGATTATACTGAGCGCTGATGATACTACGGAGAACTGACACTGAGCAGCACGATGCAGCACAAGACACTGTACTAGTATTAGTGAGCAGCACAAAAGCCCTCTGGAATTGTCACCCCCCAGATACCACTGTGACTGGAATGATGATGACCTAAGCACAGTGACAGGACACTACCACAGCATCCTACAGCAGCAAGATGCAGCACAAGACACTGGACTATTAGTAATGTACTGTAGTATACTGAGCACCACACAATGCAGCACAAGACAATGAGCAGTGATACTGAGCACTGATGAGGATACTAGAACTGACACTAGGCAGCGAGAACAGCACGGGACTATTGTACTGTAGTATACTGGTCACCACAATGCAGCAGCAAGACAATGAGTAGTGATACTGAGCACTGATGAGGATACTAGAACTGACACTAGGCAGCGAGAACAGCACGGGACTATTGTACTGTAGTATACTGGTCACCACAATGCAGCACAAGACAATGAGTAGTGATACTGAGCACTGATGAGGATACTAGAACTGACACTGGGCAGCGAGAACAGCACTGGACTATTGTACTGTAGTGTACTGGTTACCACAATGCAGCACAAGACAATGAGTAGTGATACTGAGCACTGATGATACTAGAACTGACACTGGGCAGCAAGAACAGCACTGGACTATTGTACTGTAGTATACTGGTCACCACAATGCAGCAGCAAGACAATGAGCACTGATCCTGAGCACTGATGAGGATACTAGAACTGACACTGGGCAGCGAGAACAGCACTGGACTATTGTACTGTAGTATACTGGTCACCACAATGCAGCACAAGACATTGAGTAGTGATACTGAGCACTGATGAGGATACTAGAACTGACACTGGGTAGCGAGAACAGCACTGGACTATTGTACTGTAGTATACTGGTCACCACAATGCAGCAGCAAGACAATGAGCACTGATCCTGAGCACTGATGAGGATATTAGAACTGACACTGGGCAGCGAGAACAGCACTGGACTATTGTACTGTAGTATACTGGTCACCCCAAAGCAGCAGCAAGACAATAAGCACTGATTCTGAGCACTGATGAGGATACTAGAACTGACACTGGGCAGCGAGAACAGCACTGGACTATTGTACTGTAGTATACTGGTCACCACAATGCAGCAGCAAGACAATGAGCACTGATCCTGAGCACTGATGAGGATACTAGAACTGACACTGGGCAGCGAGAACAGCACTGGACTATTGTACTGTAGTATACTGGTCACCACAATGCAGCAGCAAGACAATGAGCACTGATCCTGAGCACTGATGAGGATACTAGAACTGACACAGAGCAGCGAGATGAAGCACTGGACTATTGTACTGCAGTATACTGGTCACCACAATGCAGCACAGATACTGAGCACTGATATTGAGCTGATATTGAGCTTTCCACTCAGAGAACGTAGTCACGTCCTCTCGCTCTATCGACAATGCACGAGTGAAAATGGCGGCGACGCGCAGATCTTTATATGGAATCCGAATCTCGCAAGAATCCGACAGCGGGATGATGACGTTTTCCCCCGTTCGGGTTTTCTGAGTAAGGCGGGAAGAACCAAGGCTGCCTCGGACCCGTGTAAACCACGTGAAGTTCGGGGGGGGGTTCGGATCTCGAAGAACCGAACCCGCTCATCTTTAATTTTGAATAAGCGTTGATTTGATTATTCTTCTACTGTAATTGTCAGACTTTATGGTCCAGAAACGAAATTATGATTTAGACCAACCAATTGACTGAAATTAGAAAGTTATGACTCAGTTTGACATCTATAAGAACTAGCGAAAGGAAAAAATACCAAGGTAAATGCAAATTATGAATGCCGTGCCCAGCTCCAATGTGCTACTAGTGCTAGGAAAACAACTTTCAGACAATCATAATTTTGCGGCAAACAATAATTCTTCACTGGAAAACGATTTCTTTATTCAGCTAGTGAATTGGATTAGCTGGATTCCACAGTGTCTCTTACTTTGAGGGCTGAGAATCTGGGAGCAAGAGGACTCCCATAATTAAAATGCACGGTGGTCAAAGAAAGAAGAAGAATTCATGGTCGCAGACTACCTCTCCCCCGTAAAACATAATATTTAATTGACCTTCACATGAATTGACTCTATTTGAACAACAAGTGTTGGAGGATGGTCTATTCCCAAGATTCAGTTCGATTCTCTGCAAAGAGAAAAACTGAAAATATAAATTACAGTGACAATTCTTACTAAGGAACAATATCTGGCCTGAAAATATTTGTCAAGTAATCCTTAATCAATACTTAAACATAGAATTTGATGGCAGATTAGAACCAATAGGCCCATCTAGTCTGCCCATGTGCAATTAGGCTTAGTTTGTTTTTTGCTAGGAGCCAATTAACCTACCAATATATTTTTGGATTGTGGGAGGAAACCAGAGTACCCAGAGGACAATTATGCAGAGAATACGCAAATTCCACACAGTTAGGGCCGTGGTGGGAATCGAACCCATGACCAGCACTGGGTCAAAGCACTATGAGGCAGTAATGCTAACCATTACATCATCCTTAATAACAATTGTGCTATATAATAGACAGCAGTAAAAGGAGGACTTTGTAAGCCAACATTCAGATATTGAAGTACAGTATACCACTTACTGCCTTGTGACCCAACACCTGTTTTTCAAAAGCATTTTTCTCCTCTTCTTCAACAGGCCTGTGATAAATGTTTTATTTTATAGAAATTAAAAATATCTCTCATCCTTGAACATCCAATGTTTCCATTGTTTTATGCCATCTTTAAAGAACCATAAAAGATATCTATTTCAGCAGCCAGATTTATTTGGCCTGAGGTTCATTGTTTCAGTTGGTGTCAGTTGATTTGAATGCTTTATTAAAGCCATGTGTCAAAAAATATCCGAAATATTTACTTAACAGATGAGTTTAACAAATTACAATGGCTTCCAACTTTAGTGAATGTTGGTTATGTAGCGTCTATGTGTCACGCATGTATACTATAATCCCACATAAAGAGGGACTTGCAGCTACAAAAAACGTTAGTGCAACAATATTGACTACAAATGTCCTAACCTGTAATCTTCTGGAAGCGATCCGTATAAAAAATTTATTATTTTTAGATGGTAGATTTTTTCTCCAAACATAAGGGTGTGCGATGGGGTCGGGTATGGCCCCATCATATGCCAATGCATACATGTTTAATGTTTCATCTCAAATCTTATTTTATACAATATTTATAGATAATTTGTCAGGATTTTTTTTTTTTTTTTATTCATAATCCTAGATTACTATGGACAAATTGCTACAACGTAGCTGGTAAACTGGTGAGTGAGACCTGTGGTCCATTCAGATGTGAACCTTAATCTTAGTGATACCAGGTTTATGTCATGTTATTCACAAGGCAGAATTTTTCAGGACAGCCACGATAATTCAGATATTATGCATTTAGGTGCTGAAGGACCCACACAATCTTTTTTTCTTTTTTGGGGGGTTGGGAACAGGTAAAAACAAAACTACAGTGTGAGTCACGTTGGCTACACGGGCATTAGGCTACATTGTTATTTTATCACTTTTGCTATTATTAAGATGATCTCTTTTCTTGTTAGAATGTTTTATCTGGAGTAACAGCAAGCTATTTAAAATTGGTTCCTCTGTTATACTCTCAGAACATGTTTGTTACTCTTAACAACATAAAGATGGAGCCGCACTCATCTGAGGTGGCTCCATCGCAAATGAGCACTCCTGGCGTGACTAGACCATCCGTCCGCCTAGTTACACCGAGAGTGCACAGAGACGCTCCCATTCAGAGCGTCTCTGTCCAGGCGCGTGGACGAAGACGCTCTCCATTCAAGTGAATGGGGCATATCTCCGTTGCGGGCGCGCGGGGACGCTTCCGTGATAGGCGCACCCCTAGTCACAGACATAGCTACGTCTAGCATGGCTCCATCTGTAATAAGTGCTTTTTCTGTGTAATTGATACAATGTTATTATGTAATGTGTTATAATTATTCAGCTTATCAGCTATATTTTATGTGTATAGTCATGGTGACCGTTCACAGGATGTAAGTAATGACATCAAGTGGTCAGGATGGTCGGTGGTGTGTGGCTGTACACGTGGTATAATGGATATAAAGTAAACTGTTTTAGGTGTAAATTTTGTATCGCTGATGATAGCGATTTAACTTAGCACTGAAACACTGGAAAATTAAATTGCCTGTGACTGTTGTACTATTTATACAATCCTATGTGCCATATATATATACATGTAAATATACACTGCTCAAAAAATAAAGGGAACACTAAAATAACACATCCTAGATCTGAATGAATGATATATTCTTATTAAATACTTTGTTCTTTACATAGTTGATTGTGCTGACAACAAAATCACACAAAAATTATCAATGGAAATCAAATTTATTAACCCATGGAGGTCTGGATTTGGAGTCACACTCAAAATTAAAGTGGAAAAACACACTACAGGCTGATCCAACTTTGATGTAATGTCCTTAAAACAAGTCAAAATGAGGCTCAGTAGTGTGTGTGGCCTCCAGGTGCCTGTATGACCTCCCTACAACGCCTGGGCATGCTCCTGATGAGGTGGCGGATGTTCTCCTGAGGGATCTCCTCCCAGACCTGTACTAAAGCATCCGCCAACTCCTGGACAGTCTGTGGTGCAACGTGGCATTGGTGGATGGAGCGAGACATGATGTCCCAGATGTGCTCAATTGGATTCAGGTCTGGGGAATGGGCGGGCCAGTCCTTAGCATCAATGCCTTCGTCTTGCAGGAACTGCTGACACACTCCAGCCACATGAGGTCTAGCATTGTCTTGCATTAGGAGGAACCCAGGGCCAACCGCACCAGCATATGGTCTCACAAGGGGTCTGAGGATCTCATCTCGGTACCTAATGGCAGTCAGGCTACCTCTGGCGAGCACATGGAGGGCTGTGCGGCCCCCCAAAGAAATGCCACCCCACACCATTACTGACCCACTGCCAAACCGGTCATGCTGGAGGATGTTGCAGGCAGCAGAACGTTCTCCTTAGCGTCTCCAGACTCTGTCACGTCTGTCACATGTGCTCAGTGAGAACCTGCTTTCATCTGTGAAGAGCACAGGGCGCCAGTGGCGAATTTGCCAATCTTGGTGTTCTCTGGCAAATGCCAAGCGTCCTGCACGGTGTTGGGCTGTAAGCACAACCCCCACCTGTGGACGTCGAGCCCTCATACCACCCTCATGGAGTCTGTTTCTGATCGTTTGAGTAGACACATGCACATTTGTGGCTTGCTGGAGGTCATTTTGCAGGGCTCTGGCAGTGCTCCTCCTGTTCCTCCTTGCACAAAGGCGGAGGTAGCGGTCCTGCTGCTGGGTTGTTGCCCTCCTACGGCCTCCTCCACGTCTCCTGATGTACTGGCCTGTCTCCTGGTAGCGCCTCCATGCTCTGGATACTACGATGACAGACACAGCAAACCTTCTTGCCACAGCTCGCATTGATGTGCCATCCTGGATGAGCTGCACTACCTGAGCCACTTGTGTGGTTGTAGGGAGGTCATACAGGCACATGGAGGCCACACACACTACTGAGCCTCATTTTGACTTGTTTTAAGGACATTACATCAAAGTTGGATCAGCCTGTAGTGTGTTTTTCCACTTTAATTTTGAGTGTGACTCCAAATCCAGACCTCCATGGGTTAATAAATTTGATTTCCATTGATAATGTTTGTGTGATTTTGTTGTCAGCACATTCAACTATGTAAAGAACAAAGTATTTAATAAGAATATTTCATTCATTCAGATCTAGGATGTGTTATTTTAGTGTTCCCTTTATTTTTTTGAGCAGTGTATATATATATATATATATACATATATACGCACACACACACACACACACACACACACACACACACACACACACACACACACACACACACTTGTTGGTACACTTACAGCTCAATCAAACAGTGCTTCATTCCTCTTGACAAATTATGAAGCTTAAATGCCTTTGGAATATCATAAAATAAAGCAAAGAAACTGTGAGGAATCCACTTTAGAAAAAAAAACAACAACATGAATCTGTGCAGGGCGCATACGAGTGGTGTGCAGTGAGTTTCCAAATGTGCAGTGCATAGGTAGAGTAGACACAATCTAACTGTCTGTTTGTGAATTGTATTTTCTGACTAAAGTTCTTGTGAACTGTCAGGGCGCAGAACTTTATATAAACAGCACTGCACACTGAAGAAGTCAGCATGTTCACTTCCTTCAGAAACACGTTATGGAGCTCAACAGAGGCCACTGGAGAGCCATGATTTTCTTTAACTACAAGAATGGTCTGCGACAGTAGGGGAGTTTTGGCTGATTATAAACTGCTTTTGGTGAAAAAGCATCATCTGGAACCATTGTGTTTGAGTGGTTACCAGAATTTCGTCATAGGAGATGGTCCCAGGAAGACAAGGAGCCATGCAAGCCATAGTTGAGTTCAAGAAGTAGGTAGGTATCTCATCAGTATCCATCCGCTTAATATGCCATGAAAAACCTGTGCCTCATCAGGTGACTAGAGAGCAGAAGGAGGCTTGGGTGAGTTGGTACTGCAACATGCTGGCTAGGTTTGATGGCGGTCACTCAAACTCTGTCTGGGAGATCATCAGTGGCAATGAATCCTGAATGTACAGTTTTGACCCCGAGACCAAACAACAGTCGGCCCAGTGGACTCCAGTTGGAGGTCCACAGCCACAGAAGTTCCAACATGAGAGCAGTGTGGCCAAGCAGACGGTGGCTGTTTTTGTGGACAAGACTGATCATGTAGCTACCATACTACCCGTGCAGCAGTGCACCGTCACAGAGGACTGGTACACCAACCAGTGCCTGCCTAAAGTGCTGGAAGCCAATGTGCTCATGGTGCCCATTTCCATCATGACATTGCACCTGCCCACAAGTCCAGGAAAGTGGTGGTTTTTCTGGCCCATGAATGCATCCATTAGCTTGCTCATCTGCCAACAGTCCTGACCTGGCCCCCAGTGACTTCTTCATCTTCCCACAAATCAAGTGCAAAATGTGTGGGATTTGTTTTGAGTCACCAGAAGCTGCAGTGGAGACCTTATTTCAGCATGTAGAAAACATACCTGTTTCGGACTGGTCCAACTGCTTCACCAAGTGACTTAAGCACATACAACTTTGCATAGACTCCTTTGGCGAATACTTTGAAAAAAAGTAATGTTAATTTTGTTTGGAAATATAATACTTTTTGAGCATCCAGAAACTTTTTGGACACCCCTCGTATCAAGACTCGTATCAAGGCATTTTGGAGTGAAACATACTGTCCAGTGTCCTAAAGCTCTGTCTCAGTTGCAGGTCATGAGTTCCCCAACAAGATAATGACCCAAAACATTGGACTGTTCTAAAATGGACTTCTATGAGCCCTGCTCTGATTCCTGTCAAACATCTATGGAAAGAACTAAAACATGCAGTCTGGTGAAGGCACCCATCAAATCTCATTGTAAGATACAAAAATTGCTTGATTGCAGTGATTGCCTCTAAAGATGGTGCATCAAAATATTAAAGGGCCCATCATTTTTTTTCCATGCCACTTTTGTTTATTTCATATTTTAAAATATTCTGTTGAATCAAAAATCAAATGCAAACTCTGCTTTCTATTCTAGAACAAACAATGATGGATGCCAATTACTTCGGCAGTTTCAAGATATTGCAGTACAAAAAAATATGGGTTCCAACAAATTTGTCCACATCTGTACATACACACACACACACACACATATATATATTTACATAATCATATGGCTGTAGAGTGACCAGTATCCACTATCTGTTTCCCTTACTAAATCAACCTTATTGGAACAATGTAGACAATCAGTGCTCAGCA
Source organism: Pseudophryne corroboree (assembly GCF_028390025.1). Taxonomy (NCBI): domain Eukaryota; kingdom Metazoa; phylum Chordata; class Amphibia; order Anura; family Myobatrachidae; genus Pseudophryne; species Pseudophryne corroboree. The sequence goes on from NC_086449.1 coordinate 755,674,699, forward strand.
GATAATGCAGTAGTGTGGAGGTCAATCAATATTCAATATTGTATCACAGACAGCAAGTAAAGTTGGTTCATCAATGTCACACATGTTAATGATCACGCTGACACTGTTACACTGTTAGAGCTCCCCTCCGATACTCTCAGATTAGGATGACTGGCTTCTGAGCCTGACGCTGCCACTGTGAGGCCGGAGTGGGGGGGGGGGGGGGGGGGGGGCTTGTAGAACAGTGCAGTCACTGCAGCATTAATGGAATGCTGTAGAGATAATCAGAAGCTCAGATGAGTTTCAGATATTTCAGATATAAAACCTGAGACAGGATCTCTCCTCTCTTCCTGCAACCTTCTTTCCTGCAATATGTTCAATTTACTGCTGCTCCTCCATTTGGGACATGTCCTAATCTTGCACGTAATGAACAATATTTCCGTGCACTCAGTATAGGAGAGGATAAACACCATTTGTACATGTTCCAGGCTTATCTAATGACCTCAGCCCCTTCTAACTCCGTATCTATTAATTAGATTAACACAGATCCCAGTCAAGGTAAAACAAAATCTGGCTTTTGCAAATTAGTTACTGATCACTATATCATGTGTAGCTCCTGAAACAAAAAGGGGTGGAGCATGCAAAAAAGAGGGCTGAACTTTGCCAAAAGTGGGTGTGCTTGGATGGAAAGTTTATGGTAGTTATGGGCGAGGCTTATGTTGTCCCGAATTTCCCTTTGTAAATGTTGTGAGGTATAAGTAAGTACTGGATAGAAATACCTCCTACGAACATGTTATAATGGAGGCAGCTATAAGCGAAATTTCTGAATCATTTTATAATAAATATTCAAGAGATATGGGGCGCGATGTACTAAGCATCACATCCGCAATGCAGTACATCCCATCTCTTATCGGGTACATACCAGTATTGATAACACCAGTATGTACCTAGAAATGCACAAAGGACAGCTCTGTAGATAAGAGCTGTCATTTGCAATAGAAGGACTTCCGGGTTTAGAACTCAGAAGTCCTTCTGCTCCTTATGCGCAGTGTGATGTGGCGGCCGCCGAGGGTGCTGGGAGTGATCTAATTGGATCCTTCTAAGAGGGAATTGCAGAGAGTCTTCTATTGGGTAATGTCATCTAAACATGGCATCAGCCACTGGATACAAGCTCCGGAATGTATCGCACTCTGGAGCATGGGAAATATGGGAAATGCACCCAAATTCCAAAAATGTCAGTTTTGGGATTTTTGCCCACATTTTCCTTTTAGTGCATCCCACCCATGGAGATTCAATTAGAGCTGGAAGCATTTGGGACTAATTCCATGCAATTTCACATAAATTTGTTAATGCATCCCCATAAAAATGCCTTTAAAGTGCATCAAACTATGCTTTAATGTGTCATGATGTGTCGGAATACTCAAGACGCTTTTAATTCTTCCTCTTTAAAAAAAAAAAGGTAAAATGAGTAAAAGTGAAAAAGAAAAAGTGTGCCAGCCCCAAAACAAAAGCCACCCGAGCCTCAGTGGTCCCAGCCTGAATCAGTTGCAGCAATTGCCGGTGGGACAAACAGCATGGTGTATTCCCACAAACACTGCAATTAGCGCAAGTCTATAACAAAGTGGGCTGGTCACACAATAACCGAGAATAGCCCAAGATGGAATCCCCCATAATAATGTGACACAGGATTTAGTCATGTGAAAGCAGTGTCACACTGGGGCAAAAAGGGCCCACTGCGGGAATGCAGTGGTAGGGCCCATGCTTAATGGGTGTGGTCAGCCACCACAGAAGTTGGCCAACCATCAGATGAGTCTTTATGTAGTTTCTAAAGAAGGGAACAGAGCACCCATGTTTATCAATGGTCCTGCTCTACCAGGTAAATTAGAGTAGAAATGTATAATCTGAGTGTACAGTGTGGAACTTGACCCTCCAGAGAAGGGGGTGGGGGACCCAGGCAGTGGTGCCACCAGGGAATCCCCCTGTACCCCTGTGGGCCAGTCGAACTCTGTGTTTAAGCACTAGTGGTAGATTTACTAAAGCTTCTAAAACAGACAAGTGGTGGTGTTGCCCATAGCAACCTATCAGATTCTACCTATCATTTCTCTATTGAATTCTAGAAAATATTAGACACAATCTGATTGGTTGCTGTGGGCAGTACCACCACTTGTCTGTTTTAGAAGCTTTAATAAATATACCCCTAGGCCTCCTCTTCCCAGGACCCATGCATAGTGGCTGTTGAGGTAATAAATTGTCAAAGTAATATGATTACATACTTGCCAACTCTCCCAGGAAAAAACTGGGAGAACCTGAATCTCAGGTTGCTCCCAGCATGCCTGGAAAGTAGTCAAGCCTCCCGGAGGTCTTCCCTCCCACCTCTCAAGGACAGCATGGTGGCACAATATGAACTGAATCAAGTCATCATGGCCATGCCCCTCTTTACAATACCGGTAATTGTGGCCTTGTATAGCGGGGAGCAGGGCCACAATGATGATGATCCCTGCACTGCCCATATAACTAAACCACGCCCCCTGCACCTTCGAAAGGAGGCAACTCAAATCTAGGAAGTATGCATTACTAGTCCCAGCAAGCCCTAGCAGTAAAACATTGCAAAGTCCAGCATTACCCACGGCTGCCAGGAAATTATCAGTGAGAACTGTAGAGGCACCGAAAACAAATACTGTTACAGAAAAAACACGTCTTTAAAAAATTGTGCATCCCTACTGTATATTGAAAACAGAACAGAAACATTTAGAAGACAAAGAGGTCCTACTTACAAAAATCAAACTTATATGTTTCAAAGTTTAGTTTTAGATACTGTAATGTTCTCTTCTCCAAGGAAAATCTCTCCTCCCTAAAGATAAAAATCCATAATCTATTATCTAGGCATTTAAAAAAAAAAAAATCTTGTACAAATGAGTCACTGGTGGAAGGGTTAACGCGAGATGTTGGAAGGCCTGAGTTCACCATCACGACCCCAAAGGCAGAACATAAAACAGCCAGACACACGGGATCTGGCTGTGATTACAAACATCTTTCATCATTAAATATTAACGCTCCGGCTGCTTACAGGCACGCTGCAAGAGTTATAGAATTTAATTCGATCACAGCAGAAAAAAAACAGGTTCAAATAGTGTTACGGGCAGAGTAAGGTAGAGGACTGAGAGTTATGACCCGCTGAGGCGACATCACAAAATGCTTTTTAAATAACCTTCTGACCCTGACATAAAGAAATTCCAGAAAAGGGGGGATTTAAACTTGCAGACTGTTATAATGGTGTTGCTCATATGTATTTAGTGTATAAAAGAATGCATGCTTAATCATGCTACCAAAGCACATCAATCTCAACATTCACTTTAATTCTAAACATTAATATAGGAGCAAAGTTATTTTTTGTCTGTTTGGCATTGGATCTCAGCAGTCTAAGGGGCAGATTCAATTTCCCACTGTGTTTACTAAGCGGGTAAAGCTCCAAGTTTAAAGCCCAGAGCTTTTAAATTTCTCTGCATTATCCACCCCCACACGGTGAACCCATGGGAAAAGCACAATAACCCATAGATTCTGAATTGTGTTTGAAGCTATGGATTTCCCTGCCCTTTAAACCCCACAGGGCGTACAGTGGAGGGTGCAAAATTCTGTGTTAAGTGCACCATCCTGGGCTTAATAGTTAATACATGGAAATGCATCTAATTCAAATGCTCAGGCCAAAGTAATTAGCTGAGGGGTGACTCTGCCCCTAAAACAGTTACTAAACTATCGGCTAGTGGCCCTCATTCCGAGTTGATCGCTCGCCAGCTACTTTTAGCAGTCGTGCAAACGCATAGTCGCCGCCCACGGGGGAGTGTATTCTCGCTTTGCAAGTATGCGATTGTATGCGCAGACGAGCGGTACAAAAACACTTTGTGCAGAACAAGACCAGCCCTGTAGTTACTTTTCCTGTGCGATGATTCCAACGACGGAGCTCCTGGAATTGACGTCAGATACCCGCCCTGCGAACGCCTGGTCACGCCTGCATTTTCCCTACCACTCCCAGAAAATGGTCAGTTGACACCCATAATCGCCCTCTTCCTGTCATTCTTCCTGCGATCGGCTGTGCGAATGGAATCGTCGCTAGAAGCAGTGTACAGCAACGATGCTCTCTGTACCTGTACGACGTGCATGCACATTGCGGCGCATACGCATGCGCAGTTTTGCCATTTTTTTTACCTGATCGCTGCGCTGCGAAATCTGCAGCAAGCGATCAACTCGGAATGACCCTTAGGGGGAGATTCAAATGTTTGAAAAGTCGGTTGGGTGTCTGTTTTTTCCTGCCTATTAGTTAGGAAAAAACAGACTCCCAACTGACTTTTCAAACATTTGAATCTCCCCCTTAGTGTCAACTACTTACTAAAGCTTATCTAAAATAAAGACAATCAGACTTATTGGCAAGGAAAAGGGCTCTGTTCTATTTAATAAGTAAGGGCTATCATGGCGGAGAACAGCCCTACATAGAGTGCATAATCTGCTTCTAAAGGATAGTCTTACATGGGGGCCAACTGCGAGGCCATAGAAAATAATGCAAATAACCTAGATGGGGACAACTTCCAGCCCATCACCAAATAAATATATAAATGGGGGTCAATTGTCCACCCAGTACTTAACTCTATTCCCAAAAGGGGGTCAACTGCCAAACCCATCACCAAGTCAATAAACAGCCCATCCACTAAATCAGTTAACTGCCCATCCATCATCTAATTCAACTCCTAAATGGGGCCAACTTCCACTAAACACTTTTATTAAGCTGGCCATATACCTAAAGATTGATTGTCCAATCTAGGTGGTTGGAACGAAAATCTGGTAATGTAGGGGAGCAAATGACAAATGACCATTTGCTCCCAAACACTGAAAAGCAGACAAAAATGATCAATCAGACAAATTGACCGTTTTTGTCAGTTTTCTGGCATTTTGGAGCAATTGGTCAATTCTCATTTGCTCCCATACATAACCAGATTTTCGTTTCAACCAGCCAGATTGGACAAGCAATCTTTAGGTGTATAGCCAGTCTTAAGGTATCCAATTCCCCTCTTTTTTTTTTTTTTAAAGATTTATTTATTAAGGTTTTATAATAGACAAATGAAATCGTAATTTGACAAGTCAAAAAGATTAACAGTCTTATCTTGCAGTAAACTGTATGACATAACAATCACAAGGTCAATAAAATTTTTGCTGAACCTTGAACAATCTGACTCTGTATTAATTACTAGTTAAAGGTAAATTAGGAAATAGAAAGATAGATAAAGAGATGGGTAAGAGGAACACACAAGAGGGAAGTAGAATACGGGGAAGAGTCGTGTGATAGCAGCATTGACATATAGTAATATATCGAAGATCAGCCTATAAGTCCACTCATAATATCCTCACAAAGCAGAAATATACAATAGGCATTACAGGTACTGATTTAAATCAAAATTTCTATACACATAAGTTATATGTCACCGTTTTACAGTCTATCATTTTTAATACATGAGCTTTGTTATAGGGGTCTAAAGTGTTGATAAAACAATTCCATTTTACACAAAATTTGTAGAGTCCAAAAAAAGAGTAAATTGTCAAAAATGTTTTCCAGTCGTAGTACATTAGTTGTAAGAGCTTTTGTTTAACCTCCATAATGGTAGGAGCCGAATTTTTGACCCATCGGATTAATATACATTTCTTAGCAAGGGTGAGTATAACACTCAGCAAAGGGCATATCTTCGGTTTTAGATTCCAATTCTTAAAATGTAAACATAAACATGCTAATGGGTCTGGGTGAACATTCATGTCAAACATTTGATTAATAAGTACTAAGAGTTTATTCCAGAAGAATTTTACTTTTCTGCACTCCCACATACAATGTAGAAAGGATGCTGAGGAGACTCCACATTTAATACAGCTCCCTTTTTCACTAGGGATCATATACTTGCGTTGTAGCGGAGTGATATATGCCCTGTGGATCGTTCTCAGGTGTACCTCTTGGAGGTACGATGATCCCAGAAATTTAAGGGATCTTAAGCAGGGGTCAGTAAGTTCAGCAACATCCGTCAGGGCCGGAATATCCTTTTTCCATTTTAAAAGCAAGTTTTCCCATTGAACTGTGGGAGAGCAGTTCAGCAAAATAACGTATAAGGATTGCACTTTATAAGGGCGTGAACAGGTAAACTTAAGTAAAGAATCAATATCATTGGGATGTGTTTTGGAAAGTATTTTCGAACCCCTAATCATTGTAGGAAGAGAAGGATGACTGATGGAATGCACAAAGTGACGCACCTGGAAATACATGAACATATGATGTTTAGGAAGGTCAAATTTATGACGCAGTTCTGTAAACGAGTAAATAGAGCCTCCAGGATCAAATATTTTACTAAATGAGTCTAGCCCTTTAATTTTCCATTGTGAGAAGGCAGGATTTTGTAAAGATGGCAAAAAAACTGGGTTTCCCCAGAAAGGGATGAACTGTGAAAAATAAGGATTTCTATGAAGCATTTTGTTAACAGTGTTCCAAGCTGAAAAAGTGTCCTTAAATAGAATGTGGTCTTTAAGCTTAGATGGTATTTGAGAGGGATGTAGAGGAATTAGAGCAGCTGGTGAGTATGGGGAAAAGATAGCATGTTCTAACTCAAGATCAGTATAAAGTGATGTATTGTGAAACCAATCTATTATATAACGGAAATGTACTGCCAAGGAATAGGCCTTTAAATCTGGGAAACCAAAACCACCGTCTTTTTTTGCCGATTTTAGTTTCAATTTAGCAATCCTTGGGCGTTTACCACGCCATATGAATTTTAAAAACAGAGCTTCAAGTTTGAGTATATCAGAACGTGTAAGGGAGATCGGGAGCATCTGTATAAAATAAAATATTTTGGGGAACAAGATACTTTTGATGACTTCTATTCTACCTAGTAACGATAATGGAAGATCTTTCCATGCTTCAAGTTTCAAAAGTATGTTACTCATATTCTGAGAAAAGTTTATTTTATATAAGTTAGTTAGGTTGGGGCAAATATTAATACCTAGGTATTTAAAGTGGGTTTTAGAAATTTTAAAAGGAGGAATGTCCGTGTTCAAAAAGATGGCCGGTGAAGTATTACCTAGCAATAAAATTTCCGATTTTGTGATATTTATCTTATAACCTGCAATTTTTCCGAATGAAGAGATTAAATGGAGGAGAGCTGGTAAGGACTGTTCTGGATTAGTTAAGAATAAAAGTGTATCATCAGCAAATAGAGCTATTTTTAATGTTTCTGTCCCTAATTTAATTCCCTGAATACAGTTAGATTGACGCACGGCCACAGCTAGTGGTTCAATCGATAAATCAAAAAGGAGAGGGGAAAGGGGACACCCTTGCCTCGTTCCTAGTTGTAATAAAAAGGGGGGGGACATTACTCCGTTACAAAATACATAAGACGAAGGGGAAGAGTACAACGTTTTTATAATTGAGATAAAAGATTCTGGGAAGCCAAAATTTTTCAATGTTTGGTATAAATGGGGCCACAGTAAAAGGTCAAAGGCCTTTTCTGCATCTAGAGTGAGAATCAAACTATGGGGTGAATCTGGGGATACAAGGTTATTTTCATGTTGTATGACTGAGAGAACTCTTCGTATATTCACCACTGAATGCCTTCCGGCTATAAAGCCAGTTTGATCTTTGTGGATCAGTACAGGTAGAATGTCTTTAAGTCTTTGCGCTAAAATGGATGTAAAAATTTTAAAATCAACGTTGAGCAAAGATATCGGTCTGTATGAACCCGGCAGGGAGAGATCTCTACCCTCTTTTGGCAAAACTTTAATCACAGCATCAGTAAAATATAATGGAAGAGTCCCCCCAGTCATAATATGGTTAAAAACAGATTGTAGTGTAGTGCACAATTGTGTGGCCATTTGTTTATAAAATTCATTGGAATACCCGTCTGGGCCAGGGGCTTTACATGATTTAAGTTTTTTAATGGTATCATAAATTTCAGTAGTCGAAATAGGAGATGTTAAAGAGGAGGCAAGGGCCGAAGGAACTTGGGGTAGTAGTAAATTGTCCCAGAATTGTTGTGGATACGCTTCAATCGAATTAGACAAAATAGGGGGGGATCATTTAAAGTTGGCTTAGGGGGGGAATACAAATCTGCATAGAAGTCTCTCATAACTTTGGAAATATGAGCATTTGAAGATGTGTATGAGCCATCAGCTAATTTTAGGGGATGAATGGTCATAGGTTTTCTTGATCCTTTTAATAAAGTAGTAAGAAGTTTTCCTGATTTGTTTCCGAAGCGATGAAACTTATAACTAACAGTAAAGTAATATTTCTCACCAGAAGAGTGTAAAAGTTCATTAAAATTAGTTTTGGCTAGGAGGTAGGAATTTTTGGTTTGTGTTGTAGGATTAGTTTTATACGCTTGATAAGCCTGTGATAGATTTTGTTGGCTTTCTAGATATAGGGAATTACGTTTACTTTTAACATGAGATTCATAGGAAATTATCTCGCCCCTTAAAACAGATTTCGCCGTAAGCCAAAAAAGAAAAGGGTTTTCCGCTTCATATATTGCATTATTCTTTTTATATGTTTCCCATACAGATAAAATTTTATTTTTAAAGCCCTCTAAATTACCCAAATATGAGGGAAATTTCCAGGAAGGACGACCAATTTGCTCCTTCTTGTAGCCTAACTCTATCCAAACTAAGCCATGGTCCGAAATAGAAACCGGCTCTATCATTGCTTGGCGTGTATGTGGAAAAAGGACAGAAGCGATTAATATGTAATCAATCCGAGACCACGTATTATGGGCCATTGATAAACATGTAAATTCCTTCTCGATTGGATTCACAGCTCTCCATGTGTCAATAAGTCTTTTAGCTATCCAAGGGACACCCATTTTAGGTAATACTCTAGAGGTCTTACTAAAATGGGACTTATCTAAATATAGGGATGAAACTAGATTTAAGTCTCCACATACAATCAGAGAGGATAGATCACATTTGTATAGCACCGTCAGAAGAGAAACAAAAAATGATTTCTTATATGTGTTGGGTGCATAAACATTGCAAATAGAATATTTCTTATTTTCTAATTGGCATTCTATGAGAACATACCTGCCCTCGGAGTCTGCTGTAATAGATAGCACTTCAATTGCTAAAGATTTTTTTGCAAGAACGACTACCCCGCACGACTTTGAATTAAAAGAAGACGCTCCCATGACTACCCAGTTGAGCATCTGTAATTTTTTTGTTTCATGTAATACCAAGTGCGTCTCCTGTAAACAAGCTATGTCAATAGACTGCTTAGAAAGATACATCAGTATTTTACGCCTTTTTGCCGGAGTATTAATTCCTCCAACATTTAAAGTGCCTATTTTAATAGTAGACATAATTTGTTGTATACATATACTTTGCTTAAGACTGATGAGAAAATAACATAAAAGCTGCTAACAACTCCGCAAACATTGGGGAAGGAAGGAGGAGGGGAGGAAAAAACACAAGGGAGGTAAACGAAGACATATGGGAGATCAGACAACACACAGAAAAGAGAAATCGGTGTCAGAATAAACAGCATTTCAATATATACCGATGCAAGCATCAGGATAACTTTTTAAAGAACGTTGGACTTCAGGTAAACATTAATAAACTTTAACGTTAAATATATAAATCACCGGCAAGGCGACACATCCGTTGCCAGCACATTATAGGTGTGAAATAAAACAGAGCATCACAAGCCTAGTCCAAAAGAAATAACAATAAAACGGAAAGATACGCATTGTAGCAAGAAGATCAGTCATCTGCGGTGTTATCAGCGACATCCATATTGGAAGCAGAGACTTCTTTAAAGTATGCTGCCGCGTCCTGTGGATTGGTAAAATCCTTGAAAGAGGATCCTTGGAATACTCTCAAACGTGCCGGGTATATCAGCGCAAATTTGTATTTCTGCTGTATTAATAAGGTGCAGATGGGTGAAAATGACTTGCGTAGACGGGAAAGTTCCACGGAGTAGTCTTGGAAGATACGAAGTGTAGCTCCCTCCCATTTAAGACCTTCCATTTTACGATAGGCTCTCCATATGGCTGTTTTATGCAGGAAGTTCATGGTCTTAAAGATAACTACACGTGGTTTATTTTTAGTAGCCCGCGACAGGTCTCCCATTCTATGCACTCTCTCTATCACTAAATCAGTGCATTCCACCTCAATATGTAGGAGTTTTGGCAGAGTGATACGCACAAAGTTTTCCAGCCCTGAGCTCGTTAATGATTCCGGCAAGCCCACTATACGGAGGTTGCATCTCCGTGAACGGTTTTCTATATTGTCAATTTTTTCTAGAAGGCGCTTATTGTCCCTTTCCAGAGATACAACAGCCTTCTGTAATCCTGAGACATCATCTATTGTAGTACCTAAACGAGTCTCCGTATCAGTAACTCGGCTTGTAAGCAACTGAATCTGCGCTGTGATGTCGCTAACTGCTTTCTGCAGCAATGGTGCCATTGTATCTTGTATTGCAGCTACAATGTCCGCATATGTTGGGGAAGCCCCTATATTAGCATCAGTACGCACCTTAGATTCTCCCATGGCCGTGAGGATCGTCTTTTTTGCTGCTGGCTTCTCTGGGCTGGAGTCCGTGGAGGCAGGGGTGTTTTGCTCTACACGTCGCTTCTCCTGTCTGGGAGGGAGCGCCGGCGGCGGCGGTTGTAATTTTGGTGGCACCAGCGGTCCCAGGAACTTGTCCATGATAGCGGGAACAGGTAAAGGAAAGTGCCCTGTACGTACTGTGGTCAGCAGGGGTTATGAGTTGTGGCTGTGAGCAGGTAAAACGAGCGGTATTGCTGGCGGGACGGAGGAGCGCACGAGAGCTGCTGCTCACTCCTTCATGCCGGAACCGGAAGTCCTATTCCCCTCTTAATAGCACAAAGGAGCCTGTCTGGACCGGTGGTCGTGCTGCAGACCACAGTAATCCATGCATTGACAGGGAGAGCAACTCAAGACCTACAAACCGACAGCCACTGCTACTGTTCTTTCCCACACAAAAGTTAACACCAAATAAACCAGAACTAACCAAAAAAGGGAAGGTGGGCAGGACGTCCTCAGAAGCAGGAGACCTCCCAGCATATTATTAAAATAATAATATGAATCAATAGATCACCCCCACAACATACACAAAATGCTCTGATAGGCCAATTCACAAGCTATACTATACCAACCCACTAGCAGTTTAACCCCTGCTGCTAAATGTGCGCTGACACATCTGAGAGGTTTAAATTTTGACAGGCATATTAAATGCCACCGGCCTCTCTCATGTCTTTTAAGAATAACTATAGTAAAACTAATATATGATCATAAATAATACTTCATCCTAATTACCAACACTCAGACACAACAATTGAAACAAAACAATCCCCATTCATAAATATTGCCATATTCAGCTCAACGTTGCCCAAAATGCCCAATTTGTGTTTATACCTTTCGATGACAAAAAAATCAGGACAGTTGGGATTAGGAAGGTAGGAGGTACTGTAAGGTAACACAGAATAAAGTTTGAAGTATATATTCAGTATTCATTATCAAAAACAACAGTAATCTGAATAGTACATCTCAGGTTAGGCAGTGACATCTCTGCTAAAGTAAAGCTCGGTATTGTACCCATTTGTAATGGTAAATATCTATCTACAGTAAATATCTATCTATCTATCTATCTATCTATCTATCTATCTATCTATCTATCTATCTATCTAACTAACTATATATCGTCACTTGGTACTCCAAAAGATCAATACAGCATCCCAGGTGCCCTCCATAAGCATTAGGTATTGCAGTGGGAGTTGGCAGTACTCAGTGGCATGTCAACAAAAGAAGACACCGGACCACCGCAGTAAATCAATGTTTCAATTCGACTCAGTCGATCCTGATGAAAATTTTCTGAGTCGAATTGAAACATTAATTTACTACACCGGTGGTCTGGTGTCTTCTTTTGTTGATATGCCCATGAGTACATTGATGGATAGAGAGAGAGAGAGAGAGAGAGAGAGAGAGAGAGAGAGAGAGAGAGAGAGAAATGGTCCCTCTAGGTGTAGTATTCTCCCATAAAGGGATTCATTCCATCACCATTTGGCTGTTAAGCACATTGGAGAGGGTACGCAGATTTTTTTAACATGTGTTCTTGGTGTCGTGAGTGTGTTACCAGAATTACACTATATTATTTTTCTTTTTTTTTACACAATATTACTCTGGACTACTGAGAAGAACATTCCAGTTTTACCTGAGGAACAAAAGGTTTATACAATGCAAGCTTTGTTTATACACATGGTACATGAAGATCCATGGGGAGTTCTTTTTTTGAAGTATACTATTTGTCTCACTAAAATACTACACCCAGAGGGCGCCATCTGTCTCCATTTTTCTAGCTTTTCCACCATGGGGAGTGTTTAAAGTTCACTATTGAGTGGACCAACGGAAACGATCCTTTGGGGACCATGGAATCTATTTACTAAGCCTTGGGGAGAGAAAAAGTGGATGGAGATAAAGTACCAGCCAATCAGGTCCTAACGGCCATGTTACAGTGTTATGACCTAATTGGGTGGTACTTTATCTCTGTTCACTTTTTCTCTCTCCAAGGCTTAGCAAATAGACCCCTAAATCTTGGATGTATGACAGCACCAAATGCATTGTCTGCATATTTTATGTATACTGGTATATGTATATTTGAGCCTAAAAGATTTATTGGGAGCTAGTTGCTTGGAATATATCATAATATTTAGTAATGCTGCACAATAGTGTTGCATGACAAAAGTGAAACATGGTGACTGTTGACACATGAGGCAGATGTATTAAGCCTGGAGAAGTGATAAAGCAGTGATAAAGTAGTGATAAGTGTAAGGTGATAATGCACCAGCAAATCATTACGGGTTGGGGGTAGGGGATAAGGTTAGCCTGCGGGAAGGGAGGGGTTAGGCACCACCACGGGAGGTTATGTGTAGGCACTAAGGGGGGAGGTTACGGTTAGGCTGTGGGTAGGGGGGGGGGGTTGGGTTAAAGGGTGGGCGAGAGGGGATAACAGGGTTACCTCTCCCCTGTCAGGATTTCAAAGATCGAGATGCCGGCGTCGATGTTGTGACCGCCGCCATCCCGTCTGCTGGTTAAGCATAATGAACTCTACAAAATGGCTATGTATAACTGCAACTGTAGCAACGTAGTAAGCCAATTTAGGATACTTGTATCCACAGGATAAAATGTTGCCTTATCTATTCAATCCTGTGACCACCAGAATAGCGCAAAACCCCATTCCATTCTCATGCTGGTCTGGTCTGAATTGTGCCCAGATACAAGGGTGACTACAGGAAATTATAAGTGGGGGCAAAAGTGTATTCCTCAAATCCACTTCCTTTCCATTATCCTCCCAGTCCAATATCCACAGCAATGCACCGCGCACCACTGATTCTCTCCTCAATCAATGCAGATTCTACCCTACTCTGCTCTATATAATAACTGCCAATCAATAACCCAACACAAACGTGTACACTTAATCTGCTTATCTGTGGTGAGGACAATGAGGCTCCCAGGCAGCGAGGACCAGCAGCAGCAATGGGCTAGCTCTCACACTGGGGCAGATGTACTAAGCCATATGGGGGACATTTACTAAGCAGCGATGGGAGCAGAGAAGTGAGCCAGTGGAGAAAATGCCCCATCAACCAATCAGCAGCTCTGTATCATTTTATAGTATGCAGATTATAGATGTTACGTCAGTGCTGATTGGTTGCCATGGGCAACTTCTCCACTGGCTCACTTCTTCGCTCTTATCACTGCTTAGTAAATGTCCCCCTTAGAGAGTGATAAAGTGGAGAGAGATTTAGGGGACTGTTTACTTAGCTTTGGATGGAGATAAAGTGGACGGAGATTAAGTACCAGCCAATCAGCTCCTAACTGTCATTTTTGAAACACAGCCTGTAACATGGCAGTTAGTAAGCTGATTGGCTGGTATTTTATCTCTCTCCATTTTATCACTCTCCAAGCGATGATGCATCTTGAGGAGATGCTAATTATATCCAACTTGTACTGTAGGTGATAGCATGTAACTCTCAATTTGGAAAGGAATCAGAATAGAAATACTATGCTACTGGACAGTATAACTTCTTTAATCTCTGGACCTTAGTGGGGGCCCAACTCCTTTTGCAAACCAACTCTGACCTAGTTGTTTGTGCAACAAATGTAACACTGCCTCAACAAAAACTCGTTGCATACAATATTCTTTCTTTAACAATTTGATTCAATTGAAAATATATTGGAGATGTGCGTATCCACTGAGGAGGTCCGATTTGAACTGAGTCCTGGTTCGAATCTTCCTGCAGTTTGGAATTTGAATTTTAAATAAAATTTTGGGTTTTGGATTGCAAAAATAATATGATTTTAGCTCTTTTTATAGATTTTTTTTTATCAATGGTTTTAGATTTTTTATTTTTTATTTTAAACCCAACCGAAATCCAAATCCGAACCAAAACTCTTGAGGGTGGTTTTGCCGAAACCAAAACACGATGATGAATTAGAACTAGTGATGAGCGGGTTCGGTTCTCAGAGAACCGAACCCTACCAGACTTCACCATTCGAGCCCGGATCCGAGTCAGGCTCGGGTTTTCCCGCCTGACTCGGAAACCTGAACGCGGCAAAACGTCGTCATCCCGCTGTCGGATTCTCGCGGCCATTTTCACTCCAGTGTCGGAGAGTGTATTGAGAGGACGTGTCCTCAGTGTTCAGTGTCTGTGTGGGGGCGGGAAAGTGGGCTGGCGAGTCTTGTGCTGTGTTGTGCTGCTCAGTCCAGTCCAGTGTAGTCAGTGTATTGTGCTGCATCAGTCCAGCCAGTCGCAGTGTTGGTGTCCTCTGCTGCCATATATCCAGTGTAGCTGTATAAAGTGGTGCTGTGTTGTGCTGTCCAGTCCAGTGTAGTCAGTGTATTGTGCTGCATCAGTCCAGCCAGTCACAGTGTTTGTGTCCTCTGCTGCCATATATCCAGTGTAGCTGTATAAAGTGGTGCTGTGTTGTGCTGTCCAGTCCAGTGTAGTCAGTGTCTTGTGCAGCATCAGTCCAGTGACCAGTCACAGTGGTGGTGTCCTCTGCTGCCATATATCCAGTGTTACTGCCGTATAATTCCCGTGATACTAGCGTATAATTCCTGTGATATTGTCGTATAATTCCCGTGATACTGGCGTATAATTCTTGTGACATTGCCGTATAATTCTCAGAATACTGGCGTATAATTCCCGTGATACTGGCGTATAATTTTTGTGATATTGCCATATAATTCTCAGAATACTGGCGTATAATTCCCGTGATACTGGCGTATAATTCCTGTGATATTGCCGTATATTTCCCGTGACACTGCCGTATAATTCCATATAATTCCGTATAAATCCAGTCCAGTGGTGCTGCCATGTAAATTCAGTGGTGCTGTCCTGTGCTGTATATTATTTACTCCAAATAAAGGGGTTATTAATATTTAATCCAAATTATTTTTACAGGGTTTGCCCTGTGAGGTGTAGGGGTACGCTCTCTTGTGCCGCATATTGTGTTATATAACTCCAGAAAAATAATGGAGAACAAACATTTGGAGGATAAAATAGGGAAAAATCAAGAACCACTTCCTCCTAGTGCTGAAGCTGCTGCCACTAGCCATGACATAGACGATGAAATGCCATCAACGTCGTCTTCCAAGGCCGATGCCCATTGTGATAGTAGAGGGCATGTAAAATCCAAAAAGCCAAAGTTCAGTAAAAAGACCCAAAAAAAGAAATTTAAATGGTCTGAGGAGAAACGTAAACTTGCCAATATGCCATTTACAACACGGAGTGGCAAGGAACGGCTGAGGCCCTGGCCTATGTTCATGACTAGTGGTTCTGCTTCACATGACGCTTATGTTAGTGTTAGACGTGCGTCCGGTATCCGCCATTAGTGCAGTGGGATTTAGACAATTGATGGAGATATTGTGTCCCCGGTACCAAATCCCATCTAGATTCCACTTCACTAGGCAGGTGATAGCGAGATTTTGCCATTTAATTCCAGTGATTTGGACGTATAATTATTAATTACAGTGTTTTTGCCAATTAATTCCAGTGAATTGGATGTATAATTCCAGTGATTTGGACGTATAAATTCAGTTGGAATTGTTTGTCTTGCTTGACTCAGTCATACAGCTACCTCATTGCACCTCTTCGACATCTGTTTGGGGCCTAGTTTTTGAAAAGTGCCATCCTGTCTCACACTGCTGTATGAGTCCAGGGGTACTGCTGTATTAGTCCTGGGGTACTGCCATATAAGTGCACCAATTGCAGAATTTTTAAAAAATGCTGTCAGTGGACCGAACAATTGCAGCCCACTCTCAACATTCAGCCACTGCGTGACACTACTAGATGGGCCAGGTGGTTGTGTCGCTTAGCTTAGTCATACAACAACCTCGGTGCACCTTTTTTTCTTATTTGCATCATGTGCTGTTTGGGGCCTTTTTTGATATCTGCCCTCCTGTCTGCCACTACAGTGCCACTCCTAGATGGGCCAATTGTTTGTGTCGCTTGGCTTAGTCATACAGCTACCTCATTGCACCTCTTCTACATCTTTGCATGAGGTGCTGTTTGGGGCCTAGTTTTTGAAATGTGCCATCCAGTCTGACACTGCAGTGCCACTCCTAGATGGGCCAGGTGTTTGTGCCGCACACTTGTGTCGCTTAGCTTGGTCATACAGCCACCTTGGTGCAACTTTTATGCCTAAAAACAATATTGTGAGGTGTGAGGTGTTCAGAATATACTAGAAATGAGTGAAAGTGAATGTTATTGAGGTTAATAATACTGTAGGAGCAAAATTACCCCCAAATTCTGTGATTTTAGTTGTTTTTATGATTATTTTTTTTAAAAAATCATCCAGATCCAAAACCAAAACCAAAACACGAAAGGGTGGTTTTGCCAAAACCAAGCCAAAACCAAAACACGAAAGTGGAATTTGAACCAAAACCGAAACAGAAAACATGAAAAGTGCCCGCCGCACAGCTTTAATTAGAACCATAATCTAAACACAGGGGTTGAAGCACATCTCTAAAAGGGTGGTCATCTGTATGCAGAATGTCGGGATCCCGGCGCACAGTATACCGGCATACCGACAACTATTCTCCCTGGTGGGGGTCTACGACCCCCCTGGAGGGAGAATAAAATAGTGTGGCGCGTGTAGCGCGCCACCGTGCCCGCAGCGTGGCGAGCGCAGCGAGCCCGCAAGGGGCTCCTTTGCGCTCACCACGCTGTCGGTATGCCGGCGGTCGGGCTCCCGGCGCCGGTATGCTGGGCGCCGGGAGCCCGAGTGCCGGGAGCCCGAGCACCGGCATACCGTACGACACCCCTCTAAAATATACTGAATTACTCAAACAATCTTTATGTCTTTAGTACAAAATATTATTTCTTTTATTTTTATATTTTTAATCAAGCATCATTTTGTGCAAACATCTTGTGCAAATTTTGTACAAGAGAAGTGACATGAAACATCCATCCAGGTGCTTTACTGTACAATTTTCTCCAAAATGTATAGTTATAACCCAGGCTGCAGAAAGGGGCGAGGTGTACTAACTATCTGGACCCGGGTTTGCGGGAGGGGCCCGGGTCAGTGCTGAGGGGTAGTGTAGCCATCACCATCCCCACAACCTTCCCCAGATCTGGCCACTCCCCTCTGGCAGCCCTGGCTATAATAGTCACATGTCAACAACAGTGGAAGAGCAGGAGTTTGCCCTAGCCAATGGGAGGAGCTGTACTGAGTTAGAATGTTCCTTGCATTGTAAGGGTATTCAGGGGGGCTGAGAGGGATGCGGTTAATCAACTAATCATCCAGTCCAGGCTTGGCTGACCGGCCTTGTGGGCTCAAGGGCAAACTATTTAGTGGGGACAAATGCTCCCTAATGAAATGCATACTGCCGGTTAGCGGCTTCACATAAAATATTTTTCAGTATGCTTTATGATGGGGTGTGGCCATGACTCCTGGATTTATGTCTCCATGTCCCTGGGAGTAGTCACATACTTCTCCGCCTTGTTCTGTATAGCAGTTAAAAAATGAGATTGAGAGAGTGAGATTATTGAAATAAGATACTTGGATGGAGAGAGACCCTCTTTAGGGGCGTTCCTGGTTGTGTGGAGAGGAGCATGACCATTTTTACTATACTTCTACTCTGTACATTGTTTTGGTTGCACTTTGGAAGAGAAGTGCATTTCTAGTAACTTGTCCACTGTAAAACTTTACACGCAGAAAAGGTCCTCATTCATTAAAGAAGAAACCAGTGCCCTTTCTCTCTTAATTTAATATACCCACAACTTTGGTAATTTCATGTATTGTATGCAGTGGTATCCTGTTATCGCCACCGCTGCGGCTCATCATTGTGTCAGGTCCCGGTCGTTGCTGAGTAACTAGGACGCCAAGTCACATTGACCACTCTGTTTCCTGGTCCTGGCTGTTGGCTTGCAGCCGGGATGCCCATGTGTTTCTGCAGCTCTACAGCTGCAATCTGTTCATCATTAAGGGGGCTGATCTGCCTGGTGATCAGCTTTCGGTCCCTGGTCCTGATAATAGACAGACAGCCTTGCCCAGCCTGGCCAGTAATAGTTTCTATACTCCTGTTTCCGGTGCCTGATTCTTGTGCCTAGGATCTAGTTTGGAAGCCTTGTCAGCCAGTCCCTGAACACTACCTTGCCAAGTACTTATAGATTCTTAGCTAAGTGGCTGTGGGATATACCTTGTTGCTATAGTATCTGCCCTGTGTTTATGCATATACTTTAACTTTGGATCTTACCTGTGCCTGCTGACATTTCTAGCTAATTACTCACTGCAAAACTCATATTGGACTGCTTTGTGAACTGTCCACGCTTAAGGTGGGTACACACTGGAAAGCAGAGGCGGAACTACCGCCAGTGCTACAAGTGCGTAGCACTGGGGCCCGCCTCTGTCCAGGGGCCCAAAGCATGTAATGAGTCAAACTGAGGGAGGTGAAGGAGGGAGCCGCAGCAGCGCTTTACTACTGGTGGAGGCGCTGCTGCTGCTGCCCCTCTGCTTCACTATAGGCTGTCTTCTGAGAACAGCCTATTGTGAAGCAGAGGGGCAGCAGCAGCAGCGCCTCCACCAATAACACAGCGCTGCTGCGGCTCCCTCCTCCACCTCCCTCCTCCTCCTTCTCTCCAGCCCGGGAATCGTCTGACGCTGCACCGAGGAGCCTGAGCCAGCGGAGGGTAAGTATAATTCTTTTTTCTTTCTGTCTCTTTCTTTCTTTCTTTCTTTCTTTCTTTCTTTCTTTCTTTCTTTCTTTCTTTCTTTCTTTCTTTCTTTCTTGGGACTGCTTGCCGCAATGTGTAAAAATGGGGGACTGCCTGCCGCAATGTGTAAAAAGGGGGAATCTGCCTGCCGCAATGTGTAAAAATGGGGAATCTGCCTGCCGCAATGTGTAAAAACGGGGGACTGCCTGCCGCAATGTGTAAAAAGGGGGAATCTGCCTGCCGCAATGTGTAAAAAGGGGGGACTGCCTGCCGCTATGTGTAAAAATGGGGAATCTGCCTGCCGCTATGTGTAAAAAGGGGGAATCTGCCTGCCGTAATGTGTAAAAAGGGGGACGCTGTCTGCCATAATGTGTAACAAGGGCACGCTGTCTGCCGTAATGTGTAAAAAAGGGACGCTGTCTGCCGTTATGTGTAAAAAGTGCACGCTGTCTGTCGTAATGTGTAAAAAGGGGGACGCTGTCTGCCGCTATGTGTAAAAAGTGTACGCTGTCTGCCGCTATGTTTAACAAGGGCACGCTGTCTGCCGTTATGTGTAAAAAGTGTATGCTGTCTGCCGCTATGTGTAACAAGGGCACGCTGTCTGCCGTTATGTGTAAAAAGGGGACACTGTCTGCCGTTATGTGTAAAAAGTGCACGCTGTCTGCCGTAATGTGTAAAAAGGGGGACGCTGTCTGCCGTAATGTGTAAAAAGGGGGACACTGTCTGCCGTAATGTGTAAAAAGGGGACGCTGTCTGCCGTAATGTGTAAAAAGAGGAATCTGTCCGCTGTAAGGTGTAAAAGGGTCTCTACCTGGTGTAGTGGTGCTACTGTGCGGCGTAATTTGAAGAATGGAAACTACTGTGCACCGTTTTATGAATTGGTATTATTTTGTGGCTACACCCATTCCCCACGAAGCCACGCCACTATGTATTTTTGTGCGCGCCTACGGCACGCACTGCCCCTGTTTTGCTTGCAGGGGTGGGGCTCCGATGCCGTTTCTTGCACACAGTGCCAAAATGTCTAGTTACGGCACTGTTGCTAGGTATCCATTTCTCTGGCCCTGAGCAGATCCCCCTCACCAGATCCTCTCCAGGGGTGAGGGGGTGGACTTGGATGGGATGTGGGGGGGGCAAAGCATTTTGTCGCACCCGGGCCCACCGCTCGCTAGTTCCGCCACTTCTGGAAAGATATATCTGCAGATCAATTGATCTGCAGATATATCTATGGACGGATCGGGCAGTGTGCTGTGCATACACACTGCCCGATCCGTCGGGGACTGACGTCATGAACTGGGCGGGCGTGTACACACGCCCAACCAGTTCAGCTGTCAATCACCGCCGTCCGCCGCAGCATGTGTATGGGCGGTCAGCCGACCGCCAAACACACACAGCGACGCGCCAATATATCGGTAGATATATTGGCCGTCGGCTGTGCTGCGGGGCCGACGCGATACGTCTGTGAACGACGGAGTTCACAGACGTATCGGCCGCACACACTGGCCGACGGACCCGCGATATATCGGCCAGTGTGTACAGGCCTTTAGTGCTTTGGATTTCAACTGTGAGTTCCTCTGTTATACTTTATCACTCTGCTGCCTGAATAAGGTACTGAGTATATCTTCATTACTGTGGATGTTCATTACTAACAGCAGTAGACATTGTGTTACAGTACATGCTTGTACTGCATTCATGTCCTGGTTCTGATCTGTGTATTCACCCATCAGCTGCTTCTCACCTGTGCTAAAGTATTGTGCTGCACTCCAGACCTCATATTTCTCTCTTATGGTTAAATCCACATCCACAGTCGGCTATCACTACACCAAGAGATCTGGCCACACCTACAGTAGCTCCAGTATCCTGCTCAAGTCTCCTGTTAACTGTTTCCATACCATTCTGCATTTGCCTGCAGTTAATAGTTACCACTCCAAATAATAACCCTGCTGTCTCCAGCCAATTGAGTAAGCCCCTACTGCTAGATGTTTAAGTCCTGGTGGCCACCTAAGTACTGGTAAGTATGTCCAACACTAAGGGAACAGCAGGTGGCTGCTATAGGCAGAAGACCTTCTTGTGGGCTCTAGGGGTCTTACATAATTGAGTTGTAGTTCCCTAACATATCCACCAAGACCAGAAATGTACCCTGAGGGTGCACTGTACCAGGATTGTTAGTGCATAACCTACTGGTCCTATGTGATTTTATTTTAAACTCTCCCATTGAATATTTTGAGTGTGAGTGTGCAGTGGGAATCCCTTTCCTGTTCTTTATTGTTCTGTTAAATATTGCCCATCCAGTGCGTGTGCCCTGCACGTCTCAGTTAATGTCTATGAAGTCATAAGCGTGGGATCTCCAAGATCCATCCAGGTGAAATTCTTAAAAGTTTTCTGTTCCATCATTTCATCCCTATTGACTAAACTATTTTATACAGGGATGTAGTGAGGTCATGGTAAGCCGTAGCAGTACCTGTAGCTAAGTAATCAGAAATAGCTCATTGTGATGCACGGCAGAACAATGTGGCGCTTGTTCTATAATGGATTATTCAGTGATATATGGAATGTCATTTCAGATAGTAATATGTACATTAAAAATCCTTATTGCTTGAATTCTGGTCACATAATTGTTCATGTTTTCTGCTTTGTTCTATATTCATATTTATATTATCTCTGATTCTTTCTATGTTTAGACCTTTACCAGTGTATCCTGTGAAAACATCACATATATGCTATGCTCCAGTAGCAATCGGAGTAGCTGGGCCTTAGATATGTAACCTGGGCTTTTTTTCTATGAAAAAATGTGCCGATAGGCAGGGAAAAGTGTGTCGGTTCTCACCCAAACCTACAAGTTGATACAAGATTAATAATCGTTAAAAAGTGTGCAAATATGAATTTTATACATTTTCCACACGATTTAATTGATTTCTTCCTGTTTCTAGAACTAGTTATAAGGGGGTGAATCAACTGTTTTTGTGTGCTCCCTTCTGAGCAATTCAATTGTTGCTTCAGTTGTGCGCCCATTACTTTAGCACTGGGCTAAACTAGACTAAAATCCTGCCCAAGACACAGGACACTTTTTTGCACATTTCTGCATGCCACCTCAAAAGTCTCCAAGCAGAAATGTCGGCGCCGATGGCACTCATACCCCAACAGCAGAACAATTGAATAGCTTCCATCAGGCGCTCTCTAGTACTGAATGAACCATTACATTGCATGGTGGTACCTTTCGTATTGGTCAAAGAACAATTACTTGCTTAGCAACAGTAATTGCACAGCAAGCAATTGATTGGACAGCACTGGCCCTATTACATACTGTGTTTCCCTACCCTACCTACAGTATAGCGTCTCCAAAGGAAGCTAAATCTAACCACCACCCCACACAAGAAATCCTTGCTACTGCTTTACAGTCTATGGCTTGGGCATCTCTGACCTCCCTCACACTGTTGGTCTTATAATTGGCTGACGCTATCATTCCCACAGTGGGGTTTATGATGCTAAAATCCACACTCTTAGTACTTAAGTACCGCAATGACCATTTCTGCCCGTTCAACTTCAAGCAGTTTTCTGTTTCACCCCATGAACAATGGGGGATTGTATTTTCGATTTGCAGAATTGCGAACGCCTGTGCAGCAGAGTGCCTGCAAAATCTTTTTGTGCAAAACAAGACCAGCCCTGTAGTTACTTATCCTGTGCGTTGATTCTAACGATGGAGGGACGGCTTTTAACGTCACATACCCGCCCAACGAATGCCCAGCCACGCCTGAGTTTTCCCCGACACGTCTGCGTTTTTCTAAGCACTCCCTGAAAACGGTCAGTTGACACCCAGAAACGCCCACTTTCTGTCAATCACCTTGCAGCCATCTGTGCGAATGGAATCGCCGCTAGAAGCAGTGCAAAACCACAATGGACTTTTGTACCCATACGACGCGCGTGTGCATTGCGAGCATACGCATGCGCAGATTAGCCATTTTTCTCACTGATCGCTACGCAGCGAACAACGGCAGCTAGTGATCAACTCGGAATAACCCCCAATGTTCTTACTATTTTGCAAGCAATTTTTTCCGGGGAATTATCTTTGTACTGCCCTATTCAATATAGGGCCTAATTCAAGGTTGATTGCAAAATACAATTTTCCCCTAATGTGCACTGCTGGTGGTGCACTGCAGGGGGTGCAGATATAACATGTGCAGAGAGAGTTAGATTTGGGTGGGTTATATTGTTTCTGTGCAGGGCAAATAGTGTCTGCTTTACTTTTACACTGCAATTAGATTACAGTTTGAACACACACCACCCAAATCTAACTCTCTCTGCACATGTTATACCTGCCCCACCTGCAGTGCACATGGGCATACCTCCCAACTGTCCTGATTTCAGCGGGACAGTCCCGCTATTCGGACACTGTACCGATGTCCCTCCCGCGGGTCACAGTGTCCCGCGGGCGGGGCGGGCAGTTGGGGAGGCTTTGATCACTGCTGCTCTGCTCAGCGAGTGATCTCTAAATAGATGCTGTGCGCACGCACACAGTATCTATTCAGTGCAGGGAGTGAGCCGGGGGCTGCCCAGCTGCTCAGGGAGCGCTGGGCACGCCCCCAAAATGACTAAAACGGACCCTCACATATGAGGCCGCGCCCCCTTTTCGGGACGCACGTTGCTACGCCGCGCCGAGTGTCCCGATTTAGAATCATTAAAAGTTGGGAGGTATGCACATGGGCTCTCTTTCCGAGTTGTTCGCTCGCTAGATGCTTTTAGCAGCATTGAAAACGCTTGGCCGCCGCCCTCTGGGAGTGTATCTTAGCTTAGCAGAATTGCGAACGAAAGATTAGCAGAATTGCTACTAAATAATTCTCTGCAGTTTCTGAGTACCTCCAGACCTCCTCCTAGATTGCGATCAGCTCAGTCCGTTTAGTTCTTGGTTTGACGTCACAAACACGCCCTGCGTTCGGCCAGCCAATCCCCCGTTTCCCCAGCCACTCCTGCGTTTTTACCTGGCACGCCTGCGTTTTTTAGCACACTCCCTGAAAACGCCATGTTGACGCCCAAAAACACCCACTTCCTGTCAATCGCACTACGATCACTCAAGCGTTTAAAAAACGTCGCTCCAGCTTGTGTAAATCTACTAAGTTTTGTGTAAACTAAGTCTCAGATACATTCTAATGCTGTTTTAGGTGCATCCCCACAATTCATTAAAAAAATAAGAATAAAACTAGCTCAAGCAAAATAAACAAGTATAGATTAGATTTCTTATTTTTTTGTACGCGGCATAGGACTGGTCCTCCGGGGTCTGTGAAATTCCAGTTACCTCATCTGTTACAGAGCCCCATCCTCTGCTGTGGTAGTAATGGCAGGGCCCACTTGTCTATAATTAGTGACAATGGGCACCGGGCAGTACAGATGGTGTAATGATTAGCATTACTGCCTCACAGCACTGAGGTCATGGGTTAAATTCCCACCATGGCCCTAACTGTGTGGCGTTTGTATATTCCTCTGTACTGCCGCAGCACCATCAGAGAAGTTGGGCTGCACGGGGTATTAAATACCGTAGTGGAGGGTGGGAGGAATACAGTACTGTCACACTGCACCATAGAGGTAGTCAATCAGGCAAGAGGAACTGGGAGGGAGGAATAATAAGAGGTAAGAGGTGTAGAAACGGTCACCAGACATACAAGGTCTGAATCTGATATACACAAAGATAGTGCTCACTGCTCTATGAATAGAGAATACCACCTCCCACTGGTCCTAAGACATGTTTATATAACCCACCGTTATTTTGTTTTTCGGTATCTAATATCCCTCTATTTTCCTGCACCCTGCATTTAATGTTAGTGTACCTTACCTGAACGTATCATACTGTATACCACATCTCACTTTGTTTCATTTAATCCTCCTGTTACCTACAGTGTTACATCTCATCAACTGCTAACATGTATATCCACACCATTTTCTTGCTTACTGTAGTCCCACTTCCTGTCAGCTACCTGTGCACTTGACCATAATTAAACCATACTTAACTGAAGTACTTAATGTGATTTTATGTTACTGTAATTATTATTTGCCTACTGCTCACTCAGCTTTACCACCCCCCACCATGCTACTGGCATATTTACCTTCATCCCCCTCATTCCCTTTCCCTCCAATAGCCACTGCCATGCACCCTCACCCAGCTCATAGAACAGATACTCTACACTCCTACCTCCCTCGTTTTCTTCTTCTTCTTCTTCAGTTCCATTTTGCCATGCATCGCTGCATCTCTCTTTGGGCCTGGTTTTGTCCAGTTGCTTGCTTTTTTGCTTTATAAATATGAATCAGGCCTTTTTTCCTTTCCCACCATACCTCACTTCTAACCCTTGGCTCCCAATCTATCTTCTCTCTTCCCTCCTCCAGAACTCCCTGTATGTCTTCCCTACTCCCCCACTCTTCTGCTCCCTCTACTACCCAACTACTCTATAGCCCCCTTGCACTACTCAAATGTTCCATTCCCAAACTCTTTGCTCCCGCTGCTACCCCCAGTTTGCCACTGACCCTTCCAATCTACTTCTCCTGTGTCCTCTGAAATAGGAGGTACAGTATGTTTTAATAAACTGGTGTTCATCCATGACCAACTCCCTCCACCTCCTCACTATCTAAGACCTGTTTGACCCAAGCTGACAAAACATCACACGCTGCTCTATTTTCTAGTGGTCTCATTCTTCCACACCCCTTGACATGATGATTTGCAAGTTGGTGGTGTGGGAACTATTCTCTCCCCTCGCTGCTCCTTATAGATCCTAACCCTGGAGCCATCTTTCTCCTTTTCCTTTGAAATGCACTCAATCAGCCCCTTTCACACCAAAACATCTTCATGTGGTGGTCGAATATGGTCCACCCTACCCCACTTCCCACTTCCTAATTACGTTTCCACCTTGCTTCTCAAATTTCTTTCCTCATCCTGAGAGGCTTTAACATCCCTTTTGATAAAACCATGATGCCACTGCCTCACTTATCCCACCTATCTCTCACTTCCTCTTTTGGTTTCATCCTGTGCACCTCTTACTTCAAGTACTTCATTACCTCCCAGTCCCTTAATATCCACTCCCTCTTCCTTCCTGTGCCCTTCCTTTCTCTCTGTCCCTATGTCTTTGCTAGCACTCTCTCTCTCTCTCTCTCTCTCTCTCTCTGTCCCTGCCGCCAATCTCTCTGTCTCTGTATCCCAGCTGTCATTGGTTCTGTCCCTACCTACACTCTCTGTCTCTATGGGGTTGATTCAATTCTCTGACAGTTGAATAGCGCCGGGATTTAGCTCCCATCGCTATTCAATTCAGCTCAAGTTAAGTCGGCGAATGCCCGTTCTCCAGGTTAATTTATCGGGAGAATGGGCATTTAACTCCCCACCGCAATGCTGATTCCCGTCAGAATCAGCCTTGCGCCAGCCGCACGGCAGCACTTTTGTCAGATTTCCTCTCGCATACCCCGGGAGTGAGAGAATAATTCCCGACAATTGAGTGTCACTTGGCGCTGTATTGAATAGCAGCGGGAGCTAATTCCTGGCGCTATTCAACTGTCAAAGAATAGAACCAACCCCTAAGTCCCTTCCGCCACTCTCTCTGCCTCTATGTTCCTGCTGCCATTCTCTCTCTGGAGACCTGAGGTGTGGGGGGGGGGGGGGGGGCTTAAAATGTTGCTATGGAGCCCACAAAGTTCTAGTTATGCCCCTGTGTAGTTCCCTTAATTGAACATGCCATTGGCTTTAAATGTACTGATGAAAATTAACAGCTAAACCAAAAAGATACAATTTACAGTACATAGATGTTTAAAGAGAAATGCAATCCTGTACTTTGTCTTCTCACCGCACTGACAGAATAGAACAAATGAAAATCAAGGACAGTAATGTCTTTATCTACTCTTAATATCCACTCCCTCTTCCTTCCTGTGCCCTTCCTTTCTCCACCAACCTGTACTCACTGTGTTCTTGACTTTCCCACCCATTTATCAACCAATATATATGCTACTGTATACACCAAGACATTTTCTCCCATCAGCCACCACCTGACTGTTCACTCTGTCCTCTTTCTAGTACTAGAGATGAGCGGGTTTGGTTCCTCGGAATCCGAACCCGCCCGAACTTCAGGTTTTTTTACACGGGGCCGAGCGACTCGGATCTTCCCGCCTTGCTCGGTTAACCCGAGCGCGCCCGAACGTCATCATCCCGCTGTCGGATTCTCGCGAGGCTCGGATTCTATCGCGAGACTCGGATTCTATATAAGGAGCCGCGCGTCGCCGCCATTTTCACACGTGCATTGAGATTGATAGGGAGAGGACGTGGCTGGCGTCCTCTCCGTTTATAGAGAAGAGAGTGAGACTAGAGTAGAGAGAGACACAGTATTTACTTTAGTAATTTTGGGGAGCATTAGGAGGAGTACTACTACTTGCTGTAGTGATAGTGTGACTGTATATCTGACTTGTGGGGGAGACAGTGGGGAGCAGTTAGAGTCTGAGAGCAGGAGTACATATTTTAACGTACAGTGCACACTTTTGCTGCCAGAGTGCCACACTGCCATTGTGACCACACTGACCACCAGTATATATTGTGATTGTCTGCTTAGGACTCGAGTACTACTTGCAAGTTGCTGATAGTGTGACCAGTGACCTGACCACCAGTTTAATTAATCACCACCAGTTTAATATATATATATATATATATATAATTGTATATAATATATATATAATTGTATACCACCTACCCGTGTTTTTTTTTTTTTTCTTTCTTCTTGATACATACTACTATAGTAGCTTACTGTAGCAGTCTGCGGTGCTGCTGAGCTGACAGTGTCCAGCAGGTCCGTCATCAGTCATTACATAATAAATATATATATCTGTCCGGCTGCAGTACTAGTGATATTATATATATACATATATTAATTTCATCGCATTATCATCCAGTCTATATTAGCAGCAGACACAGTACGGTAGTCCACGGCTGTAGCTACCTCTGTGTCGGCAGTCGCTGGTCCATCCATAATTGTATACCACCTACCCGTGTTTTTTTTTCTTTCTTTCTTCTTGATACATACTATTATAGTAGCTTACTGTAGCAGTCTGCGGTGCTGCTGAGCTGACAGTGTCCAGCAGGTCCGTCATCAGTCATTACATAATAAATATATATACCTGTCCGGCTGCAGTACTAATGATATTATATATATATATATTAATTTCATCTCATTATCATCCAGTCTATATTAGCAGCAGACACAGTACGGTAGTCCACGGCTGTAGCTACCTCTGTGTCGGCAGTCGCTGGTCCATCCATAATTGTATACCACCTACCCGTGTTTTTTTTTTTTTCTTTCTTCTTGATACATACTACTATCTATAGTAGCTTACTGTAGCAGTCTGCGGTGCTGCTGAGCTGACAGTGTCCAGCAGGTCCGTCATCAGTCATTACATAATAAATATATATATCTGTCCGGCTGCAGTACTAGTGATATTATATATATATATATATATATATATATTAATTTCATCTCATTATCATCCAGTCTATATTAGCAGCAGACACAGTACGGTAGTCCACGGCTGTAGCTACCTCTGTGTCGGCAGTCGCTGGTCCATCCATAATTGTATACCACCTACCCGTGGTTTTTTTTTTCTTTCTTCTTGATACATACTACTATAGTAGCTTAATGTAGCAGTCTGCGGTGCTGCTGAGCTGACAGTGTCCAGCAGGTCCATCATCAGTCATTACATAATAAATATATATACCTGTCCGGCTGCAGTACTAGTGATATTATATATATATATATTAATTTCATCTCATTATCATCCAGTCTATATTAGCAGCAGACACAGTACGGTAGTCCACGGCTGTAGCTACCTCTGTGTCGGCAGTCGCTGGTCCATCCATAATTGTATACCACCTACCCGTGGTTTTTTTTTTTTTCTTCTTGATACATACTACTATAGTAGCTTACTGTAGCAGTCTGCGGTGCTGCTGAGCTGACAGTGTCCAGCAGGTCCGTCATCAGTCATTACATAATAAATATATATACCTGTCCGGCTGCAGTACTAGTGATATTATATATATATGTATTAATTTCATCTCATTATCATCCAGTCTATATTAGCAGCAGACATAGTACGGTAGTCCACGGCTGTAGCTACCTCTGTGTCGGCAGTCGCTGGTCCATCCATAAGTATACTAGTATCCATCCATCTCCATTGTTTACCTGAGGTGCCTTTTAGTTGTGCCTATTAAAATATGGAGAACAAAAATGTTGAGGTTCCAAAATTAGGGAAAGATCAAGATCCACTTCCACCTCGTGCTGAAGCTGCTGCCACTAGTCATGGTCGAGACGATGAAATGCCAGCAACGTCGTCTGCCAAGGCCGATGCCCAATGTCATAGTACAGAGCATGTAAAATCCAAAACACCAAATATCAGTAAAAAAAGGACTCCAAAATCTAAAATAAAATTGTCGGAGGAGAAGCGTAAACTTGCCAATATGCCATTTACCACACGGAGTGGCAAGGAACGGCTGAGGCCCTGGCCTATGTTCATGGCTAGTGGTTCAGCTTCACATGAGGATGGAAGCACTCAGCCTCTCGCTAGAAAAATGAAAAGACTCAAGCTGGCAAAAGCACCGCAAAGAACTGTGCGTTCTTCGAAATCCCAAATCCACAAGGAGAGTCCAATTGTGTCGGTTGCGATGCCTGACCTTCCCAACACTGGACGTGAAGAGCATGCGCCTTCCACCATTTGCATGCCCCCTGCAAGTGCTGGAAGGAGCACCCGCAGTCCAGTTCCTGATAGTCAGATTGAAGATGTCAGTGTTGAAGTACACCAGGATGAGGAGGATATGGGTGTTGCTGGCGCTGGGGAGGAAATTGACAAGGAGGATTCTGATGGTGAAGTGGTTTGTTTAAGTCAGGCACCCGGGGAGACACCTGTTGTCCGTGGGAGGAATAGGGCCGTTGACATGCCTGGTGAAAATACCAAAAAAATCAGCTCTTCGGTGTGGAAGTATTTCACCAGAAATGCGGACAACATTTGTCAAGCCGTGTGTTGCCTTTGTCAAGCTGTAATAAGCAGGGGTAAGGACGTTAACCACCTCGGAACATCCTCCCTTATACGTCACCTGCAGCGCATTCATAATAAGTCAGTGACAAGTTCAAAAACTTTGGGCGACAGCGGAAGCACTCCACTGACCAGTAAATCCCTTCCTCTTGTGACCAAGCTCACGCAAACCACCCCACCAACTCCCTCAGTGTCAATTTCCTCCTTCCCCAGGAATGCCAATAGTCCTGCAGGCCATGTCACTGGCAATTCTGACGAGTCCTCTCCTGCCTGGGATTCCTCCGATGCATCCTTGCGTGTAACGCCTACTGCTGCTGGCGCTGCTGTTGTTGCTGCTGGGAGTCGATGGTCATCCCAGAGGGGAAGTCGTAAGCCCACTTTTACTACTTCCACCAAGCAATTGACTGTCCAACAGTCCTTTGCGAGGAAGATGAAATATCACAGCAGTCATCCTGTTGCAAAGCGGATAACTGAGGCCTTGACAACTATGTTGGTGTTAGACGTGCGTCCGGTATCCGCCGTTAGTTCACAGGGAACTAGACAATTTCTTGAGGTAGTGTGCCCCCGTTACCAAATACCATCTAGGTTCCACTTCTCTAGGCAGGCGATACCGAGAATGTACACGGACGTCAGAAAAAGACTCACCAGTGTCCTAAAAAATGCAGTTGTACCCAATGTCCACTTAACCACGGACATGTGGACAAGTGGAGCAGGGCAGGGACAGCCCACTGGGTAGATGTATGGACTCCCGCCGCAAGAACAGCAGCGGCGGCACCAGTAGCAGCATCTCGCAAACGCCAACTCTTTCCTAGGCAGGCTACGCTTTGTATCACCGGTTTCCAGAATACGCACACAGCTGAAAACCTCTTACGGCAACTGAGGAAGATCATCGCGGAATGGCTTACCCCAATTGGACTCTCCTGTGGATTTGTGGCATCGGACAACGCCAGCAATATTGTGTGTGCATTAAATATGGGCAAATTCCAGCACGTCCCATGTTTTGCACATACCTTGAATTTGGTGGTGCAGAATTTTTTTAAAAACGACAGGGGCGTGCAAGAGATGCTGTCGGTGGCCAGAAGAATTGCGGGACACTTTCGGCGTACAGGCACCACGTACAGAAGACTGGAGCACCACCAAAAACGCCTGAACCTGCCCTGCCATCATCTGAAGCAAGAAGTGGTAACGAGGTGGAATTCAACCCTATATATGCTTCAGAGGTTGGAGGAGCAGCAAAAGGCCATTCAAGCCTATACAATTGAGCACGATATAGGAGGTGGAATGTACCTGTCTCAAGCGCAGTGGAGAATGATTTCAACGTTGTGCAAGGTTCTGCAACCTTTTGAACTTGCCACACGTGAAGTCAGTTCAGACACTGCCAGCCTGAGTCAGGTCATTCCCCTCATCAGGCTTTTGCAGAAGAAGCTGGAGGCATTGAAGGAGGAGCTAAAAGGGAGCGATTCCGCTAGGCATGTGGGACTTGTGGATGGAGCCCTTAATTCGCTTAACAAGGATTCACGGGTGGTCAATCTGTTGAAATCAGAGCACTACATTTTGGCCACCGTGCTCGATCCTAGATTTAAAACCTACCTTGGATCTCTCTTTCCGGCAGACACAAGTCTGCTGGGGTTCAAAGACCTGCTGGTGACAAAATTGTCAAGTCAAGCGGAACGCGACCTGTCAACATCTCCTCCTTCACATTCTCCCGTAACTGGGGGTGCGAGGAAAAGGCTCAGAATTCCGAGCCCACCCACTGGCGGTGATGCAGGGCAGTCTGGAGCGACTGCTGATGCTGACATCTGGTCCGGACTGAAGGACCTAACAACGATTACGGACATGTCGTCTACTGTCACTGCATATGATTCTCTCCCCATTGAAAGAATGGTGGAGGTTTATATGAGTGACCGCATCCAAGTAGGCACGTCAGACAGTCCGTACTTATACTGGCAGGAAAAAGAGGCAATTTGGAGGCCCTTGCACAAACTGGCTTTATTCTACCTAAGTTGCCCTCCCACAAGTGTGTACTCCGAAAGAGTGTTTAGTGCCGCCGCTCACCTTGTCAGCAATCGGCGTACGAGGTTACTTCCAGAAAATGTGGAGAAGATGATGTTCATTAAAATGAATTATAATCAATTCCTCCGTGGAGACATTGACCAGCAGCAATTGCCTCCACAAAGTACACAGGGAGCTGAGATGGTGGATTCCAGTGGGGACGAATTGATAATCTGTGAGGAGCGGGATGTACACGGTGATATATCGGAGGATGATGATGAGGTGGACATCTTGCCTCTGTAGAGCCAGTTTGTGCAAGGAGAGATTAATTGCTTCTTTTTCGGTGGGGGTCCAAACCAACCCGTCATTTCAGTCACAGTCGTGTGGCAGACCCTGTCACTGAAATGATGGGTTGGTTAAAGTGTGCATGTCCTGTTTATACAACATAAGGGTGGGTGGGAGGGCCCAAGGACAATTCCATCTTGCACCTCTTTTTTCTTTCATTTTTATTTGCGTCATGTGCTGTTTGGGGAGTGTTTTTTGGAAGGGCCATCCTGCGTGACACTGCAGTGCCACTCCTAGATAGGCCAGGTGTTTGTGTCGGCCACTAGGGTCGCTTATCTTACTCACACAGCTACCTCATTGCGCCTCTTTTTTTCTTTGCGTCATGTGCTGTTTGGGGAGTGTTTTTTGGAAGGGCCATCCTGCGTGACACTGCAGTGCCACTCCTAGATGGGCCAGGTGTTTGTGTCGGCCACTAGGGTCGCTTAGCTTAGTCATCCAGCGACCTCGGTGCAAATTTTAGGACTAAAAATAATATTGTGAGGTGTGAGGTATTCAGAATAGACTGAAATTGAGTGGAAATTATGGTTTTTGAGGTTAATAATACTTTGGGATCAAAATGACCCCCAAATTCTATGATTTAAGCTGTTTTTTAGTGTTTTTTGAAAAAAACACCCGAATCCAAAACACACCCGAATCCGACAAAAAAAATTCGGTGAGGTTTTGCCAAAACGCGGTCGAACCCAAAACACGGCCGCGGAACCGAACCCAAAACCAAAACACAAAACCCGAAAAATTTCAAGTGCACATCTCTACTTTCTACCCTGCACTGGAGATGAAGGTCACACCATTCTCTCATCCACTTCCCCTTCCATATGCCCCCTTTCCCACTCGCATTCTCTGCAGCAGCTACCATTACGCCCACCTCTTCAACCCGACCATCTCATGATACTGGGGGTAATTCAGACTATTCCTTTGCGGAGTGCGCCCGAGGCTAAACGCATCTCAGGGCTGCAGTCGCCTCTGCCTGACTGACAGGCAGAGGCGGTCGCGGATTGGGAGGGGGCATGCCAATGGCATTAGAATGCTGTTGGCAGGCGTGGTCCGGACAACAAAGGCGTTTCCGGACCATTGCAGGGGCGGGCCGCGGTGGCTGCGTGACGTCACACCGCTGTGCAATGCTTTTGCACACTACTACTACTTGGGGGTAGGGCCTGACATGCGGGGCAGGGACTAGCCCTGTACTGGGCATCCCCCCGCATGTCAGGGAAACTGATCGTAAATGTGGTAAATTTAGCACATCTACGATCAGATCTGAATAAGGCCCTCTGTACCCCTCTCTTTCAAATACAGTATGCTCATGTTTCAGCCGACAAACCCTCTCTCTCCAACTATCACCCCAATTCTGATCAGGGATCTTACCTCCAAGATCCCGAATCAGCTTGTTTACTGCTGTCTCACTACTTGCCTCACTCCTGCTCACCTCTGATGGGATGCGGTCAATATACCGATGCCGGGATCTCGGCCGATTCGAAGCCCGGCAGTCGGCATGCCTTGTAAATGAAAGACCGAAGATGTGAGCATAGCTATATCCATCGTCTTTTAAAGTACATATCACTTTCTGTCGCTCTCTCATACAGTAGTGTGCCATTAGTTATTGTGTATAATGCTATTACGTAGTTCTAGTGGCGTAACTACCGAGGGTGCAGCTGCTATGGGGCCCGAGATGCTTCCAGGGCCCCCAGCTCCCCCTGCACCCAGTCAACCCAGGCCCCTTTGTAGAATAGCCAGCAGGTGCCCCCTCCCCGCCCCCCACAGAAGTACTGGGTGCAGTCCACGCGCTCTGCCCCCCCCCCCCCCCCCCTTCCGAACATTGCCCAATAAGACGTGATTGTAAAGGAATATATCTTATTGGATCCGCCCCCCTCCCGGAGCACCCGTATAATCAATGGTGCCCTGTCCTTCATGCAGCTGGTGCATGGTGAGAGGATTGGGGATGGTGTGTGTGTGTGTGTGTGTGTGTGTGTGTGTGTGTGTGTGTGTGTGTGTGTGAGATGAATGTGAAATATAGACATTTGTGCTATATGTGTAGTATGTGTGTGTGATGAATGTATGACATAAAAATGTGTGCTACGTGTGAGTGTACTGTATGTGTGTGATGAATGTGTGACATATACATGTGTGGTGTGGTGTGTGTGTGTGTGAGATAAATGTGTGACATATACAGTTGTGCTATGTGAGTATGTGTGTGTCTTATGGAACCCCTTCCATAAAAATACCTGCCCAGTCCACAGCGGCCGCACCCTCCATGCTGGAGCTATGGTAGTTCAGCTTCAGGGAGCCATGGGGCAAGGAAGAGGGCTGACCCCACCTGCTCTCACCCTCTTCTCGCTGGCCACCTCCTGGACTCCTTACTGGTCAGACACTAACTCCGCAGCTGCTGGCGGATTAGATGAAGAGGCTGTCCATGGAGGAGCTGGGCACATGCTGCCTATGCAGGTATTCAGGGCTAGCGGTTTTGAGGGGGGGGGGGGGGGCTCCGTATGCAGGTATGCGGCTGTGCTCTCCATGGGGGTCCCAGGCTGCACTATGGAGGTGCAGTATATATCTGATGCCTCGCTGTCCCTAATCCCTGATGCCTCTCCCTGTCCCTGCTGCCTCTCCCTGTCCCTGCTGCCTTTGTCCCTACGTTCCTGCTGCCTCTCTCTGTTACTGCTGTATGTCCCTGCTACCTCTGTCCCTACTGCCTCTCTGTGTCCCTACTGTACAGTATGTCTCTGCTGCCTCTGTTCCTACGTCCCTGCAGCCTCAGTCTGTCCCTATTGTATGTCCCTGCTTCCTCTCTATCTGTCTCTACGTCCCTGCTGCCTCTCTATGTCCCACCTGTACATTATGTCTCTGCTACTTCTCTCTGTCCTTACGTCCCTGCTGCCTCTCTATCTGTCCCTACGTCACTGCTGCCTCTGTCTGTCCTTACTGTATGTCCCTGCTTCCTCTCTATCTGTCCCTATGTCCCTGCTGCCTCTCTATGTCCCTACTGTACAGTATGTCTCTGCTGCCTCTCTGTCCCTACATCCCTGCTGCCTCTGTTCCTATGCCTCTGCTGCCTCTGACTATCCCTACTGTATGCCC
Organism: Pseudophryne corroboree; assembly: GCF_028390025.1. Lineage (NCBI taxonomy): Eukaryota > Metazoa > Chordata > Amphibia > Anura > Myobatrachidae > Pseudophryne > Pseudophryne corroboree. Next base: position 755,710,362 of record NC_086449.1, read on the forward strand.
CTACTCTCTCTCTATCTATCCCTACGTCCCTGCTGCCTCAGTCTGGCCCTACTGTATGTCCCTGCTGCCTCTCTATCTATCCCTATGTCCTTGCTGCCTCTGTCTGTCCCTACTGTACAGTATGTCTCTGCTGCCTCTCTATCTGTCCCTATATCCCCGCTGCCTCTCTATCTGTTCCTATGTCCCTGCTGCCTCTCTATGTCCCTACTATACAGTATGTCTGTGCTGTCTCTATCCCTACGTCCCTGCTGCCTCTGTCTGTCCCTACTGTATGTGCCTGTTGCCTTTCTATCTGTCCTTACATCCCTGCTGCATCTGTCTTTCCCAACTCTATGTCCCTACTGCCTCTCTATCTATCCCTACGTCCCTGCTGCCTCGGTCCGTCCCTACTGTATGTCCTTGCTGCCTCTCTATCTGTCCCTACGTCCCTGGTGCCTCTCTATCTGTCCCTACATCCTTGCTGCCTCTCTCTTCATCCCTACTGCATCTCCCTATGTCCCTGCTGCCCCTATCTCTGTTTCTATGCCCCTGCTGCCACTCTCTATGTCTCTATGTCCCTTCTGCCACTCTCTCTGTCCCTATGTCTTTGCTAGCACTCTCTCTCTCTCTCTCTCTCTCTGTCCCTGCCGCCAATCTCTCTGTCTCTGTATCCTAGCTGTCATTGGTTCAGTCCCTACCTACACTCTCTGTCTCTATGGGGTTGATTCAATTCTCTGACAGTTGAATAGCGCCGGGATTTAGCTCCCATCGCTATTCAATTCAGCTCAAGTTAAGTCGGCGAATGCCCGTTCTCCAGGTTAATTTGTCGGGAGAATGGGCATTTAACTCCCCACCGCAATCCTGATTCCCGTCAGAATCAGCCTTGCGCCAGCCGCACGGCAGCACTTTTGTCGGATTTCCTCTCGCATCCCCCGGGAGTGAGAGAATAATTCCCGACAATTGAGTGTCACTTGGCGCTGTATTGAATAGCAGCGGGAGCTAATTCCTGGCGCTATTCAACTGTCAAAGAATAGAACCAACCCCTAAGTCTCTTCCGCCACTCTCTCTGCCTCTATGTTCCTGCTGCCATTCTCTCTCTGGAGACCTGAGGTGTGGGGGGGGGGGGGGGGGGGGGGGGGCTTAAAATGTTGCTATGGAGCCCACAAAGTTCTAGTTATGCCCCTGTGTGTGTAGTTCCCTTAATTGAACATGCCATTGGCTTTAAATGTACTGATGAAAATTAACAGCTAAACCAAAAAGATACAATTTACAGTACATAGATGTTTAAAGAGAAATGCAATCCTGTACTTTGTCTTCTCACCGCACTGACAGAATAGAACAAATGAAAATCAAGGACAGTAATGTGTTTATCTACTCTAACTTTATTCAGAGTGAATTATGTCATCATCCATTCCGAGGCCTCTTAGGGCAGAGTTACAGGGTGCCTGCAGGAAGTCAGGATGACGTATTCTGAAAAGCGGTTTAGCAAAGAAAAAAATCACTTTGCCATAGGCAGAACCTGTGGATATTGCTATAGGTGTCAGCGGTGTGATGGAGGTTAGTCCACAAAATAAAAGACCACAGTTGCCGTTTATCAACCAACAGGAACAGGATGCAGGATTGCACAGTGTTTAATGTAGACTTTTTATATGCATTTATGCAGAGGAATACATGCAGGATGCAGTATGAAAAGCAGTTGGTTTAAAAGCAGTGTAATAATATAATATAGCCAATAGTGGCAGTGACACAGTATTAGAACTAACCAGCGGTGGTGGTATAATGGCAATTACAGGGTCTTTACTGCAATTGGCAGCTACTGTATGGACTGGCTGCAGGGAGATACTCTAAACACCTCAACACAATCCGGAAGCCACACATTTGTCTGGGATTATGTCAGCGCTTCTCCGTCACTGCAGTGCTGAAATGTGACCATGAGACAACACGTGGAGCATTCTACTGTCCAACAATGACTTCAGCAAAGCGAAACTAAATAGAGGCCTGTCATACAGCAAAATACAACACTAGATTTACAAAGCCTATTACAGAGAGCTGAGTGTATGCGGATGTAACAATTGAACTCAAAAGCTCATTCCTATAGTTCTAGGAAACTCACTACCAAGTCAAACCGTGTAATGCTCTCTTCACCAGCTTCTTCTTTACAACACAAACTTTTTGTTTTCAGTAGAGATGAGCGGGTTCGGTTCCTCGGAATCCGAACCCGCCCGAACTTCATGTTTTTTTACACGGGTCCGAGCGACTCGGATCTTCCCGCCTTGCTCGGTTAACCCGAGCGCGCCCGAACGTCATCATGACGCTGTCGGATTCTCGCGAGGCTCGGATTCTATCGCGAGACTCGGATTCTATATAAGGAGCCGCGCGTCGCCGCCATTTTCACACGTGCATTGAGATTGATAGGGAGAGGACGTGGCTGGCGTCCTCTCCATTTAGATTAGAAGAGAGAGAGTGAGATTGAGACAGAGACACTTGATTTACTGGAGCTTAGGAGTACTAGAGAGTGCAGAGTTTACTAGTGACTGACCACTGACCAGTGACCACCAGTGCAGTTTTATTTAATATAATCCGTTCTCTGCCTGAAAAAAACGATACACAGTGACTCAGTCACATACCATATCTGTGCTCAGCCCAGTGTGCTGCATCATCTATGTATAATATCTGACTGTGCTCACACAGCTTAATTGTGGGGGAGACTGGGGAGCAGTTATAGGTTATAGCAGGAGCCAGGAGTACATACATATTATTAAAATTAAACAGTGCACACTTTTGCTGCAGGCAGGAGTGCCACTGCCAGTGTGACTGACCAGTGACCTGACCACACTGACCACCAGTATAGTATACTATATTGTGATTGCCTGAAAAAGTTAAACACTCGTCGTGTGACTTGTGTGGTGTTTTTTTTTTTATTCTATAAAAAACTCATTCTGCTGACAGACAGTGTCCAGCAGGTCCGTCATTATATAATATATACCTGTCCGGCTGCAGTAGTGATATATATATTTTATATCATTATTTATCATCCAGTCGCAGCAGACACAGTACGGTAGTTCACGGCTGTAGCTACCTCTGTGTCGGCACTCGGCAGTCCATCCATAATTGTATACCACCTACCCGTGGTTTTTTTTTTCTTTCTTCTTTATACATACTACATCTCATTATCATCCAGTCTATATTAGCAGCAGACACAGTACAGTACGGTAGTCCATGGCTGTAGCTACCTCTGTGTCGGCACTCGGCAGTCCATCCATAATTGTATACCACCTACCCGTGGTTTTTTTTTTTCTTTCTTCTTTATACATACTACATCTCATTATCATCCAGTCTATATTAGCAGCAGACACAGTACAGTACGGTAGTCCACGGCTGTAGCTACCTCTGTGTCGGCACTCGGCAGTCCGTCCATAATTGTATACCACCTACCCGTGGTTTTTTTTTCTTTCTTCTTTATACATACATACTACATCTCATTATCAACCAGTCTATATTAGCAGCAGACACAGTACAGTACGGTAGTCCACGGCTGTAGCTACCTCTGTGTCGGCACTCGGCAGTCCATCCATAATTGTATACCACCTACCCGTGGTTTTTTTTTCTTTCTTCTTTATATATACTACATCTCATTATCATCCAGTCTATATTAGCAGCAGACACAGTACAGTACGGTAGTCCACGGCTGTAGCTACCTCTGTGTCGGCACTCGGCAGTCCGTCCATAATTGTATACCACCTACCCGTGGTTTTTTTTTCTTTCTTCTGTATACATACATACTACATCTCATTATCATCCAGTCTATATTAGCAGCAGACACAGTACAGTACGGTAGTCCACGGCTGTAGCTACCTCTGTGTCGGCACTTGGCAGTCCATCCATAATTGTATACCACCTACCCGTGGTTTTTTTTTCTTTCTTCTTTATACATACTACATCTCATTATCAACCAGTCTATATTAGCAGCAGACACAGTACAGTACGGTAGTCTACGGCTGTAGCTACCTCTGTGTCGGCACTCGGCAGTCCATCCATAATTGTATACCACCTACCCGTGTTTTTTTTTTCTTTCTTCTTTATACATACATACTACATCTCATTATCATCCAGTCTATATTAGCAGCAGACACAGTACAGTACGGTAGTCCACGGCTGTAGCTACCTCTGTGTCGGCACTCGGCAGTCCAGCCATAATTGTATACCACCTACCCGTGGTTTTTTTTTCTTTCTTCTTTATACATACTACATCTCATTATCATCCAGTCTATATTAGCAGCAGACACAGTACAGTACGGTAGTCCACGGCTGTAGCTACCTCTGTGTCGGCACTCGGCAGTCAATCCATAATTGTATACCACCTACCCGTGTTTTTTTTTTCTTTCTTCTTTATACATACATACTACATCTCATTATCAACCAGTCTATATTAGCAGCAGACACAGTACAGTACGGTAGTCCACGGCTGTAGCTACCTCTGTGTCGGCACTCGGCAGTCCGTCCATAATTGTATACCACCTACCCGTGGTTTTTTTTTCTTTCTTCTTTATACATACATACTACATCTCATTATCATCCAGTCTATATTAGCAGCAGACACAGTACAGTACGGTAGTCCACGGCTGTAGCTACCTCTGTGTCGGCACTTGGCAGTCCATCCATAATTGTATACCACCTACCCGTGGTTTTTTTTTCTTTCTTCTTTATACATACTACATCTCATTATCAACCAGTCTATATTAGCAGCAGACACAGTACAGTACGGTAGTCCATGGCTGTAGCTACCTCTGTGTCGGCACTCGGCAGTCCATCCATAATTGTATACCACCTACCCGTGGTTTTTTTTTCTTTCTTCTTTATACATACATACTACATCTCATTATCATCCAGTCTATATTAGCAGCAGACACAGTACAGTACGGTAGTCCACGGCTGTAGCTACCTCTGTGTCGGCACTCGGCAGTCCATCCATAATTGTATACCACCTACCCGTGGTTTTTTTTTTCTTTCTTCTTTATACATACTACATCTCATTATCATCCAGTCTATATTAGCAGCAGACACAGTACAGTACGGTAGTCCACGGCTGTAGCTACCTCTGTGTCGGCACTCGGCAGTCCATCCATAATTGTATACCACCTACCCGTGGTTTTTTTTTCTTTCTTCTTTATACATACATACTACATCTCATTATCAACCAGTCTATATTAGCAGCAGACACAGTACAGTACGGTAGTCCACGGCTGTAGCTACCTCTGTGTCGGCACTCGGCAGTCCATCCATAATTGTATACCACCTACCCGTGGTTTTTTTTTCTTTCTTCTTTATACATACATACTACATCTCATTATCAACCAGTCTATATTAGCAGCAGACACAGTACAGTACGGTAGTCCACGGCTGTAGCTACCTCTGTGTCGGCACTCGGCAGTCCATCCATAATTGTATACCACCTACCCGTGGTTTTTTTTTCTTTCTTCTTTATACATACTACATCTCATTATCATCCAGTCTATATTAGCAGCAGACACAGTACAGTACGGTAGTCCACGGCTGTAGCTACCTCTGTCGGCACTCGGCAGTCCGTCCATAATTGTATACCACCTACCCGTGGTTTTTTTTTCTTTCTTCTTTATACATACATACTACATCTCATTATCATCCAGTCTATATTAGCAGCAGACACAGTACAGTACGGTAGTCCACGGCTGTAGCTACCTCTGTGTCGGCACTCGGCAGTCCATTCATAATTGTATACTAGTATCCATCCATCTCCATTGTTTACCTGAGGTGCCTTTTAGTTGTGCCTATTAAAATATGGAGAACAAAAATGTTGAGGTTCCAAAATTAGGGAAAGATCAAGATCCACTTCCACCTCGTGCTGAAGCTGCTGCCACTAGTCATGGCCGAGACGATGAAATGCCAGCAACGTCGTCTGCCAAGGCCGATGCCCAATGTCATAGTACAGAGCATGTCAAATCCAAAACACCAAATATCAGTAAAAAAAGGACTCCAAAACCTAAAATAAAATTGTCGGAGGAGAAGCGTAAACTTGCCAATATGCCATTTACCACACGGAGTGCAAGGAACGGCTGAGGCCCTGGCCTATGTTCATGGCTAGTGGTTCAGCTTCACATGAGGATGGAGGCACTCAGCCTCTCGCTAGAAAAATGAAAAGACTCAAGCTGGCAAAAGCAGAACGCGACCTGTCAACATCTCCTCCTTCACATTCTCCCGCAACTGGGGGTGCGAGGAAAAGGCTCAGAATTCCGAGCCCACCCGCTGGCGGTGATGCAGGGCAGTCTGGAGCGACTGCTGATGCTGACATCTGGTCCGGACTGAAGGACCTGACAACGATTACGGACATGTCGTCTACTGCAGAGGCGTCACCGGGTGTGGTGACACCCGGTGCGCACCCCTGATCTCCTGCCGCGATCGCGGCAAAAAAGGGGCGTGGTCTTGTATGTAGGGGGCGTGGCTTCGCGGGATCCCTGAATCGTCAGTCTGGGGGCGTGTCCAGCATCTCCGGAGATGCTGGGCTTCCCCCAGAGCCAGTCTCCGTCCGCTGTCGGCTCCTCTTCTGTGACAGGAGCCGTGTGCTGTAGGACACTTTCTCACTGCAGCACCTGGTTCCTGTCAGTGTGGAGGAGCTGACATTTGGTGTCACCCTCCTCCAGGCGTCACACCCGGGTGCGGGTCGCACCCCCCGCACCCGCCTTGTGACGCCACTGGTCTACTGTCACTGCATATGATTCTCTCAACATTGAAAGAATGGTGGAGGATTATATGAGTGACCGCATCCAAGTAGGCACGTCACACAGTCCGTACTTATACTGGCAGGAAAAAGAGGCAATTTGGAGGCCCTTGCACAAACTGGCTTTATTCTACCTAAGTTGCCCTCCCACAAGTGTGTACTCCGAAAGAGTGTTTAGTGCCGCCGCTCACCTTGTCAGCAATCGGCGTACGAGGTTACATCCAGAAAATGTGGAGAAGATGATGTTCATTAAAATGAATTATAATCAATTCCTCCGCGGAGACATTGACCAGCAGCAATTGCCTCCACAAAGTACACAGGGAGCTGAGATGGTGGATTCCAGTGGGGACGAATTGATAATCTGTGAGGAGGGGGATGTACACGGTGATATATCGGAGGATGATGATGAGGTGGACATCTTGCCTCTGTAGAGCCAGTTTGTGCAAGGAGAGATTAATTGCTTCTTTTTTGGGGGGGTCCAAACCAACCCGTCATATCAGTCACAGTCGTGTGGCAGACCCTGTCACTGAAATGATGGGTTGGTTAAAGTGTGCATGTCCTGTTTATACAACAAAAGGGTGGGTGGGAGGGCCCAAGGACAATTCCATCTTGCACCTCTTTTTTCTTTTATTTTTCTTTGCGTCATGTGCTGTTTGGGGAGGGTTTTTTGGAAGGGCCATCCTGCGTGACACTGCAGTGCCACTCCTAGATGGGCCCGGTGTTTGTGTCGGCCACTAGGGTCGCTTATCTTACTCACACAGTCAGCTACCTCATTGCGCCTCTTTTTTTCTTTGCGTCATGTGCTGTTTGGGGAGGGTTTTTTGGAAGGGACATCCTGCGTGACACTGCAGTGCCACTCCTAGATGGGCCCGGTGTTTGTGTCGGCCACTAGGGTCGCTTATCTTACTCACACAGTCAGCTACCTCATTGCGCCTCTTTTTTTCTTTGCGTCATGTGCTGTTTGGGGAGGGTTTTTTGGAAGGGACATCCTGCGTGACACTGCAGTGCCACTCCTAGATGGGCCCGGTGTTTGTGTCGGCCACTAGGGTCGCTTATCTTACTCACACAGTCAGCTACCTCATTGCGCCTCTTTTTTTCTTTGCGTCATGTGCTGTTTGGGGAGGGTTTTTTGGAAGGGACATCCTGCGTGACACTGCAGTGCCACTCCTAGATGGGCCCGGTGTTTGTGTCGGCCACTAGGGTCGCTTATCTTACTCACACAGTCAGCTACCTCATTGCGCCTCTTTTTTTCTTTGCGTCATGTGCTGTTTGGGGAGGGTTTTTTGGAAGGGACATCCTGCGTGACACTGCAGTGCCACTCCTAGATGGGCCCGGTGTTTGTGTCGGCCACTAGGGTAGCTTATCTTACTCACACAGTCAGCTACCTCATTGCGCCTCTTTTTTTCTTTGCGTCATGTGCTGTTTGGGGAGGGTTTTTTGGAAGGGACATCCTGCGTGACACTGCAGTGCCACTCCTAGATGGGCCCGGTGTTTGTGTCGGCCACTAGGGTCGCTTATCTTACTCACACAGTCAGCTACCTCATTGCGCCTCTTTTTTTCTTTGCGTCATGTGCTGTTTGGGGAGGGTTTTTTGGAAGGGACATCCTGCGTGACACTGCAGTGACACTCCTAGATGGGCCCGGTGTTTGTGTCGGCCACTAGGGTCGCTTATCTTACTCACACAGTCAGCTACCTCATTGCGCCTCTTTTTTTCTTTGCGTCATGTGCTGTTTGGGGAGGGTTTTTTGGAAGGGACATCCTGCGTGACACTGCAGTGCCACTCCTAGATGGGCCCGGTGTTTGTGTCGGCCACTAGGGTCGCTAATCTTACTCACACAGCTACCTCATTGCGCCTCTTTTTTTCTTTGCGTCATGTGCTGTTTGGGGAGGGTGTTTTGGAAGGGACATCCTGCGTGACACTGCAGTGCCACTCCTAGATGGGCCCGGTGTTTGTGTCGGCCACTAGGGTCGCTTATCTTACTCACACAGCGACCTCGGTGCAAATTTTAGGACTAAAAATAATATTGTGAGGTGTGAGGTATTCAGAATAGACTGAAAATGAGTGGAAATTATGGTTTTTGAGGTTAATAATACTTTGGGATCAAAATGACCCCCAAATTCTATGATTTAAGCTGTTTTTTAGGGTTTTTTGAAAAAAACACCCGAATCCAAAACACACCCGAATCCGACAAAAAAAATTCGGTGAGGTTTTGCCAAAACGCGGTCGAACCCAAAACACGGCCGCGGAACCGAACCCAAAACCAAAACACAAAACCCGAAAAATTTCAGGCGCTCATCTCTAGTTTTCAGTTGACTTCCCTATAGTAATCATTGGTTGTGGTTAGAGATGTGCAGCGGGCATTTTTCGTGTTTTGTGTTTTGGTTTTGGATTCGGGTCCACGGTCGTGTTTTTGATTCGGACGCGTTTTGGCAAAACCACCCTTTCGGGTTTTGGAGGGTGATTTTTTTTAAAAACCTCAAAAACAGCTAAAATCATAGAATTTGGGGGTAATTTTGATCCTACAGTATTTTAGTGATGTGCACCGGACATTTTTCGGGTTTTGTGTTTTGGTTTTGGATTCGGTTCCGCGGCCGTGTTTTGGATTCAGACGCGTTTTGGCAAAAAAATTTGTCGGATTCGGGTGTGTTTTGGATTCGGGTGTTTTTTTACAAAACCCCTCAAAAACAGCTTAAATCATAGAATTTGGGGGTCATTTTGATCCCATAGTATTATTAACCTCAATAACCATAATTTCCACTCATTTCCAGTCTATTCTGAACACCACACACCTCACAATATTATTTTTAGTCCTAAAATTTGCACCGAGGTCGTTGGATGACTAAGCTAAGCGACCCAAGTGGCCGACACAAACACCTGGCCCATCTAGGAGAGGCACTGCAGTGTCAGACAGGATGGCACTTTAAAAAATAGTCCCCAACAGCACATGATGCAAAGAAAAAAAGAGGTGCACCAAGGTCATTGGATGGTTAAGCTAAGTGACCCAAGTGGCCGACACAAACAACTGGCCCATCTAGGAGTGGCACTGCAGTGTCAGACAGGATGGCACTTCAAAAAATAGTCCCCAAACAGCACATGATGCAAAGAAAAAAAAGAGGTGCACCAAGGTCGCTGGATGGATAGTATACTTGACGACACAGAGGTAGGTAGAGCAGTGGACTACTGTACCGTACTGCTATATATTATATACTGGTGGTCAGCAAAATTATGCACTGTCCTCCTACTATATATATACTGCGCAAAACTTAAATGCACCACAGGTATGAATGGATAGTATACTTGACGACACAGAGGTAGGTAGAGCAGTGGACTACTGTACCGTACTGCTATATATTATATACTGGTGGTCAGCAAAATTATGCACTGTCCTCCTACTATATATATACTGCGCAAAACTTAAATGCACCACAGGTATGGAATATGGATGGAAAGTATACTTGACGACACAGAGGTGGGTAGAGCAGTGGACTACTGTACCGTACTGCTATATATTATATACTGGTGGTCAGCAAAATTATGCACTGTCCTCCTACTATATATATATACTGCGTAAAACTTAAATGCACCACAGGTATGGAATATGAATGGATAGTATACTTGACGGCACAGAGGTAGGTAGAGCAGTGGACTACTGTACCGTACTGCTATATATTATATACTGGTGGACAGCAAAATTATGCACTGTCCGCCTACTATATATATACTGCGCAAAACTTAAATGCACCACAGGTATGGATGGATAGTATACTTGATGACACAGAGGTAGGTAGAGCAGTGGACTACTGTACCGTACTGCTATATATTATATACTGGTGGTCAGCAAAATTCTGCACTGTCCTCCTACTATATATATACTGCGCAAAACTTAAATGCACCACAGGTATGGAATATGGATGGATAGTATACTTGACGACCCAGAGGTAGGTAGAGCAGTGGACTACTGTACCTTACTGCTATATATTATATGCTGGTGGTCAGCAAAATTATGCACTGTCCTCCTACTATATATATACTGCGCAAAACTTAAATGCACCACAGGTATTGATGGATAGTATACTTGACGACACAGAGGTAGGTAGAGCAGTGGACTACTGTACCGTACTGATATAGTACTGGTGGTCACTGGTCAGCAAAATTCTGCACTGTCCTCCTACTATATACTACAATGCAGCACAGATATGGAGCGTTTTTCAGGCAGAGAACGTAGATATTTTCACTTCAGCACACTGAGCACAGATATTTGCAAGCACACTGAGCACAGATATTTGCAGCACACAGCTATTTGCAGCACACTGAACACAACTGAGAGAACGCTGCACACGTCCTCTCCCTATCATCTCCAATGCACGAGTGAAAATGGCGGCGACGCGCGGCTCCTTATATAGAATACGAATCTCGCGAGAATACGACAGCGGGATGATTGTCACAATCCTGACTGTAGGTTTTATATTTGGAGACTTACCCCTGCCATCTGTCCTGGATCCTGTGTCTTTTCACTCACGGAGTTAAACAGCTTGTCAGCACTATGAGTTTGCCTGAGTTCTCTGCCTGAGAGGTAATAGTTAATTAGCTCCACCTGTGGTGATCTCCTGTGTGAGGCTGAATTCAGTAATCTGAACTTTAGGTCTAAAAGCAAGCATCCTGTGTTTTGCAGAAGCTCAGGCTTCAGTGTTCTCTCGGCCTGCTAGGCCTCATTCTACATCACAGCCTTGGCTAGAGTAGTCACATGACAGTGACTGTTCACCTGACCCAGAGTTGTTCAATCCTCTGCCAGCCTGAGACTCTCTGCATCACCTAATCCTGCTCACCAATCACCAAGGACCAGGAAGTATAAATCAGGAGGCTGAGTTAGAAACTGGGCCAGTTCCTCGTGTCACACACAGCTTTGTGTGAGTCTTCAAGCTGAGCTCTCTAAAGGTAATCTTTGTACCTAAGTTCCTGTGGAAACTCTGTTCCCTTGTTAACGTTTGGTTTACTTCTGTGTTGCCATTGATTTCACCATTTCCATGAGTCTCAATGTAAAGGCACAGCTGCAGTGGTTCGTCTTAAAGGCACAGTACTGAATTCCGTATTCTCCACTGAAAACCACAGCTGTCGTGTTTCAGTTTTACTGCTGTTGTAGTTGTGATCTCCAGAGCTCCTGTATCCCTGTGGCTTCTGTGTCTCTGCATCTCCGTGCCTCAGTACCTCCGTGCCTCAGTACCTCCGTGCCTCAGTACCTCAGTACCTCCGTGCTTCCAGCATCTCCGTGACTCAGTACCTCCGTGCTTCCAGCATCTCCGTAACTCAGTACCTCGTGCCTCAGTACCTCAGTACCTCCGTGCTTCCAGCATCTCCGTGACTCAGTACCTCCGTGCTTCCAGCATCTCCGTGACTCAGTACCTCTGTGCCTCAGTATCTCAGTACCTCCGTGCTTCCAGCATCTCCGTGACTCAGCACCTCGTGCTTCCAGTACCTCTGTGCTTTCGGCATCCCGTGCCTCAGCACCTCCGTGCTTCCAGCATCTCCGTGACTCAGTACCTCCGTGCTTTCAGCACCCCGTGCCTCAGCACCTCCGTTCCCCCCAGCATCTTTGTGCCTCCAGCACCTCGTGCCTCCAGCACCTCCGTGTTTCTACGCATCCTAGTGTCTCTACGCACCCCAGTGTCTCTACGCACCCCAGTGTCTCTTCGCACCCCAGTGTCTCTACGTACCCCAGTACCTCCAAGCACCTCAGTGCGTCCAAGCACTTCCGTGCCTCCAGTACCTCTGTGCTTTCAGCATCCCGTGCCTCAGCACCTCGTGCCTCCAGCACCTCCGTGTCTCTACGCACCCCAGTGTCTCTACGCACCCCAGTACCTCCAAGCACCTCAGTGCGTCCAAGCACTTCCGTGCCTCCAGTGCCTCTGTGCTTTCAGCATCCCGTGCCTCAGCACCTCGTGCCTCCAGCACCTCCGTGTCTCTACGCACCCCAGTGTCTCTACGCACCCCAGTACCTCCAAGCACCTCAGTGCGTCCAAGCACTTCCGTGCCTCCTAGTACCTCAGTGTCTCCAAGCGCCTCCGCGCCTCCTAGCACCTTAGTTTCTCCAAGCATCTCAGTGTCTCCAAGCTACAGTGCACTTTAGCACAGTTGTACCTGGTATCTTCACTGATTCATCAGCACCTTTCCAGTTCTGTCTTTCAGGAGAACCTAGATTCGGCCATCTCTGCTGCGGTTCCTATTCCCAGTCACCGGAAGAAACCCCGAGTTCACAACACTCCCAAACCAGGTCAGTGGTAGTATTCATATAATCCTCCAGTCGCCCGCACAGACTTCACTAACACCGGGTTCACAAAACCACAGTCATGACAATGATGATGTTCAGGCACGCTCGGGTTAACCGAGCAACGCGGGAGGATCCGAGTCTGCCTCGGACCCGTGTAAAATGTGTGAAGTTCTGGGGGGTTCGGATTCCGAGGAACCGAACCTGCTCATCATTAAGTATTATTAAGCTCAATAACCATAATTTCCACTCATTTCCAGTCTATTCTGAACACCTCACCCCTCACAATATTATTTTTAGTCCTAAAATTTGCACCAAGGTCGCTGGATGACTAAGCTAAGCGACCCAAGTGGGCAGCACAAACACCTGGCCCATCTAGGAGTGGAACTGCAGTGTCAGACAGGATGGCACTTTAAAAAAATTAGCCCCAAACATCACATGGTGCAGAGATAAATCAAATAAAAAAAGAGGTGCAAGATGGAATTGTCCTTGGGCCCTCCCATCCACCCATATGTTGTATAAACAGGACATGCACACTTTAACAAACCCATCATTTCAGCCACAGGGTCTGCCACACGACTGTGGCTGAAATGACTGGTTGGTTTGGGCCCCCACCAAAAAAGAAGCAATCAATCTCTCCTTGCACAAACTGGCTCTACAGAGGCAAGATGTCCACCTCCTCCTCATCGTCCGATTCATCACCCCTTTCACTGTGTACATCCCCCTCCTCACAGAGTATTAATTCATCCCCACTGGAATCCACCATCTCAGGTCCCTGTGTACTTTCTGGAGGCAATTGCTGGTGAATGTCTCCACGGAGGAATTGATTATAATTCATTTTAATGAACATCATCTTCTCCACATTTTCTGGAAGTAACCTCGTACGCTGAATGCTGACAAGGTGACCGGCTGCACTAAACACTCTTTCGGAGTACACACTGGAGGGGGGGCAACTTAGGTAAAATAAAGCCAGTTTGTGCAAGGGCTTCCAAATTGCCTCTTTTTCCTTCCAGTATATGTACGGACTGTCTGACGTGCCTACTTGGATGCGGTCACTCATATAATCCTCCACCATTCTTTCAATGGTGACAGAATCATATGCAGTGACAGTAGACGACATGTTAGTAATCGTTGGCAGTTCCTTCAGTCCGGACCAGATGTCAGCACTCGCACCAGACTGTCCTGCATCACCGCCAGTGGGTGGGCTCGGAATTTTAAGCCTTTTCCTCGCAGCCCCAGTTGCGGGAGAATGTGAAGAAGAAGCTGTTGACGGGTCACGTTTCGCTTGACTTGACAAGTGTCTCACCAGCAGGTCTTTGAACATGTGCAAACTTGTGTCTGCCGAAAAGAGAGATACAACGTAGGCTTTAAACCTAGGATCGAGCACGGTGGCCAAAATGTAGTGCTCTGATTTCAACAGATTGACCACCCGTGAATCCTGGTTAAGCGAATTAAGGGCTCCATTCACAAGTCCCACATGCCTACCTTCACGTGTGGCAAGTTCAAAGGGTTGCAGAACCTTACACAACGTTGAAATCAATCTCCACTGCGCTTGAGTCAGGTGCATTCCCCCTCCTTTGCCTATATCGTAGGCAGATGTATAGGCTTGAATGGCCTTTTGCTGCTCCTCCATTCTCTGAAGCATATAGAGGGTTGAATTCCACCTCGTTACCACCTCTTGCTTCAGATGATGGCGGGGCAGGTTCAGGAGTGTTTGCTGGTGCTCCAGTCTTCGGCATGAGGTGGCTGAATGCCGAAAGTGGCCCGCAATTCTTCGGGACACCGACAGCATCTCTTGCACGCCCCTGTCATTTTTTTTTTAATTCTGCACCACCAAATTCAATGTATGTGCAAAACATGGGACATGCTGGAATTTGCCCACATGTAATGCACGCACAATATTGGTGGCATTGTCCGATGTCACAAATCCCCAGGAGAGTCCAATTGGGGTAAGCCATTCTGCGATGATGTTCCTCAAGTTCCGTAAGAGGTTGTCAGCTGTGTGCCTCTTATGGAAAGCGGTGGTACAAAGCATAGCCTGCCTAGGAACGAGTTGGCGTTTGCGAGATGCTGCTACTGGTGCCGCCGCTGCTGTTCTTTCTGCGGGAGGCAATACATCTACCCAGTGGGCTGTCACAGTCATATAGTCCTGAGTCTGCCCTGCTCCACTTGTCCACATGTCCGTGGCTAAGTGGATATTGGGTACAACTGCATTTTTTAGGACACTGGTGACTCTTTTTCTGACGTCTATGTACATTCTCGGTATCGCCTGCCTAGAGAAGTGGAACCTAGATGGCACCTCAAGCAATTCTCTAATTACCTGTGAATTAACGGTGGATACCGGACACACGTTTAACACCAACACAGCTGCCAAGACCTGAGTTATCCACTTTGCAGCAGGATGACTGCTGTGATAGTTCATCTTCCTCGCAAAGGACTGTTGGACAGTCAATTGCTTACTGGAAGTAGTACAAGTGGTCTTCCGACTTCCCCTCTGGGATGACGATCGACTCCCAGCAGCAACAATAGTAGCGCCAGCAGCAGTAGGCGTTACACTCAAGGATCCATCGGAGGAATCCCAGTTAGGAGAGGACTCGTCAGACTTGCCAGTGACATGGCCTGCAGGACTATTGGTGTTCCTGTCTAAGGAGGAAATTGACACTGAGGGAGTTGGTGGTGTGGTTTCCAGGAGCTTGGGTACAAGAGGAAGGGATTTAGTTGTCAGTGGACTGCTTCCGCTGTCACCCAAAGTTTTTGAACTTGTCAATGACTTCTGATGAATGCGCTCCAGGTGACGTATAAGGGAGGATATTCCTAGGTGGTTAACGTCCTTACCCCTACTTATTACAGCTTGACAAAGGCAACACACGGCTTGACACCTGTTGTCCGCATTTCTGTTAAAATAATTCCACACCGAAGAGGTGATTTTTTTTTGTCATTTGACCAGGCGTGTCAATGGACATATTCATCCCACGGACAACAGGTGTCTCCCCGGGTGCCTGACTTAAACAAACCACCTCACCATCAGAATCCTCCTTGTCAATTTTCTCCTCAGCGCCAGCAACACCCATATCCTCATCCTGGTGTACTTCAACAGTGACATCTTCAATTTGACTATCAGGAACTGAACTGTGGGTGCTCCTTCCAGCACTTGCAGAGGGCGTGCAAATGGTGGAAGGCGCCACCTCTTCCCGTCCAGTGTTGGGAAGGTCAGGCATCGCAACCGACACAATTGGACTCTCCTTGGGGATTTGTGATTTAGAAGAACGCACAGTTCTTTGCTGTGCTTTTGCCAGCTTAAGTCTTTTCATTTTTCTAGTGGGAGGATGAGTGCTTCTATCCTCATGTGAAGCTGGACCATTAGCCATGAACATAGGCCAGGGCCTCAGCCGTTCCTTGCCACTCCGTGTCGTAAATGGCATATTGGCAAGTTTGCGCTTCTCCTCAGATGCTTTTAATTTAGATTTTTGGGTCATTTTACTGAACTTTTATTTCTCATACGTCCTAGAGCATGCTGGGGACTCCAAAAGGACCATGGGGTATAGACGGGATCCGCAGGAGACATGGGCACTTTAAGACTTTAAAAGGGGTGTGAACTGGCTCCTCCCTCTATGCCCCTCCTCCAGACTCCAGTTAGATTCTGTGCCCAGAGAGACTGGTCACACACTGAGGAGCTCTCCTGAGTTTCTCGGAAAAGACTTTATGTTAGGTTTATTATTTTCAGGGAGCACTGCTGGCAACAGGCTCCCTGCTTCGTGGGACTGAGGGGAGAGAAGCAGACCTACTTCTGTGAGTTTAAAGACTCTGCTTCTTAGGCAGAGCCGGCCCTAACCAATATGATGCCCTAGGCAAGATTTTGGCTGGTGCCCCCTAGCACCACCGCTGGTTCTGCCTCTGACCTTGCACCTTTTTCCCAGCACCATCACCCCTCACCCATAGCAGTCCTTGTACCCCCTATATTTTAAATAGGAACAGTTCGCACATTTGATGCACAGCCCAAAAAGGGGCATCTTCTTGCTGGGAAGGGACATGGCCACACAATAGTAACCCCAATTTCCAATTACGCCACACAGTACTGCAACTTTATTTACATTTTATCTTGCGATAGTGTCCATAATTCATATTACATCCCACAGTAGTATCACTTTACCTTATAAACGTTACTCCTCACAGTAGAGCCCCTTATTCACATTACATCACACTGAATTGCTCCTTATTCACATTACAACACACCCTATCGCTCATTATTCACATTAGATGACACAGTAGTGCCCTTTCTATTTGCAACGCCACATAGTAGAGCACCTTATACACATGCCACACATTAGTAATGCATTTATACACATAATGCCACACAGTAATGCCCCTTACACATATGAGACACATTAATGTCCTTATAAACATAATGCACCTTACACATTATGACAACCTTTATTAATGCCCTTTTACACATAATGTCCCTTACACATATGCCGCACATTATTAATGCTCTTATACACATAATGACACACATAGTGCCCCCTACACATTTGCTGCACATTATTAGTGCCCCTATACACATAATGACATATATACAGTAGTACCCTGTTACACATATGCCGCACATTATTAATGCCCTTATACACATAATGACACACATAGTGCCCCTTTACACATATGTTGCACATTATTAATGCATTTTTACATGACACACATAATGCTCCTTACACATATTCTGAACACTACTGCACAACCAACCCACTCACATGCACACAGCACTCACACTTCCACTAACACTGTGACCTCTGCCTCTGCTTGGATACAGATGTGTCCTCACAAATCTTGCATCAATGCTAACGTCGGGCACTTTTTTTTAATGAAAATGCATCTTATTTGCATTGCTATGTGGCTAGGATGCACAAGCAGCTTCTGCTGATTAAACTGATATGCAGCATGCCAATATACTGTGTGAGACTGTGGCTGTATCTGCATATGAAATGCTACATACAGAATATAGGCATGTCGCATATCATTTTAATCAGCAGAAGCTGATGATGCCCCTAGGCATATCAAATGCCCTAGGCAATTGCCTAGTTTGCCTATGCCTATGGCCGACTCTGTTCTTAGGCTACTGGACACCATTAGCTCCAGAGGGTCTGATCACTTGGTATAGCCTAGCTGCTCGTTCCCGGAGCCGCGCCGTCGTCCCCCTCACAGAGCCAGAAGAATGAAGCCGGGTGAGTAACCGAAGTACAGAAGACTTCAGTAAAGCTGGCAGAAGACTTCAGTCTAAGATGTACCGCGCAGCGGTCGCGATACGCGCCATTGCTCCCACACACAAGCGGCACTACAAGGGTGCAGGGCGCGGGGGGGGGAGGCGCCCTGGGCAGCAATAAAACCTCAATATTAAGCCTGGCATAAGAGGTATACAGTGCATAGGCACTGTATACAGACCCCCGCCAGTATAAATAGCTAGAAAATAGCGGGGCTGAATCGCGCCATTGAGGGGGCGTTGCTTCACCCTCATAGCTCCAACCAGCGCCATTTTTTCCTCGGAAACGCTGGCTCTGCCAAAAACACTGCTGAACAAGATCACAGTGAAAAAAAGGAGGGGGCACAGTGGTTTAGTGCAATACAGGTTAAAAAAGCACAATGGGGGTAATTCTGAGTTGATCGCAGCTTCAAGTTTGTTAGCAATTGGGCAAAACCAAGTGCACTGCAGGGGAGGCAGATGTAACATGTGCAGAGAGAGATAGATTTGGGTGGGGTGTGTTCAATCTGCAATCTATATTGCAGTGTAAAAATAAAGCAGCCAGTATTTACCCTGCATAGAAACAAAATAACCCACCCAAATCTAACTCTCTCTGCAAATGTTATATCTGCCCCCCCTGCAGTGCACATGGTTTTGCCCAACTGCTAAAAAATGTCCTGCTGCGATCAACTTGGAATTACCCCCAATATGTGTTGAGCAAAAGTGCTGGAGAGCGTTTTTTTGTGTTTCCCTGACACAAAATAGTCAGTGTAATGTCGGTGGGTGGTTGCTACATGTGTGTCGGTATGTAGTAGGCTGAGTACTCTGCCACATACGGCTATGGGAATGTCTCAGTCGGCACCGCCGACTCCTGATGGTACTTGGTTCATGTAAATGTGTGTCAACATGTCAGTAAATGTATGTTTTTTCCAAGGAGAAAACTATACGGGAGACACAGACATGTGTAGGTGATCCTGTCGGCACCAACAAATCTGACTGGGTAAACACATTGACATGGTAATGTAATGCATTTCAATGCCTATATATATATATATATATGTATGTATGGTACGTTTGCATAGATCTGTGGCTAGATCACAGACGTAGTAAGGGTAATACTAATATTAATATATATAGATTTCCCTCAGACCCCTCGGGGTCACATAAATGTTATTTTGCCCAGAAACTACTCCCTGGATACTATTTCTTATGTCGACCATAAGTTTTCCTGATTAGATCCACAATATCAGCATTCAGTACATGTTTCATACACATTCAAAACGTATTAACGTCACTAGGGACCCTGCTGTTCCGGACAAAAATATATATATGAGATATATATTTATATATATATATATATATATATATACATATATATATTTATAGATATATGTGTGTATATGTGTATTTAAATGTGCATAATTATGTTTACATTTATAATGAATGCTGAAGTAAAGTTGTTCCTTTTCATGTGCTGGTCGCTCTGTTGAAAAAACTCTAGGTCAGCCGTGACAAGATGGTTCAAATCCTCACGAGGAGGCCAAGTGTTTATTATTTTCCCGCCGTGGGTAGAATAAAGTGAGAGTCAACCACTGTCTTGCACGGGGCCCTGTCACAGAGGATCGTATACAGGAAGCTAAGTGATATTTTCATTATATACGTTGATTATACTTACATGACATGCAAATGGGGGAGTATTTGTATTCAGAAATTATCGGTTACCCTGTCGTCCGATATAATTACCCTGGGGAGAGATGGGATACTCCTTAAGTTGGGTCATATCTAGAACATTGTAGCATACTACCGTGCGACTACAAGGAATATGGAACTCTTGGGTTCGCGAGCCAAGTCCATGGCGGTCTCGGCTAGGAGGGCGTTGTGGATTAACCAAAGGGATGCTAATGCTGACTCCGAGAAGGAGTGGAGCCCCTTCCCTATGAAGGTGAAGCCTGGTTTGCTGATGAATTGGTTAATGTGCTCGCCTCAGGTGACACTGGTTGGTCTACCTTCTTGCCCTAGGTTCCCTCACTACGGCTGGTGACGCATTATTGTAGGATGCAGTCATTTCGACTGAATAGATAAGGATTCCCCTTTCTTTGCAGGTAAAGGAAGGTAAAGAGAGGAAGGAGGTCAGCTGCCTTTTTTCAACAGGAGCAGAAATCATCCTATGTTTTCTGCCGCATCCACCGCAGGACGGTGGGTCTATCTTGCGGGAACCCACACCGGTGGGACCACGTCTAAAACTCTTCAGTCAGCCCTGGAAAGGACATGGACCAGTGAGTTGAGGCTAGAGTCCCTGGTGGGACATACGGGAGTTTTTTCCAGACGTTTCCCCTCACTGAATTTTTTTCAAATAGACCTTACCGATTCTCCTTTGGACAGGGAGGTAGTATGTGGCGCATTACAAGAGTTGTGTCAGGATCAGGTCTTTGTCCTGCTGTCCCGGTCACACAAAAAAAAGAAAAAAAAGGGAAGAAGCTATTTTTCAAGCTTTTTCGTGCTTCCGAGGCCAGACGGCTCGGTCAGACAAAATCCTATACCTGAAATCTAAAATTTCCTTCTTAAAATCCATGAGGGAATCTCTCATGACAGGTTTCTCTACTCTGAACAAGGAGAAAGGAGGTCTAATTGCAGTTTTCTGTCGCATTAGACTTTCCTGAGGATTGTGATTCAGGATTGTCGTTACCATTTCACCAGAGTGATGACGGTAGGATAGGTTTCCTCCGATAGTAAGGAGACAGAAGTATTCTGTACTGGATCGCTCTCCAGATTACGGAGAGTTCAAGAAGCCAGTTGGTGAAAAACGTTGTTTTCCCCCTGACAGTTCTTCGATAGCAGAACTTGCCGGAATCCCTGTTGGTCCCAACAACGCGGTGGTCGACTTGG
The DNA here is from genome assembly GCF_028390025.1 of Pseudophryne corroboree. Taxonomy (NCBI): domain Eukaryota; kingdom Metazoa; phylum Chordata; class Amphibia; order Anura; family Myobatrachidae; genus Pseudophryne; species Pseudophryne corroboree. The sequence continues at coordinate 755,731,474 of NC_086449.1, forward strand.
AAAATATTATTTTCTTCCCAAAAAAAAAAAAAAACCTCTGAGGTTTCAGAGGCTGGTCGGACTTGCAACAGGGTCAATCCAAATACATTCAGTTATTGGATAAGAGGGTTGCGGCCTTCGAGGCCATTCAGTGGGCAGCTTACATGCCAGAGTGTTAGTGGGACCTGTTGAACAAGTGGTCCGGTTCCCACTAGAGATATTCATGGTTTCAAGACCAGAATATCACTCCTGTGGTAGCGGCGCAATTCACGCCGAGGGCAAGTGTCAAGTTAGGATACTTGTCACCACGTTAACGGCCTAGAGTTAAGTGCCGTTTATAGCGGTTTTCTACAAACAAAAAACGGAGAAGAAATGGCAGAAGCCAGAAAGACTTGCCGCTGGGCGACGAAAACAATGACGTGCTCTGTCAGCGACGTTCGTTCTGTGAGTGGACAACTGGGAAGCAGACTTCCTCGGCGGACACGTTCTCCATCCAGGATAGTGGAGTCTTCATCAAGCGGTTTTCACAGAAGTGGCAAGTTTGGGGAATTCCACAAATAGACAAGATGGCGTCTCGCCTCGACAAGAAACTTCAGAGATATTGGTCCAGGTCGAGGGTCCCTCAAGCAATAGCGGTGGACGCCCTAGTGACACCGTGGGTGTGTTCGGTCGGTCTAGGTGTTCCCTCCTCTTCCACTCTTTCCAAAAGATGCTAAAAGATCATATGAAGAACAAAGGTTCAGGTGATCCTCATTCTTCCAGACTGGTCAAGGAGTGCTGGTATCCGGATCTTCAGGAATTACTCATAGGAGATCCCTGTTTTTTTTCCTCTACGAGAGGATCTGTTATGGCAGGGGCCGTGTGTGTTCCAAGACTTACCGTGATTTCCATTGACGGCTTGGAGGTGGATCGCCGGATCCCAACCCGAAGGGATATTCCCAGTGAAGTCATCCCTACTCTTCTTCAGGCAGAACAGAAGTAACGTTAAAACATTACCGCCATTTTTGGAGAAAGCCTGTGTCTTGGTGTGAATCCAAGAAAGTTCCTACGGAAGAATTCCAGTTGGGTCGTTTTCTAAATTATTTTCTTACAAGATCGTGTGGATGCGGGTCTTAAGTTGGGCTCGATTAGGGTTCAGTTTTCAGCCTTATCGAGTTTCTTCCAAAAACAATTGGCCTCCTTTCCAGAGGTTCAAATTTTCGTAGAAGGAGTGTTACACATCCACCCTCCATTGTGCCCTGTGGCACCATGGGATCTTAACGTGGTGTTGCAGTTCCTGCAATCTCATTGGTTGAACTTTTTCAATAAGGTTGAGTGGAAATTCCTCACTTGGAAAGTGGTTATGCGGTTGGCTTTGGCATCCGCTAGGAGGGTGTCTGAATTGGCGTTTTTGTCTCACAAGAGCCCTGTTTGATCTTCCATGAAGATAGAGCAGAGTTGGGAACTCGTCAGCATTGTCTGCCAAAAGTAGTTTCAGCATTTCACATGAACCAATTCTATTGTGGTGCCGGTGGCTACCGACGCCTAGGCGACGTCGAGGTATCTCTATGTGGTATAAGTTTTGAAAATCTATGTTGCCAGAATGGCTCAGATTAAGAAAACAGACGCTCTGTTTGTCCTGTATGCTCCCAACAAGATTGGGGTTCCTGATTCCAAGCAGACTATTGCACTCTGGATCTGTGATACGTTTCAGCAGGCACATTCTACGGCTGGATTGCCGTTACCGAAACCAGTGAAGGCCCATTCTACCAGAAAGGGGGGCGCGTTATGGGTGGCTACCCGAGGGGTTTTGGTATTACTGTTTTGCCAAGAGGCTACTTGGTCGGGTTAAAACATCTTTGAGAGGGTTACAAGTTTGATACCCTGACTGATGAGGACCTCATGTTTGGTCAATCGGTGCTGCAGAGTCATCCGCACTCTCCCGCCCGTTCTGGAGCTTTGGTATAAACCCCATGGTCCTTTTGGAGTCCCCAGCATCCTCTAGGACGTATGAGAAAATAGGATTTTAATACCTACGGTAAATCCTTTTCTCTTAGTCCGTAGAGGATGCTGGGCACCCATCCCAGTGCGTACTGTACCTGCAGTTATTAAGTTTGGTTACACACATGCTGTGTTACTTTTCCGTCAGCCTGTGGCTGACGTTATTCATGCCGTGGCAGGCGTTATGCTATTATTGTTTTTGTTTACACAAAGGTTGTGTTACGTTTTCTGGCAGCATATTGCTGCATATTATGGAATAAAAAGAAAAGGATATACCAGCGCTGGCTGTTTTGTCAATAATGAACAATTAGGCTTATATTAATACATATGACATTTAATAAAAGTTGTAAACATTAAAAACACATTATGCAACAATTCATGGTTTTTAAAAAAAAAAGCCACTGGTGGCAAAGAAACTATTATGTTGGATTAAACCACAGTCTCACAGTAATGTGTAATCAGTATTGGTCTTTACCAGATTAGTTGGTGGGGAAAATAGTCCCTTATTCTTACTGACTGTAATGTCCTTAGATAGGAAAGGATCCAATTTCCAGAAAAGAACTAGGACCTTTGGGAGATAGCACTCTCCTAGTTTAATCAGCTGGAATATCCTTTATGTGCTGATTAGAGATGAGCGGGTTCGGTTTCTCTGAATCCGAACCCGCCAGAACTTCATGTTTTTTTTCACGGGTCCGAGCGACTCGGATCTTCCCGCCTTGCTCGGTTAACCCGAGCGCGCCCGAACGTCATCATGACGCTGTCGGATTCTCGCGAGGCTCGGATTCTATCGCGAGACTCGGATTCTATATAAGGAGCCGCGCGTCGCCGCCATTTTCACACGTGCATTGAGATTGATAGGGAGAGGACGTGGCTGGCGTCCTCTCCGTTTAGACACTTGATTTACTAATTTTGGGGAGCATTAGGAGTACTCAGTAGTGTACAGTGCAGAGTTTTGCTGATAGTGACCAGTGACCACCACTTTTATTTATAATCCGTTCTCTGCCTGAAAAAAGCGATACACAGCACACAGTGACTCAGTCACATACATACCATATCTGTGTGCACTGCTCAGGCTCAGGCCAGTGTGCTGCATCATCTATATATATTATATATCTGTCTGACTGCTCAGCTCACACAGCTTATAATTGTGGGGGAGACTGGGGAGCACTACTGCAGTGCCAGTTATAGGTTATAGCAGGAGCCAGGAGTACATAATATTATATTAAAATTAAACAGTGCACACTTTTGCTGCAGGAGTGCCACTGCCAGTGTGACTAGTGACCAGTGACCTGACCACCAGTATATAATATTAGTAGTATACTATCTCTTTATCAACCAGTCTATATTAGCAGCAGACACAGTACAGTGCGGTAGTTCACGGCTGTGGCTACCTCTGTGTCGGCACTCGGCAGCCCGTCCATAATTGTATATACCAGTGACCTAACCGTGGTTTTTTTTTCTTTCTTTATACATACATACTAGTTACGAGTATACTATCTCTTTATCAACCAGTCTATATATTAGCAGCAGACACAGTACAGTGCGGTAGTTCACGGCTGTGGCTACCTCTGTGTCGGCACTCGGCAGCCCGTCCATAATTGTATATACCAGTGACCTAACCGTGGTTTTTTTTTCTTTCTTTATACATACATACTAGTTACGAGTATACTATCTCTTTATCAACCAGTCTATATATTAGCAGCAGACACAGTACAGTGCGGTAGTTCACGGCTGTGGCTACCTCTGTGTCGGCACTCGGCAGCCCGTCCATAATTGTATATACCACCTAACCGTGGTTTTTTTTTCTTTCTTTATACATACATACTAGTTACGAGTATACTATCTCTTTATCAACCAGTCTATATATTAGCAGCAGACACAGTACAGTGCGGTAGTTCACGGCTGTGGCTACCTCTGTGTCGGCACTCGGCAGCCCGTCCATAATTGTATATACCAGTGACCTAACCGTGGTTTTTTTTTCTTTCTTTATACATACATACTAGTTACGAGTATACTATCTCTTTATCAACCAGTCTATATATTAGCAGCAGACACAGTACAGTGCGGTAGTTCACGGCTGTGGCTACCTCTGTGTCGGCACTCGGCAGCCCGTCCATAATTGTATATACCACCTAACCGTGGTTTTTTTTTCTTTCTTTATACATACATACTAGTTACGAGTATACTATCTCTTTATCAACCAGTCTATATATTAGCAGCAGACACAGTACAGTGCGGTAGTTCACGGCTGTGGCTACCTCTGTGTCGGCACTCGGCAGCCCGTCCATAATTGTATATACCACCTAACCGTGGTTTTTTTTTCTTTCTTTATACATACATACTAGTTACGAGTATACTATCTCTTTATCAACCAGTCTATATATTAGCAGCAGACACAGTACAGTGCGGTAGTTCACGGCTGTGGCTACCTCTGTGTCGGCACTCGGCAGCCCGTCCATAATTGTATATACCACCTAACCGTGGTTTTTTTTTCTTTCTTTATACATACATACTAGTTACGAGTATACTATCTCTTTATCAACCAGTCTATATATTAGCAGCAGACACAGTACAGTGCGGTAGTTCACGGCTGTGGCTACCTCTGTGTCGGCACTCGGCAGCCCGTCCATAATTGTATATACCACCTAACCGTGGTTTTTTTTTCTTTCTTTATACATACATACTAGTTACGAGTATACTATCTCTTTATCAACCAGTCTATATATTAGCAGCAGACACAGTACAGTGCGGTAGTTCACGGCTGTGGCTACCTCTGTGTCGGCACTCGGCAGCCCGTCCATAATTGTATATACCACCTAACCGTGGTTTTTTTTTCTTTCTTTATACATACATACTAGTTACGAGTATACTATCTCTTTATCAACCAGTCTATATATTAGCAGCAGACACAGTACAGTGCGGTAGTTCACGGCTGTGGCTACCTCTGTGTCGGCACTCGGCAGCCCGTCCATAATTGTATACTAGTATCCAATCCATCCATCTCCATTGTTTACCTGAGGTGCCTTTTAGTTGTGCCTATTAAAATATGGAGAACAAAAATGTTGAGGTTCCAAAATTAGGGAAAGATCAAGATCCACTTCCACCTCGTGCTGAAGCTGCTGCCACTAGTCATGGCCGAGACGATGAAATGCCAGCAACGTCGTCTGCCAAGGCCGATGCCCAATGGCATAGTACAGAGCATGTCAAAACCAAAACACCAAATATCAGTAAAAAAAGGACTCCAAAACCTAAAATAAAATTGTCGGAGGAGAAGCGTAAACTTGCCAATATGCCATTTACCACACGGAGTGGCAAGGAACGGCTGAGGCCCTGGCCTATGTTCATGGCTAGTGGTTCAGCTTCACATGAGGATGGAAGCACTCAGCCTCTCGCTAGAAAACTGAAAAGACTCAAGCTGGCAAAAGCACCGCAAAGAACTGTGCGTTCTTTGAAATCCCAAATCCACAAGGAGAGTCCAATTGTGTCGGTTGCGATGCCTGACCTTCCCAACACTGGACGTGAAGAGCATGCGCCTTCCACCATTTGCACGCCCCCTGCAAGTGCTGGAAGGAGCACCCGCAGTCCAGTTCCTGATAGTCAGATTGAAGATGTCAGTGTTGAAGTACACCAGGATGAGGAGGATATGGGTGTTGCTGGCGCTGGGGAGGAAATTGACCAGGAGGATTCTGATGGTGAGGTGGTTTGTTTAAGTCAGGCACCCGGGGAGACACCTGTTGTCCGTGGGAGGAATATGGCCGTTGACATGCCAGGTGAAAATACCAAAAAAATCAGCTCTTCGGTGTGGAGGTATTTCACCAGAAATGCGGACAACAGGTGTCAAGCCGTGTGTTCCCTTTGTCAAGCTGTAATAAGTAGGGGTAAGGACGTTAACCACCTCGGAACATCCTCCCTTATACGTCACCTGCAGCGCATTCATAATAAGTCAGTGACAAGTTCAAAAACTTTGGGTGACAGCGGAAGCAGTCCACTGACCAGTAAATCCCTTCCTCTTGTAACCAAGCTCACGCAAACCACCCCACCAACTCCCTCAGTGTCAATTTCCTCCTTCCCCAGGAATGCCAATAGTCCTGCAGGCCATGTCACTGGCAAGTCTGACGAGTCCTCTCCTGCCTGGGATTCCTCCGATGCATCCTTGCGTGTAACGCCTACTGCTGCTGGCGCTGCTGTTGTTGCCGCTGGGAGTCGATGGTCATCCCAGAGGGGAAGTCGTAAGCCCACTTGTACTACTTCCAGTAAGCAATTGACTGTTCAACAGTCCTTTGCGAGGAAGATGAAATATCACAGCTGTCATCCTACTGCAAAGCGGATAACTGAGTCCTTGACAACTATGTTGGTGTTAGACGTGCGTCCGGTATCCGCCGTTAGTTCACAGGGAACTAGACAATTTATTGAGGCAGTGTGCCCCCGTTACCAAATACCATCTAGGTTCCACTTCTCTAGGCAGGCGATACCGAGAATGTACACGGACGTCAGAAAAAGACTCACCAGTCTCCTAAAAAATGCAGTTGTACCCAATGTCCACTTAACCACGGACATGTGGACAAGTGGAGCAGGGCAGGGTCAGGACTATATGACTGTGACAGCCCACTGGGTAGATGTATGGACTCCCGCCGCAAGAACAGCAGCGGCGGCACCAGTAGCAGCATCTCGCAAACGCCAACTCTTTCCTAGGCAGGCTACGCTTTGTATCACCGCTTTCCAGAATACGCACACAGCTGAAAACCTCTTACGGCAACTGAGGAAGATCATCGCGGAATGGCTTACCCCAATTGGACTCTCCTGTGGATTTGTGGCATCGGACAACGCCAGCAATATTGTGTGTGCATTAAATATGGGCAAATTCCAGCACGTCCCATGTTTTGCACATACCTTGAATTTGGTGGTGCAGAATTTTTTTAAAAACGACAGGGGCGTGCAAGAGATGCTGTCGGTGGCCAGAAAAATTGCGGGACACTTTCGGCGTACAGGCACCACGTACAGAAGACTGGAGCACCACCAAAAACTACTGAACCTGCCCTGCCATCATCTGAAGCAAGAAGTGGTAACGAGGTGGAATTCAACCCTCTATATGCTTCAGAGGTTGGAGGAGCAGCAAAAGGCCATTCAAGCCTATACAATTGAGCACGATATAGGAGATGGAATGCACCTGTCTCAAGTGCAGTGGAGAATGATTTCAACGTTGTGCAAGGTTCTGATGCCCTTTGAACTTGCCACACGTGAAGTCAGTTCAGACACTGCCAGCCTGAGTCAGGTCATTCCCCTCATCAGGCTTTTGCAGAAGAAGCTGGAGGCATTGAAGGAGGAGCTAAAAGGGAGCGATTCCGCTAGGCATGTGGGACTTGTGGATGCAGCCCTTAATTCGCTTAACAAGGATTCACGGGTGGTCAATCTGTTGAAATCAGAGCACTACATTTTGGCCACCGTGCTCGATCCTAGATTTAAAGCCTACCTTGGATCTCTCTTTCTGGCAGACACAGGTCTGCTGGGGTTGAAAGACCTGCTGGTGACAAAATTGTCAAGTCAAGCGGAACGCGACCTGTCAACATCTCCTCCTTCACATTCTCCCGCAACTGGGGGTGCGAGGAAAAGGCTCAGAATTCCGAGCCCACCCGCTGGCGGTGATGCAGGGCAGTCTGGAGCGACTGCTGATGCTGACATCTGGTCCGGACTGAAGGACCTGACAACGATTACGGACATGTCGTCTACTGTCACTGCATATGATTCTCTCAACATTGATAGAATGGTGGAGGATTATATGAGTGACCGCATCCAAGTAGGCACGTCACACAGTCCGTACTTATACTGGCAGGAAAAAGAGGCAATTTGGAGGCCCTTGCACAAACTGGCTTTATTCTACCTAAGTTGCCCTCCCACAAGTGTGTACTCCGAAAGAGTGTTTAGTGCCGCCGCTCACCTTGTCAGCAATCGGCGTACGAGGTTACATCCAGAAAATGTGGAGAAGATGATGTTCATTAAAATGAATTATAATCAATTCCTCCGCGGAGACATTGACCAGCAGCAATTGCCTCCACAAAGTACACAGGGAGCTGAGATGGTGGATTCCAGTGGGGACGAATTGATAATCTGTGAGGAGGGGGATGTACACGGTGATATATCGGAGGGTGAAGATGAGGTGGACATCTTGCCTCTGTAGAGCCAGTTTGTGCGAGGAGAGATTAATTGCTTCTTTTTTGGGGGGGGTCCAAACCAACCCGTCATATCAGTCACAGTCGTGTGGCAGACCCTGTCACTGAAATGATGGGTTGGTTAAAGTGTGCATGTCCTGTTTTGTTTATACAACATAAGGGTGGGTGGGAGGGCCCAAGGACAATTCCATCTTGCACCTCTTTTTTCTTTTCTTTTTCTTTGCATCATGTGCTGATTGGGGAGGGTTTTTTGGAAGGGACATCCTGCGTGACACTGCAGTGCCACTCCTAGATGGGCCCGGTGTTTGTGTCGGCCACTAGGGTCGCTAATCTTACTCACACAGCTACCTCATTGCGCCTCTTTTTTTCTTTGCGTCATGTGCTGTTTGGGGAGGGTTTTTTGGAAGGGACATCCTGCGTGACACTGCAGTGCCACTCCTAGATGTGCCCGGTGTTTGTGTCGGCCACTAGGGTCGCTAATCTTACTCACACAGCTACCTCATTGCGCCTCTTTTTTTCTTTGCGTCATGTGCTGTTTGGGGAGGGTTTTTTGGAAGGGACATCCTGCGTGACACTGCAGTGACACTCCTACATGGGCCCGGTGTTTGTGTCGGCCACTAGGGTCGCTAATCTTGCTCACACAGCTACCTCATTGCGCCTCTTTTTTTCTTTGCGTCATGTGCTGTTTGGGGAGGGTTTTTTGGAAGGGACATCCTGCGTGACACTGCAGTGCCACTCCTAGATGGGCCCGGTGTTTGTGTCGGCCACTAGGGTCGCTAATCTTACTCACACAGCTACCTCATTGCGCCTCTTTTTTTCTTTGCGTCATGTGCTGTTTGGGGAGGGTTTTTTGGAAGGGACATCCTGCGTGACACTGCAGTGCCACTCCTAGATGGGCCCGGTGTTTGTGTCGGCCACTAGGGTCGCTAATCTTACTCACACAGCTACCTCATTGCGCCTCTTTTTTTCTTTGCGTCATGTGCTGTTTGGGGAGGGTTTTTTGGAAGGGACATCCTGCGTGACACTGCAGTGCCACTCCTAGATGGGCCCGGTGTTTGTGTCGGCCACTAGGGTCGCTAATCTTACTCACACAGTCAGCTACCTCATTGCGCCTCTTTTTTTCTTTGCGTCATGTGCTGTTTGGGGAGGGTTTTTTGGAAGGGCCATCCTGCGTGACACTGCAGTGCCACTCCTAGATGGGCCCGGTGTTTGTGTCGGCCACTAGGGTCGCTAATCTTACTCACACAGCTACCTCATTGCGCCTCTTTTTTTCTTTGCGTCATGTGCTGTTTGGGGAGGGTTTTTTGGAAGGGCCATCCTGCGTGACACTGCAGTGCCACTCCTAGATGGGCCCGGTGTTTGTGTCGGCCACTAGGGTCGCTAATCTTACTCACACAGCTACCTCATTGCGCCTCTTTTTTTCTTTGCGTCATGTGCTGTTTGGGGAGGGTTTTTTGGAAGGGACATCCTGCGTGACACTGCAGTGCCACTCCTAGATGGGCCCGGTGTTTGTGTCGGCCACTAGGGTCGCTTATCTTACTCACACAGCGACCTCGGTGCAAATTTTAGGACTAAAAATAATATTGTGAGGTGTGAGGTATTCAGAATAGACTGAAAATGAGTGTAAATTATGGTTTTTGAGGTTAATAATACTTTGGGATCAAAATGACCCCCAAATTCTATGATTTAAGCTGTTTTTTAGTGTTTTTGGAAAAAAACACCCGAATCCAAAACACACCCGAATCCGACAAAAATAATTCGGTGAGGTTTTGCCAAAACGCGTTCGAACCCAAAACACGGCCGCGGAACCGAACCCAAAACCAAAACACAAAACCCGAAAAATTTCAGGCGCTCATCTCTAGTGCTGATGCGGTGATAGGATAAATACAGGTAGGAATAGGCAGTCCCTTGATCTCCTCAGCTGGGATGTCCTTTAATGCTGGGAATGGGTCCTACTTGTAAATAAATGTATAGAGATCTTTGAGAGATAGCACTCTCCTGGTCTATCAGCTGGGGTGTCCTTTAAAGTGCTGATGCAATGGTGAAGTGGCAAGTGATGAAATACTTACCCTTTTTCCCCTCCTTTTTTTATTGCTGCATATTGTTCATCCCGTCAGCTGGTGTTCTGTTGAATGCCACGTTCTGCGGCATGCTGGAGGTGTGAGCTGGTTTGACGCTCACCGGGTTTAAATGATAAATTCTTTCCTCGAAATGTTCGTCTCCCTGGGCACAGTTCTATAACTGGAGTCTGGAGGAGGGGCATAGAGGGAGGAGCCAGTTCACACCCATTTTAAAGTCTTAAAGTGCCCATGTCTCCTGCGGATCCCGTCTATACCCCATGGTCCTTTGGGAGTCCCCAGCATCCTCTTCGGACTAAGAGAAAAGGATTTACCGGTAGGTATTAAAATCCTATTTTTTGGGATTTTACATGCTGTCTACTATGACATTGGGCATCGGCCTTGGCAGACGACGTTGATGGCATTTCATTGTCTCGGCCATGACTAGAGGCAGCAGCTTCAGCACGAGGTGGAAGTGGATCTTGATCTTTCCCTATTTTACCCTCCACATTTTTGTTCTCCATTTTTTAATATGTGGAATTATATGCCAGTAATATATCAATAGCAATGGCCTACTGTACTGTACTATATATGTATACTGCTGGTCACCAAAATGCTGCACTGGCCTACTATATACTGCTCACAATAATGCAGCACAGAGATAGTATACTTGACACAGAGCTGCAAGGTACAGCAATGGCCTACTGTACTGTACTATATATGTATACTGCCGGTCACCAAAATGCTGCACTGTCCTACTATATACTACTCACAATAATGCAGCACAGAGATAGTATACTTGACACAGAGCTGCAAGATACAACAATGGCCTACTGTACTGTACTATATATGTGTACTGCTGGTCACCAAAATGCTGCACTGTCTTACTACATACTGCTCACAATAATGCAGCACAGAGATAGTATACTTGACACAGAGCTGCAAGATACAGCAATGGCCTTCTGTACTGTACTATATATGTATACTGCTGGTCACCAAAATGCTGCACTGTCTTACTATATACTGCTCACAATAATGCAGCACAGAGATAGTATACTTGACACAGAGCTGCAAGATACAGCAATGGCCTACTGTACTGTACTATATATGTATACTGCCGGTCACCAAAATGCTGCACTGTCCTACTATATACTGCTCACAATAATGCAGCACAGAGATACTATACTTGACACAGAGCTGCAAGATACAACAATGGCCTACTGTACTGTACTATATATGTGTACTGCTGGTCACCAAAATGCTGCACTGTCTTACTACATACTGCTCACAATAATGCAGCACAGAGATAGTATACTTGACACAGAGCTGCAAGATACAGCAATGGCCTACTTACTGTACTATATGTATACTGCTGGTCACCAAAATGCTGCACTGTCCTACTATATACTGCGCACAATAATGCAGCACAGAGATAGTATACTTGACACAGGGCTGCAAGATACAGCAATGGCCTACTGTACTGTACTATATATGTGTACTGCTGGTCACCAAAATGCTGCACTGTCCTACTATATACTGCTCACAATAATGCAGCACAGAGATAGTATACTTGACACAGAGCTGCAAGATACAGCAATGGCCTACTTACTGTACTATATATGTATACTGCTGGTCAACAAAATGCTGCACTGTACTACTATATACTGCTCACAATAATGCAGCACAGAGATAGTATACTTGACACAGAGCTGCAAGATACAGCAATGGCCTACTGTACTGTACTATTTGTATACTGCTGGTCACCAAAATTCTGCAATGTCCTACTATATACTGCTCACAATAATGCAGCACAGAGATAGTATACTTGACACAGAGCTGCAAGATACAGCAATGGCCTACTGTACTGTACTATATGTATACTGATGGTCACCAAAATGCTGCACTGTCCTACTATATATTGCTCACAAAAATGCAGCACAGAGATAGTATACTTGATACAGCAATGGCCTACTGTACTGTACTATATATGTATACTGCTGGTCACCAAAATGCTGCACTGTCCTACTATATACTGCTCACAATAATGCAGCACAGAGATAGTATACTTGACACAGAGCTGCAAGATACAGCAATGGCCTACTGTATTGTACTATATATGTATACTGCTGGTCACCAAAATGCTGCACTGTCCTACTATATACTGCTCACAATAATGCAGCACAGAGATAGTATACTTGACACAGAGCTGCAAGATACAGCAATGGCCTACTGTACTGTACTATATATATGTATACTGCTGGTCACCAAAATGCTGCACTGTCCTACTATATACTGCTCACAATAATGCAGCACAGAGATAGTATACTTGACACAGAGCTGCAAGATACAGTTTCTACAAACAGCCCTATACTGGCTCAACTAGGACTTTAAACTTTAGCAAAGCAAATTTTGAAAAGATGAGGGTATTTTTCAGGGATATTGAATGGGAAGGTTTGTTTTTAGGAAAAAATACTACAGAGAAATGGGAGGTACTAAAATTCCTGCTAGCTAAAAATACACTCAAATATATTCCTATGAGTAGCAAAAAAGGGAATAAAAATCATAAACCGATGTGGCTTAACAAAAAGATTAAGGAACTTATGGGCAAGAAAAGGCGAGCATTTAAAAAATACAAATCTGACGGGGAAGCAGAGTCATTTCAGCACTATAAGGAATGTAACAAAAATTGCAAAAAGGAAATAAGAGCGGCTAAAGTAGAAACTGAAAAAATAGTAGCAAAGGAAAGCAAAGCGAATCCCAAAAAATTCTTTAAATACATTAATAGCAAGAGATTAAAAAAGGAGAGTATAGGCCCTTTGAAAGACAAGTTGGGAGTCTTAAGCAAAAATGATAATGACATAGCGGACACACTAAATGAGTTTTTTTCAACAGTATTCACTAGAGAGGACCCAATTCAGGGACTGACACATAATCTCAATAATGACAATATCACACTGATAGGTACTTATTTAAGCGAGGAAGTAGTCTGTGACAGATTAAAACATTTAAAGATTAATAAATCACCAGGGCCCGATGGTATTCATCCAAGGGTTCTAATGGAGCTTCACTCTGAACTGGCAAAACCGCTATCTTTGATCTTTGAGGATTCAGTTATATCAGGTATGGTTCCCAAAGACTGGCATATAGCGGAAGTAGTGCCTATATTCAAAAAGGGAAGTAAAGCTGAACCAGGTAATTATAGACCAGTTAGTCTTACATCTATAGTGGGGAAAGTATTGGAAGGTATTCTAAGAGATAGTATTCAGAAGTTCCTTGAAACCAATAAGGTCATTAAAAGGAATCAACATGGGTTTATGAAGGACAGATCCTGTCAAACCAACTTACTTGGCTTTTATGAAACAGTAAGCGCAAACCTAGATCAGGGTAAAGACGTGGATGTAATCTTTTTAGACTTTGCCAAAGCGTTCGATACTGTACCACACATGAGACTTATATACAAGCTACAAGAATCAGGGCTAGGAAGCACAATATGCACGTGGGTCAAAAACTGGTTAGATAATAGGAAGCAGCGCGTTGTGGTTAATGAATCTTTTTCAACTTGGACTGAAGTGCTAAGTGGTGTGCCGCAAGGCTCAGTATTAGGACCGCTATTGTTCAATATTTTCATTAACGACCTAACAGAAGGTCTAGAGAGCATGGTGTCAATTTTTGCAGATGATACCAAATTGTGTTAGGCTATAAATACAGAGGAGGATGCAGAGTCTCTTCAGAACGACTTAGTTAAATTAGAAGCATGGGCAGCCAAATGGAGAATGCGCTTCAACACAGACAAGTTTAAGGTAATGCACTGTGGTAACAAGAACAAAAATTACACCTACCTACTAAATGGGGTAAAATTAGGGGATTCTGTACTGGAAAAGGACTTAGGTGTCCTCATAGATAGCAAGCTAAGCAGTAGTACACAAAGTAGGACTGCAGCAAAGAAGGCTAATAAGATATTAGCATGCATAAAACGGGGTATTGATTAGGGATGAGCGGGTTCGGTTCCTCGGAATCCGAACCCGCCCGAACTTCATGTTTTTTTACACGGGGCCGAGCGACTCGGATCTTCCCGCCTTGCTCGGTTAACCCGAGCGCGCCCGAACGTCATCATCCCGCTGTCGGATTCTCGCGAGGCTCGGATTCTATCGCGAGACTCGGATTCTATATAAGGAGCCGCGCGTCGCCGCCATTTTCACACGTGCATTGAGATTCATAGGGAGAGGACGTGGCTGGCGTCCTCTCCGTTTATAGAGAAGAGAGTGAGACAGTAGAGAGAGACACAGTAGTAATTTTGGGGAGCATTAGGAGGAGTACTAGTTACTTGCTGAAGTGATAGATAGTGTGACTGTATATTATCTGACTTGTGGGGGAGACACTGACAGTGGGGAGCAGTTAGAGTCTGAGAGCAGGACTCAGGAGTACATATAACGTACAGTGCACACTTTTGCTGCCAGAGTGCCACACTGCCATTGTGACCACACTGACCACCAGTATAATATATATTGTGATTGTCTGCTTAGGAGTACTACTTGCAAGTTGCTGATAGTGTGACCAGTGACCTGACCACCAGTCACCACCAGTTTAATATATATATATATATATATATATATATAATTGTATATAATATATATATAATATTGTATACCACCTACCCGTGGTTTTTTTTTTCTTTCTTCTTTATACATACTACTATAGTAGCTTACTGTAGCAGTCTGCGGTGCTGCTGAGCTGACTGTGTCCAGCAGGTCCGTCATCAGTCATTACATAATAAATATATATACCTGTCCGGCTGCAGTACTAGTGATATTATATATATATATATATATATTGATTTCATCTCATTATCATCCAGTCTATATTAGCAGCAGACACAGTACGGTAGTCCACGGCTGTAGCTACCTCTGTGTCGGCAGTCGCTCGTCCATCCATAATTGTATACCACCTACCCGTGGTTTTTTTTCTTTTCTTTCTTCTTTATACATACTACTATAGTAGCTTACTGTAGCAGTCTGCGGTGCTGCTGAGCTGACAGTGTCCAGCAGGTCCGTCATCAGTCATTACATAATAAATATATATACCTGTCCGGCTGCAGTACTAGTGATATTATATATATATATATATATATATATTGATTTAATCTCCTTATCATCCAGTCTATATTAGCAGCAGACACAGTACGGTAGTCCACGGCTGTAACTACCTCTGTGTCGGCAGTCGCTCGTCCATCCATAATTGTATACCACCTACCCGTGGTTTTTTTTTTTTCTTTCTTCTTTATACATACTACTATAGTAGCTTACTGTAGCAGTCTGCGGTGCTGCTGAGCTGACAGTGTCCAGCAGGTCCGTCATCAGTCATTACATAATAAATATATATACCTGTCCGGCTGCAGTACTAGTGATATTATATATATATATATATATATTGATTTCATCTCCTTATCATCCAGTCTATATTAGCAGCAGACACAGTACGGTAGTCCACGGCTGTAGCTACCTCTGTGTCGGCAGTCGCTCGACCATCCATAATTGTATACCACCTACCCGTGGTTTTTTTTTTCTTTCTTCTTTATACATACTACTATAGTAGCTTACTGTAGCAGTCTGCGGTGCTGCTGAGCTGACAGTGTCCAGCAGGTCCGTCATCAGTCATTACATAATAAATATATATACCTGTCCGGCTGCAGTACTAGTGATATTATATATATATATATTGATTTCATCTCCTTATCATCCAGTCTATATTAGCAGCAGACACAGTACGGTAGTCCACGGCTGTAGCTACCTCTGTGTCGGCAGTCGCTCGTCCATCCATAATTGTATACCACCTACCCGTGGTTTTTTTTTTTTTCTTCTTTATACATACTACTATAGTAGCTTACTGTAGCAGTCTGCGGTGCTGCTGAGCTGACAGTGTCCAGCAGGTCCGTCATCAGTCATTGCATAATAAATATATATACCTGTCCGGCTGCAGTACTAGTGATATTATATATATATATTGATTTCATCTCCTTATCATCCAGTCTATATTAGCAGCAGACACAGTACGGTAGTCCACGGCTGTAGCTACCTCTGTGTCGGCAGTCGCTCGTCCATCCATAATTGTATACCACCTACCCGTGTTTTTTTTTTTTCTTTCTTCTTTATACATATTACTATAGTAGCTTACTGTAGCAGTCTGCGGTGCTGCTGAGCTGACAGTGTCCAGCAGGTCCGTCATCAGTCATTACATAATAAATATATATACCTGTCCGGCTGCAGTACTAGTGATATTATATATATATATATATATATATATATTGATTTCATCTCCTTATCATCCAGTCTATATTAGCAGCAGACACAGTACGGTAGTCCACGGCTGTAGCTACCTCTGTGTCGGCAGTCGCTCGTCCATCCATAATTGTATACCACCTACCCGTGGTTTTTTTTTCTTTCTTCTTTATACATACTACTATAGTAGCTTACTGTAGCAGTCTGCGGTGCTGCTGAGCTGACAGTGTCCAGCAGGTCCGTCATCAGTCATTACATAATAAATATATATACCTGTCCGGCTGCAGTACTAGTGATATTATATATATATATATATTGATTTCATCTCATTATCATCCAGTCTATATTAGCAGCAGACACAGTACGGTAGTCCACGGCTGTAGCTACCTCTGTGTCGGCAGTCGCTCGTCCATCCATAAGTATACTAGTATCCATCCATCTACATTGTTTACCTGAGGTGCCTTTTAGTTGTGCCTATTAAAATATGGAGAACAAAAATGTTGAGGTTCCAAAATTAGGGAAAGATCAAGATCCACTTCCACCTCGTGCTGAAGCTGCTGCCACTAGTCATGGCCGAGACGATGAAATGCCAGCAACGTCGTCTGCCAAGGCCGATGCCCAATGTCAAAGTACAGAGCATGTAAAATCCAAAACACCAAATATCAGTAAAAAAAGGACTCCAAAATCTAAAATAAAATTGTCGGAGGAGAAGCGTAAACTTGCCAATATGCCATTTAACACACGGAGTGGCAAGGAACGGCTGAGGCCCTGGCCTATGTTCATGGCTAGTGGTTCAGCTTCACATGAGGATGGAAGCACTCAGCCTCTCGCTAGAAAACTGAAAAGACTCAAGCTGGCAAAAGCACCGCAAAGAACTGTGCGTTCTTCGAAATCCCAAATCCACAAGGAGAGTCCAATTGTGTCGGTTGCGATGCCTGACCTTCCCAACACTGGACGTGAAGAGCATGCGCCTTCCACCATTTGCACGCCCCCTGCAAGTGCTGGAAGGAGCACCCGCAGTCCAGTTCCTGATAGTCAGATTGAAGATGTCAGTGTTGAAGTACACCAGGATGAGGAGGATATGGGTGTTGCTGGCGCTGGGGAGGAAATTGACAAGGAGGATTCTGATGGTGAGGTGGTTTGTTTAAGTCAGGCACCCGGGGAGACACCTGTTGTCCGTGGGAGGAATAGGGCCGTTGACATGCCTGGTGAAAATACCAAAAAAATCAGCTCTTCGGTGTGGAAGTATTTCACCAGAAATGCGGACAACATTTGTCAAGCCGTGTGTTGCCTTTGTCAAGCTGTAATAAGTAGGGGTAAGGACGTTAACCACCTCGGAACATCCTCCCTTATACGTCACCTGCAGCGCATTCATAATAAGTCAGTGACAAGTTCAAAAACTTTGGGCGACAGCGGAAGCACTCCACTGACCAGTAAATCCCTTCCTCTTGTAACCAAGCTCACGCAAACCACCCCACCAACTCCCTCAGTGTCAATTTCCTCCTTCCCCAGGAATGCCAATAGTCCTGCATGCCATGTCACTGGCAATTCTGACGAGTCCTCTCCTGCCTGGGATTCCTCCGATGCATCCTTGCGTGTAACGCCTACTGCTGCTGGCGCTGCTGTTGTTGCTGCTGGGAGTCGATGGTCATCCCAGAGGGGAAGTCGTAAGCCCACTTTTACTACTTCCACCAAGCAATTGACTGTCCAACAGTCCTTTGCGAGGAAGATGAAATATCACAGCAGTCATCCTGTTGCAAAGCGGATAACTGAGGCCTTGACAACTATGTTGGTGTTAGACGTGCGTCCGGTATCCGCCGTTAGTTCACAGGGAACTAGACAATTTATTGAGGCAGTGTGCCCCCGTTACCAAATACCATCTAGGTTCCACTTCTCTAGGCAGGCGATACCGAGAATGTACACGGACGTCAGAAATAGACTCACCAGTGTCCTAAAAAATGCAGTTGTACCCAATGTCCACTTAACCACGGACATGTGGACAAGTGGAGCAGGGCAGGGTCAGGACTATATGACTGTGACAGCCCACTGGGTAGATGTATGGACTCCCGCCGCAAGAACAGCAGCGGCGGCACCAGTAGCAGCATCTCGCAAACGCCAACTCTTTCCTAGGCAGGCTACGCTTTGTATCACCGGTTTCCAGAATACGCACACAGCTGAAAACCTCTTACGGCAACTGAGGAAGATCATCGCGGAATGGCTTACCCCAATTGGACTCTCCTGTGGATTTGTGGCATCGGACAACGCCAGCAATATTGTGTGTGCATTAAATATGGGCAAATTCCAGCACGTCCCATGTTTTGCACATACCTTGAATTTGGTGGTGCAGAATTTTTTAAAAAACGACAGGGGCGTGCAAGAGATGCTGTCGGTGGCCAGAAGAATTGCGGGACACTTTCGGCGTACAGGCACCACGTACAGAAGACTGGAGCACCACCAAAAACGCCTGAACCTGCCCTGCCATCATCTGAAGCAAGAAGTGGTAACGAGGTGGAATTCAACCCTCTATATGCTTCAGAGGTTGGAGGAGCAGCAAAAGGCCATTCAAGCCTATACAATTGAGCACGATATAGGAGGTGGAATGTACCTGTCTCATGCGCAGTGGAGAATGATTTCAACGTTGTGCAAGGTTCTGCAACCTTTTGAACTTGCCACACGTGAAGTCAGTTCAGACACTGCCAGCCTGAGTCAGGTCATTCCCCTCATCAGGCTTTTGCAGAAGAAGCTGGAGGCATTGAAGGAGGAGCTAACACAGAGCGATTCCGCTAGGCATGTGGGACTTGTGGATGGAGCCCTTAATTCGCTTAACAAGGATTCACGGGTGGTCAATCTGTTGAAATCAGAGCACTACATTTTGGCCACCGTTCTCGATCCTAGATTTAAAACCTACTTTGGATCTCTCTTTCCGGCAGACACAAGTCTGCTGGGGTTCAAAGACCTGCTGGTGACAAAATTGTCAAGTCAAGCGGAACGCGACCTGTCAACATCTCCTCCTTCACATTCTCCCGCAACTGGGGGTGCGAGGAAAAGGATCAGAATTCCGAGCCCACCCGCTGGCGGTGATGCAGGGCAGTCTGGAGCGACTGCTGATGCTGACATCTGGTCCGGACTGAAGGACCTGACAACGATTACGGACATGTCGTCTACTGTCACTGCATATGATTCTCTCACCATTGAAAGAATGGTGGAGGATTATATGAGTGACCGCATCCAAGTAGGCACGTCAGACAGTCCGTACTTATACTGGCAGGAAAAAGAGGCAATTTGGAGGCCCTTGCACAAACTGGCTTTATTCTACCTAAGTTGCCCTCCCACAAGTGTGTACTCCGAAAGAGTGTTTAGTGCCGCCGCTCACCTTGTCAGCAATCTGCGTACGAGGTTACTTCCAGAAAATGTGGAGAAGATGATGTTCATTAAAATGAATTATAATCAATTCCTCCGTGGAGACATTGACCAGCAGCAATTGCCTCCACAAAGTACACAGGGAGCTGAGATGGTGGATTCCAGTGGGGACGAATTGATAATCTGTGAGGAGCGGGATGTACACGGTGATATATCGGAGGATGATGATGAGGTGGACATCTTGCCTCTGTAGAGCCAGTTTGTGCAAGGAGAGATTAATTGCTTCTTTTTCGGTGGGGGTCCAAACCAACCCGTCATTTCAGTCACAGTCGTGTGGCAGACCCTGTCACTGAAATGATGGGTTGGTTAAAGTGTGCATGTCCTGTTTATACAACATAAGGGTGGGTGGGAGGGCCCAAGGACAATTTCCTCTTTTGCATCTCTTTTTTCTTTCATTTTTATTTGCGTCATGTGCTGTTTGGGGAGTGTTTTTTGGAAGGGCCATCCTGCGTGACACTGCAGTGCCACTCCTAGATGGGCCAGGTGTTTGTGTCGGCCACTAGGGTCGCTTAGCTTACTCACACAGCTACCTCATTGCGCCTCTTTTTTTCTTCTTTGCGTCATGTGCTGTTTGGGGAGTGTTTTTTGGAAGGGCCATCCTGCGTGACACTGCAGTGCCACTCCTAGATGGGCCAGGTGTTTGTGTCGGCCACTAGGGTCGCTTAGCTTACTCACACAGCTACCTCATTGCGCCTCTTTTTTTCTTCTTTGCGTCATGTGCTGTTTGGGGAGTGTTTTTTGGAAGGGCCATCCTGCGTGACACTGCAGTGCCACTCCTAGATGGGCCAGGTGTTTGTGTCGGCCACTAGGGTCGCTTATCTTACTCACACAGCTACCTCATTGCGCCTCTTTTTTTCTTCTTTGCATCATGTGCTGTTTGGGGAGTGTTTTTTGGAAGGGCCATCCTGCGTGACACTGCAGTGCCACTCCTAGATGGGCCAGGTGTTTGTGTCGGCCACTAGGGTCGCTTAGCTTACTCACACAGCTACCTCATTGCGCCTCTTTTTTTCTTCTTTGCATCATGTGCTGTTTGGGGAGTGTTTTTTGGAAGGGCCATCCTGCGTGACACTGCAGTGCCACTCCTAGATGGGCCAGGTGTTTGTGTCGGCCACTAGGGTCGCTTAGCTTAGTCATCTAGCGACCTCGGTGCAAATTTTAGGACTAAAAATAATATTGTGAGGTGTGAGGTATTCAGAATAGACTGAAAATGAGTGGAAATTATGGTTTTTGAGGTTAATAATACTTTGGGATCAAAATGACCCCCAAATTCTATGATTTAAGCTGTTTTTTAGGGTTTTTTGAAAAAAACACCCGAATCCAAAACACACCCGAATCCGACAAAAAAAATTCGGTGAGGTTTTGCCAAAACGCGGTCGAACCCAAAACACGGCCGCGGAACCGAACCAAAAACCAAAACACAAAACCCGAAAAATTTCAAGTGCACATCCCTAGTATTGATGCTAGGGACGAGAGTATTATACTCCCGTTATATAAATCACTAGTGAGGCCACACCTTGAATACTGTGTACAGTTCTGGGCACCGTACTACAAAAAGGATATCCTGGAGCTTGAAAAGGTACAGAGGAGGGCGACCAAACTAATTAAGGGCATGGAGACGATGGAATACAAGGAAAGGCTTGAAAGACTAGGCATGTTTACATTGGAAAAGCGGAGACTAAGAGGGGATATGATCAACATCTACAAATATATAAGGGGACAATACACAGAGCTTGCGCGGGACCTGTTTTTGGTTAGATCAACACAGAGGACTCGTGGACACTCGCTCAGGTTAGAGGAGAGGAGATTCCGCACAATACGGCGTAAAGGCTTTTTCACGGTAAGGACAATACGTGTTTGGAATTCCCTGCCCGAGGGAGTTGTAATGGCGGAATCTGTCAACACCTTTAAGAATGGGTTAGATAAATTCCTATTGGATAAGGATATCCAGGGGTATGGTGCATAGTCATGCATTATAGTTACTATAAATAGGGATAAAATGCAATGGCTGACAGCAGCATCAGTCAAAAATTTTAGTCAAATCATCATGCATAGGACACCACAAATAGGTTAAAGTCGATGGACAATTGTCTTTTTTCAACCTCAGATACTATGTTACTATGTTACATCAAATCAGGAACTGAACAGTCTGAAGTGATTGCATGTGCTGAGTGGTTTTGAGCTACTCTGAAACTGCACAAAAAAACTTTGTAGCCGCTCTGCGATACTTTCGTTTGCACTTCTGCTAAGCTAAAATACACTCCCAGTGGGAGGCGGCATAGCGTTTGCACAGCTGCTAAAAACTGCTAGCAAGCGATCAACTCGGAATGACCACCAATGATCACTAAAATGCCAATTCATCTCTCAAAGAAACATGCTACACCTTGAGCCCAAATGCTAAATAAGGGGCCTAATTCAGATCTGATCGCTGGACAGCCATTTTTGCAGTCCTGTGATTAGATAGTCGCCGCCTACAGAGGGAGTGTATTTTCGATGTGCAAGTGTGCGAACGCATGTGTAGCAGAACTGCACAAACTGATTTGTGCAGTCTCTGCGCAGCCCAGAAATTACTCTTCCAGTGCGATGAAAGCTGGCTGATCCGAACCGGAGCTGACGTCAGATACCCTCCCTGAAAACGCTAGATCCCGCCTGCGTTTTTCTGGACACTCTCTGTAAACGGTCAGTTGCCACCCACAAACGGCTTCCTCCTGTCAATCTCCTTGGGAATGCCCGTGCGAATGGATCCTTCGCACCATCCCATCGCTGACCGCCGATGCCCCTTGCAGTCGTGCGATGTGCCTGCGCATTGTGGCGCACACACATGCGCATTCCGGATCTGATCGCCTGCTGCGCGAATACGCACAGCATCAATCAGATCTCAATGACCCCCAAGGTGCACACATTTTAAACAGAATCCAATAGCCAGGGGTAATAAGCCTTGTGTTTTATTAGCAAAATGATTTAATAGAACTTAGGGGGTAATTAAGACCTGATCGCTACTGTGCATTTTCGCACAACGGGCGATCAGGTCCAAACTGCGCATGCGTATGCACCGCAGTGCACAGTTGCGTCGCACGGGTACAAAGCGGATCGCCGCTCGGCGATGGGTTTGTGCAACGGATCCGTTCGCATGGGCGATCGCAAGGAGATTGACAGGAAGAAGGCGTTTGTGGATGTACACTGACCATTTTCAGGGAGTGTTTGGAAAAACGCAGGCGTGTCCATCTGTTTGCAGGGAGAGTTCCTGACGTCAATTCCGGTCCCGGACAGGCTGATGTGATTGCAGCGGCTGAGTAAGTCCTGGGCTACTCAGAGACTGCACAATATCTGTCTGCTTGTGTGTGAGAGGCATTGAATGGGAGCAGTATTTGGAAGGCATGCTGTTCCTTGTAGTGCCAATGGGAGATTCTGGGGGTGGCTCCCGGGTCAGTTAGCTCTCTGTCTGGATGTGTTTTAGTGATAGCCTTTATCATGAGGCCTACTGTAGACAAATTACATGGCCCCTTGTGGGCACTGCTATTATGTAGTGTAAGGACTGCTGAAATCGGAGAAGCCGTGAAGTGGCTCAGCAGCTAAACATGCGTTTGCAAACATGTGTGACTAATTCTCTGAATTTCTAATACCAGATAGGTTCAGGTATGGTTACAGGTAATTTTAGTGTGTACAGCTCTGCTACACATGCGTTTGCACACTTACACAGCTAAAATACACTCCTCTGTAGGCGACGACTATCTGATCACAGCAGTGCAAAAATCGCTTGCTAGCGATCAGGTCTGAATTAGGCTCATAATGCAGCTGCAAGACTCTGTCATACCATACATTTCCAAAAGACCATTTTTTACCATCTTACTTATTATAATGAAGAGGATTTGAATATCCTGTAATATAGCTGGCAGACTGAACACTTCTTGCAATTCGTCAGAGAATCTCCACAGAGCTCTTTCACTAATGAAAACATGGCTGGATATTGTTAGGATCTCCTGCTCTGTGCTGCCACGTCGCCATGGCAACCGGGAGGCAAGTGTTAGTGAAGTAACCTGAGCGCAGCTGATACTCCGGTCCGGGTTTTTACTGTGTAGTGGTTACAGGCTCTGTGCACGGCAGGGAATCCGGCGCTGGTTTTGTGCTCACAGTCTGTGAGGTCTGAGTGGGGCGTGGACAGCACCTGCTATATAAACCATCCTCTCAGGCTAGGCAAATGCTGCTGAATCTTTGTTTGTTAGTCAGTTCCAGAGAGTTAGCTAGTCCTGTGTGACTTTGTATTTACTTGTTGCTTACTGCGAATAGGCCTTGGGATTCGGTACTTCATTCTGCCAATCCGGACCTAGCAGTGAGACTGGAGTCAGTTGTTTGACCTGCTGGGGTTCTTTTGCTATTCTGTGAACCCAGCAGGTTTGCGGCTGTACTCTCAGACCTGCTTGCTTAATCCTCCCTCACTGTGCAGGGCGTCCAGGTGTCAGTTTAGTGGCAGTAAGCTGAACCTGTGCCCTGCAAGTGGGGGTTAGGATTGTGGATACTCTCCTTGTGTCTATATTTCTATCTCTGACCAAGGAGTTTATTCCCACACCCGTTGGTAACCCTTTGGGGTTTTTTCTGTTGCTCTTAGCAACATAATTTCAGGTGCTCCACATGTTAAATCACTACACATCGCTTCATTGTCCGCTCTATTCCATCTGAGCATTCCTGACACTAGGGAGACACCCAATTCCTGAGCCTTTGGGCTTCTCCGTTCACTTTGTGTTTATTAGTTATTCCATCACCTCCTGTGTATGTTATGTTATACTGTCTATGAGTTCGTTTGCTTCGCTTCCCTCTCTGTTCATACACCGGTATACTCCTGTTAGCACTGGTGTGCGTAACATATTCAGCAGCCCTACTCCTGTTGAAATTTTGTGGGAATATGGAGCATACCCCTCAAAATACTTTGCAACAGGTGGTCGATCAGGTGCAGGTCCTGACTCGACAATTTAATGAGATGTCCATTAAAATGAACACCCCGCAGGCCGCTAGCGGAGCTCCCGCAGCAGCAGCGGCAAGTTCAGGGGTTAAGGAGCCGAAAGTAAATCTCCCGGATCGTTTTTCTGGAGATCGCTCGCAGTTCTTTTGTTTCAAGGAAAGCTGTAAGCTATATTTCAGGCTTAGGCCCCAGTCTTCTGGGTCAGAGATTCAGCGGGTGGGCATGGTGATTTCCTTGCTACAAGGAGACCCACAGGTCTGGGCATATGGGTTACAGCCTGACTGTCCGTCGCTTAAAAGTGTTGATGCTTTTTTTATGGCACTGGGCATTTTGTATGATGACCCTGACAAGATGGCTTCAGCCGAGGCTCAGATTACGGTTCTTAAGCAAGGGCGACGGCCAGCTGAGGTTTATAGTACGGAGTTTCGGAGGTTGGCTCATGATACCCAGTGGAATGACCCAGCCCTGAGAAACCAGTACCGAAGGGGCCTTTCTGACCAGATAAAGGACCAACTGGTACAATATCCCTCGCCTGATAGCTTAGATCAGCTCATGCAGTTTTCCATCCGGGTGGATAGACGGCTGAGAGAGCGTAGGCTTGAAAGAGAGACCGCAGTTTCCTTTTTTCCCAAGGGAACCTCAGACTCTGAGGAATATTCCGAGGAGCCTATGCAGATTGGGGCTACCCGCCTCTCCTCGCGTGAGAAGACGCGGAGGAGACAGCAGGGTTTGTGTTTGTACTGTGGGATTAAAGGTCATGTTGTAGTATCATGCCCAGAAAAACTGGAAAACTTCAGGGCCTGAGGGTGATGGGAAATATCCTGTCAGGCCAGAAGTCAGAATTTCCTAAAAATACTTTTCTCATTCCGGTGACTTTGGAGATCCTCGGTCAAACTGTCAAGACTGAGGCCTTTGTTGACAGTGGGGCAGATGGGGTTTTCATGGACCGTCAATTCGCCCTGGAACACTCTGTTCCCTCAGTACCTTTGGCATCAGAGATTGAGATCTGTGGGTTAAACGGGGAACCATTGTCCCAGGGTAAAATTACCTCCTGCACCAGCCAAATTCCTTTGTTTATTGGAGCCACACACTCTGAAAAATTGTCTTTTTATGTGACTGTCTGTTCTTTTGCCCCATTGGTTTTGGGGTTACCCTGGTTAAGGGCCCATAACCCTCAATTTGACTGGGTCTCTGGGGAGATTCTTAGTTGGGGTAGTGATTGTTTCAGGAGTTGCTTGAGCCTTCCAGTCAGGCTCTCGCAGCTACGTTTGCCAGGATTGCCAGGATGTTATGCAGATTTTGCGGATGTGTTCTCCAAAAAAGTTGCGGAGGTACTACCTTCCCATCGCCCCTATGACTGTGCCATTGATTTGTTGCCGGATGCTAAGCTTCCCAAGAGCAGGTTGTACTCCCTGTCACGTCCTGAGACTCAGGCTATGGCCGAGTACATTCAGGAGAACTTGGCTAAGGGATTTATCAGACCCTCACAGTCCCCAGTTGGGTCGGGGTTCTTCTTCGTGGGTAAAAAGGACGGTTCGTTGCGACCCTGCATCGACTTCAGGGAATTGAACCGTATCACGATTAAAAACTCGTACCCACTGCCTCTCATTTCGGTTTTATTTGACCAGCTTCGTACTGCCACCATTTTTTCTAAGATTGACCTACGCGGTGCTTACAATCTAATCCGTATAAGAGAGGGGGATGAATGGAAGACTGCCTTTAATACCCACTCAGGGCATTATGAATATTTGGTGATGCCTTTTGGGCTCTCTAATGCCCCGGCAGTCTTCCAGGAATTCATGAACGATGTGCTCAGGGAATATTTGGATAGATTCTTAGTTGTTTATCTAGATGACATCCTAATCTTCTCTCATTCCCTGGAGGAACATCGGAAGCATGTACGCTTAGTCCTCCAGAAACTCAGAGACCACCAGCTTGGGGCGAAGCTGGAGAAGTGCGAGTTTGAAGTCCAGCAAATCGCATTTCTAGGGTATATTATCTCCTCAGAAGGTTTCCAAATGGAGGGTTCTAAGGTACAGGCAGTCCTGGATTGGGTGCAGCCCACTAGTTTGAAGGCGCTTCAGCGTTTTCTGGGCTTTGTGAATTTTTATAGACGGTTTATCGCTGGATTTTCGTCTATAGTGGCCCCCTTGGTGGCACTCACTAAGAAAGGGTCGGATGTTGCTCACTGGTCTTGTGAGGCCAAAGCGGCCTTTGCCCGTCTCAAAAGGGCATTTGTCTCGGCCAAGGTGCTGCGACACCCAGATCCAGAGCGTCCTTTTGTGGTAGAAGTGGATGCCTCTGAGATAGGTATTGGGGCAGTGCTCTCTCAGATGGGGGTGTCTGATAATCGCCTTCATCCCTGTGCTTACTTTTCCCGTAAATTTTCGTCTGCCGAGATGAATTATGATGTGGGTAACCGGGAATTGTTGGCTATAAAGGATGCACTCGGGGAGTGGAGACACTGGCTTGAGGGGGCTAAGTTTGTGGTCTCAATTCTCACCGACCATAAGAATCTGGCATATTTAGAGTCAGCGAAGCGGCTCAATGCCAGGCAGGCACGATGGGCTTTGTTTTTTGCTCGCTTTAATTTTTTGATAACATATCGCCCTGGGTCAAAAAACATCAAGGCTGATGCACTCTCGCGGAGTTTTGCTCCAGTTCAAGAGACCACCGAGGAGCCATTGCCCATTGTGTCCCCATCATGTATTAAAGTGGGCATTACCCAGGACCTCTTGTCATTAGTCCTTAGAGCACAGGAGCAGGCTCCTCCAGACCTTCCGGTAGGTCTCTTGTTTGTGCCTCCTAGGTTAAGACAGCAAGTGTTCCTGGAATTCCATGCCAAGAGGTCGGCAGGGCATCCGGGTATTGCCAGAACTCGGGAGTTGCTGTCTAGGGCGGTGTGGTGGCCCTCGGTGGCTAGGGATGTGGATCAGTGGGTTCGGGCATGTGACGTTTGTGCCCGAAATAAAACTCCTAGAGGGCTTCCTGTCGGCCCATTACATCCACTCTCTATTCCGTCTAAGCCATGGACCCACATTTCCATGGATTTTGTGGTGGACTTGCCCAAATCCTCGGGGATGACAGCCATTTGGGTTGTCGTTGACAGGTTTTCGAAGATGGCGCATTTCGTTCCACTGGTTGGGTTGCCATCGGCCAGACGCCTGTCTGAGTTATTTATGCAGCATGTTGTGCGCCTCCACGGGTTGCCACTTGATGTGGTCTCTGACCGTGGATCCCAGTTTGTGGCCAAATTCTGGAGGGCATTTTGTTCTGATCTCCAGATTTCTGTGAGCTTGTCGTCAGGCTCCCATCCACAGTGTTATGCACACCAGTGCCTGCAGGAATGTACTGGTGTTTGAATTGTTATGCACACCAGTGCCTGCAGGAATGTACTGGTGTTTGAACTGTTATGCACACCAGTGCCTGCAGGAATGTACTGGTGTCTGAACGGATAGGTATGCAAAACAAATGAACTCACAGACAGACTGGGGAATATGACATTACGTACACAGAAGGTGATAGGGTAACAAAATAACACAAAGTGAACAGAGAAGCCCAGAGGCTAAGAAACTGGGTGTCTCCCTAGTATTAGTAATGCTCAGATGGGAAAAGCAAGATGTTGTGTTATAATACGTAGAGAACCCGAAATGCTGTTGCTAAGGGCAACAGCAAAACCCTAAAGGGTTACCAAAGGGTGTGGCAGTAAACTCCTTGGTCAGAGATGGAATGATAGACACAAGGAGAGTCTCCACAATCCTAATCCTCACTTGCAGTGCACAGGTTCAGCTTACTGCCACTAAACTGACACCTGACACCTTGCACAGTGAGACAGGATTTAGGCAGGCAAGTCTTAGAATACAGCCGCAAACTTGCTAAGTTCACAGAGTAGTAAAAGAACCCCAGCAAGCTAAACGACTGACTCCAGTCTTACTGCTAGGTCTGGATTGGCAGAGTGTAGTACCAAATCCCCAGGCCTATTTGCAGTAAGCAACAACAAATACAAAGCTACACAGTACTGGCTAACTTTCAGGAACTGACTAACCAACAAAGATTCAGCAGCATCTGCTTAACCTGAGAAGAGGCCTTATAAAGCAGGTGCTGTCCACGCCCCACTCAGACCTCACAGACTGTGAGCACAAAAACCAGCACCGGATCCCCTGCCGTGCACAGAGCCTGTAACCACTGCACAGCAAAAGACCCGAACCGGAGTATCAGCTGCGCTCAGGTTACTCCGCTAGCACTTGTCTCCCGGTTGCCATGACAACGTGGCAGCACAGGGCAGGAGACCCTAACACACAGTCTAATGGGCAGACTGAGAGGGTGAACCTGTCCTTGGAGCAGTTCCTCAGGTGTTATGTCTCCAAGTGTCATACTGACTGGGTTGCTCATCTGTCCATGGCGGAGTTTGCCTATAACAACGCGGCTCACTCTGCTACAGGGATCTCTCCCTTCCTTTGTGTGTATGGGCATCATCCTAAGGCCAATTCTTTTGATCCCCTGGATTCCACGTCTGGTGGTTCCTCTGTTGTTTCGGTCCTTAGGGGTATTTGGAGGAAAGTGAAGAAAGCCCTTGTGTCTGTGTCATTAGTGACCAAAAGGGTTTTTGATAAGCGGAGAAGACCCTGCAGCTTCAAATTAGGAGATTTCGTCTGGTTGTGCACCAAGAATTTGAAGTTGAGACAGCCATCTCATAAGTTTGGACCCCGGTTCATCGGCCCTTATAAGATCACCAGGGTTATCAATCCGGTGGCATTTCAGTTAGATCTGCCCCCGTTCATTGGGTATCAATAAAACATTTCATTGTTCCCTTTTAAAACTGGCGGTTAGTAATCCTTCTTCCAGTGGAAGACCTTCTCCTCTTCTGATACGGGGTCAGAGGGAGTTTGTGGTTGAAAGGGTTCTTGACTCCAAGATGGTTCGGGGTGGCTGTCATTTTTGGTGCACTGGAAGGGGTATGGCCCGGAGGAGCGGTCGTGGGTGCGCAGTTGTGATCTTCATGCCCCCAGACTGATACGCTCTTTCTTCTCGCAGTTCCCCGATAAACCCGGTGGTAGGGGTTCTTTGACCCCTCGTCAGAGGGGGGGTACTGTTAGGATCTCCTGCTCTGTGCTGCCACGTCGCCATGGCAACCGGGAGGCAAGTGTTAGCGAAGTAACCTGAGTGCAGCTGATACTCCGGTCCGGGTTTTTACTGTGTAGTGGTTACAGGCTCTGTGCACGGCAGGGAATCCGGCGCTGGTTTTGTGCTCACAGTCTGTGAGGTCTGAGTGGGGCGTGGACAGCACCTGCTATATAAACCATCCTCTCAGGCTAGGCAAATGCTGCT
This sequence comes from Pseudophryne corroboree, assembly GCF_028390025.1. Lineage (NCBI taxonomy): Eukaryota > Metazoa > Chordata > Amphibia > Anura > Myobatrachidae > Pseudophryne > Pseudophryne corroboree. The sequence continues at coordinate 755,761,634 of NC_086449.1, forward strand.
GAATCTTTGTTTGTTAGTCAGTTCCAGAGAGTTAGCTAGTACTGTGTGACTTTGTATTTACTTGTTGCTTACTGCGAATAGGCCTTGGGATTCGGTACTTCATTCTGCCAATCCGGACCTAGCAGTAAGACTGGAGTCAGTTGTTTGACCTGCTGGGGTTCTTTTGCTATTCTGTAAACCCAGCAGGTTTGCGGCTGTACTCTCAGACCTGCTTGCTTAATCCTCCCTCACTGTGCAGGGCGTCCAGGTGTCAGTTTAGTGGCAGTAAGCTGAACCTGTGCCCTGCAAGTGGGGGTTAGGATTGTGGATACTCTCCTTGTGTCTATATTTCTATCTCTGACCAAGGAGTTTATTCCCACACCCGTTGGTAACCCTTTGGGGTTTTTTCTGTTGCTCTTAGCAACATCATTTCAGGTGCTCCACATGTTAAATCACTACACATCGCTTCATTGTCCACTCTATTCCATCTGAGCATTCCTGACACTAGGGAGACACCCAATTCCTGAGCCTTTGGGCTTCTCCGTTCACTTTGTGTTTATTAGTTATTCCATCACCTCCTGTGTATGTTATGTTATACTGTCTGTGAGTTCGTTTGCTTCGCTTCCCTCTCTGTTCACACACCGGTATACTCCTGTTAGCACTGGTGTGCATAACAGATATAGATACATTTTTAAACCTGTTTTAAAAAAATAGGTAGAAAATCTTTTACAATACAACTTATTATTTTTTTTGTTTTGGTGGGGGGGTGGGAGTGGCCTTCAAGGAAATTTCTACAATCTTAAATATTATCATATATAACTTTTCACAGTCCTTTATCTGATTACATACCTTTTAAAATACAATTTTATGGAACTATGGTACTTAAATATTATAACCTAATTTAATGTGAAGTGTTCTACATTATAATATAATTAAATTATGACCTATATCAGTTTGAAAGCTTGATGTTCCAGATCATCCCCACCTGGACAAATAAAAACTGGGTTCCTCTCATTTAGAGATCCATTTATTAACATTATTTTAGTATCACTTGAATGTATTAAAGGGCATTTCGAGCAGTTTTCATGAAAAACTGCTTCAACCCCTTTAATTCATTTATTTTTAGTAAGCCACATCGCATTCCCCATACTTATGATGGGAAATGCGGTCTGACCAGATTTACTAAGAAAAAAATGTGAAAAATTACCGCAGTGGTCCCTGTGATAATCTCGCCAGCTCAGGCTGGCGAGATTACAGGGCAGCACTGCGATAGGGAGGCATTTGCCCAGCTTTTTCTGCCCCTAGCGGAGAAAGCTGAGCGGGACCCAGCTCCAGTGATCAGCTATGTGTGTCCGATGGATACACAAGCTGATCAAAGTGTTAAAAATAGAAAAAAAAAAAACAAAACAAACTCACCTGTTCAGGGGGGCGATGTCCGCTGCTCCAGTGAGCGCTGCCGGGCGCCGGGTCCCCCATATGCTGCAATGTGACCTCGGTGCAGTAAAGTGATGCTGCAAAGCGGTAGCACACTTTACAGCACCGGGGGTCACCACAGCACACAGGATCCGGCGCCCGCCAGCCCAGCAGAAGCACCGCGGACTGGCTCCCTGGCTCCCTGGACAGGTGAGTACATTATCCTGCTGGGGGAAGTGGCCGCGGCGCGCGGGGGTAGTCGTTACGGGGGAAGGGGGGTCGACTGGGTGGCGACGGGAGAGGCAATGTTGGCGGGGGTGGCGCATGCACATTAGGACATCGGGGTATTTTTTACAAAAAATACCCTGATGATGCTGCGGAGTGCCATCGCAGGGACAGAGCTTGACCGCAAGCTCTGTCCCTGCATGTGATAATTGATACATCTCTGCGATGTAATCAGTTATTGCAGTGCGAGTTTGGGTGCTTTTATCACATGACATCCACATCCAAGATGCGGATCGTGATAAATAGGCCCCTTAATGCTGTAGCCTTTCATGTTTTTAAAATGGCCATCCCAATTGGGGTACCATTTAATTCCTACACATTATATTCCTTTTGTAGTAAATATAATAATAGAAATAAAATAAAAATCCATAGTCATATTCAAGTACAGATTTTACTATGACAAACTAGTTTTATATATATAACCTAAACAGGGAACCCAGTGAGACAAGGCAGCCTGATAAATTCTACTTCAAATTCAAAATTTCCTTTAATAGCGCAGTAAGAGAGTTTTTGCTTTTTTATATATATATATATATATATATATATATATATACACACAGCGCCTTACTAAAGTATTCAAACCCCCCCCCCCCCCCCTTGCATTTTTCATGTTTTGTTGCCTCACAACCTGGAATTAAAATGGATTGTTTGAAGGTTTGCATCATTTCATTCACAGAACATGCCTACGACTTGGAAGATGTTTTTTTATTTTTATTGTGAAGCATACAACAAATAGGACAAAATAACAGAAATCTTCAGTGTGCATAACTATTCACCCCCCTAAAGTCAGTACTTTGTAGAGCCACCTTTTGCGGCAATTACAGCTGCAAGTCACTTTGTCTAAGTCTCTATCAGCTTGCCACATCTTGCCACTGGGATTTTTGCCCATTCCTCAAGGCAAAACTGCTCCAGCTCCTTCATGTTGGATGGTTTCTGCTTTTGGACAGCAATCTTCAAGTCTGACCACAGATTCTCAATTGGATTGAGATCTGGGCTTTGACTAGGCCATTCCAACACATTTAAATGTTTCCCCTTAAACCACTCGAGTGATGCTTTAGCAGTATGCTTGGTGTCATTGTCCTGCTGGAAGGTGAACCTCTGTCCCAGTCTCAAATCAGAGGCAGACTGAAACAGGTTTTGCTCAAGAATATCCCTGTATTTAGCACCATCCATCTTCCCCTCGACTCGAAACAGTTTACCAGTCCCTGCTGCTGAAAAACATCCCCACAGGATGATGATGCTGCCACCACCATGTTTCACTGTGGGGATGGTATTCTTGGGGTGATGGGATCTGTTGGGTTTGCACCAGACATAGCGTTTTCCTTAGTAGCCGAAAAGTTCAGTTGTAGTCTCATCTGTTTCATACAAAAAGTGACCACCAGTGGCGCTACCGTTAAACAAAAGGAGAGAGGCTTACACATGTGTAGATTGATGAAGAAACAGGCAATCTAAGTTTCATACATATTCCACTTATCCATATAAAAATTCAATTTCCTAAACTTTAGAAGAGAATTCGGATGCTTGAAGAGAGAGATATCCAACATAAAACCAAATATAAATATAGTATAAGAATCCATATATTTCATAAAAAATTCCACTCTAAAAAACAACAATTTCTTTTAAAATATCACTATAAAAAGCAATCAATATCAAAGTGGGAAAATAGAAAAGGCTCCTTTTATAATTGTAAATGGTCTAATATTGTAAAAACCATTTGAGCTCGAAATCGCTGTTAAGACCTAAAGGTGCTAATGTGCCCAATTTGTATATCCAGAGCATTTCCGATTTCGCCAGAAGAATATCTACGTCTTTATTGCGCCAAGTGTTTACCAGTTGGATACCCCAAAATGACTTGATACCATTTGAACTACACCCATGTACTGTCTTAAAATGGGACGACATGTACTGTCTTAAAATGGGACGAAAGGGAGTGAGTCTCCAAACCTTTCTTTATGTTCTATAAGTGTTCAGAAAGTCTCACCTTAAGATTCCGGGTGGTCTTTCCCACATACACGAGCCCACACTTGCACTCTATAGCATAAATAAAAATTTTCGAATTGCAAGTTATGGACTCGTTAATTACATGTTTATTGATATTCACCACAAAATCCTTCATTTTACTTACAACTGTTGTCGCCCTACACATATTGCATAGGGCGCAGCGGTGAAAACCTTTTGTTTTTATACTACTCCTTTTTACAGGCTCGATAGAGCTATGGAACAATTTGTCCTTAAGAGAACGTGATTTCCTGTATATAAATACAGGTTTCAAAGGTAAATTATTTCCCAAAATGGGATCTTTCTTAAGGACTTTCCGGCGTTTTCTAAACACATGTTCAATTTCCCTAAATTGAGAATTGTAATCTGATATAAAAGCCCACTCTGTATTAGCATTCTTATCTATCTTCTTTTTACTCTCTGTTTTAGAAATTAAATCTACTTTATCCAAGAGATCCACTCTTTCACGTGTTTCAACAAGGGAACTTCTATCATATCCTTTCTCTAAAAACCGGTGCACCATATCATTTGTTTCCTTTTCATACAATTCAATCTCTGTACAATTACATTTGGAACGTATAAACTAGCTATACGGGATTCCATCAAGCCAATTTGCATGATGTTGACTAGACTTTTGAATGAGACTATTAGAGTCGGTAGGTTTGCGATATAATCTGGTCTGCAGACCCTGATCATTCACATAAATACAAAGATCTAAAAAGACTATCTCCTTTTCACTTTTTGTTATAACCAAGTTAATATTAAATTGATTATTATTAAGAGATTCACAGAAAAAAATCCAATTCCTCCATACTTCCATTCCAAACAAATAGAAGGTCGTCTATATAACGACACCAGAGCACCAGGCCCGCCCCCAGCTCATCACCCTGCCATACTGTCAGATCTTCCCAGTAGGCCATAAACAGGTTAGCATAGCTGGGAGCGAACCTGGTGCCCATCGCAGTTCCCACCTGTTGTAAATAATATGTCCCATTAAAGACAAAATAATTGTTTCTAAGAATAAACTTAATACTTTCTATCAGGAACCATTTGAGTTCAGTAGAATAATCTGACTGATCCAAGAAGTACGTGACAGCCTCAATACCTTTATCCTCCTGTATTATAGTGTACAGTGAGGACACATCTGCACTTACTAGGATGTGGTTAAAGTTCCATGGTGTATTCTTCAATAATATTAACACATCACCCGTATCTTTAAGATACACCTCCGTTTTTCTTACTAGCGGCTGTAAGTAATGATCTACTACAGATGAAAGATTTGCTGTAATACTATTTACATCTGATACTTAAATCCTTGTTTTAAAAAAAATGGGATTGCACTATATTTGTTTCTTCAAAGCCCTAGTTACAATATAAGAAGAATTGCTACCTGTGACCTTGTGACCCTGTGTGGGTGATACACGCTGATTCATCTGTTTTTTTTGTGAGTGGGACCAATAAATCTGTCATTATACCTATGGTGCCATCTCCTATTTGCCCTATTGTGTTTTGTTTTCTCTTCTAAAGTTTAGGAAATTTAATTTTTATATGGATAAGTGGAATATGTATGAAACTTAGATTGCCTGTTTCTTCATCAATCTACACATGTGTAAGCCTCTCTCCTTTTGTTTAACGGTAGCGCCACTGGTGGTCATTTTTTGTATGAAATTGTAAACACTCAGGGGTTTGGTGAAGGCTCTTTCGTGTGACCACATGAGCTGCCACTGTTTTGTAAGCGCATTGGTGAGGATAATCTATTGTATAAAAATGTGTCTTTTCTTTCACCTTTATTCTCACCTGCTGCTACAATGAATTTATTTAGAGAAAGCAGAAAAGAGCTCCTGGATTGTCTATTTTCTAGTAACATTGTGGACACTACGGTAAAAGATGAAGATTTATCTTGTGTTCTCCATAGATTAGATGTTGCAATGTTAGTGGTGGGAGATCTGCACACTTGAACAGTATCAGACTGAAAATATAGTACCTAGGGGTTTAAGAATTACAAAAACCCCTTCTTTTGGGGCTATTAATGAAAATTTCAAAAAAGAATGGGATCTAATATGTGATCAATGTTCACATCGTTTGATTGATTTGATTATTAAGGAAAGAAAAAATAACTTGCATCAGTTAAATGAAGAAATAACAAATCTGCAAACGATAGTTGAACAATTTAAAGATCAGGATGAGTACAGAGAAGCAGAAATAGAGATAGTAAGAAAACTAAATAAAGAAACTAGGGAATTAAGGGAGTAGAAGAGGAAAAACTATCAAAGGGATGTTGAGGATGCCAAATCTAGTAATGCACAACATTTGAATATTGAAAAGGTTGATGACATAAAGGTTAATGAGACAAACAGAACTCCAAAGGTTAATAATTATGTAAAGCCATTTCATAGAACAAATGTATATGATGATCAGGGTAATGACTGGCATGTCCAGCATAAAAAGAGACCACGTAATGTTAACAGGCCATGTCCTGAATGGAGGAATGATGATTATAATGATAGGAGAATTAATTATAAGAGACGTGATTATCACAATGACAACTATCCAAGAAGGTCTGATGAATATAATAAGGATCGGGGAAATGAATGGGGAAGAGATGAAAGAGATAGATCCCCTTTTCAGGAGTGGAATCCAAGGACAAGCAGGAGACCATAAATTATAACATAGGTCACCTTAAGAAAAAGAAGGTAAAAAGAGGGAAAAGAGCAGGTATCAAGAAAAAAATTGTAAAATCACCAAAACCAGTAGCTAAAGATCAGGAACCTTTAGAGGATAATGTAAAAATATTTAATCTTAGTAGTAGAACCTTAACTAGGGATGAAGAGAGAGTTCTGAAAAGGGGCTTAAAGTTTGCCCCGACTAGTCAAATAGATTCATTTGATTTCTATGTTAACTTACAAAAATACATACGGAAGCTAACAGTGAAAAGATTTTTTGCCAATAAAGGAGAGAATAAGGATGGGGACACTGGAAATCCCTCGGGTTCCCACTTTAGACCTAAATCTTCCTTTTATCCAGCACATGCAAAAGGTAGTTTCCTTGATTGTTTCAATAAATTAATATTGAACGATGTAGAACAAATACTAAAGAAGAGACGTAGGAACTGTAATCTAACTAGGAGAGAGTGGCAGGCTTTGAAAACATTACGAGCAGATGAACAATTGATCATCAAGCCAGCGGATAAAGGTGGAGGAGTGGTCCTTATGGACAAGGCAGATTATATATTGGAATTGGATCGACAACTAAATGACGGCATCACATATAGCAAATTAAAGGGTGACCCCACACCAAGAATGCTGAAGGCATTATCATAATTAATGGATATTGCATTACTGAAGGGGGTCATTACAAAAACTGAATATGATTACATCATTTTGAAGTATCCATCTATACCAACTATTTATGCTCTGCCAAAAGTCCATAAGGACCCTCTCCACCCACCTGGCCGACCTATAGTATCAGCTGTAAATAGTATTACAGCAAATCTCTCAGCTGTAGTAGATCATTACTTACAGCGTCTAGTAAGAAAAACGAAGGTGCATCTTAAAGATACGGGTGATGTGTTAATAATATTGAAGAATACATCATGGAACTCTAACCACATCCTAGTAAGTGCAGATGTGTCCTCACTGTACACTATAATACAGGAGGATAAAGGTATTGAGGCTGTCACGTACTTCTTGGATCAGTCAGATTATTCTACTGAACTCAAATGGTTCCTGATAGAAAGTATTACGTTTATTCTTAGAAACAATTATTTTGTCTTTAATGAGACATATTATTTACAACAGGTGGGAACTGCGATGGGCACCAGGTTCGCCCCCAGCTATGCTAACCTGTTTATGGCCTACTGGGAAGATCTGACAGTATGGCAGGGTGGTGAGCTGGGGGCGGGCCTGGTGCTCTGGCATCGTTATATAGACGACCTTCCATTTGTTTGGAATGGAAGTATGGAGGAATTGGATTTTTTCTGTGAATCTCTTAATAATAATCAATTTAATATTAACTTGGTTATAAAAAAAAAGTGAAAAGGAGATAGTCTTTTTAGATCTTTGTATTTATGTGAATGATCAGGGTCTGCAGACCCGATTATATCGCAAACCTACCGACTCTAATAGTCTCATTCAAAAGTCTAGTCAACATCATGCAAATTAGCTTGATGGAATCCCGTATAGCCAGTTTATACGTTACAAACGTAATTGTACAGAGATTGAAGTGTATGAAAAGGAAACAAATGATATGATGCACCGGTTTTTAGAGAAAGGATATGATAGAAGTTCCCTCGTTGAAACACGTGAAAGGGCGGATCTCTTGGATAGAGTAGATTTAATTTCTAAAACAGAGAGTAAAAAGAAGAAGATAGATAAGAATGCTAATACAGAGTGGGCTTTTATATCAGATTACAATTCTCAATTTAGGGAAATTGAACATGTGTTTAGAAAACACTGGAAAGTCCTTAAGAAAGATCCCATTTTGGGAAATAATTTACCTTTGAAACCTGTATTTATATACAGGAAATCACGTTCTCTTAAGGACGGACTTTGCAGCCACGTGCCATTAAGAGGTTGCCCATTTGGTGTTGGGGACTATTGGATGTTATTTGGCTCCATTTGATTACATATGACTGCCTGGGAGGGTCCACCAGAGGAATGGTGATATGTGCTTTTAAGTTTTTTCTCCATGTGAGTGTGTTATTATATTAAATCCTTGTTTTTAAAAAAAATGGGATTGCACTATATTTGTTTCTTCAAAGCCCTAGTTACAATATAAGAAGAATTGCTTCCTATGACCTTGTGACCCTGTGTGGGTGATACACGCTGATTCATCTGTTTTTTTGTGAGTGGGACCAATAAAACTGTCTTTATACCTATGATGCCATCTCCTATTTGCACTGTTGTGTTTTGTTTTCTCTTCTAAAGTTTAGGAAATTGAATTTTTATATGGATAAGTGGAATATGTATGAAACTTAGATTGCCTGTTTCTTCATCAATCTACACATGTGTAAGCCTCTCTCCTTTTGTTTAACGGTAGCGCCACTGGTGGTCACTTTTTGTATGAAATTGTAAACACTCAGGGGTTTGGTGAAGGCTCCTTCGTGTGACCACACGGGCTGCCACTGTTTTGTAAGCGCATTGGTGAGGATAATCTATTGTATAAAAATTTAGTCTCATCTGACCAGAGCACCTTCCTCCATACATTTGGGGAGTCGTCCACATGCCTTTTGGCAAACTCTAAACGTGCCTTCTTATTTTTAACACTAAGTAATGGCTTTTTTTCTGGCCACTCCTCCTTAAAGCCCAGCTCTTTTGAGTGTACGGCTTATTGTGGTCACAATCTCAGATACACCAGTCTCTGCTGTGGAACCCTGCAACTCCTTCAGGGTTACCTTTGGTCTCTGTGCTGCTTCTCTGATTAATGCCCTCCTTGCCCGCTCTGTGAATTTGGGTGGCCGGCCCTCTCTTGGCAGGTTTGTTGTGGTACCATGTTCTCTCCATTTGAAGATGATGGATTTGATGGTGCGGGGGATCATCAAAGATTTGGATATTTTTTTTATAACCCAACCCTGACTTTTACTTAGCAACTTTGTCCCTGACTTGTTTGGAAAGCTCCTTGGTCTTCATGGTGTGATGCCTCTTGCGTAGCGGTGTTGCAGTCTCTGGGGCCTTTCAGAAAAAGTGTGTTTATACTGACAGATCATGTGACACTTAGATTGCACACAGGTGGACTTCACTTCACTAATTATGTGACTTCTGAAGGTACAGTAATTGGTTGCACCAGAACTTTTGAGGGGCTTCATAGCAAAGGGGGTGAATACATATGCACATGCCAATTTTCTAATTTTTATTTATAAAAATTATTTTTTATATACATTTTTCTTATTTCACTTCACAAACAGACTATTTTGTACAGATCCATTACATAAAATTCAGATTAAAAAAATAAAATAAAATGACAGGTTGTGATGTGACAAAATAGGTAAAAAGCCAAGGGGGGTGAATACTTTAGCAAGGCACTGGTATGTATATATATATATATATATATATATATACACTGCTCGAAAAAATAAAGGTAACACTTAAACAACACAATGTAACTCCAAGTCAATCACACTTCTGTGAAATCAAACTGTCCACTTAGGAAGCAACACTGATTGACAATCAATTCCACATGCTGTTGTGCAAATGGAATAGACAACAGGTGGAAATTATAGGCAATTAGCAAGACACCCCCAATAAAGGAGTTATTCTGCAGGTGGTGACCACAGACCACTTCTCAGCTCCTATGCTTTCTGGCTGATGTTTTTGTCACTTTTGAAAGCTGGCGGTGCTTTCACTCTAGTGGTAGCATGAGACGGAGTCTACAACCCACACAAGTGGCTCAGGTAGTGCAGTTCATCCAGGATGGCACATCAATGCGAGCTGTGGCAAAAAGGTTTGCTGTGTCTGTCAGCGTAGTGTCCAGAGCATGGAGGCGCTACCAGGAGACAGGCCAGTACATCAGGAGATGTGGAGGAGGCCGTAGGAGGGCAACAACCCAGCAGCAGGACCGCTACCTCCGCCTTTGTGCAAGGAGGAACAGGAGGAGCACTGCCAGAGCCCTGCAAAATGACCTCCAGCAAGCCACAAATGTGCATGTGTCTACTCAAACGATCAGAAACAGACTTCATGAGGGTGGTATGAGGGCCCGACGTCCACAGGTGGGGGTTGTGCTTACAGCCCAACACCGTGCAGGACGTTTGGCATTTGCCAGAGAACACCAAGATTGGCAAATTTGCCACTGGCGCCCTGTGCTCTTCACAGATGAAAGCATGTTCTCACTGAGCACATGTGACAGACGTGACAGAGTCTGGAGACGCCAAGGAGAACGTTCTGCTGCCTGCAACATCCTCCAGCATGTCCGGTTTGGCAGTGGGTCAGTAATGGTGTGGGGTGGCATTTCTTTGGGGGGCCGCACAGCCCTCCATGCGCTCGCCAGAGGTAGCCTGACTGCCATTAGGTACCGAGATGAGATCCTCAGACCCCTTGTGAGACCATATGCTGGTGCGGTTGGCGATGGGTTCCTCCTAATGCAAGACAATGCTAGACCTCATGTGGCTGGAGTGTGTCAGCAGTTCCTGCAAGACGAAGGCATTAATGCTATGGACTGGCCCACCCGTTCCCCAGACCTGAATCCAATTGAGCACATCTGGGACATCATGTCTCGCTCCATCCACCAACGCCACGTTGCACCACAGACTGTCCAGGAGTTGGCGGATGCTTTAGTCCAGGTCTGGGAGGAGATCCCTCAGGAGACCATCCGCCACCTCATCAGGAGCATGCCCAGGCATTGTAGGGAGTTCATACAGGCACATGGAGGCCACACACACTACTGAGCCTCATTTTGACTTGTTTTAAGGACATTACATCAAAGTTGGATCAGCCTGTAGTGTGTGTTTTCCACTTTAATTTTGAGTGTGACTCCAAATCCAGACCTCCATGGGTTAATAAATTTGATTTCCATTGATAATTTTTGTGTGATTTTGTTGTCAGCACATTCAACTATGTAAAGAACAAAGTATTTAATAAGAATATTTCATTCATTCAGATCTAGGATGTGTTATTTTAGTGTTCCCTTTATTTTTTTGAGCGCAGTGTATATATATATATATATATATATATATATAAAAAACAAAACACTGATTTGTCCATTTTAGAATTTTTTTTTGTCCGTTTGAGTAATTAAAGTTTTATTCTCTTACGTCCTAGAGGATGCTGGGGCCCACATTAGTACCATGGGGTGTAGACGGGTCCACTAGGAGCCATTGGCACTTTAAGAGTTTGAGAGTGTGGACTGGCTCCTCCCTCTATGCCCCTCCTACCAGACTCAGTTTAGAAAATGTTGCCGGAGGAGCGGTCACAGCTAGGGGCCTCCGGTCACAGCTAGGGGAGCTCTCCAGAGCTTTTCTAGTAAAAAGTTTTTTTTATTTTACAGGGAGGCTGCTGGCAACAGCCTCCCTGCAGCGTGGGACTAAGGGGGGGAGTAGTGTCCGCCCGGCGGGGTCTGAGCCACTTACTCCGCTGACAGGACACTGAGCTCGGCTCCTGAGGGGACAGATCGCTCCCCGCCACAGGAGATCGCTCACCCCAGCAGCATGCCGCCACCCCCTTACAGAGCTGAAGATTGTGGCGAGTAAGACACGACCCCCCTTGGAAGGGGGGGCCGGTGTAAAGATGGCGGCAGCAGGGTAGGAGTGCAGTATTAACTGTGCTCCGGAATGGCTGAGGGGCGCCCTGGGCCAGCGCTTACACCCTACATTGGTCGTAAAGCCTGTCGGGGTCTCAGGATCTCAGCCAGCAGTGGCGTCACAAGGCGGGTGCGGGGGGTGCGGCCCGCACCCGGGTGTGACACCTGGAGGGGGTGACACCAAATGTCAGCTCCTCCGTAGTGACAGGAGCCAGGTGCTGCAGTGTGAAATTCCGCTACAGCACCCGGCTCCTGTCATAGCAGAGGAGCCGACAGCACACTGAGACCGTCTCTGGGGGAAGCCCAGCATCTCCGGAGATGCTGGGCACGCCCCCAGAGTGACGATACCAGTATCCCCGCGAAGCCACGCCCCCTAGCTGTAAGGCCACGCCCCCTTTTTTGCCGCGATCGCGGCAGTACATCAGGGGTGCGCACCGGGTGTCACCACACCTGGTGACGCCTCTGTCAGCCAGCATCAATCCTCCGGCCAGTATAATCAGCTGAAGAGCGGGAAGACAGCACCATTTTGGGGCGGAGCTTCTCCTCAGAGCGGACCCAGCAGCGTTTGGCACCATTTTCCTGCCTGCACAGCGCTGATCAGGAGAAAAGAAGGTCCCACCACAGCAACTCCAGCTATCTCTCACGGTACCAGGGGGTTGTAGAAGAGGGAGGGGAGGCTGCAATACGACTGTGTATCCTATTAAGGTGCACAGTCAGCGCTGACAAGGGGTCTCCCTTTGGGTAAAGGCGCTGTGTGTGGGTTGGCTCCAATCTCTTTGTCTCTCTTGCCATTCTTGGGTGTAAAACTCTGTCTGCCCTCCCCTGTGTGTGTGTGTGTGTGTGTTTGTGTGTGTGTGTGTGTGTGTGTGTGTGTGGGGGGGGGTTGTGGTCTCCTTTAGCTATGTCCAGGGACAATGTGTCATATGCTGCGGAGGATATGTTCTCCCAGGATGATCCCATTCCATGTAATCAGGATAGCACTGGTTTAGCACAGATTCCAGCAAGGGAACCTGAGTGGTTTTCCTCTATCAAATCTTGGATTTCTCAGATTTCAGATAGGGTTACAAGTAATGAATCTGCAACCCAGCTATTACAGAACTCTATGGCAGTATGGCCCGATTCTGGTACCTCAGGATGCTCCACAAACGTGCGCTTGTTCATGTCATGCAAGATGACACGGATACCAATTCTGATACCATAGACGGTACTGGAGATGTGTTGCGGGGGTCTGCCTCTCTTGCAAAGGGGGTGCAATTGATGATAGAGGCTATCAGGGATGTATTGAATGTTAATGATACAACACCTGAGCAGGTTGAGGAGGCTTTTTTCACTGAAAATAAGAAAGCATCGCTAACCTTCCCTGCGTCAAAGGAATTAAATGCTATATTTGAGAAAGCATGGGAAGACCCTGAGAAAAAATTCCAGATCCCTAAAAGGGTCCAGGTGGCATTTCCTTTCCCTGAGGAGGATAGGAAAAAATGGGAAAGCCCGCCAATTGTTGACGCATCTGTGTCCAGACTTTCAAAGAAGGTGGTTTTACCTGTTCCGGGATCTACCGCCTTAAAGGAGCCGGCTGATCGAAAAATTGATAATGCACTTAAATCAATGTACACCGCTTCGGGGGCCATATTACGTCCCATTATTGCTAGTGCATGGATTGCAAAAGCTATAGTAAAATGGTCAGGCACCTTACTTGAGGATTTGGATACAATGGATAAGGGTGATGTTGAATTGTTTTTGCGTAACATTTATGATTCAGCAGGTATTATGGTAGAATCCATGAAAGACCTGGGTTCCATGGCTGCGGGGATCTCTTCCATATCTGTTTCAGCTCGTCTGGGACTGTGGCTGCGCCAGTGGTCAGCCGATGCGGAATCCAGGAAAAGTGTGGAGTCCCTACCCTACACAGGTCAGGCTCTCTTTGGGGAAGCTTTGGATGCGTGGATATCCACGGCTACAGCGCCTAACTCTCCTTCCCTCAGCTGCACCTGCTCCGAAGAAATCCTTCTCTTCATCAGCATCACAGTCCTTTCGGTCTAACAAGCCTAGAAAGGCCAAACCGTCCAATACCTTCTTTAGGGGAGGTCGAGCTAAATCCAAGAAACCTGCTGCGGCAGGTTCCCAGGAAACTAAGCCTGCTTCCAGTACGCCAAAGTCCTCCGCATGATGGTGGACCACGCGGCCTGGAGGTGGGGCCTGTGGGAGCGAGGCTCAGACAGTTCAGTCACGTCTGGGTATCATCCGGCCTGGATCCCTGGGTGATAGAGATTGTGTCCCAGGGATACAGGTTGGAATTTAAAAATCTCCCTCCTCACCGATTTTTCAAATCAGGCTTGCCAGTTCGGCTGGCGAACAGGACTGTCCTACAAGCAGCGGTCCATAAGTTGGTGGAGGCACAGGTCATTGTGCCAATACCTCCTCATTTGCAAGCCACGGGTTACTATTCAAACCTTTTCGTGGTACCAAAACCAGATGGTTCGGTCAGGCCCATTCTGAACCTAAAATCACTGAACCCTTTTCTGAAGGAGTTCAAGTTCAAAATGGAGTCTCTCAGGGCGGTGATATCAGGTCTGGAAGAGGGGGAATTCCTAGTATACCTGGATATCAAGGATGCATGCCTCCACATTCCGATTTGGCTACCGCATCAGGCTTATCTCCGTTTTGCATTACTGGACTGTCATTTCCAGTTCCAGGCCCTGCCATTCGGCCTCTCTACAGCACCAAGGGTGTTCACCAAGGTGATGGCGGAGATGATGGTTCTACTCTGAAAACAGGGGGTAAACATCATTCCGTATCTGGACGATCTACTGATAAAGGCATCATCCAAGGAGGAGCTGTTGCAGTCCATTGTACTCACAACCCGCCTACTCAGAGTCCACGGTTGGATTCTGAACCTTCCAAAATCTAATTTGGAACCAACCCAGAGGTTGTCTTTTCTGGGGATGATCCTCGACACGGAAGTGCAGAGGGTGTATCTTCCGCAGGAAAAGGCGTTGGTGATACAATCAATGGTCCGAGATGTCCTGAAGCCAGCCCGGGTGTCGGTTCATCAATGCATTAGCCTTCTGGGAAAGATGGTGGCCTCTTACGAGGATCTCCACTATGGGAGGTTCCATGCTCGGGCCTTCCAACTGGATCTCCTGGACAAGTGGTCAGGATCTCATCTACACATGCACCAGAGAATTCGTCTGTCGCCAAAGGCCAGGATTTCACTGTTCTGGTGGCTCCAATTGCCTCACCATCTGGAGGGCCACAGGTTCGGGATTCAGGACTGGGTCCTTCTAACCACGGATGCGAGCCTCCAGGGCTGGGGCACAGTCACTCAAGGGGAAACCTTCTAAGGAAGGTGGTCAGGTCTGGAAGCCGGCCTGCCTATCAACATCCTGGAACTAAGAGCCGTCTACAACGGTCTTCTTCAAGTGGCCCATCTTCTAAGAAATCAGGCCATTCAAGTACAGTTGGACAATGTAACGACGGTGGCTTACATAAACCGACAGGGCGGAATGAAGAGCAGAGCTGCGATGTCAGAGGTGACAAGAATCATCCTCTGGGCAGAAAAACTCACATTGGCGCTCTCTGCAATCGTCATTCTGGGAGTGGACAACTGGGAAACAGACTTCCTCAGCAGACACGATCTCCATCCGGGGGAATGGGGTCTCCATTCGGAGGTGTTCAAGGAAATAACAGACCTTTGGGGGTTACCCCAAATAGACATGATGGCATCTCGTCTCAACAAGAAGCTCCGACTATTGTTCCAGGTCGGGGGTACCCACAAGCAGTGGCAGTGGACACCCTGGTGTCTCCGTGGGTGTTCCAGTTGGTGTACGTGTTTCCACCACTCCCACTCATTCCAAGAGTTCTAAAGCTCATGATGAGAACAAGAGTTCAGGCGATCCTCATTGCTCCAGACTGGCCAAGGTGGGCTTGGTACGCGGACCTTCTGAATCTCTTGCAGGAAGAGCCGAGGCCTCTTCCTTTTCGGGAGGACCTGCTGCAGCAGGGGCTGTTCGCCTGTCAAGACTTACCGTGGCTACGTTTGACGGCATGGAGGTTGAACGCCTGATACTAGCTCGGAAGGGTATTCCGGAGAAGGTCATTCCTACTCTGATACAGGCTAGAAAAGGGGTAACGTCTAAACATTACCATCGTATTTGGAAGAAATATGTCTCTTGGTGTGAGTCCAAGAAGTTTCCTGCAGTGGAGTTTCAACTGGGATGTTTTCTCCTCTTCCTGCAAGCAGGTGTGGATATGGGCCTGAGGTTGGGATCTGTGAAGGTCCAGATTTCGGCCCTGTCCATTTTCTTCCAGAAATAATTGGCTGCCCTGCCTGAGGTTCAGACCTTTTTGAAGGGAGTTCTGCACATCCAACCTCCCTTTGTACCACCTACGGCGCCTTGGGACCTTAACGTGGTGTTGTAGTTCCTCCAATCGGACTGGTTTGAGCCTCTACAGGAGGTTGAGTTCAAATTTCTTACATGGAAGGCTGTCACACTGTTGGTCTTAGCTTCTGCTAGATGTGTGTCAGAATTGGGGGCTTTGTTCTGTAAAAGCACTTACTTGATATTCCACGAAGATAGAGCTGAGCTACGGACACATCAGCAGTTTCTTCCAAAGGTTGTGTCGGCATTTCATATCAACCAACCTATTGTAGTGCCAGTGGCTTCTGAATCCTTAATTTAGTCAAAGTCCTTGGATGTTGTGAGGGCTTTGAAAATCTATGTGAAGAGGACTGCTCATCACAGGAAATCGGACTCTTTGTTTGTCCTGTATGATCCCAAGAAAATTGGGTGTCCTGCTTCAAAGCAGACTATATCTCGCTGGATTAGGTTCACTATCCAGCATGCATATTCTATGGCAGGATTGCTGTGTCCAAAATTTGTTAAAGCCCACTCTATTCGTAAGGTGGGGTCTTCCTGGCCGGCTGCCCGGGGTGTCTCGGCGTTACAACTTTGCCGAGCAGAAACTTGGTCTGGGTCGAACACGTTTGCTAAGTTCTACAAGTTCGATACTTTGGCCTTGGATGATCTGAAGTTCAGTCAATCAGTTCTGCAGAAGCCTCCGCGCTCTCCCTCCTGTTCTGGGAGCTTTGGTCCATCCCCATGGTACTAATGTGGACCCCAGCATCCTCTAGGACAGGCCTGGCCAACCTGTGGCTCTCCAGCTGTTGTAAAACTACAAGTCCCATCATGCTTTGCTACAGTTTTGCTATTAGGGAAGGCTAAAACTGTGGCAGGGCATGCTGGGATGTGTAGTTTCACAACATCTGGAGAGCCACAGGTTGGCCAGGCCTGCTCTAGGACGTAAGAGAAAATAGGATTTTGGTTACCTACCGGTAAATCCTTTTCTCGTAGTCCGTAGAGGATGCTGGGAGCCCGCCCAGAGCTTTGTTTTCCTGCAACCGTTATCTGGTTCAGTACAGCTTTGTTTTGTTATGTACTGCATTGTTACTTCGTAAATAATGTTTCAGCAGTTGCTGAGTTTTTCAAGCTGGCTAGCTTGACGTGCCTTGTATGTGTGAGCTGGTATGAATCTCGCCACTATCTGTGTTAAATCCTTCTCTCGAAGATGTCCGTCTCCTCAGGCACAGCTTCTAGACTGAGTCTGATAGGAGGGGCATAGAGGGAGGAGCCAGCCCACACTCTCAAACTCTTAAAGTGCCACTGGCTCCTGGTGGACCCGTCTATACCCCATAGTACTAATGTGGACCCCAGCATCCTCTACGGACTACAAGAGAAGGATTTACCGGTAGGTAACCAAAATCCTATTTTCTTAAAGGGGGAGATGTGGTAAGCCTTGAAAAGTAATAAAGTGGAGAGTGATAAAGTATCAGCCAATAAGCTCCTAACTGTCATGTCACAGGTTGTGTTTGAAAAATGACTCTCGCACTCTACATTTTTCACTTTTTAAGGCTTAGTACATCTGGCCCACAGTCTCCTGAAGGAGAACAAGGTATTATTTGTGTGGATATTGTATAAAAAAAATAATAATGGTGGATTGTAAGCAGCATGAAAAGTGCAAAACTAGACTCAGCACAGGGAAGAAGAGCCTCAGCCTCAATGTTGCTAAAACATACTGTAATACATACTGATAAGTATCAGATAAAAGATAAAACTACTAGTATTTTAAAAGGAAAACAGAAACAGGATTCTCAGATGGGTATTTCAAATCTTTAACTACTTTGAAACTTCTCAGCATTTGTTTGTTAGTTGATTGGCTAAAAACTAGAGATGAGCGGGTTCGGTTTCTCTGAATCCGAACCCGCCAGAACTTCATGTTTTTTTTCACGGGTCCGAGCGACTCGGATCTTCCCGCCTTGCTCGGTTAACCCGAGCGCGCCCGAACGTCATCATGACGCTGTCGGATTCTCGCGAGGCTCGGATTCTATCGCGAGACTCGGATTCTATATAAGGAGCCGCGCGTCGCCGCCATTTTCACACGTGCATTGAGATTGATAGGGAGAGGACGTGGCTGGCGTCCTCTCCGTTTAGAATAGATTAGAGAGACACTTGATTTACTAATTTTGGGGAGCATTAGGAGTACTCAGTACAGTGCAGAGTTTTGCTGATAGTGACCAGTGACCACCAGTTTTATTTATAATCCGTTCTCTGCCTGAAAAAAGCGATACACAGCACACAGTGACTCAGTCACATACCATATCTGTGTGCACTGCTCAGGCTCAGGCCAGTGTGCTGCATCATCTATTATCTATATATAATATTATATATATCTGTCTGACTGCTCAGCTCACACAGCTTATAATTGTGGGGGAGACTGGGGAGCACTACTGCAGTGCCAGTTATAGGTTATAGCAGGAGCCAGGAGTACATAATATATTATATAGTGAGTGACCACCAGACACACAGTGCAGTTTATTTAATATATCCGTTCTCTGCCTGAAAAAAGCGATACACACAGTGACTCAGTCAGTCACATACCATATCTGTGTGCACTGCTCAGGCTCAGGCCAGTGTGCTGCATCATCTATATATATTATATATCTGTCTGACTGCTCAGCTCACACAGCTTATAATTGTGGGGGAGACTGGGGAGCACTACTGCAGTGCCAGTTATAGGTTATAGCAGGAGCCAGGAGTACATAATATTATATTAAAATTAAACAGTGCACACTTTTGCTGCAGGAGTGCCACTGCCAGTGTGACTAGTGACCAGTGACCTGACCACCAGTATATATAATATTAGTAGTATACTATCTCTTTATCAACCAGTCTATATATTAGCAGCAGACACAGTACAGTGCGGTAGTTCACGGCTGTGGCTACCTCTGTGTCGGCACTCGGCAGCCCGTCCATAATTGTATATACCACCTAACCGTGGTTTTTTTTTCTTTCTTTATACATACATACTAGTTACGAGTATACTATCTCTTTATCAACCAGTCTATATTAGCAGCAGACACAGTACAGTGCGGTAGTTCACGGCTGTGGCTACCTCTGTGTCGGCACTCGGCAGCCCGTCCATAATTGTATATACCACCTAACCGTGTTTTTTTTTTCTTTCTTTATACATACATACTAGTTACGAGTATACTATCTCTTTATCAACCAGTCTATATATTAGCAGCAGACACAGTACAGTGCGGTAGTTCACGGCTGTGGCTACCTCTGTGTCGGCACTCGGCAGCCCGTCCATAATTGTATATACCACCTAACCGTGGTTTTTTTTTCTTTCTTTATACATACATACTAGTTACGAGTATACTATCTCTTTATCAACCAGTCTATATTAGCAGCAGACACAGTACAGTGCGGTAGTTCACGGCTGTGGCTACCTCTGTGTCGGCACTCGGCAGCCCGTCCATAATTGTATATACCACCTAACCGTGTTTTTTTTTTCTTTCTTTATACATACATACTAGTTACGAGTATACTATCTCTTTATCAACCAGTCTATATTAGCAGCAGACACAGTACAGTGCGGTAGTTCACGGCTGTGGCTACCTCTGTGTCGGCACTCGGCAGCCCGTCCATAATTGTATATACCACCTAACCGTGGTTTTTTTTTCTTTCTTTATACATACATACTAGTTACGAGTATACTATCTCTTTATCAACCAGTCTATATATTAGCAGCAGACACAGTACAGTGCGGTAGTTCACGGCTGTGGCTACCTCTGTGTCGGCACTCGGCAGCCCGTCCATAATTGTATATACCACCTAACCGTGGTTTTTTTTTCTTTCTTTATACATACATACTAGTTACGAGTATACTATCTCTTTATCAACCAGTCTATATTAGCAGCAGACACAGTACAGTGCGGTAGTTCACGGCTGTGGCTACCTCTGTGTCGGCACTCGGCAGCCCGTCCATAATTGTATATACCACCTAACCGTGGTTTTTTTTTCTTTCTTTATACATACATACTAGTTACGAGTATACTATCTCTTTATCAACCAGTCTATATATTAGCAGCAGACACAGTACAGTGCGGTAGTTCACGGCTGTGGCTACCTCTGTGTCGGCACTCGGCAGCCCGTCCATAATTGTATATACCACCTAACCGTGGTTTTTTTTTCTTTCTTTATACATACATACTAGTTACGAGTATACTATCTCTTTATCAACCAGTCTATATATTAGCAGCAGACACAGTACAGTGCGGTAGTTCACGGCTGTGGCTACCTCTGTGTCGGCACTCGGCAGCCCGTCCATAATTGTATACTAGTATCCAATCCATCCATCTCCATTGTTTACCTGAGGTGCCTTTTAGTTGTGCCTATTAAAATATGGAGAACAAAAATGTTGAGGTTCCAAAATTAGGGAAAGATCAAGATCCACTTCCACCTCGTGCTGAAGCTGCTGCCACTAGTCATGGCCGAGACGATGAAATGCCAGCAACGTCGTCTGCCAAGGCCGATGCCCAATGTCATAGTACAGAGCATGTCAAATCCAAAACACCAAATATCAGTAAAAAAAGGACTCCAAAACCTAAAATAAAATTGTCGGAGGAGAAGCGTAAACTTGCCAATATGCCATTTACCACACGGAGTGGCAAGGAACGGCTGAGGCCCTGGCCTATGTTCATGGCTAGTGGTTCAGCTTCACATGAGGATGGAAGCACTCAGCCTCTCGCTAGAAAAATGAAAAGACTCAAGCTGGCAAAAGCAGCACAGCAAAGAACTGTGCATTCTTCGAAATCCCAAATCCACAAGGAGAGTCCAATTGTGTCGGTTGCGATGCCTGACCTTCCCAACACTGGACGTGAAGAGCATGCGCCTTCCACCATTTGCACGCCCCCTGCAAGTGCTGGAAGGAGCACCCGCAGTCCAGTTCCTGATAGTCAGATTGAAGATGTCAGTGTTGAAGTACACCAGGATGAGGATATGGGTGTTGCTGGCGCTGGGGAGGAAATTGACCAGGAGGATTCTGATGGTGAGGTTGTTTGTTTAAGTCAGGCACCCGGGGAGACACCTGTTGTCCGTGGGAGGAATATGGCCGTTGACATGCCAGGTGAAAATACCAAAAAAATCAGCTCTTCGGTGTGGAGGTATTTCACCAGAAATGCGGACAACAGGTGTCAAGCCGTGTGTTCCCTTTGTCAAGCTGTAATAAGTAGGGGTAAGGACGTTAACCACCTCGGAACATCCTCCCTTATACGTCACCTGCAGCGCATTCATAATAAGTCAGTGACAAGTTCAAAAACTTTGGGTGACAGCGGAAGCAGTCCACTGACCAGTAAATCCCTTCCTCTTGTAACCAAGCTCACGCAAACCACCCCACCAACTCCCTCAGTGTCAATTTCCTCCTTCCCCAGGAATGCCAATAGTCCTGCAGGCCATGTCACTGGCAATTCTGACGAGTCCTCTCCTGCCTGGGATTCCTCCGATGCATCCTTGCGTGTAACGCCTACTGCTGCTGGCGCTGCTGTTGTTGCCGCTGGGAGTCGATGGTCATCCCAGAGGGGAAGTCGTAAGCCCACTTGTACTACTTCCAGTAAGCAATTGACTGTTCAACAGTCCTTTGCGAGGAAGATGAAATATCACAGCAGTCATCCTACTGCAAAGCGGATAACTGAGGCCTTGGCATCCTGGGTGGTGAGAAACGTGGTTCCGGTATCCATCATTACTGCAGAGCCAACTAGAGACTTGTTGGAGGTACTGTGTCCCCGGTACCAAATACCATCTAGGTTCCATTTCTCTAGGCAGGCGATACCGAAAATGTACACAGACCTCAGAAAAAGAGTCACCAGTGTCCTAAAAAATGCAGCTGTACCCAATGTCCACTTAACCACGGACATGTGGACAAGTGGAGCAGGGCAGGGTCAGGACTATATGACTGTGACAGCCCACTGGGTAGATGTATGGACTCCCGCCGCAAGAACAGCAGCGGCGGCACCAGTAGCAGCATCTCGCAAACGCCAACTCTTTCCTAGGCAGGCTACGCTTTGTATCACCGGTTTCCAGAATACGCACACAGCTGAAAACCTCTTACGGCAACTGAGGAAGATCATCGCGGAATGGCTTACCCCAATTGGACTCTCCTGTGGATTTGTGGCATCGGACAACGCCAGCAATATTGTGTGTGCATTAAATATGGGCAAATTCCAGCACGTCCCATGTTTTGCACATACCTTGAATTTGGTGGTGCAGAATTTTTTAAAAAACGACAGGGGTGTGCAAGAGATGCTGTCGGTGGCCAGAAGAATTGCGGGACACTTTCGGCGTACAGGCACCACGTACAGAAGACTGGAGCACCACCAAAAACAACTGAACCTGCCCTGCCATCATCTGAAGCAAGAAGTGGTAACGAGGTGGAATTCAACCCTCTATATGCTTCAGAGGTTGGAGGAGCAGCAAAAGGCCATTCAAGCCTATACAATTGAGCACGATATAGTAGGTGGAATGCACCTGTCTCAGGCGCAGTGGAGAATGATTTCAACGTTGTGCAAGGTTCTGATGCCCTTTGAACTTGCCACACGTGAAGTCAGTTCAGACACTGCCAGCCTGAGTCAGGTCATTCCCCTCATCAGGCTTTTGCAGAAGAAGCTGGAGGCATTGAAGAAGGAGCTAAAAGGGAGCGATTCCGCTAGGCATGTGGGACTTGTGGATGCAGCCCTTAATTCGCTTAACAAGGATTCACGGGTGGTCAATCTGTTGAAATCAGAGCACTACATTTTGGCCACCGTGCTCGATCCTAGATTTAAAGCCTACCTTGGATCTCTCTTTCCGGCAGACACAGGTCTGCTGGGGTTGAAAGACCTGCTGGTGACAAAATTGTCAAGTCAAGCGGAACGCGACCTGTCAACATCTCCTCCTTCACATTCTCCCGCAACTGGGGGTGCGAGGAAAAGGCTCAGAATTCCGAGCCCACCCGCTGGCGGTGATGCAGGGCAGTCTGGAGCGACTGCTGATGCTGACATCTGGTCCGGACTGAAGGACCTGACAACGATTACGGACATGTCGTCTACTGTCACTGCATATGATTCTCTCAACATTGATAGAATGGTGGAGGATTATATGAGTGACCGCATCCAAGTAGGCACGTCACACAGTCCGTACTTATACTGGCAGGAAAAAGAGGCAATTTGGAGGCCCTTGCACAAACTGGCTTTATTCTACCTAAGTTGCCCTCCCACAAGTGTGTACTCCGAAAGAGTGTTTAGTGCCGCCGCTCACCTTGTCAGCAATCGGCGTACGAGGTTACATCCAGAAAATGTGGAGAAGATGATGTTCATTAAAATGAATTATAATCAATTCCTCCGCGGAGACATTGACCAGCAGCAATTGCCTCCACAAAGTACACAGGGAGCTGAGATGGTGGATTCCAGTGGGGACGAATTGATAATCTGTGAGGAGGGGGATGTACACGGTGATATATCGGAGGGTGAAGATGAGGTGGACATCTTGCCTCTGTAGAGCCAGTTTGTGCAAGGAGAGATTAATTGCTTCTTTTTTGGGGGGGGTCCAAACCAACCCGTCATATCAGTCACAGTCGTGTGGCAGACCCTGTCACTGAAATGATGGGTTGGTTAAAGTGTGCATGTCCTGTTTTGTTTATACAACATAAGGGTGGGTGGGAGGGCCCAAGGACAATTCCATCTTGCACCTCTTTTTTCTTTTCTTTTTCTTTGCATCATGTGCTGATTGGGGAGGGTTTTTTGGAAGGGACATCCTGCGTGACACTGCAGTGCCACTCCTAGATGGGCCCGGTGTTTGTGTCGGCCACTAGGGTCGCTAATCTTACTCACACAGTCAGCTACCTCATTGCGCCTCTTTTTTTCTTTGCGTCATGTGCTGTTTGGGGAGGGTTTTTTGGAAGGGACATCCTGCGTGACACTGCAGTGCCACTCCTAGATGGGCCCGGTGTTTGTGTCGGCCACTAGGGTCGCTAATCTTACTCACACAGCTACCTCATTGCGCCTCTTTTTTTCTTTGCGTCATGTGCTGTTTGGGGAGGGTTTTTTGGAAGGGACATCCTGCGTGACACTGCAGTGCCACTCCTAGATGGGCCCGGTGTTTGTGTCGGCCACTAGGGTCGCTAATCTTACTCACACAGCTACCTCATTGCGCCTCTTTTTTTCTTTGCGTCATGTGCTGTTTGGGGAGGGTTTTTTGGAAGGGCCATCCTGCGTGACACTGCAGTGCCACTCCTAGATGGGCCCGGTGTTTGTGTCGGCCACTAGGGTCGCTAATCTTACTCACACAGCTACCTCATTGCGCCTCTTTTTTTCTTTGCGTCATGTGCTGTTTGGGGAGGGTTTTTTGGAAGGGACATCCTGCGTGACACTGCAGTGCCACTCCTAGATGGGCCCGGTGTTTGTGTCGGCCACTAGGGTCGCTTATCTTACTCACACAGCGACCTCGGTGCAAATTTTAGGACTAAAAATAATATTGTGAGGTGTGAGGTATTCAGAATAGACTGAAAATGAGTGTAAATTATGGTTTTTGAGGTTAATAATACTTTGGGATCAAAATGACCCCCAAATTCTATGATTTAAGCTGTTTTTTAGTGTTTTTTGAAAAAAACACCCGAATCCAAAACACACTCGAATCCGACAAAAAAAATTCGGTGAGGTTTTGCCAAAACGCGTTCGAACCCAAAACACGGCCGCGGAACCGAACCCAAAACCAAAACACAAAACCCGAAAAATTTCAGGCGCTCATCTCTACTAAAAACAAATTTAGTGAAATTGACAGTCAAGTATCAGTATTAATTATTATTATTATTATTATTATTATTATTATTATTATTTTTAATACCAGTTATTTATATACTTTTGCGCACATATTTTGCTCAGTGCTTTTAAAAGAAAAGTTGGCCATTCACATACAGGTGAAATGCAGAAAATTAGAATATTGTGCAAAAGTTCATTTATTTCAGTAATTCAACTTAAAAGGTGAAACTAATATTTTATATAGACTCATTACATGCAAAGTGAGATACTGTATTTCAATCCTTTATTTGTTATAATTTTGATGATTGTGGCTTACAGCTTAAGAAAACCTCAAATACAAAATCTCAGAAAATAAGATTTTAAACCTACCGGTAAATCTTTTTCTCGTAGTCCGTAGAGGATGCTGGGGACTCCGTAAGGACCATGGGGATAGACGGGCTCCGCAGGAGACATGGGCACTTTAAGAAAGACTTTAGGTCTGGGTGTGCACTGGCTCCTCCCTCTATGCCCCTCCTCCAGACCTCAGTTAGAGAAACTGTGCCCAGAGGAGACAGACAGTACGAGGACAGGATTTTTGTTAATCCAAGGGCAAGATTCATACCAGCCACACCAATCACACCGTATAACCTGTGATATACTACCCAGTTAACAGTATGAAAACAACCTAGCATCAGTCCAAGACCGATGAAAATTATAACATAACCCTTATGTAAGCAAAACTATATACAAGTCTTGCAGGAGTAGTCCGCACTTGGGACGGGCACCCAGCATCCTCTACGGACTACGAGAAAAAGATTTACCGGTAGGTTTAAAATCTTATTTTCTCTTACGTCCTAGAGGATGCTGGGGACTCTGTAAAGGGATTATACCAAAGCTCCAAAAACGGGCGGGAGAGTGCGGATGACTCTGCAGCACCGATTGAGCAAACAGGAGGTCCTCCTAAGCCAGGGTATCAAACTTATAAAACCTCGCAAGGTGTTTGAACCCGACCAAGAAACCACTCGGCCCAGCTGTAGAGCCAACACCCCTCGGGCAGCCGCCCAAGAAGAGCCCACCTTCCTAGTGGAATGGGCCTTGACCAATTTAGGTAACGGCAATCCAGCCGTTTCACGCTCGCTGAATCGTGTTACAGATCCAGTAAGCAATAGTCTGCTTTGAAGCAGGAGCGCCAACCTTGTTGGCTGCATACAGGACAAATAGTGCTTCTGTTTTTTTTTTTTTTTTTTACTCTAGCCGTTCTGGCTACGTAAGTTTTCAAAACCCTGACTACATCAAGGGACTCGGAATCCTCCAAGTCACGCGTAGCCACAGGCACCACAATAGGTTGGTTCATATGAAAAGATGACATCATCTTAGGCAAGAATTGAGGACGGTTCCGCAATTCCGCTCTATCCATATGGGAAAAAAAACCAGATAGGGGCTTTTATGAGACAAAGCCGCCAATTCCGACACTCGCCTAGCCAAAGCCAAGGCTAACAACATGACCACCTTTCAAGTGAGATATTTTCACTCCACCATTTTAAGTGGTTCTAAACAGTACGCCTTAAGGAAACTCAACACCACGTTAAGGTCCCAAGGCGCCACCGGAGGTACAAAAGGAGACTGAATATGCAGCACTCCCTTCACAAAAGTCTGTACTTCTGGGAGAGAAGCCAATTCTTTTTGAAAGAAATTGGATAAGGCCGAAATCTTAACCTTAATGGAGCCTAATTCTAGGCCCAAATTCACTCCAGTTTATAGGAAGTGAAGGAAAACGGTCCAGATGGAATTCTTCCGTAGGAGTATTCCTGGCCTCACCCCAAGAAACATATTTTCGCCATATACGGTGATAATGTTTAGTTGTCACGTCTTTCCTAGCCTTTATCAGCGTAGGAATGACCTCATCCGGAATGCCCTTTTCCGCTAGGATCCGGCGTTCAACCGCCATGCCGTCAAAGTAAAGTAAGTCTTGGAACAGACCGGGCCCCTGTTGCAACAGGTCCTGTCTTAGAGGAAGATGCCACTGATCTTCTGTGAGAATTCTCCTGCAGATCCGAATATCAGGCACTTCGTGGCCAATCTGGAACAATGAGAATTGTCTGCACTCCTCTTTTTCTTATTATTCTCAACACCTTTGGGATGAGAGGAAGAGGAGGAAACACACAGACCGACTGGAACACCCACGGTGTCACTAGGGCGTCCACAGCTACCGTCTGAGGGTCTATTGACCTGCCGCAATATCTTTTCAGCTTTTTGTTGAGGCGGGACGTCCTCATGTCTATTTGGGGCAGTCCCTACTGACTTGCAATCTGTGTGAAGACTTCCTGATGAAGTCCCCACTCCTGTATGCAGGTCGTGTCTGCTGAGGAAGTCTGCTTCTTAGTTGTCCACTCCTGGAATGAACACTGCTGACAGTGCGCTTACATGATTTTTCGCCCAGCGAAGAATCCTAGTGGCTTCTTGCCACTCTGCTCCTTGTGCCGCCCTGGCGGTTTACATGAGCCACTGCGGTGATGTTGTCTGATTGGATCAGTACTGGTAAGTCGCGAAGCAAGGTCTCCGCTTGACGAAGGGCGTTGTATATGGCCCTCAGCTCCAGGACGTTGATGTGAAGACAAGTCTCTTGACTTGACCCAAGACCCTGGAAGTTTTTCTCCTGTGTGACTGCTCCCCAACCTCGGAGGCTCGCGTCCGTGGTCACCAGAATCCAGTCCTGAATGCCGAACCTGCGGCCCCCTAGAAGTTGAGCACCCTCACAGGAGAGATACCCTGGCCCTGGGGGACCGGGCGATCAATTGATGAATCTGTAGATGTGATTCGGACCACTTGGCAGTAGGTCCCGTTGGAAGGCTTTGTATGACGCCACCATCTTTTCCAGGACTCGAGTGCAGTAATGCACTGACATCTGTTTTGGCTTCAATAGGTTCCTGACCAGAGTCATGAGTTCCTGAGCCTTTTCTATCTGCAGATAAACCCTTTTCTGGACCGTATCCAGAATCATACCCAAGAAAGTCAGACCAGTTGTAGGAATCAACTGCGACTTCGGGATATTGAGAAAACAGCTGTGTTGCTGTAACACCTTCAGTGAAAGTGATACTAATTGCGACATCCTGCTTGCGCAGGAGCACCATCATTTCCGCCATTACCTTGGTGAAAATCCTCGGTGGAAAACCCTGGTAATGACAACCTGTACTGCAAATCTTAGGTACGCCTGATGAGGTGGATATATGGGAACATGAAGGTATGCATCCTTTATGTCCAGGGATACCATAAAATCCCCCCCTTTCTAGGCTGGCGATGACCGCTCTGAGCGATTGCACCTTGAACTTGAACCTTTTCAAGTAAAGGTTCAAGGATTTTAAATGTAAAATGGGTCTGATGAACCGTCCGGTTTCGGGACTACTAACAGGGTTGATTTACTACCTCTTCTCATGTAGAAGTAGGGGAACATTGACCACCACCTGTTGATGATACACTTTGTGAATTGCATTTAACAGTCGCTCCCTTTCTGGGGGAGAAGCTGTTAAGGCCGATTTGAGAAACCGGCGAGGAGACACTTGTTCGAACTCCAGCTTGTAACCCTGGGAAATAATTTCTATTGCCCCGGGATCCACCTGTGAGTGAACCCAGATCTGGCTGACCAGTCGAAGACGTGCCCCCCCTGTGGCGGACTCCCTCAGAGCAGTTCCCGCATCATGCTGTGGATTTTATAAAGGCCGGGGAGGACTTCTGCTCCTGGGAACTAGCTGTGGTTGGCAGCTTGTTTTCCCTGACCTTACCTCTGGCAAGAAAAGACTATCTTCGTACTCTCTTGTTTTTATATAACCGAAAGGACTGCATGTGTTAATGTGGTGCTTTCTTTGGCTGTGAGGAAATACATGGCAAAAATTTTATTCAGTTGCAGTAGTTGTGGAGACCAGGTCCGAGAGACCTTCCCCAACCAATTCCTCACCCTTGTAAGGTAAAACCTCCATATGCCTTCTGTCCATTGCCGGGTCCATAGGACTCGTCTAGCAGAAATCGACATAGCGGTGATTTCTAGAACTCAGTAGTCCAATGTCTCTTTGAGCATTTCCCATATATAAGACAGCATCTTTAATATGACCCAGGGTCTATAAACCGGTATCCTTATCCAGGGTATTAATTTCCGTCGATAAGGTACCTATCCTTGCTGCTACAGCGCTACAAACCCAAGCCGACACTAACGCCCGGTTAAGTAAGGTACTAGATTGTGTAAATGGACTTCCAGGTAGCCTGCTGTCTGCGATCAGCAGGATCCCTGAGGGTAGCCATAATGGCAGCGCTACCTTTTTTGGATAAGCGTGTCCAAGCTTTTTTCCCTCTTGGGGAAGATTCTTACCGTATCCTGTCCTTAGTCGGGAAAGGATACGCCCTAAGAATCCATTTTTGGGAATCTGCAGTTTCTTGTCTGGAGATTTCCAAGCCTTTTCAATAACTTGTTCATGAGATGGGGGAAAGTTTACCTCAGGTTTCTTTACCCTATACATGTGTACCCTCGTGTCAGGGACAGGGGGTTTGATATGCAAATCATCTTTTATTACAATAATCATATATTGAATACTTTTAGCCAATTTTGGCTGTAACTTTGCATCATCGTAGTCGACACTGGAGTCAGAATCCATGTCGGTATCTGTGACTATTAATTGGGATAGTGGGCGCTTTTGAGACCCTGAAGGCCCCTGCGACATAGGGACAGACATGGGTTGACTCCCTGGCTGTTCCTTCTCATCTTTTGTGCAATAAATTTACATTAGCACTTAAAACATTCCACATACCCATCCAGTCAGGTGTCGGCGTTGTCGACGGAGACACCACATTCATTTGTTCCCCCTCCTCCCTAGGAGAGCCTTTTACCTCAGACATGTCGACACACGCGTACCGACACACCACACACTCAGGGAATCCTCTTATCTGAAGACAGTTCCCCCACAAGGCCCTTTGGAGAGACAGAGAGAGAGTATGCCAGCACACACCCCAGCGCTATATGACCCAGGAAAAATCACAATAAACATATGTTTACCCAGTAGCGCTGTGTATAAATGTATATATGCGCCTAATTATGTGCCCCCCCTCTTCTTTAAAACCCTCTTTAACCGTGGTATAAGCAGGGGAGAGTCCAGGGAGCTTCCTCTCAGCTGTGCTGTGGAGAAAATGGCGCTGGTGAGTGCTGAGGGAGAAGCCCCGCCCCCTCGGCGGCGGGCTTCTGTCCCGCTCAAATATACTGAAAACTGGCGGGGGCTCTTATATATATACAGTGGCCAGCTGTATATATACTACTTTTGCCAGAAAAGAGGTTTATATACTGCCCAGGGCGCCCCCCCTGCGCCCTGCACCCTTACAGTGACTGCCGTGTGTGAGGTGTATGGGAGCAATGGCGCACAGCTTCACCGCTGTGCGTTACCTCAGTGAAGATCATGAAGTCTTCTGCCGCCTCTGAAGTCTTCTTTTCTTCTCATACTCACCCGGCTTCTATCTTCCGGCTCTGTGAGGAGGACGGCGGCACGGCTCCGTTACGAACTCCAGGGTGAGACCTGTGTTCTGACTCCCTCTGGAGCTAATGGTGTCCAGTAGCCTAAGAAGCAGAGCCTTGAAACTCACAGAAGTAGGCTGCTTCTCTCCCCTCAGTCCCTCGATGCAGGGAGCCTGTTGCCAGCAGGCTCCCTGAAAATAAAAAACCTAACAAATATACTTTCTGTCAGAAAGCTCAGGAGAGCTCTCTGAAAAGCACCCAGTCTCCACTGGGCACAGTATCAAACTGAGGTCTGGAGGAGGGGCATAGAGGGAGGAGCCAGTGCACACCCAGACCTAAAGTCTTTCTTAAAGTGCCCATGTCTCCTGCGGAGCCCATCTATCCCCATGGTCCTTACGGAGTCCCCAGCATCCTCTAGGACGTAAGTGAAAATTAGAATATTACATAAAATCAATAAAAAAAGGAATTTAAATACAGAAATGTCGGCCCTCTGAAAAGTATAATCATGCATATGTACTCAGTACTTGGTTTGGGCCCCTTTGCATGAATTACTGCCTCAGTGCGGCGTGGCATGGATTCTACCAGCCTGTGGCACTGCTGAGGTGTTACGGAAGACCAGGATTCTTCAATAGCGGCCTTCAGCTATTCTGCATTGTTCGGTCTCATGTCTCTCAACTTTCTCTTGGCAATTCCCCCTTAGATTCTCTTTTTTCTTTAGCCCAGGTAAGACGCTTCTGACGTTGTTTGTTGTTCAGGAGCAGATTGACAAAAGGAATACGACATTTGAAGTCCATGTCCAGGATCCGTCTGTGTGTGGTGGCTCTTGATGCACTAACTCCAGCCTCAGTCCACTCCTTGTGAAGCTCCCCCACACTTTTGAATGGCCTTTTCCTGACAAGAAAAAAAGAACTGGTCTGTTGCTCAGTGGTCCAAAGTCCTCTTTTCTGATGAGAGCAAATTTTGCATCTCATTTGGAAACCAAGGTCCCAGAGTATGGAGGAAGAATGGAGAGGCACACAATCCAAGATGCTTGAAGTCCAGTGTGACGTTTTCACAGTCTGTGTTGATTTGGGGAGCTATGTCATCTGCTGGTGTTGGTCCACTGTGCTTTATTAAGTCCAGAGTCAACGCACAGCCGTCTACCAGGACATTTTAGAGCACTTCATGCTTCCTTCAGCAGACAAACTTTATGGAGATGCTGACTTCATTTTCCAGGATGACTTGGTACCTGCCCACACTGCCAAAAGTACCAAAACCTGGTTCATTGAGCGTGGGATTACTGTGCTGGATTGGCCAGCAAACTCGCCTGTACTGAACCCCATAGAGAATCTATGGGGCATTGCCAAGAGAAAGATGAGAGACATGAGACCGAACAATGCAGAATAGCTGAAGGCCGTTATTGAAGCATCCTGATCCTCCATAACACCTCAGCAGTGCCACAGGCTGATAGAATCCATGCCATGTCGCATTGAGGCAGTAATTCATGCAAATGGGGCCCAAACCAAGTACTGAGTACATATGCATGATTATACTTTTCAGAGGGCTGACATTTCTGTATTTAAAATCCTTTTTTTATTGATTTTATGTAATATTCTTATTTTCTGAGATTTTTGGATTTGGGGCTTTCTTAAACTGTAAGCCACAATCATCAAAATTATAACAAATAAAGGCTTGAAATATCTCACTTTGCATGCAATGAGTCTATATAATATATTAGTTTCACCGTTTAAGTTGAATTACTGAAATAAATGAACTTTTGCACAATATTCTTATTTTCTGAGTTTCACATGTAAGATGCTAGAGCTTAAAATCTGTATTCCCTAGCACATGGACACACACACACACACACACACACACACACACACACACACACACACACACACACACACACACACACACAAAAACACACACACACACACACGGGTTAATTTTTGCTAGGAGACAATTAATCTACCAATATATTTTTGGATTGTGGGAGGAAACCGAAGTACTTGAAGGAAACCTATGCAAGCATGGGGAGAATATACAAACTCCACACATTTAGGCCAAGGTGCAAATCAAACCCAAGATCTCGGTGCGGCAGTGATGCTAACCATTACACCATCCGTGCTGCCCAGACGATCTAGTAGGGACGATGATGAAGAAGATGAGGATAACTGTGCTACTGACCAACTGCTGTAAAAGCAAAACATCGAAAATTGGGTCATAAAGTAGCACCACTATCTGTAGTGCAAAGTTAAATCTTACATTTAATTTTTTTTGTTTTTTATCTGTCTCCTAAACCTTCTTCCCATATATCAAATATTGCAACTGGCACTGGAGTGTGGTTTACTGGTGTTTTTATATTTAATGTTGTTGATTTTGCTGAGAGTACCAGCCCAAAGAGATGGGTTGACTGTATAAAAAGAAAATCTCACTCGACACGGAGGGTTGTACTATCGGGATCTGGTCAGGATGTCAAAAATGCCAACGCCTCGGAATGCCGAAGGCGGAATCCGACAAGGTATAAAACACTGGTGCTGGAATCCTGACCACTGGGATCATGAACAATAGTCTGCCAGGCCACCGAAGAGGTAAGCTGCAGGGTGGAGGTTAGGTTTAGGCTGCGGGGAGAGGGTTAGAGATAGGCTGCGGGGAAGGGGGAGGGTATGTTTAGGCTGCGAAAAGGGGGGTTAGGTTTAAGCAACCCCGGGGAGGGTTAGTGTTAGGCCCCGGGGGGAGGGAGGGTTAGGTTTAGGCTGCGGGAAGGGGGGAGTTAGGTTTAGGTGCCACCACAGAGGTTTAAGGTTAGTTGCGGGGTGGGGGTGGGGGGTTAGGTTTAGGCTGCGGGAAGGGAGGGTTAGGGTTAGGGGGCCATGGGGGGAAGATAAGGATACTTACCTTCCCCTGTTACGATTCTCACTGTTGGGATGCCACGGTTGGTATTCTGACCGCTGTCATCCCGACCGCCGGCATTTCCAACCCAATCCTTACTATCAGTTAAGATTAAAACGTGTTTGATGTTACATTTATAGGTAAATTTCTTTCACGGTAATTTTTGCTGATTACTTTGTAAACCAGATAAGTTATCGTATTTTAGTGTAAAAAATACTTCTGTAATTCCTCAGCATTTATGCATTACATTGCGTTATACAGATGTTCCTAGTCTAGAGATGTGCACCGGAAATTTTTCGGGTTTTGTGTTTTGGTTTTGGATTCGGTTCCGCGGCCGTGTTTTGGATTCGGACGCGTTTTGGCAAAACCTACCTGAAAATTTTTTGTCGGATTCGGGTGTGTTTTGGATTCGGGTGTTTTTTTTTAAAAATAACCCTCAAAAAAAACATAAAACATAGAATTTGGGGGTAATTTTGATCCCATAGTATTATTAACCTCAATAACCATAATTTCCACTAATTTCCAGTCTATTCTGAAAATCTCACACCTCACAATATTATTTTTAGTCCTAAAATTTGCACCGAGGTCGCTGGATGACTAAGCTAAGCGTCCCAAGAGGGCGGCATAAACACCTGCCCCAATTAGGAGTGGTACTGCAGTGTCAGACAGGATGGCACTTCAAGAAATCAGCCCCAAACATTACATGATGCAGAGATAAATAAATAAAAAAAGAGGTGCAAGGTGGAATTGTCCTTGGGCCCTCCCACCCACCCTTATGTTGTATAAACAGGACATGCACACTTTAACAAACCCATCATTTCAGCCACAGGGTCTGCCACATGACTGTGGCTGAAATGACTGGTTGGTTTGGGCCCCCACCAAAAAAGAAGCAATCAATCTCTCCTTGCACAAACTGGCTCTACAGAGGCAAGATGTCCACCTCCTCCTCATCGTCCGATTCATCACCCCTTTCACTGTGTACATCTTCGTCCTCACAGAGTATTAATTCGTCCCCACTGGAATCC
Organism: Pseudophryne corroboree; assembly: GCF_028390025.1. Classification (NCBI taxonomy): domain Eukaryota; kingdom Metazoa; phylum Chordata; class Amphibia; order Anura; family Myobatrachidae; genus Pseudophryne; species Pseudophryne corroboree. The sequence goes on from NC_086449.1 coordinate 755,796,039, forward strand.
ACCATCTCAGGTCCCTGTGTAATTTCTGGAGGCAATTGCTGGTGAATGTCTCCACGGAGGAATTGATTATAATTCATTATGATGAACATTATCTTCTCCACATTTTGTGGAAGTAACCTCGTACGCCGATCGCTGACAAGGTGACCGGCTGCACTAAACACTCTTTTGGAGTACACACTGGAGGGGGGGCAACTTAGGTAAAATAAAGCCAGTCTGTGCAAGGGCCTCCAAATTGCCTCTTTTTCCTGCCAGTATACGTACGGACTGTCTGACGTGCCTACTTGGATGCTGTCACTCATATAATCCTCCACCATTCTTTCAATGGTGACAGAATCATATGCAGTGACAGTAGACGACATGTCAGTAATCGTTGGCAGGTCCTTCAGTCCGGACCAGATGTCAGCACTCGCTCCAGACTGCCCTGCATCACCGCCAGCGGGTGGGCTCGGAATTCTTAGCCTTTTCCTCGCAGCCCCAGTTGCGGGAGAATGTGAAGGAGGAGCTGTTGACGGGTCACGTTCCGCTTGACTTGACAAGTGTCTCACCAGCAGGTCTTTGAACATGTGCAGACTTGTGTCTGCCGGAAAGAGAGATACAACGTAGGCTTTAAACCTAGGATCGAGCACGGTGGCCAAAATGTAGTGCTCTGATTTTAACAGATTGACCACCCGTGAATCCTGGTTAAGCGAATTAGCTGGTTAATCCTGGTTAAGCCTAGCGGAATCGCTCCGTTTTAGCTTCTCCTTCAATCTCTCCAGCTGCTTCTGCAAAAGCCTGATGAGAGGAATGACCTGACTCAGGCTGGCAGTGTCTGAACTGACTTCACGTGTGGCAAGTTCAAAGGGTTGCAGAACCTTGCACAACGTTGAAATCATTCTCCACTGTGCTTGAGTCAGGTGCATTCCCCCTCCTTTGCCTATATCGTAGGCAGATGTATAGGCTTGAATGGCCTTTTGCTGCTCCTACATCCTCTGAAGCATATAGAGGGTTGAATTCCACCTCGTTACCACCTCTTGCTTCAGATGATGGCGGGGCAGGTTTAGGAGTGTTTGCTGGTGCTCCAGTCTTCGGCACGCGGTGGCTGAATGCCGAAAGTGGCCCGCAATTCTTCAGGCCACCAACAGCATCTCTTGCACGCCACTGTCTTTTTTTAAATAATTCTGCACCACCAAATTCAATGTATGTGCAAAACATGGGACGTGCTGGAATTTGCCCACATGTAATGCACGCACAATATTGGTGGCATTGTCCCATGTCACAAATCCCCAGGAGAGTACAATTGGGGTAAGCCATTCTGCGATGATGTTCCTCAGTTTCCGTAAGAGGTTGTCAGCTGTGTGCCTCTTATGGAAAGTGGTGATACAAAGCCTAGCCTGCCTAGGAACGTGTAGGCGTTTGCGAGATGCTGCTACTGGTGCTGCCGCTGCTGTTCTTGCTGCGGGAGGCAATACATCTACCCAGTGGGCTGTCACAGTCATATAGTCCTGAGTCTGCCCTGCTCCACTTGTCCACATGTCAGTGGTTAAGTGGACATTGGGTACAACTGCATTTTTTAGGACACTGTTGACTCTTTTTCTGACGTCTGTGTACATTCTCGGTATCGCCTGCCTAGAGAAGTAGAACCTAGATGGTATTTGGTAACGGGGACACACTACCTCAAGAAATTCTCTAATTCCCTGTGAATTAACGGTGGATACCGGACACACGTTTAACACCAACACAGCTGCCAAGGCCTGAATTATCCGCTTTGCAGCAGGATGACTGCTGTGATATTTCATCTTCCTCGCAAAGGACTGTTGGACAGTCAATTGCTTACTGGAAGTAGTACAAGTGGTCTTCTGACTTCCCCTCTGGGATGACAATCGACTCCCAGCAGCAACAGCAGAAGCACCAGCAGCAGTAGGCATTAGACTTGCCAGTGACATGGCCTGCAGGACTATTGGCGTTCCTGTCTAAGGAGGAAATTGACACTGAGGGAGTTGGTGGTGTGGTTTGCAGGAGCTTGGGTACAAGAGGAAGGGATTTAGTTGTCAGTGGACTGCTTTCGCTGACACCCAAAGTTTTTGAACTTGCCAATGACTTCTGATGAATGCGCTCCAGGTGACGTATAAGGGAGGATGTTCCTAGGTGGTTAACGTCCTTACCCCTACTTATTACAGCTTGACAAAGGCAACACACGGCTTGACACCTGTTGTCTGCATTTCTGTTAAAATAATTCCACACCGATAAGGTGATTTTTTTTGTAATTTGACCAGGCATGTCAATGGCCATATTCATCCCACGGACAACAGGTGTCTCCCCGGGTGCCTGACTTAAACAAACCACCTCACCATCAGAATCCTCCTTGTCAATTTCCTCCTCAGTGCCAGCAACACCCATATCCTCATCCTGGTGTACTTCAACAGTGACATCTTCAATTTGACTATCAGGAACTGGACTGTGGGTGCTCCTTCCAGCACTTGCAGTGTTGGGAAGGTCAGGCATCGCAACCGACGAAATTGGACTCTCCTTGGGGATTTGTGATTTAGAAGAATGCACAGTTCTTTGCTGTGCTTTTGCCAGCTTTAGTCTTTTCATTTTTCTAGCGGGAGGATGAGTGCGTCCATCCTCATGTGAAGCTGAACCACTAGCCATGAACATAGGCCAGGGCCTCAGCCGTTCCTTTCCACTCCGTGTCGTAAATGGCATATTGGCAAGTTTACGCTTCTCCTCAGATGCTTTTAATTTAGATTTTGGGGTCATTTTACTGAACTTTTGTTTTTTGGATTTTACATGCTCTCTACCGTTGACATTGGGCATCGGCCTTGGCAGACGACGTTGATGGCATTTCATCGTCTCAGCCATGACTAGTGGCAGCAGCTTCAGCACAAGGTGGAAGTGGATCTTGATTTTTCCCTATTTTACCCTCCACATTTTTGTTCTCCATTTTTTAAAGTGTGGAATTATATGCCAGTAATATATCAATAGCAATGGCCTACTGTACTGTGCTATACGTATACTGCTGGTCACCAAAATGCTGCACTGTCCTACTATATACTGCTCACAATAATGCAGCACAGAGATAGTATACTTGACACAGAGCTGCAAGATACAGCAATGGCCTACTGTACTGTACTATATGTATACTGCTGGTCACCAAAAAATGCTGCACTGTCCTACTATATACTGCTCACAATAATGCAGCACAGAGATAGTATACTTGACACAGAGCTACAAGATACAGCAATGGCCTACTGTACTGTACTATATGTATACTGCTGGTCAGCAAAATGCTGCACTGTCCTACTATATACTGCTCACAATAATGCAGCACAGAGATAGTATACTTGACACAGCTGCAAGATACAGCAATGGCCTACTGTACTGTACTATATGTATACTGCTGGTCACCAAAATGCTGCACTGTCCTACTATATACTGCTCACAATAATGCAGCACAGAGATAGTATACTTGACACAGAGCTGCAAGATACAGCAATGGCCTACTGTACTGTACTATATATGTATACTGCTGGTCACCAAAATGCTGCACTGTCCTACTATATACTGCTCACAATAATGCAGCACAGAGATAGTATACTTGACACAGAGCTGCAAGATACAGCAATGGCCTACTGTACTGTACTATATATGTATACTGCTGGTCACCAAAATGCTGCACTGTCCTACTATATACTGCTCACAATAATGCAGCAGAGAGATAGTATACTTGACACTGAGCTGCAAGATACAGCAATGGCCTACTGTACTGTACTATATATGTATACTGCTGGTCACCAAAATGCTGCACTGTCCTACTATATACTGCTCACAATAATGCAGCACAGAGATAGTATACTTGACACAGAGCTGCAAGATACAGCAATGGCCTACTGTACTGTACTATATATGTATACTGCTGGTCACCAAAATGCTGCACTGTCCTACTATATACTGCTCACAATAATGCAGCACAGAGATCGTATACTTGACACAGAGCTGCAAGATACAGCAATGGCCTACTGTACTGTACTATATATGTATCCTGCTGGTCACCAAAATGCTGCACTGTCCTACTATATACTGCTCACAATAATGCAGCAGAGAGATAGTATACTTGACACAGAGCTGCAAGATACAGCAATGGCCTACTGTACTGTTCTACTATAATGATATATTGGTGGTCCCCACAAAGCAGCACACTGAGCACAGATATTTGCAGCACACTGAGCACAGATACGGAGCTTTTCAGGGAGAGAACGCAGCCACGTCCTCTCCGTTCAATTTCCAATGCAAGAGTGAAAATGGCGGCGACGCGTGGCTCTTTATATAGAATATGAATCTCGCGAGAATCTGATAGCGGGATGATGACGTTCGGGTGCGTTCGGGTTAACCGAGCAAGGCAGAAAGATCCGAGGCTGCCTCGGAACCGTGCAAAACAGGTGAAGTTCGGGGGGGTTTCGGATCTCGGAGAACCGAACCCGCTCATCTCTAGTTCCTACTTACTATATAGCAAAATACCACTTTGACTTTGTCAAGCACTAATACTGTATGCCAACCCGCTCATAAGGGGGAGGGTAGCGACTGTTGCTTCCTGTGTCTGCGTCAGGGACCTATCAGAAAGCTTTGCGTATTCCATGCAGCAAAATGTCATTTTACTTGAGTTTGGCAATTTTTCTCATGTTTTACACCAGTTCTTCTCAAAGTAATACAGTTGCCTAAATACACTTTTTTTTTAAAATTCAGGGAACACTTTAACAACACAATGTAACTCCAAGTCAATCACACTGTGAAATCAAACTGTCCACTTAGGAAGCAACACTGATTGACAATCAATTTCACATGCTGTTGTGCAAATGGAATAGACAACAGGTGGATATTATAGGCAATTAGCAAGACACCCCCAATAAAGGAGTTGTTCTGCAGGTGGTGACCATAGACCACTTCTCAGCTCCTATGCTTTCTGGCTGATGTTTTGGTCACTTTTGAAAGCTGGCAGTGCTTTCACTCTAGTGGTAGCATGAGATGGAGTCTACAACCCACACAAGTGGCTCAGGTAGTGCAGATCATACAGGATGGCACATCAATGCGAGCTGTGGCAAGAAGGTTTGCTGTGTCTGTCAGCGTACTGTCCAGAGCATGGAGGCGCTACCAGGAGACAGGTCAGTACATCAGGAGACGTGGAGGAGGCCTTAGGAGGGCAACAACCCAGCAGTAGGACCGCAACCTCCTCCTTTGTGCAAGGAGGAACAGGAGGAGCACTGCCAGAGCCCTGCAAAATGACCTCCAGCAAGCCAGAAATGTGCATGTGTCTACTCAAACGATCAGAAACAGACTCCATGAGGGTGGTATGAGGGTCCGACGTCCACAGGTTGGGGTTGTGCTTACAGCCCAACACCGTGCAGTACGTTTGGCATTTGCCAGAGAACACCAAGATTGGCAAATACGCCACTGGCACCCTGTGCTCTTCACAGATGAAAGCAGGTTCTCACTGAGCACATGTGACAGACGTGACAGAGTCTGGAGACGCCAAGGAGAATGTTCTGCTGCCTGCAACTTCCTCCAGCATGACCGGTTTGGCAGTGGGTCAGTAATGGTGTGGGGTGGCATTTCTTTGGGGGTCCGCACAGCCCTCCATGTGCTCGCCAGAGGTAGCCTGACTGCCATTAGGTGCCGAGATGAGATCCTCAGACCCCTCGTGAGACCATATGCTGGTGCGGTTGGCCCTGGGTTCCTCCTAATGCAAGACAATGCTAGACCTCATTTGGCTGGAGTGTGTCAGCAGTTCCTGCAAGACAAAGGCATTGATGCTATGGACTGGCCCGCCCGTTCCCCAGACCTGAATCCAATTGAGCACATCTGGGAGATCATGTCTCGCTCCATGCACCACAGACTGTCCAGGAGTTGGCGGATGCTTTAGTCCAGGTCTGGGAGGAGATCCCTCAGGAGACCATCCGCCACCTCATCAGGAGCATGCCCAGGCATTGTAGGGAGGTCATACAGGCACGTGGAGGCCACACACACTACTGAGCCTCATTTTGACTTGTTTTAAGGACATTACATCAAAGTTGGATCAGCCTGTAGTGTGTTTTTCCACTTTAATTTTGAGTGTGACTCCAAATCCAGACCTCCATGGGTTAATAAATTTGATTTTCATTGATCATTTTTGTGTGATTTTGTTGTCAGCACATTCAACTATGTAAAGAACAAAGTATTTAATAAGAATATATCATTCATTCAGATCTAGGATGTGTTATTTTAGTGTTCCCTTTATTTTTTTGAGCAGTGTATATACAGGTTGAGTATCCCTTATCCAAAATGCTTGGGACCAGAGGTATTTTGGATATCGTATTTTTCCGTATTTTGGAATAATTACATACCATAATGAGATATCATGGCGATGGGACCTAAGTCTAAGCACAGAATGCTTTTATTTTTCATATACACCTTATACACACAGCCTGAAGGTCATTTTAGCCAATGTTATAATATACTTTATGCATTAAACAAAGTTTGTGTACATTCACACAATTCATTTATGTTTCATATACACCGTATACACACAGCCTGAAGGTCATTTAATACAATATTTTTAATAACTTTGTGTATTAAACAAAGTTTGTGTACATTGAGCCATCAGAAAACAAATGTTTCATTATCTCAGTCTCACTCAAAAAAGTCTGTATTTTGGAATATTCCGTATTTCGGAATATTTGGATATTGGATACTCAACCTGTATCATGTTACATATTTTAAGTTTGCTATTTACATTATTTACCGTGGATATATGCCCAGACTATTACTAGTAACTACTACTCAAATGGCCTATTTAGGGGAAGATTTATCAAAGCTTGGAGAGGAAAAAAGTGGAGAGAGATAAAGTACAAATTAATCAGCTCCTGGTTGTCATTTTTCAAACATAGCCTGTAACAGGAGTTTGGAGCTGATTTGTTTGGACTTTATTTCTCTCCACTTTATCTCTATGCGAGCTTTGATAAATCTCCTCATAGTACTGTATATGTTGCTGTTGATAAAGTGGTGGGTGATAAAGTACCAGCCAACATGCAAGGATTGGGGGATGGGCCTGTCAGCAGCTCTATGCCCCCAAACCTCACACCTCCTTTCGTTTTGTAAACCCCCGGTTTGGAGTCCCCAGCCTAGCACAATCAATTTGGTGAAAGGAAGAGGAGGGCCACCCACTGGAGAGGGGGAGGGGTAAACAGATTTGTATGTAGGGTTGCTGCATGCATGACTGGGTTCAGGAGGGAAGGTTGGACCGGGAGGGAGTCAGGGCCCCGTAGCAGCCGCACTCTTTGCACCCACCGTAGTGGTGTCCGGACTATAGATCTACACTAAAAAGGTCAATAGGTCACTAATGGTAGACATGCATTAGGTCGTCAGGGCTGAAAGGTCGACAGGGTCAAAAGGTCAACATGTAAAATGTAGACAGTTCAAAAGGTCGACAGGGTCAAATGGTCGACATGGTCAAAAAGTCGACATGATAATGGTCGACACATATATGGTAGACACAAATTTTTTAATCATTTTATTTTTTGGACATTTTTTACAACTTTTTCATACTTTACCATCCACGTGGACTATGATTGGGAATAGTAACCTGGGCCGAGCGCAGCGGTAGTGGAGCGAGGCACCTAGCCTGTAGTATGGCGAGTGAAGTGAGCCATGCGAGGGGACGCAGTACACTAATGGGGCTTGTTTGTGGTAGAAAAGTGACAAGACACCCCCAAAAAAAAAAAAAAATAGTGTCTACCTTTACCCTCCAGCTGGACCTTTTTAACATGTACAGTACCTTTTTTTTTATGGTCTGTACCGATTTTTGGCTCTCCAAACTTCCATTGAAAGCATAGTAAAAAGGGCGTGGTCACACCCCTTTTAATCATGGCCTCGCCCCCTTTTCTAATTTGTCTTGATTTTTATGTATAAAATGTTGGAGGGTATGCTAATGCATGTCTAACATTAGTGGTAGACCTATTGACTGTACACCTTTTTACTGTAGATCTAATAATCCACACCCCACGGTAGTTATGCCAGATTTGGACGCACGGTGTCAGAAATGTAAGACGCACCTGCAGCTGTGTCAGCCTCTAGAAAATTGATAGGCCATGTAAAGGCTGATCCTACAATATAGCTGCTTTAATTGTTGCAAGCATACAGGCAAGAAGAGATAGAAAATGTTGGGTATCCTGGTTTTCTGTTTTAAAATGGAAGGGCTTTCCATGTGTGAGAATTGCGCTGTTAGCTGTGAATAGCGCAGGAATAGAGGATAAATAACATCACATGTCATTGTGTGATGTACATCTCTGTAGCTGCAGCTCACGTGACGTGTGTTGTGTGTTGTTGTTTACACAGTCTATTTCTGTCTACATCACTGTGATACTTATGTACCGCTCAATCTCGCTGAACACAATAAATTGTCACTCTCTGTAACATGAGAGGAGCAGAGTGACACTGTGATGCCTCTTCTTCTGTCTCCGAACCTCCAGCAGACTTCTTAAGCAGTTGATAATAGAGAGCAACTACAGTGTATGCATATAATTTATCCCTATTTGCATATCATTTGTAATAATGGGTGCTACGACAAAAACTCTACGCTCTTAATAGGAGTACATCCTGGTTAACACTGCATTAATTGACATAGGGAATACTTCATCATCATTAATGTAACATTGTTAACATCACATTTAATAGGCAAATAGCTTAGTGAATCTTATGATGCAAGGGACTTGTTCTTAAAGGGAGAATGCACCAATAGAGTCATTTTGGTTCATTAGTGATGCACAGTAATTTCTTGTAATCTACCAGCAAATTATTAATCTGCATAACTGTAACCAGCAGAAGTGAGCAAAATCAGAGCATTTAGGATGCAGAAAGCATTGTGTGTTCTTGATGTCAAATCTACAACCATAGATCGTTTTGTGTATTTAATACTAACGTACAAACAGCTAGATCGTTTTAATTGCAAGTTAATGTTAACAAATAATATTATCACAATAGAACTGACTCATGCAGATAGTACAGTATGTAAGCCAGGGCCGTAACTAGGTGTGTGCGGAGAGTGCCCCGCACATAGCGCTGCAGGGTAGGACGCACTCTGAGCAGCAATTGTCAATTATCTATTTTAATTACTTTCACTTGCAGGCCCCCCCTTTTTGAAGGCCAGCATCTCCTTACCACCGCTGTCTCCTACCCTGACCCCTTCTGTCGCTAATACCAATACAACATTCATTAACTCAAATTGAGATTCTCTGTTATTAAGTCACAATGTCCTTTATTACATTTCAAGATGTTGACATTCCTGGGATTCAAACCCATTGCCTGTGGCATTGCAGACAGTCAATTCATTGAGCTACTGTATCTGCCCTTGCATAGAAAGGTAGAGAATTCTAAGCTAGAGAATTCTATTTGAAGCTTACATTGTACTTTGTGAAAAATGCTCAGTGTTGCAGCTGAGAAGATCTGCAAGAGACTGGATGTGTGGCTGCACACTAAATATATATATATAGTGTATATATAATGTGGGAAGGGGCACCATAGCATGGGCTTTCTCTGGGATCAATCTTGTCATGCCCCTTACCTATGAGGCATGCACTTTATGTCCCTATTGGAAAAATGAGGGGAGGAGGGGGGTACCAATTCTCTGTCTGGCACAGGACGCCAAAAAGTCTAATTATGGCTCTGATGTAACCATTGGATTAAAATGTGAAGAGGACCCTTGCTGGTAATTTGGAAGATGCCTTTGGGAAGTTTTTATTTATTACAGTTGTTTTCAAAGTAAACTAGTGTGTGTGCGTGCGTGCGTGCGTGCGTGCGTGCGTGCGTGTGTGTGTGTGTGTGTGTGTTGTGTTGCATTTTTTTCTTGGTGCACTACAGATGCCAACATGACTGGGTGCATGTTGGTATTTGTGGTTCTACACCAGCCATTTTTGGGACCCAGGCATGTTATGGTGCATGGTCTTCAACCTGTGGCCCTCCAGCTGCTGTGGAAATACACATCCCGGCGTGCCCTGCCACAGTTTTGCTATTAAGGAATGCTAAAACTGAGGCAGGCATGCTGGGATGTCTAGTTCCACAGCAGCTGCAGGGCCAAAGGTCGAAGACCCTTGCTGTAGTGCATCAGGGCCAGAATGTCATATCTAAACCATTATTTACTCTACATCCACAGGACCAAGTGAAATTTAAAGTTCAAGATTAAAAATAAAAATGAGCTACACATTCACCGGAGTACATTCAGCAGGGGCACATTCAGTGGAGTACATTTAGCAGGGGCACATTCAGCAGGGGCACATTCATCGGAGTACATTCAGCAGGGGCACATTCAGCGGGGTACATTCAGCAGGGGCACATTCAGCGGGGTACATTCAGCGGGGTACATTCAGCGGGGTACATTCAGCAGGGGCACATTCAGCGGGGTACATTCAGCAGGGGCACATTCAGCGGGGTACATTCAGCGGAGTACATTCAGCAGGGACACATTCAGCGGGGTACATTCAGCAGGGGCACATCCAGTGGAGTACATTTAGCAGGGGCACATTCAGCAGGGGCACATTCAGCGGAGTACATTCAGCAGGGGCACATTCAGCGGGGTACATTCAGCAGGGGCACATCCAGTGGAGTACATTTAGCAGGGGCACATTCAGCGGGGTACATTCAGCAGGGGCACATCCAGTGGAGTACATTTAGCAGGGGCACATTCAGCAGGGGCACATTCAGCGGAGTACATTCAGCAGGGGCACATTCAGCGGAGTACATTTAGCAGAGGCACATTCAGCGTAGAGATGAGCGGGTTCGGTTTCTCGGAAACCGAACCCCCCCGAACTTCACGCTTTTTACACGGGTCCGAGGCAGACTCGGATCTTCCCGCCTTGCTCGGCTAACCCGAGCGCGCCCGAACGTCATCATCCCGCTGTCGGATTCTCGCGAGGCACGTATTCTATCGCGAGACTCGGATTCTATATAAGGAGCCGCGCGTCGCCGCCATTTTCACACGTGCATTGAGATTCATAGGGAGAGGACGTGGCTGGCGTCCTCTCCGTTTAGAGTAGAGTAGAGAGTAGAGAGTCTAGAGACACTTGATTTACTAATTTTGGGGAGCATATTAGGACGGAGTACTACTTGCTGATAGTGTGACCAGTGACCACCAGTTTAATTAATCCGTTCTCTGCCTGAAAAAAAACGATACACAGTGTGACACAGTCACATACCATATCTGTGCTCAGCCTCAGTGTGCCCTCAGTGTGCTGCATCATCTATGTAATACTGTATATCTGACTGTGCTGAGTGCTCACTGCTCACACAGCTTAATTGTGGGCAGAGCCGGATTAAGGGGGGGGCCCAGGGGGTATGTACCCCGGGCCCCCTTTTCTAAAAGGGCCCCCCCGCCGCCAGCCACAGATCGGATCTCTGTTAGCGATCAGACCTGCAGCACTAGCCTCCCGGACCCCGCGCGTCTCCCCGTCGGTTGCCCTGGCAACCTAACAGCACTGGCGCCGGCGTTTCATGAAGTAAGGGACAGCTGAGCGACGGCTCAGCTGTCCAATGGGTGAAAAGTAGTAGCAGCCTGCGGCCCAGTCACTGGCTGGGCGCGCAGGCTGCACGGAAGATGTGTGGAGTGTCAAAGTCAGAAAAATATCTCTATGCACACTACCATATTTGCACCTCACACAGGTCCGTGCTGCGCATGCGTACGCTCTCCCGTACGTGCGCATACTCACAGTCGCGGGCACCCGCAGGTGCATGGTATGCGTATTTACGGTAGAGTTTATGTGGTTGTAGCGTGCGACTCAATCGTAACATATTTTCAGTAATAATGTATTTTGTAGATCATGGTCCCTTTGATAGATTCTGAAAGTTTGGTTAATATAGAATGTTTATGAACAGAGGAATCCCTCTTTGTTTGATACGAAGGGTCAGACAGGAGTAATACAGTGGTGTTTAGTATCCATCGGAAGAATATTTAATTAGAAATATTCCGGTGTTGGTTTGAAGCAGATCAATCGCTCGTGCGAATAGTTATGGACATAAGAAGTTTATGAACATTTACTTTATTTGCACTTTATTACCCATGCGGCGGGAAACCCAGTTTCCCTCCCACCTGAGCAGTTGGAAATAGTCACAGCCCACCTGTATGAATCAACCTATGACCTTTTGTTATAATGCGAAGCCGAATTCCTGTGTCCAATGAACAATGAGATTGTAGGGACCATTGAATTGTATTGTGTGTGGGGCATAAATAGGCAGGCCGACCGTATCCAGTTCTCTCTCTTCAACGGTTCTCATTGCTGATAATCGGGAGCTGGATATCGAGGCGCATGCGATCGTTCCCCTTGTGCGTAAGTTTTCTCCGTAATCATATTGTCTTACTGTGAGCCATCTCTCTCTCTCTCTCTCTCTCTCTCTCTCTCTCTCTCTCTCTCTATCTATCTCTCTCTCTCTATCTCTCTCGTATTTTACTTTAATTGTATTGTATTGTATTTCCTGTGTAGTTTATCTGGTTAGTTGGTTTATGTTATATTGTAGTGTATGCTTTGTACTGTGATTCTTTTTGCAAGTATAATAGTCATAATACATATAATAGGTTTCGGACCCTAAGCCCAGGTATCTGTGGATTCTTTATAGTGTTAAGTATTCTCTGAGCGTCGGTGACGCTGAAGCAGCTTTGTAGTTAATCAGGTTACACCAGGTTGCACTTACACTCTGTCTCTACACTAAGGTATACTGTGTATCTCACTGTTAAAGGTATAGATATAAAGGTTTAACGTTGTAAGCGTCTGCACCGCTGGTGATCTCCTCGTGGTCCCGAGCGTATGCTACGCTATAGCGAATCATTACGTTAGTCGGCAGCCAATAGCGTGCCTGCCTGTGATCACTGGGCCGTAAGCGAACGTGACGCTTGAGCGTCTCGACTACGACTGAGCGATCGCTACGCAACTTGCGTACCCTTACGGTACTTCTTACGTAGATAGCATACAGTGTTCTTAGACCTCTTAAAGTGTTTTATATACGATAAATATTCAGCTTTATCAATTGGCGGCTCGCCCGTCCTTCACATATCTGCACTAGGTAGATCAGCAGACATTATCCCTCAGCAAAGGGCGGGAGGTTGTATCCCTCGTAGTGCTGACAGGATAAGCGTCTGCTTCGCTTAGGTAAAGAGTGCTGAAGGAATCCGGGAACCGGAGGTAAGAACAAAACGCTAGTGTCTTTTAAAACTGTTTATTTTTCTGTCTTGCGTACACACGCACGCACACATATATATCTGCATTTCCTTTTCTTTTTCATTTTCGTATATCACTCTCCTGTCTGCCAGTTTTATAGTTGATAGAAGTGCTAAAAGAGATTTGCCGTTATTTCATAGTTTAAGAGTAAAGGTAATATAGTTAAAAGATAGACAAACACACAGTTTCGCCTGGGAGATAAGGCGAAGTCAGTGTGTTTGTGTGGTAGATGATCAAGGATCATCTACATTGATAAAAGTATAAATTTGTGTTACGGTGGATCTTTGCTTTGCGTATACGTGTCTCTAACAAAGACTTGCGTACGCAATCCAAAGGCCGACGCACGCAGCGTACGTTACGCAACGGAGCGTCCGGTTACGCCCACGTAGCTCAAGTCACGATAAGTTGATTTTTAACGCAAAGCGATAAATAACGCAAAGCGATAAATAACGCGAGGCGAGAAATAACGCAAGTCTATTTTTGGGTGTCCGAAATTTAATTAACAGATCCTGCTCCTAATTGGTAACACACCTGATCTGAAGAAAAATTTCTGCGCAGAAATAGAAATAGAAACAAAAGTGTACATGTGATGAGTGAGTGTTTTTACAATTTTTAAAGGTTGAACCACAAGAAAAGTCGAGTACTCGTGAGGTACATGCGTGTAAGTGACGTGCACGGTGGCTAGGGAGGCATCTCTGGTTAAATATACAATTTTGAGCATTAGAGTATAGCAGACCAGGAGGTCATACTGTAACAAGACCAGGAGGTCATAACAGACCAGGAGGTCCAGGTACAGCCGACAAGGAAGTCCGCTATACAGTTCACAGGCACAACACCGAAAAGGGTTGGTGCAACACCCATATAGGCCATATAAGCTCTGGCTGAAGGAATTCGCAGTCGTAAGTTTCGATTCCATTGGTCTTTCCGTACATAAACTTAGTTGTTTGTGTACTGAACGACTGGACCGCACGTAAGTGTGTGCAGTAGTTAGTAATCTGACCTAATACCATTAGAGTAAAGGGGTCACAAACGCTATCTGTACACTCTAACGTGATTTGTGTAATTTTTTTATTTTAAGGGAAGTTCGCTGCTCACTCAGGAACTATCCAGCAACCAATAGTTACTGGAAAGAGTAAGTGTTCTTCGGATAACCCTCGCAGGTTCCAGTAAATAGAGGTTCAGGTCGCAGGGGCCCTAGGTCGAGTACGCCAGCACCATATCGGTGTGATCAGGTCGTATTGGTCGGCGTGGGCGAGTGAGTGGGGTACTCGGTAAACCGCCACCGTCAGCCTATTGTTGGCATTTGGTTTTGCGTAAAGGGTTGGCTAAATAAAGCAACACTTTCGAACTATGGGGGCCACTTGTTCAGGTAGGGGGCGATCAACCTCGGTTCGGGTTGATTCAGTGGTCCGACCAATTGGGTCGGCCAGGTATATAATGTGTGAGAAATATGGAAGTCACACAGAAACTTTATGTGATGAATGGGAGAGAATGACTGTACATGACGGGGAGAAATTCCCAAGAGTAGGGAGCTTCAGCTCAGAAGTGTTACAAAATTTAAGGAGGAGGATATGTCTCATAAAATCAACAAAGAGACGAATCCAGCATTATGATTATTTACAGTTGTGGCAACAGGAAGGTGAGATACAGAGAGGTTTGGCTCAGGTGGCGGGATCTGGCTCTAACAGAAAACTGATTGCCACGGCCCCGCCGCCACCATACATATCAGGAGAGAAGTTGATTGCGGAGAAAGACGCACTAAGGTGTAACACAAAATCACTTAGTAACTGTGTAAATGTTAATGATAATGTTAACCCATTAACCCATGCAAGTATTAACCCGTGCAAGTTGTACCCTGTTTTGAACTTTCCTCAGGAGTGTGATCAAGAGGACGAATCGGCAACGATTTCAGCGCTCTCTCTAGCAGCCACCATAGCAGAGACCACAGTAGGCACAGCTCCACCCACGAGATTAGTAAAGGCCCCTAGCGGAGGGATAGGTGAGGTCGTATCAACTGGTAAGTACGGCACCATGCATTATGCTGAAACTATTTCACCACAGCCTGTAGAATCTACACAGAATGAGGTTGTTAGAATCACACCTGTCAGAGTAATAGCAGTGCCAAATGGGAAAACAGACGCATCAGGAGCCACTCCCATTAGGAACATTGCCATGTACACTCCATTTTCCCGAATGGAATTAAGGACCATAGTGTCTGAATTTCCTGACCCTAGAAAAGACTTAGTTGCTAGCCAAAAATACATCAGAGACTTAGGTAACACTGTAGAGCCCAACAATAAAGACTGGCAGATATTGCTGAGAGCATGTTTACCCTCAAATGTCGACGCAACTCAATTTTTAGCTGATTGCGGACTAGATCATGATGTACCTCTTACAGATGTGTACAACCAAGATAATGTGAAAAGAATAAACTTGCAGCTAAAAGAGTATTCCCCAGCGGTAGCTAAATGGAATAAGATATTCTCCATTAAACAGAAGGAGTCAGAGACAGCTGCAGAGTATTTTCACAGAGCATTATTAGAAATGGCAAAATACACAGGCATAGAGGACATTAAAACAGACACAAACCATCGGGAAGTAGCAGTATCGGTACTGATGGATGGTTTAAAAGAGTCATTGAAGACTAGGGTACAGACCACGCAACCATGTTGGCGAGGTCTGTCTGTGGCTACTTTGAGAGAGGCTGCTATTGATCACGACAGAAACATCACCAGACACAGGGAACAACAAGGTGACAAATTAATGTCAGTAAGTATACAGGCTCTGACCACAAGGCAGCCTTTGTTTGTATCACCAAATCCTGTGGGTAAGTCAAGTATGGTTACTTGTTATTCTTGTCACAAACAGGGACACATGGCACGAGATTGTAGAGTAAAGAATCCACGAAACTCATACCAACCCCCTAGACAACGACACGACACACGACATTGGGAGCAAGGTCCGCAGAAACAGAGTTATGAGCCACATACAGGGGAAACAAAAAGATATCCCCCAAACAGAGACTGGCATGCCTCTGGTAGTTCCCAACTATCTCCCTCACAAGTAGTTGCTGCCAGCGGGATTCAGGGAGGTCACCATACCCAATAGGGGTGTGGCCATACCTGTAATCTGCAGCCAGTAAAATTAATTGCCAATCTTGGAAGTGAACCCGAGATCGCAATTAATGTAGCTGGTAAAACTTTAAACTTTCTTGTAGACACAGGGGCGGCCAAGTCAGTGATAAATTCGACAGTGGGCATGAGAACCACTGGTAGGACAATTCCAGCCATGGGAGTAACAGGAGTAGTCCAGCACTACCCTGTTAGCAAACCAGCCGAGATTACAATAGGGCCTTTGCATACCAAGCATTCCTTTTTGCTGGCTGCATCGGCACCAACCTATCTCCTGGGAAGAGACTTACTGTGTAAAATGGGGTGCATCATTTATTGTACTCCTGAAGGTGTATTCTTGGACATACCTGAGAAACACGCTCAGGAAGTGCGAGACATGTTAGACTCCCCATCAAAATTAATGTCACATACCATTATGACAAATAGGAATCCATCCCAAATAGAAGAGATGACATCTCAGATACCAGAGTCACTTTGGACAAAAGACGGACAAGACACTGGATTAATGGCAAACGTAGCTCCAGTAGTTGTACAAGTAAAAGATGGTAGGATAGCTCCAAAAATCCCACAGTACCCTCTGAAGCCAGAGGTGGAGTTAGGAGTTTACCCAGTAATAGAGCGCTTGCTACAACAGGGCATTCTGGTAAGAACGTCCAGCACTGCTAATAGTCCCATCTTCCCTGTGAAAAAGAGTGGGGGGAGGGGTTACAGACTAGTGCAGGATCTAAGGGGGATTAACAAAATAGTTGAGAGTCAGTTCCCCGTAGTGCCAAATCCAGCTGTCATCCTAATGCAAATCCCTCCCACTGCCAAATTTTTCACTGTTATTGACCTCTGCTCCGCTTTCTTTTCGGTACCTCTGCACCCTGACAGCCAATATTTGTTTGCATTTACATACAGAGGAGTCCAATACACGTGGACTCGATTACCCCAAGGTTTCATAGATAGTCCAAGTATATTTTCTCAGGCTTTGCATGATTGTTTACAGTCTTTCCAACCAGACAGTGGATCAGTATTGATACAGTATGTGGACGATTTATTACTGTGTTCAGATTCACTGGAAGCATCTCTGAAGGATACGAAACAGCTCCTGTTTCATCTTTCAGACACCGGACACAAGGTGTCCAAAGACAAGTTACAATTATGCCAAACTAAGGTAAAATATTTGGGACACTGTCTAACACAAGGACTGAGACACCTGACCGCTGATAGAATCCAAGCAATTAGAGACATGACTCTGCCACAAACCCAGCAACAGATCAGAACGTTTTTAGGAATGTGTGGGTATTGCCGTAATTGGATCCCAGGGTTTTCCATTTTGGCGTTACCTTTGCAGGAAATGGTCTCCTCAAACAAACCTGATAGGATTTCGCATACAGACGAGTCCGAAACAGCATTTGAGAGACTCAAACAGTGCCTAACGCAGGCACCAGCACTAGGTATGCCAGACTATGGGAAACCCTTTGAACTATACGGAACAGAAAGTGCTGGTTGCGCGGCAGGTGTACTAACCCAAAAACACGGTGATGCCAGTAGGCCAGTTGCATACTACAGCGCTCAGCTAGACACGGTAGCGCGATCCCTCCCCACATGCTTGCGAAGCGTTGCTGCGATAGCATTGCTAGTGACAAAAAGCGAAGATGTTGTGCTAGGCCACAACCTCACAATCCATACGCCACATGCAGTATCAGCCTTATTGAATTCTGCCCAAACCAGACACGTCTCATCAGCGAGATTTACAAGATGGGAATTGGCACTAATGGCCCCCGTAAACATCACCATAAGGAGATGCAGTGCATTAAATCCTGCAACGTATCTCCCAGGTGTGCCTGGTCAGGCACAAAGGGTGGAAGGTGAGAGTGATGGGGAAGGAGGATTTAATACAAAGGAAGATACACATGATTGTATGGAATATTTGACCCAAAATTTTACCGCAAGGCCTGACATCAGTGACAACCCACTGGAAGATGCAGAACTCACGTTCTACACGGACGGTAGTTGCCATAGACAGTCAGACTCGGGAGACTTGTGTACTGGATACGCAGTCGTAGATGACCAAGACACCATAGAAGCGGAACCGCTAGGCCCACCTCACTCAGCCCAGGTTGCTGAACTGGTCGCCCTAACCAGAGCATGTGAATTGGCTAAGGGTAAGTCAGCCAATATCTACACCGATTCTAGATACGCATTCGGGGTAGTCCATGATTTCGGAGCCCTATGGCGCCTCAGAAATTTCATGACGGCCGCTGGTACACCGGTAGCGCATGCAGCTCACATAAAAAGGCTTCTAACAGCGATACAGGAACCCGACAGAGTGGCTGTTATCAAATGTAAAGCACACACATATAGCCAAGACCCGGTATCACTTGGTAACAGCCGAGCAGACGAAGCTGCTAAGTTAGCAGCTGCTACCCCCATACAGACAGACACCACACAATTAATGGTATTTAATACCATTAACACACAGAAGTTGTGTGAAATGCAAAATTTGTGTTCCACACAGGAAAAGGCAGTCTGGAAGGCAAAGGGATGTGGCCAGGAGTCCTCAGGACTCTGGACGGATGGACATGGTAAACCAGTGGCCCCAAGAGCATATCTTCCATGTCTGGCTGAAGCAGCTCACGGGCTGACTCATCTAGGCAAGGAAGGAATGTGCAAATTGGTGAGAGCATATTGGTGCGCCCCAGGATTCTCCTCTCATGCGAGTAAAAGAGCAATGTCATGCCTTACCTGTTTGAGAAAGAATATTGGAAAGGCAATACCTACAGAACCATCCCATATCCCACCTGCCGGCGGCCCTTTCCAGGTAATACAAATTGACTTTATACAATTACCCCCTTGTCGGAATTTGAAATATGTACTTGTTTGTATAGATGTTTTCTCAAATTGGGTCGAAGCATTTCCTGCAGCTACAAATACCGCTATGTTTACTGCTAAGAAAATTGTGCAGGAATTTGTATGTAGATATGGTATCCCTAGAATAATCGAAAGTGATAGGGGTACCCATTTTACAGGTGATGTCTTTCAAGGAATGTGTAAGTTGATGGGAATTGATAGCAAGCTGCACACTCCGTACCGTCCACAGGCGAGTGCGAAGGTCGAAAGAGTGAACAGCACTATTAAAAATAAATTGAGTAAAGTGATGGCAGAGACAGGATTGACATGGCCAGAAGCTTTACCCATTGTACTGTACAGTATCAGAACCACTCCCAGGTCCCCTCTTAATCTGTCTCCCTTTGAAATCTTGTTTGGTCGACAACCGCATGTCATGATTAACCCTCAGGATGATTTGAAATGTAACAATGAAGTAACTGTAAAGTACTTGATTAACATGAGTAAACAGTTAAGGAATCAAAATGATAGTCTGAAGTTGGTGATTCCTGATCTACCTGATAGTAATTGTCATGACATTGAACCTGGGGATTATGTAATGATACGGAATTTTCTACGCTCAGGTTGCCTTATTGACAGATGGGAAGGACCATACCAGGTCTTATTGACTAGCACTACGGCATTAAAGGTTGCTGAGAGAGAGACTTGGGTCCATTCATCCCACTGCAAGAAGGTTGCTGATCCAGAGAAGTCCCGTGATAAGGAACAGACGGTAGAGGTTGTATCACTGGAGTGTCTGTTCCAGGAGGACTGAGGCGGCACCTGAGCCTTGAAGACCGAGAGCTGTTGTCGACTCCCCACTCCCTTTTATTGTTTTTCTCCACTTCCCATCCCCTCTCCCTCAAATTTCTTTTTCCTCCTTCTCATTCTTCTCCATTTCCTCCTATAAGATGGACTTGCCCCAAGAGACTGTGATCCGGATTTTCCTGTTGACCATGATGTTGACCAGAGCAGTCTGTTCCGGCGAGAGTACCATGGAGGTCGATAGAGGTTCTGGAATGGGTTCTGATGATAAAGATGGAGGCGTAGTTTTCCAAGATCAACCTAACCAACAAGCAAAGGCGAGTATCAGAAAACGATCCGATAGCATTGACCATAGAAGAAATTGTGACGGATTGTTAGCTGAAGAAAACTGTATCTGTAGGCTCTGTAACAATGTCATTGAAGATGGGTGCATTAAGAAATGCCAATCCAGTTTTAATATCCATATGGACCGGCATCCATTGAGTGACTATCACTCCTTAGTGGGTAACGTGTTAAACAAAACAGATTGTTGGGTATGCTCTCAAGTACCTCAAGGTCATAGCAAATCAGGGCTAGTGCCATTTCCTTTAACGATAGGGGAGGTACTTGAGTTAAATGGTGGGAGACCGGTGGACAGGAGGTTTAATATCTCCAGCCCTCCTAGTTTGAAGCTCCACCAATACCATGTGGATAGGTCCCTATTATGTTTCAACATCTCCAATCCCAGAAAGCCGGGAAATTGGGAAGTGTCATGGAGTAACCACACCATGACCTTTTCGCATAGAGCAGATAGAATGCCTACAGATACAGAGCTTGTACGCCACATAGCCAGTAGAGGAAAATCTTTCCGGTATAGGTACACCTTAGGAAATAGGATTACGAGAGTTGGAGAAGTATCACCAGGATACTGTGCACATATCGTACAACCTGATACGTGTATTAAGCAGATGGAAGAATTAGGGTTAGGAGATTTCACCTGGAAGGTGTGTAATATGGTTATGTCCTTCTCCGTCCCATATGTTCTCCCCGATGATGCATATTTCATATGCGGGAGAAAGGCGTACAAGTGGCTTGCCCCAAACTCTGAAGGATTGTGTTATATTGGAAAAGTATTGCCTGAAGTAATGACTGTAACACATGACAAAATGAAGGACATACATCGTGGTGCCCAAGCTCCTTATACTCACACCCATTACGAGCACGTTGTTAAAAGGCACCTGATAGAGAAGACAGAGCATCCGGCCTCTGATCTGATAAGTGAATCCACCGGGATTCAATTCTTAATCGCGTTAGATTTCACCCGCACCGCTAGAGGAGAGCTAAATTATAAATACATATCGGCGCTCGCAAATTTGTTAGACAATATCACTGAAATGTATGATGACACGTTTAGATATACTGGAAGGGAACTTCAAGCTTATAAAACAGAACTGGTGCAGCATAGAATGGTTCTTAATTACCTCACAGCAGTGACAGGCGGATATTGTGTTACATTAGCAACACAGTACGGCGTGAAGTGTTGCACGTATATCACGAATAGCACCGAGGATCCGGTCGAGGTCATAGACCAAAAGATGGACGATATTCTCCAATTGAAGTGGGAATTTCGCCGAAAACACAATCTCACTCTTGCTGCTGTAGGTAATGAGCTGACTGGTTGGGTGTCATGGTTGAACCCGCAAAATTGGTTCTCCGGTTTGGGAGACTGGGCTCAAGGAGTCATAATGGATGTTGGGAAGTTTCTCCTATGTATCTTAGGTGTTATCATAACGATCGGTTTGATATTTAGATGCGGTCAGGCTTTAATGAGGTGCAATCGTCGTACTAAGGTAATGAGTTTGAGGAGTGAGGAAACTGTAATTAACCTGGATTTGATTTATGACCCAATGATAGAAACAATGATGTGATGAAAATGCGATTTCTACGGTCCGTTTCTTTCACCTGTTTTTCTGCTTTTCTCCAAGATAAAAAGACCCCCTTGGACGAGGAAGTTGACGAGACGCTATACAGACAACGGATAGACCAAAGAAGAAGTTTTGACCACTTGAGATATGGACATTTGATGAACTTTGCCATGGATCCCCAGTTTCCCTAGAATTCTTAAACTTACGCTAGCCCAACATTTTTTGTAAATCTAATGGCATTGACAAAGCTTTTTGCTCACACCTAATGGGCAACACAGCGCAAAGAAGACGACTTTCAACTGATACCGAACAAAACTTCAACCGACAGATGTACATTAACCTGACATAGAATACCACCGCATTTACCGTAATTATGTCTTTTCTTCATTTCTACAACCCTCAGGTAATGACACACATAGTATAGGGAATACAGGCACAGATATCAGCAATCACATATTCCCCCATTCATGTATCATCAACTAAAATGTGCTCCCCATTTTGTTCAAAATCCGAAAAGAGCTCGGTAAAGTTTGACAGCCCATCCACAGACCCGTACCACGGGATAAGAAGGAATTCAAATGTATACTTCGCAATACCTCGAAGCTTGATTTACAACACGTACGGCATGATGATACATGACCCCCCAAACATGGACTCATACACACATGCTTCTGCTATCTCACACTAGGTCATACCCTCTTCCCACCTACTCCTCTCTCCTCCCTTACCCAACCATGGAAATGAATTAACCCCTGACATATATTTTTCTCCTTTTGAAATGTTTTAGGAAGTGGCAGTTATTATTGACTGCCAAAGGGTGGACTGTCAAAGTCAGAAAAATATCTCTATGCACACTACCATATTTGCACCTCACACAGGTCCGTGCTGCGCATGCGTACGCTCTCCCGTACGTGCGCATACTCACAGTCGCGGGCACCCGTATGCGTATTTACGGTAGAGTTTATGTGGTTGTAGCGTGCGACTCAATCGTAACATATTTTCAGTAATAATGTATTTTGTAGATCATGGTCCCTTTGATAGATTCTGAAAGTTTGGTTAATATAGAATGTTTATGAACAGAGGAATCCCTCTTTGTTTGATACGAAGGGTCAGACAGGAGTAATACAGTGGTGTTTAGTATCCATCGGAAGAATATTTAATTAGAAATATTCCGGTGTTGGTTTGAAGCAGATCAATCGCTCGTGCGAATAGTTATGGACATAAGAAGTTTATGAACATTTACTTTATTTGCACTTTATTACCCATGCGGCGGGAAACCCAGTTTCCCTCCCACCTGAGCAGTTGGAAATAGTCACAGCCCACCTGTATGAATCAACCTATGACCTTTTGTTATAATGCGAAGCCGAATTCCTGTGTCCAATGAACAATGAGATTGTAGGGACCATTGAATTGTATTGTGTGTGGGGCATAAATAGGCAGGCCGACCGTATCCAGTTCTCTCTCTTCAACGGTTCTCATTGCTGATAATCGGGAGCTGGATATCGAGGCGCATGCGATCGTTCCCCTTGTGCGTAAGTTTTCTCCGTAATCATATTGTCTTACTGTGAGCCATCTCTCTCTCTATCTCTCTCTCTCTCTCTCTCTCTATCTCTCTCTCTCTCTCTCTATCTCTCTCGTATTTTACTTTAATTGTATTGTATTGTATTTCCTGTGTAGTTTATCTGGTTAGTTGGTTTATGTTATATTGTAGTGTATGCTTTGTACTGTGATTCTTTTTGCAAGTATAATAGTCATAATACATATAATAGGTTTCGGACCCTAAGCCCAGGTATCTGTGGATTCTTTATAGTGTTAAGTATTCTCTGAGCGTCGGTGACGCTCAAGCAGCTTTGTAGTTAATCAGGTTACACCAGGTTGCACTTACACTCTGTCTCTACACTAAGGTATACTGTGTATCTCACTGTTAAAGGTATAGATATAAAGGTTTAACGTTGTAAGCGTCTGCACCGCTGGTGATCTCCTCGTGGTCCCGAGCGTACGCTACGCTATAGCGAATCATTACGTTAGTCGGCAGCCAATAGCGTGCCTGCCTGTGATCACTGGGCCGTAAGCGAACGTGACGCTTGAGCGTCTCGACTACGGCTGAGCGATCGCTACGCAACTTGCGTACCCTTACGGTACTTCTTACGTAGATAGCATACAGTGTTCTTAGACCTCTTAAAGTGTTTTATATACGATAAATATTCAGCTTTATCAGGAGCCAGAGGGGTTGCGTGGGGGAGCGAGCTGGAGCTGCTCTCCTTTCTCACCAGCAGCCTGCCAGCAGCAGATCAAAAAGTAAGCTGCATGTATTGTTTCTTGTTGTTTTTTTTTACCTGCTGCTGTGTTAAATTGTAATTTTTTGCTTTGTGTTGTGTGTGTGTGTGTGTGTGTGTGTGTGTGTGTGTGTGTGTGTGTGTATATAGGTGTATATGTGTATATATATATATATATAGATATGTGTGTGTGCGTGTGTATATATATATATATATATATATATATGTGCATGTGTAAACATATACTGTATATGCAGGTGTATGTATGTACATAGTGCCCAAATGGTGCAGCACTCCTGGCGTCTAAGTAATACCACTATAGTTGAAAGTGCCACACTAATAAAGGTCACTGAAACATTGCCAAACTTATACCTAAAACAGTGGTATTACTTAGACGCCAGGAGTGCTGCACCATTGGGACAATTGTGGATTTATTTGTGCGGCCACCCAGCGCAACACCCTGTGGGCAACCGCTGCAGCATTGTTTATGCAGGGGGAAAGCCAGACATCATGCCTTTGATATTATATATATATATATATATATATATATATATGTTGGTATTGTGTGATCAGCGGTTTGGAGACCGCCGGTCACCATACCGAAGGTGGGATCTCAGCATTTAGATGCCCGGCGGGCTAAGTAGCAAGCTGCTCTGCGCTTGCCACAGGTTCTATTCCCACTCTATGGGTGTCGTGGACACCCACGAATGGGAATAGTCCCTTCTAGTCGACATACCAACTCTAGGAATTGTGAAGGGAGTGAAATGTAGCCATCGGTTTTGTAACCGGCAGTCTCCTGATCGCCGGTCACATAACTACATCCCATATATATATATATATATATATATATATATTTGATCTCCCTGCCTCTATGTTAGGGGCCCCCTTGTTTGAAGCGCCCCGGGCCTCCCATAGCCTTAATCCGGCTCTGATTGTGGGGGAGACTGGGGAGCAGTTATAGCAGGAGTACATATTTTAACAGTGCACACTTTTGCTGCCAGAGTGCCACTGCCAGTGCCAGTGTGACTGACCAGTGACCACTACTACTTGCTGATAGTGTGACCAGTGACCACCAGTTTAATTAATCCGTTCTCTGCCTGAAAAAAAAACGATACACAGTGTGACACAGTCACATACCATATCTGTGCTCAGCCTCAGTGTGCCCTCAGTGTGCTGCATCATCTATGTAATACTGTATATCTGACTGTGCTGAGTGCTCACTGCTCACACAGCTTAATTGTGGGGGAGACTGGGGAGCAGTTATAGCAGGAGTACATATTTTAACAGTGCACACTTTTGCTGCCAGAGTGCCACTGCCAGTGCCAGTGTGACTGACCAGTGACCACTGACCACCAGTATATTGTGATCATCGTGTGGTGTTTTTATTCTATAAACGCATTCTGCTGACAGTGTCCAGTATATACGTATATAATATATACCTGTCCGGCTGCAGTAGTGATATATATATATATATATTTTTTACATCATTATCATCCAGTCTATATTAGCAGCAGACGCAGTACGGTAGTCCACGGCTGTAGCTACCTCTGTGTCGGCAGTCGCTAGTCCATCCATAATTGTATACCACCTACCTGTGGTGTTTTTTTTTTCTCTATCTTCTTGATACTACTAGTAGCTTACTTTAGGAGTCTGCAGTGCTGAGCTGACAGTGTCCAGCAGGTCCGTCATTATATAATATATACCTGTCCTGCTGCAGTAGTGATATATATATATATTTTTTATATCATTATCATCCAGTCTATATTAGCAGCAGACGCAGTACGGTAGTCCACGGCTGTAGCTACCTCTGTGTCGGCAGTCGCTCGTCCATCCATAATTGTATACCACCTACCTGTGGTGTTTTTTTTTTCTATCTTCTTGATACTAGTAGCTTACTTTAGGAGTCTGCAGTGCTGAGCTGACAGTGTCCAGCAGGTCCGTCATTATATAATATATACCTGTCCTGCTGCAGTAGTGATATATATATATTTTTTATATCATTATCATCCAGTCTATATTAGCAGCAGACGCAGTACGGTAGTCCACGGCTGTAGCTACCTCTGTGTCGGCAGTCGCTAGTCCATCCATAATTGTATACCATCTACCTGTGGTGTTTTTTTTTTCTATCTTCTTGATACTACTAGTAGCTTACTTTAGGAGTCTGCAGTGCTGAGCTGACAGTGTCCAGCAGGTCCGTCATTACATAATATATACCTGTCCTGCTGCAGTAGTGATATATATATATATTTTTTATATCATTATCATCCAGTCTATATTAGCAGCAGACGCAGTACGGTAGTCCACGGCTGTAGCTACCTCTGTGTCGGCAGTCGCTAGTCCATCCATAATTGTATACCACCTACCTGTGGTGTTTTTTTTTTCTCCTATCTTCTTGATACTACTAGTAGCTTACTTTAGGAGTCTGCAGTGCTGAGCTGACAGTGTCCAGCAGGTCCGTCATTATATAATATATACCTGTCCTGCTGCAGTAGTGATATATATATATATTTTTTATATCATTATCATCCAGTCTATATTAGCAGCAGACGCAGTACGGTAGTCCACGGCTGTAGCTACCTCTGTGTCGGCAGTCGCTCGTCAATCCATAAGTATACTAGTATCCATCCATCTCCATTGTTTACCTGAGGTGCCTTTTAGTTGTGCCTATTAAAATATGGAGAACAAAAATGTTGAGGTTCCAAAAATAGGGAAAGATCAAGATCGACTTCCACCTCGTGCTGAAGCTGCTGCCACTAGTCATGGCCGAGACGATGAAATGCCAGCAACGTCGTCTGCCAAGGCCGATGCCCAATGTCATAGTACAGAGCATGTTGACAATGCTAAATTCCTTTGTCGTATAAACAACCCTTTATGAAGCTAAGAACACTGTACGCTGTTTACTTAAGAAGTACCGTAATGGTACGCTAGTTGCGTAACGATCGCTCAGCCGTAGGCGAGACGCTCAAGCGCCACGTTCGCTCACGGCCCAGGGATCATAGGACACGTTATTGGCTATGACTAGAGTAATGATTCGCTATGGCGTAGCTTACGCTCGAGACCACGAGGAGGTCACCAGCGGCGCAGACGCTCACAACGCTATACCTTAATGTTTAAACCTTATACCAAAGAAATACAAAGAATACCTTAATGTGAGTACAGGGTGTAAGTGCAACCTTGTGTAACCTAACTAACTACAAAGCTGCTTGAGCGTCACTGACGCTCAAGTGAACACTTAACGCTATAGAAAACACACAGATACTGGTTTAGGTTCCAAAGCCTATTAACTGTATTATATCTAATATACTTGTAAAAGGGGATAACAGTACAAATGATACACTACAATATAACAGAGACTTCCTAACCACAGAACTAAAATACAAAAAGACAATACTACTCTGACCTAAATGAAATCCAATACAATACTATAATACTATGGGAGATATAAGAGAAAAGAGGAGAGAGAGGGAGAGAGAGAGAGAGAGAGAGATAGAGAGAAATTGGCTCACAGAAAGACAATGATTACGGAGAGAAACTTACGCACAAGGGGAAACGATCGCATGCGCCTGGACATCCAGCACCCGATTTTCAGCAATGAGAACCGTTGAAGAGTGAGAGCTGGATGTGGTCGGCCTGCCTATTTATGCCCCACACACAATGCAATCTCCTGGTCCTACAATCCCATTGTCCATTGGCCGAAGGAATTCGGCCCTGTATCATAACAAAAGGTCATAGGGTGATTCATACAGGTGGGCTGTGACGATTTCCAACAGCTCAGGTGGGTGGGAAACTGGGTTTCCCGCCGCATACCTGAGTATGTGTAAATAATAGAAATGGACATAAACTTCTTATGTCCATAACTATTCGCACGAGCGATTAATACGCTCCAAACCAACACCGGAATATTACTAATTAAATACTCTTCCGATGGGTACCAAACACTGCTGTATGATTCCTGTCAGACCCTTCGTACAATACAAAGAGGGATTCCTTTAACCAGGGACCTTCTATTTTAACCAAACTTTCAGAATCTATCAAGGGGACCATGATCTACAAACTACATTAATTGTGCAAATATGTAACGAATGAGTCGCACGCTACGACTACATAAACTCTACCGTAAATACGCATACCGCGCCTGCGAGTGCACGCTATTGCGGGTATGCGCCTCCACGGGAGAGCGTACGCACGCGCAGCGCGGACCAGTGTGCGGTGCAAATATGGCAACGTGCATTGAGACATTTTTCTGACTTTGACAGTCCACCCTTTGGCAGTCAATAATAACTGCCACAAAACATTTAAGGAGAAAAATGCAAGTCAGGGGTTAATTGATTTCCATGGTTGGGTAAGGGAGGAGAGAGGAGAAGGTGTGAAGAGGGTATGACCTAGTGAGATAGCAGAAGCATGTGTGTATGAATCCATGTTTGGGGGGTCATGTATCATCGTGCCGTACGTGTTGTAAATCAAGCTTCGAGGTATTGCGAAGTATACATTTGAATTCCTTCTTATCCTGTGGTACAGGTCTGTGGATGGGCTGTCAAACTTTACCGAGCTCTTTTCGGATTTTTAACAAAATGGGGAGCACATTTTAGTTGATGATACATGAATGGGGGAGGTATGTGGTTGCTGATATCTGTGCCTGTATTCCCTATCGTCTATGTGTGTCATTACCTGAGGGTTGTAGAGATGAAGATAAAGAACACTTATGGAAAATGCAATGATATTCTATGTCAGGGAAATGTACATCTGTCGTCGAAGTTGTGTTCGGTATCTGTTGAGAGTCGTCTTCTTTGCGCTGTATTGCTCCTTGGGCATGAGCAAATAGCTTTGTCTGAGCCATCAGATTTACAAAAAATGTTGGGCTAGCGTGAGTTTAAAAGTACTAGGGAAACTGGGGATCCATGGCAAAGTTCATCAAGTGTCCATATTTAAAGTTGTCAAATCTTCTTCTTTGGTCAATCCGTTGTCTGTATACATCTCGTCTCGTCAGCTTCCTCGTCCAAGGGGGTCTTTGTATCTTGGAGAAAAAGCAGAAAAACAGGTGAAAGAAACGGACCGTATAATCGCATTTTCATCACATCCTGGTTTCTATCATTGGGTCATAAATCAAATCCAGGTTAATTACGGTTTCCTCACTCCTCAAGCTCATCACTTTTGTACTTTGTTTGCACCTCATTAAAGCCTGCCCGCATCTAAATATCAATCCAATCGATATAACGATACCCAAGATACATAGTAGAAACTTTCCAACATCCATTATGACTCCTTGAGCCCAGTCTCCCAAACCGGA
Source organism: Pseudophryne corroboree (assembly GCF_028390025.1). Taxonomy (NCBI): domain Eukaryota; kingdom Metazoa; phylum Chordata; class Amphibia; order Anura; family Myobatrachidae; genus Pseudophryne; species Pseudophryne corroboree. The sequence continues at coordinate 755,825,487 of NC_086449.1, forward strand.
GAACCAATTTCGCGGGTTCAACCATGACACCCAACCAGTCAGCTCATTACCTACAGCAGCAAGGGTGAGATTGTGTTTTCGACGAAATTCCCACTTCAATTGGAGAATATCGTCCATCTTTTGGTCTATGACCTCTACCGGGTCCTCGGTGCTATTTGTGATATACGTGCAACACTTTATGCCGTACTGTGTTGCCAATGTAACACAATATCCGCCTGTTACTGCTGTAAGATAATTAAGAACCATCCTATGCTGAACTAGTTCTGTTTTGTAAGCTTGAAGTTCTCTTCCAGTGTATCTAAACGTGTCATCATAGGCCGGATGCTCTAACCTTTCTGACAGTTGTCTTTTAACTCGGTGCTCGTAATGAGTGTGAGTATAAGGAGCTTGGGCACCACGGTGTATGTCCTTCATTTTGTCATGTGTTACAGTCATCACTTCAGGCAATACCTTTCCAATATAACACAATCCTTCAGAGTTTGGGGCAAGCCACTTGTACGCCTTTCTCCCGCATATGAAATATGCATCATCGGGGAGAACATAAGGGACGGAGAAGGACATGATCATGTTACAAACCTTCCAGGTGAAATCTCCTGACCCTAATTCTTCCATCTGCTTAATGCACGTATCAGTTTGTATGATATGTGCACAGTATCCTGGTGATACCTCTCCAACTCTAGTAATCCTATTTCCTAAGGTATATCGATACCGGAAAGATTTTCCTCTACTGGCTATGTGGCGTACGAGCTCTGTATCTGTAGGCATTCTATCTGCTCTGTGTGAAAAGGTCATGGTAAGGTTGCTCCATGACACTTCCCAATTTCCCGGTTTTCTGGGATTGGAGATGTTAAAACATAAGAGGGACCTATCCACATGGTATTGGTGGAGCTTCAAACTAGGAGGGCTGGAGATGTTAAACCTCCGGTCCACCGGTCTCCCACCACTTAGCTCAAGTACCTCCCCTAACGTTAAAGGAAATGGTACTAGCCCTGATTTACTGTGACCCTGAGGTACTTGAGAGCATACCCAACAATCTGTTTGGTTTAACACGTTACCCACTAGAGAGTGATAGTCACTCAATGGATGCCGGTCCATATGGATATTAAAACTAGATTGGCATTTCTTTATGCATCCATCTTCAACCAGATTATCACAGAGCCTACAGATACAATCTTCTTCAGCTAACAATCCATCACAATTTCTTCTATCGGATCGTTTTCTGATACTCGCCTTTGCTTGTTGGTTTGGTTGATCTTGGAAAACTACGCCTCCATCATCATAATCGGAACCCATTCCAGAACCTCTTTCGACCTCTATGGTACTCTCGCCGGAACAGACTGCTCTGGTCAACATCATGGTTAACATCAAAATCCGGATCACAGTCTCTTGGGGCAAGTCCATCTTTGAGGAGGAAATAGAGAAGAATGAGAAGGGGGAAAAAGAAATTTTAAGGGAGAGGGGCTGGGAAGTGGAGAAAAACAATAAAAGGGAGAAGGGAGTCGACAACTGCTTTCGGTCTTCAAGGCTCAGGTGCCGCCTCAGTCCTCCTGGAACAGACACTCCAGTGATACAACCTCTACCGTCTGTTCCTTATCACGGGACTTCTCTGGATCGGCAACCTTTTTGCAGTGGGATGAATGGACCCAAGTCTCTCTCTCAGCAACCTTCAATGCTGTGGTGCTAGTCAATAAGACCTGGTATGGTCCTTCCCATCTATCAATAAGACAACCTGAGCGTAGAAAATTTCGTATCATTACATAATCCCCAGGTTCAATGTCATGACAATTACTATCTGGTAAATCAGGAATCACCAACTTCAGATTATCATTTTGATTCCTCAACTGTTTACTCATGTTAATCAAGTATTTTACAGTTACTTCATTGTTACATTTCAAATCATCCTGAGGGTTAATCATGACATGCGGTTGTCGACCAAACAGAATTTCAAAAGGGGACAGGTTAAGAGGGGACCTGGGAGTGGTTCTGATGCTATACAAAACAATGGGTAAAGCTTCTGGCCACGTCAATCCTGTCTCTGCCATTACTTTACTCAATTTATTTTTAATAGTGCTGTTCACTCTTTCGACCTTCGCACTCGCCTGTGGACGGTACGGAGTGTGCAGCTTACTATCAATTCCCATCAACTTACACATTCCTTGAAAGACATCACCGGTAAAATGGGTACCCCTATCACTTTCAATGATTCTAGGGATACCATATCTACATACAAATTCCTGCACAATTTTCTTAGCTGTAAACATAGCGGTATTTGTAGCTGCTGGAAAAGCTTCGACCCAATTCGAGAAAACATCTATACAGACAAGTACATATTTCAAATTTCTACATGGGGGTAATTGAATGAAGTCAATTTGTATTACCTGGAAAGGGCCGCCGGCAGGTGGGATATGGGATGGTTCTGTAGGTATTGCTTTTCCAATATTCTTTCTCAGACAGGTAAGGCATGACATTGCTCTTTTACCCGCATGAGAGGAGAATCCTGGGGCGCACCAGTATGCTCTTACCAATTTGCACATCCCCTCCTTGCCTAGATGAGTCAGCCCGTGAGCTGCTTCAGCCAGACATGGAAGGTATGCCCTGGGGGCCACTGGTTTACCATGTCCATCCGTCCAGAGCCCTGAGGACTCCTGGCCATATCCCTTTGCCTTCCAGACTGCTCTTTCCTGTGTGGAACACAAATTCTGCATCTCACACAACTTCTGTGTGTTGATGGTATTAAATACCATCAACTGTGTGGTGTTTGTCCGTGTGGGGGTAGCAGCTGCAAGCTTTGCGGCTTCGTCTGCTCGGCTGTTACCAAGGGATACTGGGTCTTGGCTATATGTATGTGCTTTACATTTGATAACAGCCACTCTATCGGGTTCCTGTATCGCTGTTAGAAGCCTTTTTATGTGAGCTGCATGCGCTATCGGTGTACCAGCTGCCGTCATGAAATTTCTGAGACGCCATAGCGCTCCGAAATCATGTACTACCCCGAACGCGTATCTAGAATCGGTGTAGATATTGGCAGACTTACCCTTAGCCAATTCACATGCTCTGGTTAGGGCGACCAGTTCGGCAACCTGGGCTGAGTGAGGTGGGCCTAGCGGTTCCGCTTCTATGGTGTCTTGGTCATCTACAACTGCGTATCCAGTACACAAGTCTCCCGAGTCTGACTGTCTATGACAACTACCGTCCGTGTAGAACGTTAGTTCTGCATCTTCCAGTGGGTTGTCACTGATGTCAGGCCTTGCGGTAAAATTTTGGGTCAAATATTCCATACAATCATGTGTATCTTCCTTTGCATTAAATCCTCCTTCCCCATCACTCTCACCTTCCACCCTTTGTGTCTGACCAGGCACACCTGGGAGAAATGTTGCAGGGTTTAATGCACTGCATCTCCTTATGGTGATGTTTACGGGGGCCATTAATGCCAATTCCCATCTTGTAAACCTTGCTGATGAGACGTGTCTGGTTTGGGCAGAATTCAATAAGGCAGATACCGCATGCGGTGTATGGATTGTGAGGTTGTGGCCTAGCACGACATCTTCGCTTTTTGTCACTAGCAATGCTATCGCCGCAACGCTACGCAAGCATGTGGGGAGGGATCGCGCTACCGTATCTAGCTGAGCGCTGTAGTATGCAATTGGCCTGCTGGCATCACCGTGTTTTTGTGTTAGTACACCTGCTGCGCACCCAGCACTTTCTGTTCCGTATAGTTCAAAGGGTTTCCCATAGTCTGGCATACCTAGTGCTGGTGCCTGCGTTAGACACTGTTTGAGTCTCTCAAATGCTGTTTCGGATTCGTCTGTATGCGAAATCCGATCAGGTTTGTTTGAAGAGACCATTTCCTGCAAAGGTAGCGCCAATATGGAAAACCCTAGGATCCAATTACGGCAATACCCACACATTCCTAAAAACGTCCTGATCTGTTGCTGGGTTTGTGGCAGTGTCATGTCTCTAATGGCTTGGATTCTATCAGCGGTCAGGTGTCTCAGTCCCTGTGTTAGACAGTGTCCCAAATATTTTACCTTAGCTTGGCATAATTGCAACTTGTCTTTGGAAACCTTGTGACCTGTGTCTGAAAGATGAAACAGGAGCTGTTTCGTATCCTTCAGGGAAGCTTCCAATGAATCAGAACACAGTAGTAGATCATCCACGTACTGTATCAACACTGATCCACTCTCCGGTTGAAAAGACTGTAAACAATCATGCAAAGCCTGAGAAAATATACTTGGACTGTCTATGAAACCTTGGGGTAACCGAGTCCACGTGTATTGGACTCCTCTGTATGTGAATGCAAACAAATATTGGCTGTCAGGGTGCAGAGGTACCGAAAAGAAAGCGGAGCAGAGGTCAATAACAGTGAAAAATTTGGCAGTGGGAGGAATTTGCATTAGGATGACAGCTGGATTAGGCACTACGGGGAACTGACTCTCAACTATTTTGTTAATCCCCCTTAGATCCTGCACTAGCCTGTAACCCCTCCCCCCACTCTTTTTAACAGGGAAGATGGGACTATTTGCGGTGCTGGACGTTCTTACTAGAATGCCCTGTTGTAGCAAGCGCTCTATTACGGGAAAAACTCCTAGCTCCACCTCTGGCTTCAGAGGATACTGTGGGATTTTTGGAGCTATCCTACCATCTTTTACTTGCACAACTACTGGAGCTACGTTTGCCATTAATCCAGTGTCCTGTCCATCTTTTGTCCAAAGCGACTCTGGTATCTGAGATGTCATCTCTTCTACTTGGGATGGATTCCTATTTGTCATAATGGAATGTGACATTAATTTTGATGGGGAGTCTAGCATGTCTCGTACTTCCTGAGCGTGATTCTCAGGAATGTCCAAGAATACACCTTCAGGAGTACAATAAATGACGCAACCCATTTTACATAGTAAGTCTCTTCCCAGGAGATTAGTTGGTGCAGATGCAGCCAGCAAAAAGGAATGCTTGGTATGCAAAGGCCCTATTGTAATCTCGGCTGGTTTGCTAACAGGGTAGTGCTGGACTACTCCTGTTACTCCCATGGCTGGAATTGTCCTACCAGTGGTTCTCATGCCCACTGTCGAATTTATCACTGACTTGGCCGCCCCTGTGTCTACAAGAAAGTTTAAAGTTTTACCAGCCACATTGATTGCAATCTCTGGTTCGCTTCCAAGACTGGCAATCAACTTAACTGGCTGCAGATTACAGGTATGGCCATACCCCTATTGGGTATGCTGACCTCCCTGAATCCCATTGGCAGCAACTACTTGTGGGGGGGTTAGCTGGGAACTACCAGAGGCATGCCAATCTCTGTTCGGGGGATATCTTTTTGTTTCCCCTGTATGTGGCTCAAAACTCCGCCTCTGTGGACCCTGCTCCCAATGTCGTGTGTTGTGTTGTTGTCTAGGGGGTTGAAAAGATCTTTGTACATTCTTTGTTCTACATTCTCGTGCATAGTGTCCCGGTCTGTTACAAGAAAAACATGTTATTACACTTGCCTTACCCACAGGATTCGGTGGTACATACGCAGGCTGCCTTGTGGTCAGCGCCTGTATACTTACGGACATCAACTTATCACTTTGCGACTCTCTGTGCCTAGTGATGTTTCTGTCGTGATCAATAGCAGCCTCTCTCAAGCCGGACACTGACAGACCTCGCCAGCATGGTTGCGTGGTCTGAACCCTAGTCTTTAATGTTTCCTTTAAACCATCCATCAGTACAGATACTGCTACTTCCCGATGGTTTGGGTTGGTCTTTATGTCTTCTATACCCGTGTACTTTGCCATTTCTAATAGTGCCCGGTGAAAATATTCTATTGCCGTTTCGGACTCCTTTTGCTTAATGGAAAATATTTTATTCCATTTAACAACGGCTGGGAAATACTCTTTTAGCTGTAAATTTATCCTTTTTACATTATCCTTGTTGTACACGTCTGTAAGCGGTACATCTTTATCCAATGCACAATCAGCTAAAAATTGAGTTGCGTCAACATTGGAAGGTAAACAAGCTCTTAGCAGTATCTGCCAATCCTTGTTGTTGGGTTCTACAGTGTTACCTAGATCCCTGATGTATTTTTGGCTAGCAACTAAATCCTTCCTGGGGTCAGGAAATTCGGACACTATTGTTCTTAATTCCATTCGGGAAAATGGAGTGTACATGGCAATGTTCCTTATGGGAGTGGCTCCAGACACATCTGTTTTTCCATTGGGAACTGCTATTACCCTTACAGGAGCAATTCTAACAGCCTCTTCCTGTGTAGATTCTACTGCTTGTTGTGGTACAATTGTTTCAGTGTAGTGCATGGTGCCGTACTTACCCGTTGACACGACCTCACCTATCCCTCCGCTAGGGGCTTTCACTAATCTCGTGGGTGTCGCTGTGCCTACTGTGGTCTCTGCTATGGTGGCTGCAAGGGAGAGAGCTGAAATTGTTGCTGAATCGTCTTCTTGATCACACTCCTGAGGAAGGTTCAAAACAGGGTACATCTTGCACGGGTTAATACTTGCATGAGTTATTTGGTTAACGTCATTAACATTTACAGGGTTACTAAGAGTTTGTGTTTTACAACCCAGTGCGTTTCTCTCCGCAATCAACTTCTCTCCTGCAATGTATGGTGGAGGAGGAGCTGTGGCAATCAACTTCCTGACTGCCCCAGATCCTGCCGCCAGAGCCAAACCTCTCTGTATCTCACCTTCCTGGTGCCATAACTGTAAACAATCATGATGTTGAATTCGTCTCTTTGTTGATTTTACGAGACATATCCTCCTCCTTAAATTTTGTAACACTTCTGGACTGAAGCTACCTATTCTTGGGAATTTGTCCCTGTCTTGTACAGTCATTCTCTCCCATTCATCACATAAAACCTCTGTGTGACTACCGTATTTTTCACACATTACATATCGTGCCGACCCAACTGGTCGGTTCTCTGAATCAACCCGAACCGAGGTTGATCGCCCCCTACCTGAACAAATGGCCCCCATAATCTGCAGGCGTTGCTTATTCCTCCTTGGATCTTTATCTCAAGGTTTTCAGCGAACCCTTACAAACAAACCAAGATGTCCTTGGGCAGGCCGGCGGTGGTGGTTTATCAAGTACCCCACTTACTTCTCGCCCACGTTGGCCAGTACTGCAATCACTGTAACCAGAGCTGCTGTACCCAACCTAGGGCCCCTGTGAACCTTTATTTACTGGGGCGCGTTCCCCAGCAAGTATCGGTTGTTGGATAGTTCCTGAGTGACCAGCGAACTTCCCTTCCAAAAATAAAAAATTACACAAATCACGTCAGAATGTACAAATAGCGTTTGTGACCACTTTACTCTAATGGTATTAGGTCAGATTACTAACTACTGCACACAATTACGTGCGGTCCAATCGTTCAGTACACGAGCACTACTTGTCATGTACTGAAAGATCAATGGAATCGATGTTTCCGGCCGCGATTCCTTCAGCAAGAGCTTGTATGGCCTATATGGGTTCTGCACCAACACCCCAGGCGTTGTGCCACTGGACTTTTATAGCGGACCTCTTTGTCTATTTTACCTGTTACCTTATGACCTCCTGGTCTGTTACCTTATGACCTCCTGGTCTTGTTACCTTATGGTCCGCTATACTCTAATGCTCAAATATTATTTAACCAGGGATGCCTCCCTAGCCACCGTATATGTCACTTACACGTATGTCCCTTGACGAGTACCCGGCTTTCCTTTTGGTTCCACCTTAAAGTTATATAAACTTTTGTATACAAAACACACTCACTCAACACATGTACACTTTTGTTTCTATATCTATTTCTGCGCAGAAATTGTCTTTAGGCCAAAAGTGTTACCAATTAGGAGCAGGATCTGTTAAACTAAATTTCAGATTTTTCCAAAAATAGATTTGCGTTATTTACCGCGTCGCGTTATCTACCGCTGTGCGTTAATTATCGCCTTTGCGTTACTTCACTTTATCACAGCTTGAGCTACGTGGGCGTAACCGGACGCTACGTTGCGTAATGAATGCTGCGTGCGTCTGCCTTTGGATTGCGTACGCTAGTCTTTGTTAGCGACACGTGTACGCAATATAAAGATCCACCGTAACACAATTTCTATTTTTATCAATGTAAATGATCCCTGATCATCTACCGCAATCCACACTGACTGCCTTGTATCTCAGACAAACCGTGTGTTTGTTCTATACTTTAACTATCACCTCTACTATGAAATAACAGCAAATCTCTTTTTAGCACTTTCTATCAACTATAAAATTTGGCAAACAGGAATAGTGATATACGAAAATGAAACAGAAAATGCAGATATATGTATGCGTGCGTGTATACGCAAGACAGAAGAGAAATAAACAGTTTTAAAAGACACAAGCGTTTTGTTCTTACTTCCGGTTCCCGGATTCCTTCAGCACTCTTTATCTAAGCGAAGCAGACGCTTATCCCGTCAGCACTGGGAGACAACCTCCCACCCTTTGCTGGGGGATAATGTCTGCTGATCTACCTAGTGCAGATATGAGAAGGATAGGACGAGCCCCCAATTGACAATGCTAAATTCCTTTGTCGTATAAACAACCCTTTATGAAGCTAAGAACACTGTACGCTGTTTACTTAAGAAGTACCGTAATGGTACGCTAGTTGCGTAACGATCGCTCAGCCGTAGGCGAGACGCTCAAGCGTCACGTTCGCTCACGGCCCAGGGATCATAGGACACGTTATTGGCTATGACTAGAGTAATGATTCGCTATGGCGTAGCTTACGCTCGAGACCACGAGGAGGTCACCAGCGGCGCAGACGCTCACAACGCTATACCTTAATGTTTAAACCTTATACCAAAGAAATACAAAGAATACCTTAATGTGAGTACAGGGTGTAAGTGCAACCTTGTGTAACCTAACTAACTACAAAGCTGCTTGAGCGTCACTGACGCTCAAGTGAACACTTAACGCTATAGAAAACACACAGATACTGGTTTAGGTTCCAAAGCCTATTAACTGTATTATATCTAATATACTTGTAAAAGGGGATAACAGTACAAATGATACACTACAATATAACAGAGACTTTCTAACCACAGAACTAAAATACAAAAAGACAATACTACTCTGACCTAAATGAAATACAATACAATACTATAATACTATGGGAGATATAAGAGAAAAGAGGAGAGAGAGGGAGAGAGAGAGAGAGAGAGAGATAGAGAGAAATTGGCTCACAGAAAGACAATGATTACGGAGAGAAACTTACGCACAAGGGGAAACGATCGCATGCGCCTGGACATCCAGCACCCGATTTTCAGCAATGAGAACCGTTGAAGAGTGAGAGCTGGATGTGGTCGGCCTGCCTATTTATGCCCCACACACAATGCAATCTCCTGGTCCTACAATCCCATTGTCCATTGGCCGAAGGAATTCGGCCCTGTATCATAACAAAAGGTCATAGGGTGATTCATACAGGTGGGCTGTGACGATTTCCAACAGCTCAGGTGGGTGGGAAACTGGGTTTCCCGCCGCATACCTGAGTATGTGTAAATAATAGAAATGGACATAAACTTCTTATGTCCATAACTATTCGCACGAGCGATTAATACGCTCCAAACCAACACCGGAATATTACTAATTAAATACTCTTCCGATGGGTACCAAACACTGCTGTATGATTCCTGTCAGACCCTTCGTACAATACAAAGAGGGATTCCTTTAACCAGGGACCTTCTATTTTAACCAAACTTTCAGAATCTATCAAGGGGACCATGATCTACAAACTACATTAATTGTGCAAATATGTAACGAATGAGTCGCACGCTACGACTACATAAACTCTACCGTAAATACGCATACCGCGCCTGCGAGTGCACGCTATTGCGGGTATGCGCCTCCACGGGAGAGCGTACGCACGCGCAGCGCGGACCAGTGTGCGGTGCAAATATGGCAACGTGCATTGAGACATTTTTCTGACTTTGACAATGTAAAATCCAAAACACCAAATATCAGTAAAAAAAGGACTCAAAAATCTAAAATAAAATTGTCGGAGGAGAAGCGTAAACTTGCCAATATGCCATTTACCACACGGAGTGGCAAGGAATGGCTGAGGCCCTGGCCTATGTTCATGGCTAGTGGTTCAGCTTCACATGAGGATGGAAGCACTCAGCCTCTCGCTAGAAAAATGAAAAGACTCAAGCTGGCAAAAGCACAGCAAAGAACTGTGCGTTCTTCGAAATCACAAATCCACAAGGAGAGTCCAATTGTGTCGTTTGCGATGCCTGACCTTCCCAACACTGGACGTGAAGAGCATGCGCCTTCCACCATTTGCACGCCCCCTGCAAGTCCAGTTCCTGATAGTCAGATTGAAGATGTCAGTGTTGAAGTACACCAGGATGAGGAGGATATGGGTGTTGCTGGCGCTGGGGAGGAAATTGACCAGGAGGATTCTGATGGTGAGGTGGTTTGTTTAAGTCAGGCACCCGGGGAGACACCTGTTGTCCGTGGGAGGAATATGGCCATTGACATGCCTGGTGAAAATACAAAAAAAATCAGCTCTTCGGTGTGGAAGTATTTCAACAGAAATGCGGACAACATTTGTCAAGCCGTGTGTTGCCTTTGTCAAGCTGTAATAAGTAGGGGTAAGGACGTTAACCACCTCGGAACATCCTCCCTTATACGTCACCTGCAGCGCATTCATCATAAGTCAGTGACAAGTTCAAAAACTTTGGGCGACAGCGGAAGCAGTCCACTGACCAGTAAATCCCTTCCTCTTGTAACCAAGCTCACGCAAACCACCCCACCAACTCCCTCAGTGTCAATTTCCTCCTTCCCCAGGAATGCAAATAGTCCTGCAGGCCATGTCACTGGCAATTCTGACGAGTCCTCTCCTGCCTGGGATTCCTCCGATGCATCCTTGCATGTAACGCCTACTGCTGCTGGCGCTGCTGTTGTTGCTGCTGGGAGTCGATGGTCATCCCAGAGGGGAAGTCGTACTCGTAAGACCACTTTTACTACTTCCACCAAGCAATTGACTGTCCAACAGTCCTTTGCGAGGAAGATGAAATATCACAGCAGTCATCCTGCTGCAAAGCGGATAACTGAGGCCTTGGCATCCTGGGCGGTGAGAAACGTGGTTCCGGTATCCATCATTACTGCAGAGGCAACTAGAGACTTGTTGGAGGTACTGTGTCCCCGGTACCAAATACCATCTAGGTTCCATTTCTCTAGGCAGGCGATACCTAAAATGTACACAGACCTCAGAAAAAGACTCACCAGTGTCCTAAAAAATGCAGTTGTACCCAATGTCCACTTAACCACGGACATGTGGACAAGTGGAGCAGGGAAGGCTCAGGACTATATGACTGTGACAGCCCACTGGGTAGATGTATGGACTCCCGCCGCAAGAACAGCAGCGGCGGCACCAGTAGCAGCATCTCGCAAACGCCAACTCTTTCCTAGGCAGGCAACGCTTTGTATCACCGCTTTCCAGAATATGCACACAGCTAAAAACCTCTTACGGCAACTGAGGAAGATCATCGCAGAATGGCTTACCCCAATTGGACTCTCCTGTGGATTTGTGGCATCGGACAACGCCAGCAATATTGTGTGTGCATTAAATATGGGCAAATTCCAGCACGTCCCATGTTTTGCACATACCTTGAATTTGGTGGTGCAGAATTATTTAAAAAACGAGAGGGGCGTGCAAGAGATGCTGTCGGTGGCCTGAAGAATTGCGGGACACTTTCGGCGTACAGGCACCACGTACAGAAGACTGGAGCAACACCAAAAACTGAACCTGCCCTGCCATCATATGAAGCAAGAAGTGGTAACGAGGTGGAATTCAACCCTCTATATGCTTCAGAGGTTGGAGGAGCAGCAAAAGGCCATTCAAGCCTATACAACTGAGCACGATATAGGAGGTGGAATGCACCTGTCTCAAGCGCAGTGGAGAATGATTTCAACGTTGTGCAAGGTTCTGCAACATTTTGAACTTGCCACACGTGAAGTCAGTTCAGACACTGCCAGCCTGAGTCAGGTCATTCCCCTCATCAGGCTTTTGCAGAAGAAGCTGGAGACATTGAAGGAGGAGCTAACACAGAGCGATTCCGCTAGGCATGTGGGACTTGTGGATGGAGCCCTTAATTCGCTTAACAAGGATTCACGGGTGGTCAATCTGTTGAAATCAGAGCACTACATTTTGGCCACCGTGCTCGATCCTAGATTTAAAACCTACCTTGGATCTCTCTTTCCGGCAGACACAAGTCTGCTGGGGTTCAAAGAACTGCTGGTGACAAAATTGTCAAGTCAAGCGGAACGCGACCTGTCAACATCTCCTCCTTCACATTCTCCCGCAACTGGGGGTGCGAGGAAAAGGCTCAGAATTCCGAGCCCACCCGCTGGCGGTGATGCAGGGCAGTCTGGAGCGACTGCTGATGCTGACATCTGGTCCGGACTGAAGGACCTGACAACGATTACGGACATGTCGTCTACTGTCACTGCATATGATTCTCTCCCCATTGAAAGAATGGTGGAGGATTATATGAGTGACCGCATCCAAGTAGGCACGTCAGACAGTCCGTACTTATACTGGCAGGAAAAAGAGGCAATTTGGAGGCCCTTGCACAAACTGGCTTTATTCTACCTAAGTTGCCCTCCCACAAGTGTGTACTCCGAAAGAGTGTTTAGTGCCGCCGCTCACCTTGTCAGCAATCGGCGTACGAGGTTACATCCAGAAAATGTGGAGAAGATGATGTTCATTAAAATGAATTATAATCAATTCCTCCGTGGAGACATTGACCAGCAGCAATTGCCTCCACAAAGTAGTACACAGGGTGCTGAGATGGTGGATTCCAGTGGGGACGAATTGATAATCTGTGAGGAGGAGGATGTACACAGTGATATATCGGAGGATGATGATGAGGTGGACATCTTGCCTCTGTAGAGCCAGTTTGTGCAAGGAGAGATTAATTGCTTCTTTTTTGGTGGGGGTCCAAACCAACCCGTCATTTCAGTCAGAGTCGTGTGGCAGACCCTGTCACTGAAATGATGGGTTGGTTAAAGTGTGCATGTCCTGTTTATACAACATAAGGGTGGGTGGGAGGGCCCAAGGACAATTCCATCTTGCACCTCTTTTTTCTTTCATTTTTCTTTGCGTCATGTGCTGTTTGGGGGGTGTTTTTTGGAAGGGCCATCCTGTGTGACACTGCAGTGCCACTCCTAGATGGGCCAGGTGTTTGTGTCGGCCACTAGGGTCGCTTAGCTTACTCACACAGCTACCTCATTGCGCCTCTTTTTTTCTTTGCGTCATGTGCTGTTTGGGGAGTGTTTTTTGGAAGGGCCATCCTGCGTGACACTGCAGTGCCACTCCTAGATGGGCCAGGTGTTTGTGTCGGCCACTTGGGTCGCTGAGCTTAGCCATCCAGCGACCTCGGTGCAAATTTTAGGACTAAAAATAATATTGTGAGGTGTGAGGTGTTCAGAATAGACTGAAAATGAGTGGAAATTATGGTTATTGAGGTTAATAATACTTTGGGATCAAAATGACCCCCAAATTCTATGATTTAAGCTGTTTTTTAGGGTTTTTTGAAAAAAACACCCGAATCCAAAACACACCCGAATCCGACAAAAAAAATTCGGTGAGGTTTTGCCAAAACGGGTTCGAACCCAAAACACGGCCGCGGAACCGAACCCAAAACCAAAACACAAAACCCGAAAAATTTCCGGTGCTCATCACTAATTCAGCGGGGTACATTCAGCAGGGGCACATTCAGCGGAGTACATTTAGCAGGGGCACATTCAGCAGGGTACATTCAGCAGGGGCACATTCAGGTTACATCATTAAAAACAGTGGTCTGTCACATCTGCTGTTGGTGATAACAGTTCGTCACCCAGTCTGAGATACTTGCAGCTCAGACATTATGGATTAATTGATGCACAGAAAATAGTGGAAAAATATGGCAGGTAATTTAGAAATCAATAAATGCTATAAACATAAATGTGTTAAACAAGTTTTCAGATGATAGTACACAGCGGCAGTAAAATGGTGCTGAGCAGACAGGCGCACCTGACTTGTACACATCACCTGCAGTTAGTAGCTATTGCTCAGTCTTGTCCATATGAAGTGAAAGAGTTAAGTCTGGCAACAGACATCTTCTGCCCTGGTGCTCCTAGTTCACATTATAAACAACACTGTGCCTCAAGTTCACATCATATGCCACACTGCCCCATGTTCACATCATATGCCACGCTGTGCCCCATGTTCACATCATATGCCACCCTGCCCCATGTTCACATCATATGCCACACTGTGCCCCATGTTCATATCATATGCCACACTGTGCCCCATGTTCACATCATATGCCACCCTGCCCCATGTTCACATCATATGCCAAACTGTGCCCCATGTTCACATCATATGCCATACTGTGCCCCATGTTCACATCATATGCCACCCTGCCCCATGTTCACATCATATGCCACACTGTGCCCCATGTTCACATCATATGCCACCCTGCCCCATGTTCACATCATATGCCACACTGTGCCCCATGTTCACATCATATGCCACACTGTGCCCCATTTTCACATCATATGCCACACTGTGCCCCATGTTCACATCATATTCCACACTGTGCCCCATTTTCACATCATATGCCACACCGTGCCCCATGTTCACATCATATACCACACTGTGCCCCATGTTCACATCATATACCACACTGCCCTATGTTCACATTATATTCCACACTGCCCCATGTTTACATCATATGCCACACTATGCCCAATATTCACATCATATGCCACACTGTGCCCCATGTTCACATCATATGCCACACTGTCCCATGTTCACATCATATACCATACTGTGTGTCATGTTCACATCATATACCACCCTGTGTCCCATGTTCACATCATATACCACACTGTGCGTCATGTTCACATCATATACCACACTGTGCCCCATGTTCATATCATATACCACACTGTGCCCCATGTTCATATCATATGCCACACTGTGCCCCATGTTCATATCATATGCGACACTGTGCCCCATGTTCACATCATATACCACACTGTGCCCCATGTTCACATCATATACCACACTGTACCCTATGTTCACATCATATGCCACACTGTGCCCCATGTTCACATCATATACCACACTGTGTGTCATGTTCACATCATATACCACCCTGTGCCCCATGTTCACATCATATACCACACTGTGCCCCATGTTCATATCATATACCACACTGTGACCCATGTTCATATCATATGCCACACTGTGCCCCATGTTCATATCATATGCGACACAGTGGCCCATGTTCATATCATATGCCACAATGTGCCCCTTATTCACATCAAATGCCACACTGTGCCCCATTTTCACATCATATGCCACACTGTGCCCCATGTTCACATCATATACCACACTGTGCCCCATGTTCACATTATATTCCACACTGCCCAATGTTCACATCATATGCCACACTATGCCCAATATTCACATTATATACCACACTGTGCCCCATGTTCACATTATATGCCACACTGTGCCCCATGTTCATATATGCCACACTGTGCCCCATGTTCACATCATATACCACACTGTGCCCCATGTTCACATCATATGCCACACTGTGCCCCATGTTCACATCATATGCCACACTGTGCCCCATGTTCACATCATATGCCACACTGTACCCCATGTTCACATCATATGCCACACTGTACCCCATGTTCACATCATATTCCACACCGTGCCCCATGTTCACATCATATGCCACACTGCGTCCATGTTCACATCATATTCCACACTGCCCCTAAGGATCAGGTTTCAGACTGTGCACTTGAATTATACATTATACATATGTTACCTTATACTGGACTATGGTGTATTTTCTGCAGTGCATTGCTGTTATTAATCTGGTACATTATCATGCATGCAGCAGCTGAATTTACTGTATATATTTATGAAGGGGCCCAGACGTTGCACTCTCTAATGGTTAGTCAAACCAATGTCTCTCTAATGGTTAATCAAAACCAACACCCCCTCCACATACTGACCACACCCCTAATATAGGCCCCTACCACTGCATTTCCCCGGTGGGCCCTACATGCCCCAGTCCGACACTGCTCAAACCCCCCCCCCCCCACACACACACACACATTTGGTTAATCTCCCTTACCTTAGTTCCACATCGGATTGCTATCCCAGTGGCCCTGCGTTGAACACTTTGGATACCCCGCATCGTTCACTGCCCAAATAAGCCAAACGGCCTAAAGTAGTAGATTGAAATATTACTTATTTATTACTATAAAATTCGAGCCATGATTTTTTGTTTTTACAGTCAGATACCTCTTTCCTCACTGTTTCATTTGTAACCACGTCCTCGTCAGGCTTTGCAGCAGAGAAGGAAGTAAAGAATACAGAATAAGGATAAAATAAAAAGAAAGGGGAGGAAAGACTGCACACAGCATGAGGATTGTAAAGATACAAAACATAACAGTTTGAAGCTGTGTGTCCATGACCCACAAGCTGCATGGCTGTTGAGAGAGACAGGCAGATGAAGGGAAGTAGTCTGACAGATCCAGGGCTGGATGCGTAGACCGAGGCACAACCACAGAATAAGATGAGATGAAATACCATCATAAGACGAAAAAACAGGGAGGCTGAAAATAAAGATGGGCGATGTAATGCAGAATATCAGGCGTCGTTATTCCTTACTATTCTTACAGTATTTATTTTTGCTGTTTTCGTTCTCTTTCCTGTTCTAGCACCTCCTTGTACGTTCTTTTGATCTATCATATCTAGTATGTCCGTTTATATTTCAGTTATTCAATGGGTTGTCTTTTGTATTCACATTCCCTTCAACCCCTCTCTACACTTCACCTTTCCTTGCGTTGCTGAGGTTAACGCAGATGTAAGACTTGCAATGCACTGGATCAGTTTGCAACATTTTTAATCTGTAGTCCTCGTGAAAAACAGGATAGCATGAAACATCAGGAGAACATTGGGGATCATAGTGGAGAGACATGTTGAGCTATTATATATGGCTTCTGAGAGGGCTGATCAGTGATTACATTTTCAGCTCTGGTTCTTTTTTAAAAAAAAACGTAGTGGGGTGATTTACAGATACCCGATGCTATATATTAAGCGCGCTCTCATAAACGCAATGGTATAGTACGTTTTGTGGTTAGTACCAGCACGGTAGAGATTCGCACATGATTAAGGATGGACTTAGCCAGCTCTGTTTCCTTGCCTAAACCTTGTGTTCACTTTTTTATTTTATGTGGATACATTATAGACGCATGAGCCTGGCCTTTTAGGAGCTCTTTATTTTTTTAATTAGCAATTACCGCTGCTATGTCTATTTTTTTTTTTTACTTTAATAGACATGAAAAACGAGATGCAATAGCATCCGAGATTGCCGATGGTGTGGGATCCCGGCCGATCTAGAACGTTTTTTTAAAGTGGCAGTGATGTACGAGGCATGGTTTTGCCTTGTAAATGACTGCCGCTTTAAAAAAACTTTTAAGATCGGATGGCACCTAGCACCTCCAGCATTTTCGGACGCTAATTCATCTCACCTTATATTTGGGATGTCGCATGACTACTGTACCACTATTATACTGTAGGTGGGGTTCGGTTTGCTAGAAAATAACAGGCGTATCCCAACAGGCAGGGCCGTACCAAAGGTGGTGCTACTGACCAGTGATGCCACTCCGGCCCAAGGCCGAGGAAGGCACCACGGTTACTGACCCTGAGGCTGGCATGCCATAAGAACCAGCCCAGTGTCTTGAAAATGTATCCGGTGACTCCTGAAGACACAATGAGTTCCTTGCTTCCTATTCCCCTCTCACCATTCTCTGCAGCGCACACGGGGCCTAATTCATGTTTTTACGCAATGGCCAATGTTTACGCAATGGATCAACTATCGGCAGACTGCGCACGTGCTGCGATCGTAATGTGCATGCATCAAAGAGCAGATGAACTCTTGCTCACAATGATAGTTTCATGGGAAAGTGATTGACAGGAAGTGAGCATTTTGGAGGTATTAACAGGTAGTGGTTTGAAAAACACAGACATGTCATGGTCGTTGTTAGGGTGTGTATCTGCCGTTGGCTGCTAGCTCGTACACACAAAAACATGGCGCCTGCATTGCTACTGCTGTGTCTAGTCTGCATAGCCATAAACCAACCATTAACCTCGATGTTCCTCATTTTTGCGCATAAGCTGTGAATGTCTACGCAATTACGAATGAGTTTGCGATGTCTCCAGTGGGTGTCTCCTTTCATGTATGGGTGGCAGCTTCACTTGCTATCATTAGCAGTTCCTAGGAAATCGCAATCGCAATTGTATTGGTGTACAAACATGTATTACTGTAGGGCCATGATTTCATGGGTCTGGGACTGAGGGTCGACAGCACAAAGGTCGACACACCTTAGGTCGACGCCAATTGGTCGACACACCTTAGGTCGACACGGACAAAAGGTCGACATGGATAAAAGGTCGACAGGAACAAGGTCGACATGGAAAAAGGTCGACATGAGTTTTTTTATGTTTTTTTGGTGTCGTTTTCTTCGTAGAGTGACCGGGAACCCCAATTAGTGCACCGCGTCCCCTCGCATGGCTCGCTTCGCTCGCCATGCTTCGGGCATGTGCCTTCGCTCCGCTACCGCTTTGCTCGGCACACTTTACCGTTCCAATCGTAGTCCACGTGGATCGTTAAGTATGAAAAGGTTCAAAAAAAAGAAAAAAATCGTGAAAAACTCATGTCGACCTTTTCCATGTCGACCTTGTTCCTGTCGACCTTCTGTCCATGTCGACCTTTTGTCCATGTCGACATAAGGTGTGTCGACCAATTGGCGTCGACCTAAGGTGTGTCGACCTATGTGCTGTCGACCTGGAGTCCGGATACCGATTTCATGGTGTTAGGTTGCAGACAGTGAAATGGGAGTCAACAGAAGCAAAGTGAAGTTAGAAGACAAAGAGGAATTTATGAGAAGAAAAATAGAAGCGCAGAGGTACCCTAATGTTGTTGAAGTTTCGTACAATGGGGTGGGTAGCTGAGGTAACGGGCATACAGTAAATCGATAATCTGGAGAATGGTTGATATCCTGACCGGGATGCAAAGGTGGCTAGGTAAGGTACTGCCTGCAGATCTTTTCATTCAAACTCTGTACAATGAAGGGAAATAGGATACGGCTGGATTAGTTGCGAATGGGCCTAAAGAGGTTAGAGGGCCTATAAAGTAAAACAGATACTCCATTCATGAAGCTTATCACATAGAAATAACTGATTTCTCCAGTGGTTTCCTAAATTGCTGCAGTTTTGCTAGGGTTGGGCCGTGCTCTGTAGCGCTGACGCTGTCCGGCGGGCTTCCTGATGTGATTAGATGCTAGTGTGCAAGGCATACCGGCCAGCATGTGCTCACTGTCAAGATCTCTGGTCACCAACCGTGCTATATTACACACTGCACTGATTGGCTGCTCTGTGGAGGAGGATGGTTATTGGAGGACACCGCAGGAAGGGTAAAAAATAAATACTGTATTACTGAATCGCCTCTAAAATTCAATTGATAGCACATCGACTGTGGCCAGCAATGTGTTCATCTTCATGAATTGAGCCAATGTATCTGAACATGTAACCCATAACTAAAGTGATGCTTTAATTTACTGTTTGTTACAGCTGTATGGTTTTCTTCATAGTGACCTTATCTACAGTACCTGCAGGCATGGTGGTGGTCATTCTCTGAGCAACTCTGAATATTGATAAGTGTGAACAGCTAGTACTGGTATGCTCATTGTACTCTTGAGATAACGTCTGATGACATCATCAGGACTCTTCTTGTTCATTGGCTTTCAACGATTACATGAAACACCATTAGGAAAAGTGCACCTAAATTTTGGATGACACAGGTTTCGATTCACTATTTACCGTAAGCTTGGAAAATTAAGTTCTCGCCGTCATTTTCCCTAAATTGACAATATTGCAGCGAGTTAGTTATTACTAATCCTACATTGGTTCCTTGTTAGCCTATTAACATACTCTGTGCTTTTCTAGCTGCCATCGTCACAGATGTGTAGAGGAATGATGTAAATAGGTGGTGTCAAACTGGGACAAGAAATATTGTCGGACATATTGTTCTTGTCACGCACAATGTTTGTTTTGGCCCAGGGAGTTGGAATCAATGCTTGAGGATGGATATTACACTGAATCTACCACTTACTAGGGAGTGACGGACCGTGAATAAATGTGAAGCCAGCAGGCATTCTTCTGATCAGAAAACGAGGGTCATGTTGTGGGGGAAATTCCCAAGTTAGGAATGCTAGGCTTTGTGGAACAGGATGCAGTTTGTTCCTTAAACCTCTCTACATACTATACAGTAGTAGGCTGAATGACGTGTGAGCTCTCTTAGGGGTAAATTTCTAAGATGGAAGTTCTATTTAAGATGGGATAGCAAGCAATAACATTCTACTTCTCATTATAATACCTGGTATCTGATTGGTTGCTATGGGCAACATCCCATCTTAAATAGAACTCCCATCTTAGGGCCTAATTCATTTCAGACCTGATCGAAGATGTGCTAAATTTAGCACAGCTACGATCAGTCACACAGACATGAGGGGGGACGCCCAGCACAGGGATAGTCCGCCACACATGACAGGCCCGACCTACCCCCCCGCCCCAGCCCAGGTACAAAAACAATGCACAGCGGCGATGCTTCTGTACTGGAAGAGTAGCTCCCTACCAGTGCAGCTCCTGCGCACTGGAGGGAGCTACTCATCGCTGCCCGGGTCGCATTGGCTGCGTGTGACGTCACACAGCCGCCGCGGCACCCCCCCCCAATGGTCCGGGCACACCTGCGTTGCCCGGAACGCACCCCCTAAACGGCAGCCAAATGCCGCTGGCCCGTCCCCTCCCGTCCCCTCCCGCCCAGCGACCGCATCTGCGTGTCAATTAGGCAGAGATGATCGCAGGACTAAGACAGCCGTCGGCTATCTGGCATGCGTCGGCGCACAGTTCAGACCTGATCGATCAGGCCTGAATTAGCCCCTTAGTCAATTTAACCCTTAGGATGGTTCTGCCCAACATACTGTAATTCAAGCTGCTGATAGGATTGTTCCACAGTTACTTATTTAGGAGTTGGCATGTAACTATTGTAAATTGGTGGCAGTTCTAGTGCCAAAGATCTTATTCCAAATACAACTGAAATATTACAAGTTTGCCTTAGATGGGATCTAGGGGGTCATTCCGAGTTGATCGCACGACAGTGACGTGCGTTGACTTCATTGGCTGGGGAGGCACTGGCTTCTCCAGTACATCCCCAGCAACCTGTGTGTAGAGCCGGCGGGAGAGTGCAGCAGGCACCGGCGCTGCTGAGGATGCTACCTGACAGGAGGAGGAGAGCGCGGCACAATTTCGCCGCTGCTGATGATACGCTGCACAATGCCACGCCACCACCTTACCGCTGCCGCTGCTGATCCGCTGCTGCCATGTGCGGGATACAAACGAGAGCACCAGGCGCGCGCTGCTCCTGTCAGGAAGGCTCAGATCACCCTGGCCCCAGCAGGAGAGAGGAGTCGGGGGAATGAAGAAAAGTGAGCCTTGTTCCGCCGCCTTCTATGGGTGATTGGACAGCGGATCCAGCATGTGAGCTGAGAGCACTGTGTGGTATAATGTGAGCTGTGAGCACTGTGTGGCATAATGTGAGCTGTGAGCACTGTGTGGTATAATGTGAGCTGTGAGCACTGTGTGGTATAATGTGAGCTGTGAGCACTGTGTGGTATAATGTGAGCTGAGAGCACTGTGTGGTATAATGTGAGCTGTGAGTACTGTGTGGTATAATGTGAGCTGTGAGCACTGTGTGGTATGTGAGCTGTGAGCACTGTGTGGTATAATGTGAGCTGTGAGCACTGTGTGGCATAATGTGAGCTGTGAGCACTGTGTGGTATAATGTGAGCTGTGAGCACTGTGTGGTATAATGTGAGCTGTGAGCACTGTGCGGTATAATGTGAGCTGTGAGCACTGTGTGGTATAATGTGAGCTGTGAGCACTGTGTGGTATAATGTAAGCTGTGAGCACTGTGTGGTATAATGTGAGCAGTGAGCACTGTGCGGTATAATGTGAGCTGTGAGCACTGTGTGGTATAATGTGAGCTGTGAGCACTGTGTGGTATAATGTGAGCTGTGAGCACTGTGTGGTATAATGTGAGCTGAGAGCACTGTGTGGTATAATGTGAGCTGTGAGTACTGTGTGGTATAATGTGAGCTGTGAGCACTGTGTGGTATAATGTGAGCTGAGAGCACTGTGTGGTATAATGTGAGCTGTGAGCACTGTGTGGTATAATGTGAGCTGTGAGCACTGTGTGGTATAATGTAAGCTGTGAGCTCTGTGTGGTATAATGTGAGCTGTGAGCACTGTGCGGTATAATGTGAGCTGTGAGCACTGTGTGGTATAATGTGAGCTGTGAGCACTGTGTGGTATAATGTGAACTGAGAGCACTGTGTGGTATAATGTGAGCTGAGAGCACTGTGTGGTATAATGTGAGCTGTGAGCACTGTGTGGTATAATGTGAGCTGTGAGCACTGTGCGGTATAATGTGAGCTGTGAGCACTGTGTGGTATAATGTGAACTGAGAGCACTGTGTGGTATAATGTGAGCTGAGAGCACTGTGTGGTATAATGTGAGCTGTGAGCAGTGTGTGGTATAATGTGAGCTGTGAGCACTGTGCGGTATAATGTGAGCTGTGAGCACTGTGTGGTATAATGTGAACTGAGAGCACTGTGTGGTATAATGTGAGCTGTGAGCACTGTGCGGTATAATGTGAGCTGTGAGCACTGTGTGGTATAATGTGAACTGAGGGTACTGTGTGGTATGTGAGCTGTGAGCACTGTGTAGTATAATGTTAGGTGTGAGCACTGTGCGGTATAATGTGAGCTGTGAGCACTGTGTGGTATAATGTGAACTGAGAGCACTGTGTGGTATAATGTGAGCTGTGAGCACTGTGTGGTATAATGTGAGCTGTGAGCTCTGTGTGGTATAATGTGAACTGAGGGTACTGTGTGGTATAATCAATGTGAGCTGTGAGCACTGTGTGGTATAATGTGAGCTGTGAGCACTGTGTGGTATAATGTGAGCTGTGAGCACTGTGTGGTATAAGATTTGCTGAAGGCTGCATAAGCCTGAGGCCATATAAGAGCCCAACTTTTGGTGATTGGTTGTTTATGACTAAGCAGTTGCTAGGCAGATCATGTTTCCGGTGGTTTTTTTCCTATAGGATCAGAGAGTTGTCCGTCAAGCTTTAAAGGGTTGGTCTCAGGATAGTATATAGGGCAGGGTCATGGGCCTCAGACTTCCTCTTGCCATTTATTGTATGGCCCAGGAAGGCTGAGTATATTGCATCTGTGTGATTGCATTGTGTACTGTACTGTTTTGCCCCCCCCCCCTTTATTACAGTGTCCAGCTTGCTGTTTTCTCTGCGGTGTCTCAGTTGCAGTATACCCCCTCCCCTCCTGCTTCTCTACCCATTGCTGTTATTGCTAATTTCTTCCCCACCTCCAGTGTGCCTAGACCCCGCAGGTCCGCTCCCCCTCCCGCCGCCTCTTAGAAGCCCCCAGTGCCCAGCGCTCCCGTTCCCCGAGCGCAGCCTCCCCCGCGGTTGGTCCCTGCGACTGTGGGATCGCGGCAGGGTCGGGCCGCTGCGGCCCGCGACGCTGCTGCTGCAGCTCGTCCGGCCGGGGAGCGCGCTGCCCCGGCCGTGACGGGTGGTGTCTCTGATGGGCTTCGGGTGCGGGCAGCCCCGGCGAGCGGTGTTCGCCTGCCGGCCCCCTCGCCCGGCCCGGCAGCTTCCAGTGCCTCCCCTGTCTCTTCCCCGCGGGCGGCTCCGGCCAGAGGCGCTGGCGCCCGGCGTTCGCAGGCGGACTGCGGGGGGGGGGGGCGGCCACCGCTGAGAGTCAGTGTCACTATGGGGCAACAGGTTTTCCTGTGCCCCCACTTGAGTTGGGGGCCTTTTCGCCCTGCACATATAGTGGTTGCGGGGGGGGATGGGGTTGGCAGCGGCACTTTAACAGGGATTGCTGCCTCGTCCGTGCCGCCGGGTAGGGGGTCCACGGCTGGGGTGTCCCCGGCGGGGGCTCTTCTGCACGGCCCCCATTCCCCCGCAGGTTCGTTGCGC
Source organism: Pseudophryne corroboree (assembly GCF_028390025.1). Classification (NCBI taxonomy): domain Eukaryota; kingdom Metazoa; phylum Chordata; class Amphibia; order Anura; family Myobatrachidae; genus Pseudophryne; species Pseudophryne corroboree. Next base: position 755,849,618 of record NC_086449.1, read on the forward strand.
GCTGCTGCGCCCCCTTCTGTCGGGCCCAATGTTCCGCCTGCCGCCCCGGTGAGCGCAGGGCGAGTGGTAGCGTCGCGGTCGTCCGCTGCGTTCCACTTGCCCGGCCCTCCTCTGTCCTTTGCTGCGCCCGGGGGGTTGACCTAGGGTCCGTGGTTCCCCGGTAGCCTCCCCTGGCCCGTCGCGCAGGCGTTCCCTGCAACCTCTTGGGCACTTTCCGCGGGCCCCCCAGTTTCCTCCGCACCGCGTTTGGCGCAGGTTTCCCTAATTCGGTAGCTGGGGTCCTGCCCACGTGGCCGGTCAGCGGCCCCGGGGTTGCACTTCCGCCCCCAGCGTTTTCGGGCCCGTATCCCGGGTCTTCCCCGGCCGCCCCGGCCCCCCTTGCCCAGTTTTGGCGCACGCTCCCCTCTCCCGCTCAGTTACCCCCCCGTTTCGGCAGGTTTTCCTATGTCGGCTGGCTACAGGCCCTCGGCCCCGTGGCGCGCCGGCGGTCGGTCCAGCCCTCTCATTGTCAGCTGCGGCCTAACTAGAACAGCTGCCGCCTGCTATGCTTGAAGACCTGGGTTCGATACGGAGTTCGGCACCCATTTATTACACGGCGGTCCTTTCCACTCAGCAGGATGCCCCCTTCCGCCGCTGCCCCCTGGCCCCCCGCCATCGAGCGAGGCTGCTGTGCCTCCGCCCCCGCCTGTTTCCCCCATTGCTGTTGATGCGCAGGTTTCTCCTGCACCTGTTGTCCCTTCTGTTTCCTCCGCTCAGATGATGGCGAGTTCGGGGACATCGGGGACTTCGTCACGGAAGGGCCGGGGCTCGGGGAGAGTGGCGGCCGCGGCACCGACGGGAGATGTTCCGCCCCGACCGGAGGCGGGTGAAGCGCATGACGCTGTTCCGGGTCCTTCAGGAGCTGGTGAGCATGCGATTTCCTTCTCATGTTATTATAGTACTTTCCACCTCTTCTAGTAGTGTTTCTTCAGGTTCCCCTCGGCGCCCGCGTAAACTTGCTAGTCTTATTGCGCGGCGCGTGGCTAAGGCAGCGCGGATGGCGTCGGCGACATCGGTTCCCTCTAGCCCCCCCAGTTATCCGGTACTGGTGCGTTGCGCCAATACGGCCGTTACGCGGGGTGTTCGCAAGCACCTGCGGGAGACAATCAGGAAAGGAAGTACGTATACGTCTTCACACTTACGGATGAGACGCGGCAGACTTTTGACGCAGCTAAGAAAACGGGGGGCATTGGGGACAATGCTTTCCGTACGGTTCACCTGTGGTTACGGGGTTTCTCGGTTTTCACGGCGGCTACACCGAATCGCGGCCCGCAGAGTATCCCACCTTGGTTAAATATCTCTTTCTGGTGCATGACATGTACTTGAAGTCCAAGGGCTCCGCTTGGCGTGATTGCGACGGGAGATTCCGGCGTAATCGGGTTGGCAGCCCCATTCTGCCCGCGGGTTTCCAGCATGTCGAGGTTTGGTTGTAGGTCACGCAGCAGGTCAAGCCCACGGCGGACGCCGCGGTCAAAATGCCCGTGGCGTCCGGTGTTTCGGGTTCCCGCTCCTTGAAGAACGGCCAGGGTTTTGCCACAGCGAAGGGAAATACACTAGGGGTGTAGGTTGTCGTTTTCGCCACGTGTGCAAGTTGCGCGGGGCCGGTCAACCGGCAAGGGACTGCACCTTGTCGGCGAGCGGTAAGCCCTCCGCTCCTGCCGAGGCCGGGGGAGTTGGTAAGTAAGGCTCCCTCCCCTATTCGGGTTCCCGAATTGCGCCGCTGTCTTCGTTTATACCCCTACAAGTCGGCAGCGTTTTTCCGTTTGGAGGGTTTTAGTCATGGTTTTTCCCTGCCCATTTCGGATTCGGTGCACGTGGTGGCGCGCCGGTATTGGAAGGCGGCTCGCGAATTCCCGCACGTGGTCCAGCGGAAAGAGGACGCGGAGATCGGCGTGGGGCACATGTGTGGGCCCTACGCCTTTCCCCCTCTGCCCTCCTTGGGCATCTCCCCCGTGGGCGGGGTTGCCCAAGACGGCCCCGGGTAAGTTCCGCCTGATACAGCACTTATTGCATACTCCTGGCGTTCGGTTAATGACTCCATTCCCGAGGCCGTGTGCAGGGGCGTTATCAGTCCTTTGATGAGGCTCTGCTCTGGGTTCGGGACGGTGGTCCGGGGGGCCTGTTTGGCAAAATTAGACGTGGAATCGGCTTTTCGGCTCCTTCCCCGGCACCCGTATTCCCTGCGGTTTCGGGTTTTCAAATTGGGGGCAGAGTTTTTATGTGGATCGGTGTCTCCCCGTGGGCTGTTCAGGCTCCTGCGCCTATTTTGAGGTCCGTCCAGGCCGCCTCCGGTCACCCCGGGGTGGCTCACTAACGGGACGATTCTCTCTTGGGGGCCCAGAGGGCATTTCGGTCTGGGGCGATATTCTGTCGGTTGCCAGGTCCTGGGTCGAAAGTTTGGGGGTTCCCGTCACGCTGGACAAGTGGGAGGGCCCCTGTAGTTGTCTTAGCTAGTTGAGAATTGAAATAGACACAGCAGCGGGTTGCTGTCTCCTCCCTGAGGATAAAGTGCGTAAGCTTTTGGGTTTAATTCTCGATTGTTTGGGCAGGCGCAGGGTTCGTTTTAAGCAGATACAGTCGTTGCTGGGTTCCTTCAACTTTGCGTGCCGGATTGGCCCCATGGGTAGGGTTTGCTGTCGCAAACTTGAACGGGCCACGGCGGGTACGGTCGGGCAGCATCATACTGTGTACCTCTCCCGCGAGATCAGGGATGATTTGAGCATGGCTTTGGGGCATTTTTTGCCGGGTCGTGGTGCGCTGCTGCTTGGCCGTCCTCTTGGGTGTCACGGGGTTTCGCCGAGAACCTCCTTGCTGGAGTGGTTCCCGTTCATAGTTGCCCTGGAATTATGGGCCTGCCAGTCTCGAATCGGGACATCTCGTTCCGTTGCGACAATTTGAGAGGGGTGCACGCTATCAATAATCAGCGTTCTTCTTCTCCACAGGCTTTGCGGTTTTTGCGACATCTGGGGCTGGTTTGCTTGCGGTCCAATATTAATTTCGGTGCCCGTCACGTTACCGGAACCGACAACGGAGTTGCGCGTGCGTTGTCTCGGTTCCAGTTTGATAAATTCCGGGCGCTGGTTCCGGGAACGGCAGCGGAGGGTTTACCGTGCCCGCCTTCTGTCTGGCGGGTTGTTGAGTCCGGTTAGCTGCTCTGGCCAAGTGTGCGTTGGCTCCTTCCACAATCAGGGCATATGATGCGGCCTGGCGTATTTGGTCGGCCTTTATGAGTAGGTACGGTGTGGCGGGGGAGTTCCCGGCGGACGTTTTGATGGCCTGTTTTTAGGAGCCTTATCGAAGGGGTGGGTCAAAAGCGGGCATGTCTTCTGCCCTTGCGGGCAATTTTCCTGTCACTTTCGGCTCCACGGGATGACGGACCCCCGGGTCTTTTGTCCTTTCCAGAGCACTTAAAGGATGGGCTAGGAGGCGACCGGCGCCCGCGAACTCCCGCAGACCCGTGACTTTGCAGCTGCTAACGGAGTCGCTGCGTGTGCTGCCTCGAATTGCGACATCGGTTTCGAGGTGGTCCCTTTGTTAGTTGTGTTTGGCCCTAGCTTTCTTTGGGGCTTGCAGAGTGAGCGAGTTAGGGGCATGCAGTAAGGCATACCGTGAGTCCGGTATGCTTTACAGGAATGTGCGCCTGCAGGATGGCCTGTTGCTCTGTAGGATTGTGCGGTCCAAGACAGATCAACAGGTCGGGGTCGCTGGGTGTCCTTGGAGGCCCGGGAGGATGGAGTGCTTGCCCGCTGCGGTGGGCGCGGGAGTATCTCCGGTTGAGGCCTTCGGGTGGCGACCAGTTGCTAGTGCATGCGCACGCTGGCCCGCTGAATAAGTTACAATTTGCTGCAGTGTTTAAGAAATGTTGGAGGCGCTAGGCTTGCGGGGGCGGACTTGAGTACCCATTTCCTTTCGGTTTGGAGTGGCTACACATGCCGCGGCTACGGGCTCCTCCCCGAAGGCTGTTCGGGTGCGGGGCCGTTGGAAGTCTGCCTCCTATAAGTCTTATGTCCGTTTTGATAAGATGTAGTTGCGCCTGTTGCGCTAACCCAAAAACTTGTTTACTCGTCGGTTTTTGAACGCTTAACGTTCAGGAATCGAGGGTGTGAAGTGAATTTTTAAATTTTCCTCCAAGGGGGCCTAATTTCAATTGGCTGTTCTCTTAAGGTCCACGGGAGGTTTTTGAGTTTTCTCCTTCACTTGGGTTATTTTGTTTATTGCATTATCTATGTTTTGTGTTAAAATTTCTGATGTTAGGATGTTTTTCTTTTCAGCTGTCGTTGATTTTGGGGAGCATGTGTGGCTGGTTGGCCATTCTTATATTTTTTGGGCGGCGAGGCATCCCAGGGCACTTAGGGCGGCTGATGTTTTCAGAGCTAGGGAGTTGCGTTGGGTAGGTGTCAGGGGCTTGCTTTGAGGTGATTTGTTGCGGCTCCTTTTTTCATCGTGAGCGCCGCTGGGGTCGCCCCAGTTGTATCGTCCTGCATTTAGGTGGCAATGATTTGGGCCGAGTTAAGGGCATAGAGTTCATTTTGTCCATTTAGGCGGATTTGGTGGCGATTCGTGGTCACTGGCCAGGAGTCTGTATTGTGTGGTCGGAGATAGTGCTAGAGATGAGCGCCTGAAATTTTTCGGGTTTTGTGTTTTGGTTTTGGGTTCGGTTCCGCGGCCGTGTTTTGGGTTCGACCGCGTTTTGGCAAAACCTCACCGAATTTTTTTTGTCGGATTCGGGTGTGTTTTGGATTCGGGTGTTTTTTTCAAAAAACACTAAAAAACAGCTTAAATCATAGAATTTGGGGGTCATTTTGATCCCAAAGTATTATTAACCTCAAAAACCATAATTTACACTCATTTTCAGTCTATTCTGAATACCTCACACCTCACAATATTATTTTTAGTCCTAAAATTTGCACCGAGGTCGCTGTGTGAGTAAGATAAGCGACCCTAGTGGCCGACACAAACACCGGGCCCATCTAGGAGTGGCACTGCAGTGTCACGCAGGATGTCCCTTCCAAAAAACCCTCCCCAAACAGCACATGACGCAAAGAAAAAAAGAGGCGCAATGAGGTAGCTGTGTGAGTAAGATTAGCGACCCTAGTGGCCGACACAAACACCGGGCCCATCTAGGAGTGGCACTGCAGTGTCACGCAGGATGGCCCTTCCAAAAAACCCTCCCCAAACAGCACATGACGCAAAGAAAAAAAGAGGCGCAATGAGGTAGCTGTGTGAGTAAGATTAGCGACCCTAGTGGCCGACACAAACACCGGGCCCATCTAGGAGTGGCACTGCAGTGTCACGCAGGATGGCCCTTCCAAAAAACCCTCCCCAAACAGCACATGACGCAAAGAAAAAAAGAGGCGCAATGAGGTAGCTGTGTGAGTAAGATTAGCGACCCTAGTGGCCGACACAAACACCGGGCCCATCTAGGAGTGGCACTGCAGTGTCACGCAGGATGGCCCTTCCAAAAAACCCTCCCCAAACAGCACATGACGCAAAGAAAAAAAGAGGCGCAATGAGGTAGCTGTGTGAGTAAGATTAGCAACCCTAGTGGCCGACACAAACACCGGGCCCATCTAGGAGTGGCACTGCAGTGTCACGCAGGATGGCCCTTCCAAAAAACCCTCCCCAAACAGCACATGACGCAAAGAAAAAAAGAGGCGCAATGAGGTAGCTGTGTGAGTAAGATTAGCGACCCTAGTGGCCGACACAAACACCGGGCCCATCTAGGAGTGGCACTGCAGTGTCACGCAGGATGTCCCTTCCAAAAAACCCTCCCCAAACAGCACATGACGCAAAGAAAAAAAGAGGCTTTTTACTGATATTTGGTGTTTTGGATTTGACATGCTCTGTACTATGACATTGGGCATCGGCCTTGGCAGACGACGTTGCTGGCATTTCATCGTCTCGGCCATGACTAGTGGCAGCAGCTTCAGCACGAGGTGGAAGTGGATCTTGATCTTTCCCTAATTTTGGAACCTCAACATTTTTGTTCTCCATATTTTAATAGGCACAACTAAAAGGCACCTCAGGTAAACAATGGAGATGGATGGATTGGATACTAGTATACAATTATGGACGGGCTGTCGAGTGCCGACACAGAGGTAGCCACAGCCGTGAACTACCGCACTGTACTGTGTCTGCTGCTAATATATAGACTGGTTGATAAAGAGATAGTATACTCGTAACTAGTATGTATGTATAAAGAAAGAAAAAAAAACCACGGTTAGGTGGTATATACAATTATGGACGGGCTGCCGAGTGCCGACACAGAGGTAGCCACAGCCGTGAACTACCGCACTGTACTGTGTCTGCTGCTAATATATAGACTGGTTGATAAAGAGATAGTATACTCGTAACTAGTATGTATGTATAAAGAAAGAAAAAAAAACCACGGTTAGGTGGTATATACAATTATGGACGGGCTGCCGAGTGCCGACACAGAGGTAGCCACAGCCGTGAACTACCGCACTGTACTGTGTCTGCTGCTAATATATAGACTGGTTGATAAAGAGATAGTATACTCGTAACTAGCATGTATGTATAAAGAAAGAAAAAAAAACCACGGTTAGGTGGTATATACAATTATGGACGGGCTGCCGAGTGCCGACACAGAGGTAGCCACAGCCGTGAACTACCGCACTGTACTGTGTCTGCTGCTAATATATAGACTGGTTGATAAAGAGATAGTATACTCGTAACTAGTATGTATGTATAAAGAAAGAAAAAAAAACCACGGTTAGGTGGTATATACAATTATGGACGGGCTGCCGAGTGCCGACACAGAGGTAGCCACAGCCGTGAACTACCGCACTGTACTGTGTCTGCTGCTAATATATAGACTGGTTGATAAAGAGATAGTATACTCGTAACTAGTATGTATGTTTAAAGAAAGAAAAAAAAACCACGGTTAGGTGGTATATACAATTATGGACGGGCTGCCGAGTGCCGACACAGAGGTAGCCACAGCCGTGAACTACCGCACTGTACTGTGTCTGCTGCTAATATATAGACTGGTTGATAAAGAGATAGTATACTCGTAACTAGTATGTATGTATAAAGAAAGAAAAAAAAACCACGGTTAGGTGGTATATACAATTATGGACGGGCTGCCGAGTGCCGACACAGAGGTAGCCACAGCCGTGAACTACCGCACTGTACTGTGTCTGCTGCTAATATAGACTGGTTGATAAAGAGATAGTATACTACTAATATTATATACTGGTGGTCAGGTCACTGGTCACTAGTCACACTGGCAGTGGCACTCCTGCAGCAAAAGTGTGCACTGTTTAATTTTAATATAATATTATGTACTCCTGGCTCCTGCTATAACCTATAACTGGCACTGCAGTAGTGCTCCCCAGTCTCCCCCACAATTATAAGCTGTGTGAGCTGAGCAGTCAGACAGATATATAATATATATATAGATGATGCAGCACACTGGCCTGAGCCTGAGCAGTGCACACAGATATGGTATGTGACTGACTGAGTCACTGTGTGTATCGCTTTTTTCAGGCAGAGAACGGATATATTAAATAAACTGCACTGTGTGTCTGGTGGTCACTCACTATATAATATATTATGTACTCCTGGCTCCTGCTATAACCTATAACTGGCACTGCAGTAGTGCTCCCCAGTCTCCCCCACAATTATAAGCTGTGTGAGCTGAGCAGTCAGACAGATATATATAATATTATATATAGATAATAGATGATGCAGCACACTGGCCTGAGCCTGAGCAGTGCACACAGATATGGTATGTGACTGAGTCACTGTGTGCTGTGTATCGCTTTTTTCAGGCAGAGAACGGATTATAAATAAAAGTGGTGGTCACTGGTCACTATCAGCAAAACTCTGCACTGTACACTACTGAGTACTCCTAATGCTCCCCAAAATTAGTAAATCAAGTGTCTCTCTAATCTATTCTAATTCTAAACGGAGAGGACGCCAGCCACGTCCTCTCCCTATCAATCTCAATGCACGTGTGAAAATGGCGGCGACGCGGGCTCCTTATATAGAATCCGAGTCTCGCGATAGAATCCGAGCCTCGCGAGAATCCGACAGCGTCATGATGGCGTTCGGGCGCGCTCGGGTTAACCGAGCAAGGCGGGAAGATCCGAGTCGCTCGGACCCGTGAAAAAAAAAAACATGAAGTTCTGGCGGGTTCGGATTCAGAGAAACCGAACCCGCTCATCTCTAGATAGTGCCGCGTTTTCATTGGCGGTGCGTTGCTCAGCTCTGGAGAAAGCTCGGCAGAAGGTGAATGTGGCGGCATCTCTGTTTGTTAGGGCCATAGGGGGAGTAGCTGGCAGGCATCCTTTACTTGTGCTGCGTAACCGGCAGTTCTACAAGGAGGATGGGGTTCATCTTTCTCCGGACGGAGTGCAGTTTTTCCTGTAGGAGGTTTTTTGGTCCTTTTCGTTAAGGCTATTTAGTTTGTTCTTAGTTGTTGGTTCGGATGGCGGTGGCGGTTTGGTAAACCTTTGGTGGTGGGAAGTCGCTACCAACCAGCGGTCAAGCGGGCATAAGTGGTCATTGTGGGGCACCCTCTTTAGAAGGACGGCAGGTGTGTCCTTCTCATGCGGTTGGACATTTAGACGTTCCCCTGCGGGAACCGAACGTTTGCCAGAGAAAAGAGTGGTGAGGCCAGCACAATGCGGGTTATGCAGGAAGGAGGCGGGGTTTGGGTACTCCCCTCCTTGGTTGGTGGATTTCATCCAAGGGACTGGAGCTGGTGTCTGGTAGCGACTTTTCCTTTGCCATCCTCCAATCTAAATTTAACTTTGCAATCTAAATTAATTCCAATTCAATTACAATTATAGTTTAAAGAGTTGGTCAGCGATCAATAAATATCATCTGACCTTTAACTCCAGCTACCGTGTCCGTGTCTTTATTTCAGTGTGTGTGTCATTTTATTTTAGTGATAAGCTAGCTTAAGAAAGGTTTATGTAATCACAATAAAGTTATGGGCGCCTTATGTGAACTGAGAGCACTGTGTGGTATAATGTGAGCTGTGAGCACTGTGTGGTATAATGTGAGCTGTGAGCACTGTGTGGTATAATGTGAACTGAGGGTACTGTGTGGTATAATGTGAGCTGTGAGCACTGTGCAGTATAATGTGAGCTGTGAGCACTGTGTGGTATAATGTGAGCTGTGAGCACTGTGCGGTATAATGTGAGCTGTGAGCACTGTGCGGTGTAATGTGAGCAGTGAGCACTGTGTGGTATAATGTGAGCTGTGAGTACTGTGCGGTAAAATGTGAGCTGTGAGCACTGTGCGGTATAATGTGAGCTGTGAGCACTGTGTGGTATAATGTGAGCTGTGAGCACTGCGTGGTATAATGTGAGCTGTGAGCATTGTGTGGTATAATGTGAACTGAGGGTACTGTGTGGTATGTGAGCTGTGAGCACTGTGTGGTATAATGTGAGCTGTGAGCACTGTGTGGTATAATGTGAGCTGTGAGCACTGTGCGGTATAATGTGAGCTGAGAGCACTGTGTGGTATAATGTGAGCTGTGAGCACTGTGTGGTATAATGTGAGCTGTGAGCACTGTGTGGTATAATGGGGGTGATTCCAAGTTGTTCGCTTGCTAGCTGCTTTTAGCAGCATTGCACACGCTAAGCCGCCGCCCTCTGGGAGTGTATCTTAGCTTAGCAGAATTGCGAACGAAAGATTAGCTAATTTTCTCGTAACGATTACCCCACAGTTTCTGAGTAGCTCCAGACTTACTCTGCCATTGCGACCAGCTCAGTCCTTTTCGTTCCTGGTTTGACGTCACAAACACACCCAGCGTTCGCCCAGCCACTACCCCGTTTCTCCAGCCACTCCCGCGTTTTTCCGCACACTCCCAGAAAACGGCCAGTTTCCGCCCAGAAACACCCACTTCCTGTCAATCACACTCTGATCAGCAGAACGATGAAAAAACTTTGTTACGCCGTGAGTAAAATACCAAACTTTTGTGCTAATTTACTTGGCGCAGGCGCGCTGCGTACATTGCGCATGCGCAGTTTGCGACTAATCGCTCCGTAGCAAAAAAAAATAACGAGCGTGCAACTCGGAATGACCCCCAATGTGAGCTGTGAGCACTGTGTGGTATAATGTGAGCTGTGAGCACTGTGTGGTATATTGTGAACTGAGGGCACTGTGTGGCATAATGTGGACAGCTTAAATGTTTACAAAAAGTATAACAGTACTTTAGTTTGTAGTAAAACTAACTTTTCAGAGTGGCCCACTCAAAATACTAAAAATAATAGTTCAACACATCTGCCAGTTATACTGCTACATACCTCCCAACTTTGGTCCGGGCCAAAGAGGGACATTATCGCGCACCGTGCGAAAAATAGGGGACGTGGCCTATCGGAAAGAAGGCATGACCTCGCAGCAAGTGCCGCGATCGCAAGCCATGCCTCCATTTTCGTCATTATGGGGGCATGAACAGCGCTCAGAGAGCTGCTGGCCATGTCCCCTGTCCCTCTCTGCCGTGAATAGACGCTGTACGCATGTGCCCAGCATCTATTCACCGCTGCTCCCCTCAGAGCAGCGAGTGACAGGGAGGGATCTCCCAACTGTCGCCCCACCCGCGGGACACTCCGACCCCCGCGGGCGGGAGAGACCGTAAAAAAATGGGACAGTTGGGAGGTATGCTGCCAGGAAACTTTACATACTGTATTTGCTGCATAATATGCTTGGGGCTATAGAAGTAAAAGAAAAAAAATCTTTTATTCACTTTATGTTACTTTTATAGCAAGATGAATGGAGCACGTAATTTATAATAGGGGATTTAGCCATAACCTTATATTCAATAAATGATGCATGGAGCTCAGTTGGTATGGTCCATCCTTTTACCCAGAGCCGTAACTAGGTGTGTGCCGATGGTGCCTTGCCCAAAGTGCACATGCACTGAAGGCGCACCATCAACTCCCCGCCCCCCCCTTACCCGCACGGCCGCAGCCACTGTCAGTACTCACTCACAGTAGTCCAGCGCTGCTGCCGTCTGTCTCCCACCGGCTGCCGGAGCCCGCCTGTCTCCCGCCGGGACTCTGTGAGCGCCGCATTCTCCCCCTACCTCAGCTATCCACCTTCACTAGCAACCTCTGCTACCAACCACAGTTAGTAACCTCCGCTAGCAAACTTCCACTAGCAATTCCATCACCTTGCTTTGTATGCTACACTGTGAATAGAACACAGGCAAGAATGAAAAGTCCCCTGAACTCACAGCCCTATAACAGAACATTTAAATGAATTAGCAGAAGCCATTTTTGGCTTTTATGCACCACAATTGTATACAATTTAGAGAGCATTGTATCTGATCATTTTCCATGGCAATAGAAACAAGCAACCTTGCCTGCTCGTTCTGTATACATGCAAGGCTAAAAAGCAGAATCAAACCAGAAAAAAAAAAACATGTACTGTATTTAATAGGAGCAGCAGAAGGCTCTGCACATACCAGATAAATGTAAGTCGTGTGAAGGTGAACAGCCCCTTTAATATGCTGTTTCTAATAAATCCATCACTACCCCTGCTAAAGAGACGGATGGCATTCTTATCATTTACACTGTGACTCCCAAATTCCAGCCCCTCAGAGTCTGGCTGATGGTACCATTCCCAATCATGTACATACCAGGGAGATAGATTTATAAGTAACTGAATACTTTTGTGCCGTTGCAATGTGCTACAGTTCATTTCATTCTGTCCTCACTAGATTACTCAAGGAGACAGACCCCTTCCATCAAAGAAATGTAATGTGCAACTAAAATAATGTTTACTTATTATTTTTTATATTAAAGTATGCAAACCCCGTCCACAACCGCTTCAGTTTAATATCTTTTAATGATATTTAAGAGTATAGAAATATTTATGATAGAATGTTGACACCATCTAAGATTGGGGGAGACTTATGCTTGTTACATCAACCCCTATGAAATGTGAGGTTCTCTATAGGTATGCAGTTTCGTTCAGTACACTACTATTCGGGTACACAGTGTGACATGCCAGCACACACATCTGTTCCCATACTAGGCCTCCTGCTACACTAATGCCAGGGATTGAGGTATCAAGTGTAACGCTGTATTGAGCAAAGTTCAAACATATAATTTGTTAAGCCCTTGTTTTCTTTCAAATAATAAAGCCAGGGAACTATCATTTTATGAATCTACATTCATAGTAGTGGGTTTAGGGGTCTATTTACTAAGCCTTAGCTGGAGATAAAGTACCAGCCAACCAGCTCTTAACTGTCATTTTCAAACCCAGGCTGTGACATGGCAGTTAGGAGCTGATTGACTGGTACTTTATCTCCGGCCACTTTATCTCCATCCAAGGCTTAGTAAATAGACTCCTTAATCTTATAACCCTGTCTCACCTTTTATTTGACGCCCATTATAGGCGATGGGGTATCAACTTCTCACCTGATATATTTGTTCACTGGCAGTGTGCTACGGTTACATTGGTATAAACCAGGGGTGGGGAATCTTTGGCCCTCCAGCTGTTGCTGAACTACACATACCAGCATTCCCTGCTACAGTTTTGCTATTTGCCCATGCTAACACTTTACAGGGCATGTTGGGATGTTTAGTCAACAACAGCTAGAGGACCAAAGGTTCCCCATCCCTGGTATAAACTCTGGACGCTGAAGGGCTATTCCTCTATCTGGCAGAGGCTCCACCAGAGTGGCCATCTTTATTTCGAGGACATGGGGTTCTCCAGGGGATCAGTTTGGGATACCATTAGAGGGGTATGGGTCATTAGGTTGACCACACTTATGTCGACAGTCATTAGGTCAACCACTATTATGTCGACAGGGTCACTAGTCGACATGGTCATTAGGTCAACATGAACAAGGTCGACATAGAAAAAGGTCAAAATTTTATTTTTTTTTACTTTTTTTGGTGTCGTTTTCTTTGTAAAGTGACGGGGCACCCCAATTAGTGCACCGTGTCCACTCGCATGGCTCGCGTCGCTCACCATGCTTCGGGCAAGGTTACTATTCCCAATCATAGTCCACGTGTATTGTAAAGTATGAAAAAGTAAAAAAATAATAATAATTAATGTCCACATTTTTCCATGTCAACCTTGTTCATGTCGACCTAATGACTATGTCGACCTAATGGCCATGTCGACCAATAGTGGTCGACCTAATGACTGTCGACCTAAGTGTTGTCAACCTAATGACCGTATCCCCCCTAGAGCCTACATTGTAGAAGTAAAAAGACAGATATTCTCCTTTACCCGATAAATTAACACACAAGGATACTCGTTAACAGAAAAGTAGCCTAATATGGGGATGGGCTTTTGTTCAAATTAATCAAAGCAAATGTTGGAAGGATTTCCTATAAATATCATTATAATGTCAATACTCTTAAAAATGATCACTTAACACCCATTAGTATACATGTTAAACCCTCGTCTCTATAGCATTTCTGGTTAATTCACCCAACACTCCCAAACCAAGCATGCGACCTCACCCTTCACAAATACATTAGAATAGTTATCCCAAGTACATAAGAATATTTAAGCCTTACTAATTTTCCAGAATTATCCATTACATGTGACTCTGAAACTAAACAACTCTGTAATGCGCTTCAATACAGACAAGTGTAAGGTAATACGCTGTGGTAGCAAGAACAAAAATAACACCTACATACTAAATGGGGTAATATTAGGGGATTCTGTACTGGAAAAGGGCTTATGTGTTCACATAGATAGCAAACTAAGCAGCAGTACCCAAAGTAGGATTGCAGCAAAGAAGGCTAATAAGATATTAGCATGCATAACACGGGGAATTGATGCAAGGGACGAGAGTGTTATACTCCCATTATATAAATCACTAGTGAGGCCACATCTTGAATACTGTGTACAATTTTGGTCACCATACTACAAAAAGGATATCCCGGAGCTAGAAAAGGTTCAGAGGAGGGCGACCAAATTAATTAAGGGCATGGAGAAGCTGAAATACGAGGAAAGGCTTGCAAGGCTAGGCATGTTTACACTGGAAAAGAGGAGACTAAGAGGAACATGATCAACATCTACAATTATATAAGGGGACAATACACAGAGCTTGCGCGGGACCTGTTTTTGGTAAGATCAGCACAGAGGACTCGTAGACACTCTCTTAGGTTAGAGGAGATTCCGCACAATGCGGCGTAAAGGGTTTTTTTTTTACAGTAAGGACAATACGTGTTTGGAATTCCCTGCCTGAGGGAGTTGTAATGGCGGACTCAGTCAACACCTTGAATGGGTTAGATAAATTCCTAATGGATAAGGATATCCGGGGTTATGGTGCGTAGTCATGCAATATAGTTAATATAAAAAGAGGAATATAACACAACAGCTGACATCATCATCAGACAAAATTTAGACTAAAATAATCCTACATAGGAGACCACAAATAGGTTGAATTCGATGGACAAATTGTCTTTTTTCAACCTTAGATACTATGTTACTATGTTAACTACAAATTATTTTACTTTTTCATTTTCTACTTACCCTCCTGCCAGCTATAAAGTCTAACTTTTTGTTAATCCAGATACAATTACCGCCTTCCCCACAAATTCATTCACATTCACTGATTCACTAACTGAGAATGATATTACCTAGTAAATAATGAATAGTTAATAAAGAAGTTGTTCTGAACTGAGGTATGGCCACTCTTTTGTTGGTGCACTTTGTTTAGTTTTGTGTAAGGGTGGGGCCAAAGCGATATAACCTGTACAGTAGTTAATTTACTAAATTTACTCAATCACTAAATTGAAGCCTCTAAATTACTCTCAGATTTTTTAGCACATGAATACTGGTCTTGGAAACATGTTCTCTACTTTCCAGTTAGTTATATAACTCCAATTGACCTAACTTATTTTGGATAATGTCTTTAAAGGGTCTATCCGTGTAGCAGTGAAAAGAGTGGAGAAGTAAGCCTGTGGAGAAGTTGCCCATGGCAACCAATCTGCTGCTCCTTACAATTGTATAGTATGCAAATTATAAATGTTACTTCAATGCTGATTGGTTGCCATGGGCAACTTCTCCACTGGCTCACTTCTCCACACTTTTCACTGCTTCATGACTAGAACCCTTAAGTTTCAGAGTATGCCACTCCCTGGCACTCGTACAAAGGGCTGCAATGTATCCCTCTTTCTTTATATATGTCTACAGGTGCACAGTACTAGTGTTGCTGATATTGCATGTCTTAATAGTAAAGTTAATGCAGACAGTTCTTGTGTGGATTTCAGCATCTTTTAGTGAGCCAATTGTAGTGTGGAGGTGTACAGAGTACATCTACCAGGCTTACTGAAGATTACGGAAAAGACATGGGAGTCTATTTACTAAGCCTTGGATGGAGATAAAGTGCACAGAGATAAAGTCCCAACCAACCAGCTCCTAACTGTCATTTTTCAAACGTAGTCTGTGACATGGCAGTTAGGAGCTGATTGGCTGGTACTTTAACTCCGTGCACTTTATCTCCATCCAAGGCTTAGTAAATTGACCCTATGATTTCTGAGAGTTTACCACTAAATTTAAAACAGCAATCAGTTATAAGGCAAAACAGTCAAAATCACACCAATTCCCTAACTCCGTGAGACTTAAGTTGGGTGCACACCCGGCCACACCCGTTGACCTATCTAATGATTGGTAAATGCAAACCACTCAATGTGCCTTGCCTGACGTCACAACTGGACGAGGATTTAAACTTAAAGAAATAGAATGGGGAACTCTGTGGCAAAACAAGCACTGTGTCTGCCCAATCCAACATGCCCAACAATGTAAATGTGCCCGCCCAGTTGATATGTCAGTCACCAATGGTCCCTGCAGCAAGTGTATGAGCGGTCGGCAGACTGCGCATACACAACGCCAACTGCGGCAATATACTGTATGTGTAGATAAATCTGTAGATATATTGGACATTGGTTGTGCTGCACGGCCTACATGATATATATGTGAACAACGTCATTCACACACATATCGGGGGTACACACCCTCCGAAGGACTTGCAGTATATCTGCCAGTGTGTAAACAGTTTGAGATTTTACCCATTTACTGTCTGTGGGGTAAGGATTACATAGAGGCTTTTCCACCCCACTTTTTCTTTGGTGATGCACCAGTGCCTCCATCTGAGCTGTCTTCTTTCTTGCAATCACAGAGGGTTCACCAAAGTTTAACTCGTTTGTACCAAAGTTTTCTAATGAAGGTGTGGTCACAGAGCCGGCCCTAACCAATATGATGCCCTAGGCAAGATTTTGGCTGGTGCCCCCTAGCACCGCCTCTAGTTCTGCAGGAGATGCTTGGCATGAGTCATCTGGCAGCTCTGCTAACATCTGGCGCCTTTTGTTTCTAAAATTGCATCTTATTTGCATTACTATGTGGCTAGGATGCACAAGCAGCTTCTGCTGATTAAAATAATAAGCAGCATGCCTATATTCTGTGTGTGACTGTGGCTGTATCTGCATACGAAATGCTACATTACAGTGATTTCCAGGAATACACTGCAATGTAGTATTTCGTATGCAGATACAGCCGCAGTCACACACAGAATATAGGCATGCTGCATATCATTTTAATCAGCAGAAGCTGCTGGTGCCCCATAGCATACCAAATGCCCTAGGCATTTGCCTAGTTTGCCTATGCCTAAGACCGGCTCTGTGTGGTCAACTAACAACTTATCAACTACTGTACACTAGACTGATTCTAGTGCAGCAGTTATATACAGTACTATTAGACTAGACACAGCTAGGGGCTCTGTGAATGTCCTGTGGAGTCTTTACTAATATAATGGCACTCAGGTGTGACTCTAGTGTGGCATACACTGCTAGCCTATACACTGCTGATGCAGGTGCAATCGCTTCACTGCTAATAATGGTCTACGCCAAACATTGGGGATTACATTTTCTATAGGATATGCAGCTGAGGCTGATGTATTTCCTCCTGTCAACAGTCAAAGCCTCATAAAGGTTATCACCTCCTCTAGCTTACTGAAGCTCCCTCTAGTGATCAGGCCATGCCTTCCAGTGGCAAACGCAGGATTTCTAGAGAAGGGTTACCCACAATCTCCCACCCTGCGAAACATGGAACACAGTATTAACAGTTAACACTATAGATGGTTTATAGTATAGGCTGTATCAAACATATTTAACATAAATAAGATAATGTAAGTGGTCAGGAAAAGGTTAAACATACCATAATAAATAAAGACACAAACATAATAGTACAAGTACGGCACTTTCTAAGCACACATTCTCCCACCTCATGGCAAGGCTCCTGTCTCTTCTTCCTGGTAGGTACTCTTTGGTCCAGTGCACTGATTGAGGCCTCAGAAGCAGAAGAAGCTTCTACCCCATGGCATGTGCAGCAGCTTAAACTTCATGATGTGGCAGCAACTCTTGTAATTGTATTATATACCATTGCAGTTGTCATAATTTGACCCACTTGCCAAGAGGAGGCGGGTTTCCAGGAAGCCGGAAACCCCCCTGCGTTTGCCTATGCCTTCTGATATTGTGACCAAAGAAAGCTACCAATAGAAAGCCTTTAATTACTGTAGGTAACAGTGTAAGCTGTCTGCTATTGGCAAGTATAACAGCAGTCACTGATTTGTCAGTAGAGGGAGCTTCAGCAAGCCAGAGTAAGTGTCTATTTTACCTATCATACCTATTATTTAATAGCTTTATTTAACAGTTCAACAATGATTTAATGTAACCTCTTATTACAGCTCTGTGCTGGTGCAGTGCAACATACCATTACTATACAGTTTATTTACTTCACCCAATGCCACTGCTTTCTAGCCAAGGGTGTCTAGGGTCTTTCCGGTTTTTAAAGTTTTTGCTCAGTGAGCTTGAAAATGGCTGTATGTGTCTTTAGCTCAACAGGAGCTTCATCCTGTCACATCCTCTCAGTGTCCTTCTCCCGGATTCCTATGCAGTTCATTTTATGTGGTCTACACTGTGTTAATCAAAAACGACAAGAGATGGGGATCAAATGTTATTTCTACTTAGAGAAACAAAGCAGGAGTAGATTTAGACTGTCTTTCATTCTGCCCTTGTGTAATTATACGGGTAACTGTTAGCAACAATATTTGTTTTCATAAATTATATATGTGTAGCTATAGTCCTAACAAGGATCACACATCACCCCTTAATTATAGCAAACTACGAGAAATGCAGAGATCTAAAAAAATAAATAAACAATACAAAAATAAATAAACAAATACAATAATTTCCCATTGGCTTTTATGTGTATCTTTATTTTAATATTAGATGCTTAACTATCCGACGCTTGTTAGTGTGGTGAATGCAGGCTTAACGTATGAACCAGATGGCAATTTACTTGTGCTAAAAAAAAAGTTATGCAAGTAAATAATGAAAGTCTTTTAATCACACAGTTTTAATGACCACATTCTTTAGAACAATTATCCAGCAGTTCCTGCTCATTTTTGTGGATCACAAACAAAGTCCCATTTTTCATTTCGCTAGTAACAATAGATTCTATGGGGTTCTAGCAGTCCTTGTAAATTTTCCAAACTTGCACAAACACCCACCCTCACTGCAATCGAAGCATCACATAAGTACAATGTCAGCTATCGGGTATGCACATCAATATCGGTAGCCCCGATATGACATATTTTAAATGGCACCCTTAAGGGGTTGAGAATTGCATGATTTGGGGGAAAAATCTAAGTAATCTAGAGCTAGTTAAAGGGTGCTATTGCCAACGTCCAAATGCCAATACAACAACAAATCACAGGCACTACCAGGCACCAGGGCCAGCCCTAACCAATATGATGCCCTAGGCAAGATATTAGCTGGTGCTCCCCTAGCACCACTGCTGGTTCCGCCTCTGACCTTGCACCTCTTTCCCAGCACCATCACCCCTCATCCATAGCAGTCCTTATTTTGGTGTTTGTACCCACTATATTTTAAATACGAACAGTTCGCACATTTGGCACACAGCCCAAAAAGGGATGTGTTTTTGCTGGCAAGGGGCATGGCCACACAATAATAACCCCAATTCCAATTACGCCACACAGTAGTGCAACTTTATTCACATTTGATCATGCGATAGTGTCCATAATTCATATTACATCCCACAGTAGTATCACTTTACCTTATAAACGTTACTCCTCACAGTAGAGCCCCTTATTCACATTACATCACACTGAATTGCTCCTTATTCACATTACACCACACCCTATTGCTCTTTATTCACATTAGACGACACAGTAGTGCCCTTTCTATATGCAACGACACATAGTAGAGCACCTTATACACATAATACCACACAGTAATGCCCCTTACACATATGAGACACATTATTAATGTCCTTATAAACATAATGCACCTTACGCATTATGATAACCTTTATTAATGTCCTTTTACACATAATGTCCCTTACACATATGCCGCACATTATTAGTGCCCCTATACGCATAATGACACACATACAGTAGTACCCTGTTACACATATGCCGCACATTATTAATGCCCTTATACACATAGTGCCCCTTACACATATGTTGCACATTAGTAATGCATTTTTACATGGCACACATAATGCTCCTTACACATATTCCGAACACTACTGCACAACCAACCCACTCACATGCACACAGCACTCACAATGCCACTAACACTGTGACCTCTGCCTCTACTTGGATACAGATGTGTCCTCATAAATCTTGCCTCAATGCTAATGTTGGGCACCTTTTTTTTATGAAAATGGATCTTATTTGCATTGCTATGTGGCTAGGATGCAAAAGCAGCTTCTGCTGATTAAAATTATATGCAGCATGCCTATATACTGTGTGAGACTGTGGCTGTATCTGCATATGAAATGTTACACACAGAATATAGGCATGCCACATATCATTTTAATCAGCAGAAGCTCCTGATGCCCCTAGGCATATCAAATGCCCTAGGCAATTGCCTAGTTTGCCTATGCCTATGGCCGGCTCTGCCAGGCACCATCTGCACATCACCACTAATTGAATCAACATTGTAGGCTCATTACTGCCCCACAGCACTGAGGTCATGGGTTCGATTCCCACCATTTATTTATTAACCGTCCTTATATATCACAGCATATTCCATTGCGCTTTATCATATGAACAGCAGTAATAGAACAGAACTGGGTAAAAAGTAAAAACAGACAGATATAGAGGTAACAAGCTTACAATCTATAGGGATTTAGGCATTGATACACAAGGATAGATGCTACCTATTGCATAAAGGTCCACCAGATTGCTAGGTTCTTAATGGGTTGTACGATATGGTCACCCAGCAAAGTTAGCCAAGGGTCAGGAGAGTGTGAAAGTGAAGAAAGACAAAATATGTGATGTTATGTGTACTGTACAGAGAGGATGTAATTAGATAGGGAGCCATTTATATTGAATACAGTAGAATACAGGTAACTAATGGAGGGGCTGACAGAGCGGATCCACAGACGATGAACGTCTAGCGAGGAAAATCAGCCCCACAGCTGCATTCATACTGGATTGTAATGGTGAGAGCCTATTTTTGGGAAGACCAGTCAGGAGACTATTGCAATAATCAATGTGGGAGATAATGAGAGCACGGATCAGAGTTTTTGCTGTGTCTTGTGTAAGATATGGTTGTATTTTGGATATGTTTCTTAGATGTATGAAACATGATTTTGCGACAGATTGAATGTGGGGAACAAAGGACAGTTCAGAGTTAAGAATGACACCTAGGCAGGGAGCTTGTGGGGTTGGACTGTTTGTCGAGTTCTCAACAGTGATAGAGATATCAGGTTGGTAACTACTACTGGTCGGTGGAAATATAATTAATTCTGTTTTGGAAATATTAAGTTTGAGGTGGCGAGATGTCATTCCAGATGAAACGGCAGAAAGGCATTCAGTGACACGGGCCAATACAGATGGTGACAAATCTGGGGAGGATAGGTAGATTTGAGTAATATCCGCATACAGAGCTGAAAGAGCTGATTAGTTTGCCAAGAGTTGAGGTATAGATTGAGAAAAGCAGAGATCCTAAGACTGAGCCCTGCAGTACGTCAACTGATAGAGGTAGCAAAGAGGAGGTGGAAAAACGAACAACTAAAGAGCGATTAGATAGGTAGAATAAGAACCAAGTAAGGGCTGTGTCCTAAAGGCCTAAGGATTGTAGTGTTTGTATGAGAGGAGAGTGTCAAAAGCAGCAGAATGATCTAGAAGAATAAGAAGTGAGTAATGGTGTTTAGACTTCGCAGTGACCAGATCATTCACTACCTTAGTCAGTGCTGTGTCTGTGAAGTGTTGGCCATGAAATCCTGACTGAAGTGGGTCCCGTAAGTTGTGTGAGTTAAGAAAGTGTGTGAGGCTAGTGTAGGCAGGGCCGGCTCCAGGCATGTTCCAATAGAGCGGCCGAACAGGGCGCCGCACTTTATGGGCGCCGCTAGCTCTGGCCGCCATATTGGAGCCTGGAGCCGTCCCTGCAGCATTGTACTGTCTGTCTCCCCCGCCCCCGCTAACCGGCGCCGGCCCGTGAGCCAACCAGAGCTCGCGGTCCGGCAGCTGAGGCTGATTGGCTGCCGGACCGCGAGCTTTGATTGGCTTGCGGGCCGGCGCCTAGTCGAAGCGGCCGCCGGAGATTGAGGGCTAGGAGAGGCGCACGCTGCGCTCTCCTCCCGCCCTCAGCTACAAAGCAGCACGGGCAGCGCAGCAGCCTCAACCCACAGGAACAGACTCGCGGTGAGCAGGGGGGGGGTATCTGGCACTGGGGACATGTCTGGCACTGGGGGCATGGGACATCTGTATCTGGCATTGGGGGCATGGGACATGTGTATCTGGCACTGGGGGCATGTCTGGCAATGGGGGCATAGGACATCTGTATCTGGCATTGGGGGCATGGGACATGTGTATCTGGCACTGGGGGCATGTCTGGCACTGGGGGCATAGGACATGTGTATCTGGCATTGGGGGCATGGGACATGTGTATCTGGCACTGGGGACATGTCTGGCACTGGGGGCATAGGACATGTGTATCTGGTACTGGGGGCATGGGACATGTGTATCTGGCACTGGGGGCATGGGACATGTGTATCTGGCACTGGGGGCATGGGACATGTGTATCTGGCACTGGGGGCATGGGACATGTGTATCTGGCACTGGGGGCATGTATCTGGCATTGGGGGCATATCTGGCACTGTGGGGACAAGAGTATCTGGCATTAGGGGCATATCTGGCACTGTGTGGGGCATATATGTATCTGGCACTGTGTGGGGCATATATGTATCTGGCACTGTGTGGGGCATTTATGTATCTGGCACTGTGTGGGTCATATATGTATCTGGCACTGTGTGGGGCATATATGTATCTGGCACTGTGTGGGGCATTTATGTATCTGGCACTGTGTGGGTCATATATGTATCTGGCACTGTGTGGGGCATATATGTATCTGGCACTGTGTGGGGCATTTATGTATCTGGCACTGTGGGGGCATTTATGTATCTGGCACTGTGGGGGCATATCTGCACTGTGGGGGCATTTATGTTTTGTGGCACGGGGGCATTTATGTATCTGGCACTGTGGGGGCATATCTGCACTGTGGGGGCATTTATGTATCTGGCACTGAGGGGGCATATCTGCACTAGGGGGGCATTTATGTATCTGGAACTGTGGGGGCATTTATGTATCTGGCACTGTGGGGGCATATCTGTACTGTGGGAGCATTTATGTATCTGGCACTGTGGGGGCACATTCATATATCTGGCACTGTGAGGGCATTTATGTATCTGGCACTGTGGGGGCATATCTGCACTGTGGGAGCATTTATGTATCTGGCACTGTGGGGGCATATCTGCACTATGGGGGCATTTATGTATCTGGAACTGTGGGGGCATTTATGTATCTGGCATGGTGGGGCAGGGCCGGCTCCAGGCCTACTAGCACCCTGAGCGAGAAAATGTAAAAGCGCCCCCCAACCCCTTCGGGGGAAGTGGGCGTGGCCTCTGGGGAAGTGGGTGTGGCCTCGTAACTTCATATTATCAAACTATAAATAAATATATTTTTTCACACCCCCTCTATGCACACAATTAGCAGCCTTACGCAGAACAGCCACAGTAGTGTTCCTTACACACAATGTCTCCAGTGTAGTGCCAGATACACATAATGTGCAGTGCCAGCTACACATGACATGCCCCGCAGCAGTGCCAGCAACACATGACATGCCCCGCAGCAGTGCCAGCAACACATGACATGCCCCGCAGCAGTGCCAGCTACACATGACATGCCCCGCAGCAGTGCCAGCTACACATGACATGCCCTGCAGCAGTGCCAGCTACACATGACATGCCCCGCAGCAGTGCCAGCTACACATGACATGCCCCGCAGCAGTGCCAGCTACACATGACATGCCCCACAACAGTGCCAGCTACACACAATAGGCCCCCCAGCAGTGCCAGCTACACATGATAGTGTTCACGTTTTAGGGCAGGGTGCTGATCACAAGGAGGGCACATTTTTAAGTAAGGAGGGCAAAATGATGTACATACTGTAATGCTTGGTGCTCCTCCACCCACATGCAGAAGCAGGGACAGTGCGCGCCGAAGGCGCGCAGCAAAAATTTAGGGGCGTTGCTTCGTGGGGAAGGTGCATGACCACAGAATAGTGGCAATTCGCATTACACCACATAGTAGTGCAGCTAATACACATTGCACCAGGTAGAACCTCCTATACACTTTGTGCCAGGCAGAGCACGTTAGACACTTTGCGCCAGGCAGAGCACGTTAGACACTTTGCGCCAGGCAGAGCACGTTAGACACTTTGCGCCAGGCAGAGCACGTTAGACACTTTGCGCCAGGCAGAGCACGTTAGACACTTTGCGCCAGGCAGAGCACGTTAGACACTTTGCGCCAGGCAGCGCACGTTAGACACTTTGCGCCAGGCAGCGCACGTTAGACACTTTGCGCCAGGCAGCGCACGTTAGACACTTTGCGCCAGGCAGCACACGTTAGACACTATGCCTAGCCACAGACGCCTAGTAGATACACTACATGATATGCCCCCCAGCAGTGCCAGCTACACGTGACATGCCCCCCAGCAGTGCCAGCTACACGTGACATATCCCCCAGCAGTGCCAGCTACACGTGACATGCCCCCCAGCAGTGCCAGATACATAAATGGCCACACAGTGCAGATATGCCCCCAGTGCCAGATACATAAATGCCCCCACAAAGCCAGATACATAAGTGCCCCCACAGTGCCAGATGCATAAGTGCCCCCACAGTGCCAGATACATAAGAGCCCCCACAGTGCCAGATACATAAGTGCCCCCACAGTGCCAGATAAATCAGTGACCCCACAGTGCCAGATACATAAGTGCCAGATACATAAATGCTCCCAGTGCCACAAAATATAAATGCCCCCACAGTGCAGATATGCCCCCACAGTGCCAGATACATAAATGCCCCCCGTGCCACAAAACATAAAAGCCCCCACAGTGCAGATATGCCCCCACAGTGCCAGATACATAAATGCCCCCAGTGCCAGAAACATAAATGCCCCCACAGTGCCAGAAACATAAATGCCCCCACAGTGCCAGAAACATAAATGCCCCCAGTGCCAGAAACATAAATGCCTCCACAGTGCAGATATGTCCCCACAGTGCCAGATACATAAATGCTCCCAGTGCAGATATGCCCCTACAGTGCCAGATACATAAATGCCCCCCGTGCCACAAAACATAAATGCCCCCACAATGCAGATATGCCCCCACAGTGCCAGAAACATAAATGCCCCCACAGTGCAGATATGCCCCCACAGTGCCAGAAACATAAATGCCCCCACAGTGCAGATATGCCCCCACAGTGCCAGAAACATAAATGCCCCCACAGTGCAGATATGCCCCCACAGTGCCAGAAACATAAACGCCCTCACAGTGCAGCTATGACCCCACAGTGCCAGATTTTCACTTACATGTCACTGCGGTGCTGGGAGCCGGGAGGGGGAGTACTGCTGTGGGCTGCATAGCGCGCACACAAGCGGCCGGGACACTGATTGAAGGCTGGCTCCAGGCAGGAATATGGCGGCCGCAGGGTGCGGCGCCCTATAAGAGTGGCGCCCGCGCGGCCGCTCTAGTCGAACATGCCTGGAGCCGGCCCTGAGGTGGGGGCATATCTGCACTGTGGGGGCATTTATGTATCTGGCACTGTGGGGGCATATCTGCACTGTGGGGGCATTTATGTATCTGGCACTGCTGGGGGGCATGTCACGTGTATCTGGCACTGCTGGGGGGCATGTCACGTGTATCTGGCACTGCTGGGGGGCATGTCACGTGTATCTGGCACTGCTTAGGGGCATGTCACGTGTATCTGGCACTGCTGGGGGGCATGTCACGTGTAGCTGGCACTGCTGCGGGGCATGTCACGTGTAGCTGGCACTGCTGCGGGGCATGTCACGTGTAGCTGGCACTGCTGCGGGGCATGTCACGTTTAGCTGGCACTGCTGCGGGGCATATCATGTCTATCTGGCACTGCACATTATGTGTATCTGGCACTATACTGGAGACATTGTGTGTAAGGAACACTACTGTGTGTAAGGCTGCTAATTGTGTGCATAGAGGGGGTGTGAAAATATATTTATAGTTTGATTATATGAAGTTACGAGACCAAGCCCACTTTTCCAGAGACCACACCCACTTTTCCAGGAGGTCACGCCCACTTTACCAGGAGGCCACGCCCGCTTTTTTGTTCCCAATCCGCCCCTGGGAATATGGATTGTAAGCTCCACTGAGGCAGGGACTGATGTGAATGGTCAAATATTCTCTGTAAAGCGCTGCGGAATGTGTGCAGTGTGCACTATATAAATAACTGGTAAAAAAATAAATAAGCTTCCTTCTCTTTTCTTCCGTGACACCTGCAGCATACAGTAGCTCATTGCAATTTGCTATCATGTTACCTTCTTCCATCACATGACAATCAAGGAGTCTGGGTACTGTCTGGTTCAGATTCAGAGATCAGTTTACACTGTCCACAGAACCAGCAGAAACCAAATGTGTCCAGGAAAAATTGTTAAATGTACAAAACTTGCAGTTTTAGCCATTTGCACATGTGGACTGTGTGGGAATGATGATCTTTTGATTACGGCAGAGTTCATATTTCGAAAAAACAAATAAAACCAACAGTATTTCAAAAGTGTTTAAACATAAAAATATTTTAATTAAGTGCTGATCTTAAGTAGGAACTAGTCTGAAACTTTCAAATATCCTTATATCTTGCTCCCAAACAATGGAGTCTATGGGCCTAATTCAGACCTGATCGACATGCGGGGGGACGCCCAGCACAGGGCTAGTCCGCCCCGCATGTCAGCCCCCCCCCCCCCCGCCGCACAAGTACAAAAGCATAGCACAGCAGTGATGCTTTTGTACTTGAAGAGTAGCTCCCTACCTGCGCAGCTCCTGCATGCTGGCAGGAGCTACTCGACGCTGTGAGGGTCGCAGCGGCTTCGTGTCATGTCACGCAGCTGCTGCGGCCCGCCCCCCCAACGGTCCGGGCACGCCTGCGTTGCCCGGACCACACTCCCTAAACGGCGGCCAAACGCCGTCAGCCCGCCCCCTCCCACCCAGCGACTGCCTCTGCCTGTCAATCAGGCAGAAGCGATCGCAGGGCTGAGACAGTGTACACTGTGGCGCAGTTCAGACCTGATTGGCTGCTGTGTGAAAAAACACACAGAAAACAGCAGCGATCAGGTGTGATTTAAGCCCTATGTACTAAGGGGTCTATTTCCTAAACCTTGGATGGAGATAAAGTGGAAAGAAAGTAGCAGCCAACCAGCTCCTAACTGCCATGTTATGGGCTGGGTTTGAATAATGACAGTTAGGAGCTAGTGGGATGGTGCTTTATCTCCGTCAACTTTATCTCTCTCCAAGGCTTAGTACATTCTGAATACTTAAGTATTGGGAGGGGGGGAAGGGGGGTTGTGCTTTTAAAACTGAAGGGTTGTAAAGGCCCATATACACCCTTGAAAGATATAAACAATAGATTGTTCAAACCCGTCGTTATTGCTCAAATCACTGGAAAAAATCTTTTGGTGTGTACGAGCCTTAAGACTTTTCTTCTTTTACTCCCACGAAAAAAACAAGATACTGTTGCTACAATCAATTGCACTATATCTGTGTAATCCAGATTTAGCAGAACACTACAGGTTGAGTATCCCTTATCCAAAATGCTTGGGACCAGAAGTATTTTGGATATCGGATTTTTCCGTATTTTGGAATAAAATCTAAGCACAGAATGTATTTATGTTTTATATACACCATATACACACAGCCTGAAGGTCATTTTAGTCAATATTTTAATAACTCTGTGCATTAAACAAAATGTGTGTACATTCACACAATTCATTTATATTTCATATACACCTTATACACACAGCCTGAAGGTCATATAATACAATATTTTTAATAACTTTGTGTATTAAACAAAGTTTGTGTACATTGAGCGATCAGAAAACAAAGGTTTCACTATCTCACTCTCACTCAAAAAAGTCCGTATTTCTGAATATTTGGATATGGGAAACTCAACCTGTATTTTAATGAAAATAAAAATTCCAGGTTTATGATTTCAAGCAGCATAATAACCCAGGGCTATTCCGGGAAAGCCAGAACACATCTGAGTCCAATCTATGTTGTATTTAATGTTTTATAAAAACTCAAACTGAAGAAAAAATATAAAAGTAAAACCAACTTTATTATATGAAATGCATCACTGCTGCAGGTCACGAGCGACAGAACAGCCTTAAAAATGCCCTTATGACCTGAATTACAATTGCATTACATTTAGGTGATTTTGGACAATGGGGCCTAATTTAGACCTGGTCGCCGGCAGGATATTTTTTGCACTGCTGCGACCAGGTAATCGCCGCCTACTGGGGAGGGGGTAAGGGCTGTGCAGGGGTGCGTTCGGCTGTGCAGTGAGCTGCACAGCCCAGGACTTACTCACCCGCTGTGATGATCCAGGAAGAAGCTGACGTCAGGATCCCTCCCTGGAAACGGCCGGGCACGCCTGCGTTTTTCGATCTCTCCCAGAAAACGGTGAGTTGCCACCCACAAATGCCTTCTGTCTGTCAATCTTCTTGAGATCGCTTTCTTCATTCCTTTCGTCGCATGCGTATTGCGGCCCGCATGCATGCGCTGTTCAGACCCGATCGCATGGCTGCAAAAAACTGCAGCGTGCGATCGGGTCTGAATGACCCCCAATGTAAAGATGTGTTGCTAAAAATTACTGAACTGCCCATGCACAGATCTTCGGCCTGGTCAGCAGTGCATGCCGGGTCGGACTGGCCCACAGGGGAACAGGGGAAATCACCGGTGGGCCCCTACCTGTGGGCTCTCCTCCTCCTCTAGGGATCAGGTTCCAGACTCTATGCTAGTGCACTTGAATTATGCATTATACATATGTTACATTATACTTCACAAGAGTATGGTTTAATATATATTTATCAAAGGGCACAGGGGATGCAGTCAGTTTACCTCCAATCAAAATCCCGACACCAATTGACCGATGGTCAAAATCCCGACAAGGTCAAAATCCCGACATGGACAAAATACCGACATTTAAAATACCGACAAGGTCAAAATACCGACATGTAAAAATGCCGACATGAGTTTTTCATGATTTTTTTCATTGAAACCGACTTGTTCATACTTTACCATCCCAGTGGACCTGGACGGGGAATATAATAGTGTGCCGAGTGCACCGAGGCACTGCGCCCGAAGCATGGCGAGCGCAGCGAGCCATGCGGGGGGATGCGGTACACTTTATATGGTGTCCATGTTGACTTATGTATTTTGACCTGTCGGCATTTTTCATGTCGGTATTTTGACCTTGTCGGTATTTTAAATGTCGGTATTTTGTCCATTACGGGATTTTGACCATCTGTCAATTGGTGTCGGGATTTTGAATGTCAGGATTTTGATTGGAGGTATTTTATACCGATCCCGGGCACAGAACATGTACTCTGTAATGGTTAGCCAAACCTCTGTGATGGCTAGCCACGCCCCAGTGGAGCCTGGCCACACCGTTTAGCATGGGCCCCTACAACAGCATCCCCCGGTGGGCCCTTCATCCCCCAGTCCGACACTGCGTGGCGATGTTGGAGCAGATGGGAATTGCAGGTAGAGAGATGGAATCTCAGTTAGCGTTTTTGGGAGGTAACACGGGGGTGGCTGGCCATACGCTGGATGTCTCTGGTGTGTCTCTGACAGCGACTGCACCCACAGATGCAGCTGTGCTTACATAGAAGGCCATGTTCAGACTGTGAAATTGCACCTGCCATAGAATTAATGCAATTTTCAATGTTGTGACTGATGATACACATTAGGGGCTAGTTCTGCATGAAACGCAGCGACGATTGCATATGCATGCTGAAGCCATGTAAAATGTGCGCACGTGCCACAGCCGCACTGTGCGTGCACACACGCAGCGAGATGCAACAGCATCTCACTTGTGCGAACGCCTCAGCCTAATTGACAGATAGAGGCGTTCATTAGGCGGGAGGGGGCATCGACTTGGCGTTAAAGGGGCATCGTGGCAGCGTTGGGGGACGTGGTCTGGACAATGCAGGCATGCAGCCGCTACAACTGAAACATGGCGGGTAGCCGCCTGCCTTTGCTAGGCTGCGTAGGCAGAAGGCTACACTAAACATGCGAAAGCTTTGTCGTCGCGCAATGCTTTTGCAAGTTTGCGGTGGGGGGGGGGGGGTAGGCGGGACCCGGTTTGTGGGGCGGACTTGCCCTGTGCTGGGCGTCCCCCTGCAGTGTAATGGATCGTAGATCTGTGATTTTTCGCACATCTATGATCCATGCTGAATTAGGCCCTTAGTACGCATCGCAACGGAATAACACAGCTGGCAGTGGCATCTGAGCAGGTGTAGAATCGGTTGCGGCATTTGTATAAAGAAACAGGTGCTGTTGCGGGAAACAGACGCAGCTGTAGCCACATATATCTGTCATATTTAGGGGTTGCGCTGTAAATTTAATTGTTGGGATATATGTACATTTTTGCATGAATATTAGATGGTTGTAAATTTAGAAGCTGCAGCATATTTCTAGATTTAATGTAGAACATATCTTATTCTGCACATAATTTAGAATACAGGAAACACAACTGTACAGATGCATCTTTATTTTCAACTGTAAATCAGTTAATCAGGCCCTACAGTATGCTATCTC
The DNA here is from genome assembly GCF_028390025.1 of Pseudophryne corroboree. Classification (NCBI taxonomy): domain Eukaryota; kingdom Metazoa; phylum Chordata; class Amphibia; order Anura; family Myobatrachidae; genus Pseudophryne; species Pseudophryne corroboree. The sequence continues at coordinate 755,879,812 of NC_086449.1, forward strand.
CTGTTACCTCCAGTCTGTGTATGGATTTGCACTATTATAAGCAATGGGCTGAACCATGGGACGCAGCGATTGCATTTCTATATGATGCTCTCCTCTCTTCCCACCCAGCCCCTGTACTGCTGCTATACTTAAGGTGCATACACACTGTTCGATATTTTAGTCAATATCGCAAATTTTCCCCCTTCTGAGCGATATTTACTTAAATATCACACTTCCGATGCGCATTCCCGTGGGTCGGTAACGACCCCCTCTGTCATCTGTGCATGCAGCTCAATTTTGGCCATGACAGCCAAAACCGCATGCTAAGGCCGGTGGCAGGGTGAAGTCACTGAGCAGTGAGCGATATGTTTGCGGTATCGCTCACGGTGTACGCACTATGGGCCTAATTCAGACCTGATCGCAGCAGCAAATTTGTTAGCTAATGGACAAAGGTGGTCATTCCGAGTTGATCGCAGCCAGCAACTTTTTGCTGCTGCTGCGATCAACTAGTCCACGCCTATGGGGGAGTGTATTTTAGCATAGCAGGGCTGCGATCGCTTGTGCAGCCCTGCTAAGCTAAAAAAATTTCAACCAAAAGTAGACTAGCCCTGGACATACTTACCCTGTGAGACGTTCTCAGCGATGCTGGGGCCAGCTTTGACATCAAACATCCGCCCTCCGTTCTTCTGGACATGCATGCGTTTTCTTCTCCACTCCCCGAAAACGGTCTCCAACGGTCCGGATCCGCCTAGGTACGCCTTCTTTCTGTCAATCTTCTTTGCGGTTGGCTCTGCGACCGCTTCCTTCGTAGGACGCGACGTATCCCGGCGACCCCTGTCGCCAGGCAACATCGCGCACGCGCACTGCGGCCGCCGCACATGCGCATTCCGCACCCGTTCGCACTGCAGCGACAAACCGCTGCGTGCGAACGGGTCGTAATGACTCCCAAAACCATGTGCACTGCAGGTGTGGCAGATATAACATGTGCAGAGAGAGTTAGATTTGGGTGGATTATATTGTTTCTGTGCAGGGTAAATACTGTCTGCTCTATTTTTACACTGCAATTTAGATTTCAGTTTTTTTTTTGTATAATCTGTTTTTATTGAAAATAATACAGATACAGATCATTATACAGACAAAAAGAGAAGACATCATGGGACACACGCAAACAGAAAAACAATTTCAGTACACAACAGAATATAGCAGTGTAAATGGGAAGAAAATGATATGTCCAATAACAATCAATACTGCATTAACATTTTACAAAAACATAGAAAGAGAAAAAAGGAAAGAGAGAAGAGAGAGTTCAACCAAGATCCGAGATTGCACAAAAAATATCTAAACCTATGTAACAGTAACATATTGAAAACCGCATCATATTAGAGAGGAGATATAGGGCCAGATGCATCATCGCTTGGAAAGTGATAAAATGGAGAATGAGAAAGTAACAGCCAATCAGCTCCTAACTGCCATTTTTCAAATACAGCCTGTGACATGGCAGTAAGGACCTGATTGGCTGGTACTTTTTCACTATCCATTTTATCACTTTCCAAGCGATGATGCATCCAGCCCATAATCTTTATAAGCTTCAGAGGACTTGTAGTCCAACCACGGCCACCATACGGTTACAAACTCGGTTTGTCTATCCCTGGAACTTAGTAAAATATCCTCCATATTCATATAATAGTCTATTCTGGAAAACCAGGAATGATGGGAGGGGGAACTAGTGGATTTCCATAAAGTAGGGATTACCGCACGGGCAGCATTGCTAAGGTGTCGCAATAGTGATGTCTTATAAATAGAGAAGGGTGTGGAGGAATGATTTAGTAACCAGAAAGCTGGGTCAGAGGGGACCGGGGCATGGAGAATATCACGTGAGACGGATGTTATACCGTCCCAAAAAACTCTGATGAGAGGGCAGGTCCACCAAATGTGCAGCAAAGAGCCCAAATCATTGTAGCATCTCCAGCAAGCGGGAGAGATGGATGGGGAGATAGCATGTAAAAGAGAGGGGTGCCTGTACCATCTCATCAATATTTTATATTGTGTTTCTCTTACCTGCACACAGATAGAACTCCCATGTGTCTTGAAAAATATAGATTCCCATTCCCTATCTGAAAGGGTAAGGCTCAGGTCCCTTTCCCATTTTTGAGCAAAAGAAGGGAGGGTCAGTGAATCAGACAGTTGCAATCATTTATATAAAGTAGATATCGTGTGTCTAGGATGCATAGGTGCAACACAAATCCTCTCGAATGGAGTCAGTTCTCTAGATGCTTGTCTATAAATATTGTCCGTATATAGGAAGTGTCGCACTTGAAGATACTTCCAAAAATCGGCCTGTGGAATATCCCATTTTGCCCGTATATATCTAGAAATTGTTTGACCCCAGATAGTTGTGTTAACTGATCCACTCTAAATAGCCCTTCCAGAGCCCATTTTTGATAGTGGGAGAGGACGAGGCCAGGTGAAAAAGCAGGGTTACCCAGAAAGGATGTGAGTGGGCCAAAATCTGAAGAAACGCAGGGTCGTCGTCGCGTCCGGGTTCACTACAGTATGCCGGCGGTCGGGCTCCCGGCGACCAGCATACCGGCGCCGGGAGCCCGACCGCCGGCTTACCGACAGTGTGGCGAGCGCAAATGAGCCCCTTGCGGGCTCGCTGCGCTCACCACGCTACGGGCACGGTATTTTATTCTCTCTCCAGGGGGGTCGTGGACCCCCATGAGGGAGAATAAGTGTCGGTATGCCGGCTGTTGGGATCCCGGCGCCGGTAAACTGTGCGCCGGGATCCCGTCAGTCGGCATATTGAAGACCACCCGTCGCTTCCATTTCCAAAAGGAAAGTGTGGGGGAGATAGTCGGGTGAGGATGTGGGAGTTTGGGTAAGGTTGGGACCCAGGGGTAGATTTCAGGGTATTGTTGCACATATAAGCCCTCCAAAACCACCCACTGCTTGACTTCCTGGCTTCTAGTCCAATCTAAGACCCTGTTTAACAGGATTGCGTGGTAATAATTTTTTATATCTGGAAGTTGGAATCCGCCTTTGCGAGGCAAACGCGACAGGACGGACCCGCCAATTCCGGGCCTTTTTCGAAACCATATAAATTGTTGGATCAAGGATCGTATGGACCGAAACCAGGAGTCTGGAATCCTAATTGGTAATGTTTGGAGGAGATAAAGTAGTTTAGGCAAGGTATTCATCTTCACAGCGTTAATTCTACAAAACCACGATAAACTATTATATTGCCATCTACAGTAATCATATTCAACTGATTGGAGTAAAGGGAGAAAATTTAAAGACAGCAGGCGCGATAAGTCGCTGGGAAGCTGAACCCCAAGATATGTTATATGGGAATCCCTCCATATGAATTGGAAAGTATTTTTCAAAATAGTTCATGTTGCAGGAGGGGTTGAGATGTTAAGGGCATATGATTTGGCTGTATTAACCTTGAATCCAGAAAGGGAACTGAAAACCTCCAACTCAGACATAAGATGTGGGAGCGAGTGAGCAGGTTGCGTAATGACTGACAGTAAATCATCTGCGAATAAAGCAAGTTTGTTGTTTACATGCCCCACCTGTAGGCCTTTGATAAGATCGTTCGCCCTAATAGCCCTAGTCAAAGCCTCGATACAAAGAACAAATATCAAGGGGGTAGATTACAGTTTTAACACACCCCAACCAAATCTAACTCTCCCTGCACATGTTATATCTGTTCTCCCCTCCCCCCCCCCCTCCTGCAGTGCACATAGTTTTGCCCATCTGCTAACAAACTTGCTGCTACGATCAGGTCTGAATTAGGCCCTATGGTGGTCATTCCGAGTTGTTCGCTCGTTGCCATTTTTCGCAACGCAGCGATTAGGTGGAAAATGCGCATGCGCATGGTACGCAGCGCGCATGCGCTTAGTAATTTAACACAAAACTTAGTAGTTTTACACAAGCACGAGCAACGTTTTTTCAACGCTCGAGTGATCGTAGTGTGATTGACAGGAAGTGGTTGTTTCTGGGCAGAAACCGGCCCTTTTCAGCGAGTGTGCTAAAAAACAAAGGCGCGCCAGGTAAAAACGCAGGAGTGGCTGGAGAAACGGGGGAGTGGCTGGCCGAATGCAGGGCATGTTTGTGACGTCAAACCAGGAACTTAACGGACTGAGGTGATAGCAGTCTAGGAGTAGGTCTGGAGCTACTCAGAAACTACAAGGAATTATTTAGTCGCAGTTCTGCTAATCTTTCGTTCGCTATTCTGCTAAGCTTAGATACACTCCCAGAGGGTGGCGGCCTAGCGTTTGCAATGCTGCTAAAAGCAGCTTGCGAGTGAACAACTCGGAATGACCACCTATGTCGGGTGGCCCGTGAGAGAATGGAACACATTGGGGGTAATTCTGAGTTGATCGCAGCAGCAAGTTTGTTAGCAATTGGGCAAAACCATGGCCCTCATTCCGAGTTGTTCGCTCGCTAGCTGCTTTTAGCAGCATTGCACACGCTAAGCCGCCGCCCTCTGGGAGTGTATCTTAGCATAGCAGAATTGCGAACGAAAGATTAGCAGATTTGCGAATAGAAATTTCTTAGCAGTCTCTGAGTAGCTCCAGACTTACTCAGCCATTGCGATCAGCTCAGTCAGTTTCGTTCCTGGTTTGACGTCACAAACACACCCAGCGTTCGCCCAGACACTCCCCCGTTTCTTCAGACACTCCCGCGTTTTTCCCAGAAACGCCAGCGTTTTTTCGCACACTCCCATAAAACGGCCAGTTTCCGCCCAGAAACACCCACTTCCTGTCAATCACACTCCGATCACCAGAACGATGAAAAATCCTTGTTATGCCGTGAGTAAAATACCTAACTTTTGAGTAAAAAAACTAAGCGCATGCGCTCTGCGAACCTTGCGCATGCGCAGTAAGCGACTAATCGCAATATAGAGAAAATCGGCAAAGAGCGAACAACTCGGAAATGACCACCCATGTGCACTGCAGGGGGGGCAGATATAACATTTGCAGAGAGAGTTAGATTTGGGTGGGTTTTTTCGTTTCTACGCGGGGTAAATATAAATAATGGCTGCTTTGTTTTTACACTGCAATTTAGATTTCAGTTTGAATACTCCCCACCAGAGGCGGATTTAGACCTCATGGGGCCCTAAGCGAAATACCGATTTGGGGCCCCCCTACCTCAAACAATCCATAGCACTATATTTTTATTCTGACTTATGCCCCCTTACATTACAGATGGAGTTCCGTCTGTGCCTGGGCCTATCACCGCGTCTGGGGCGCACACGTGTCCGTGACACGCACGCGCCCCATTCACTGGAATGAGAGCGTCTGTGTGCACTCCCGGCGGTGCTAAGCGGGGACCAATCAGACAGAGAATGCCCCATAGAGGTACTGTGCCCCACGGCGCGCGCGTGCCAAAAAAATGGGTGTGGCCAATTAAAATGGGACGTGAAACACAGACATATGCCCCCAATAGTGCAGTGCCAGATCCACAATTGCCCCCACAGTGCCAGATCCACAATTGACCCCACAGTGCCAGGTATACAAATGCCCCCACAGTGCCAGGTATACAAATGCCCCCACAGTGCCAGATCCACAAATGCCCCCACAGTGCCAGGTATACAAATGCCCCCACAGTGCCAGATCCACACATGCCCCCACAGTGCCAGGTATACAAATGCCCCCACAGTGCCAGATCCACAAATGCCCCCACAGTGCCAGGTATACAAATGCCCCCACAGTGCCTGATCCACAAATGTCCCCACAGTGCCAGGTATACAAATGCCCCCACAGTGCCAGATCCACAATTGCCCCCACAGTGTCAGATCCACAATTGCCCCCACAGTGTCAGGTAATACCTGACACTGTGGGGGCAATTGTGGATCTGACACTGTGGGGGCAATTGTATACCTGACAGGTATACAAATGCCCACACAGTGCCAGGTATACAAATGCCCCCACAGTGCCAGGTAAACAATTGCCCCCACAGTGCCAGGTATACAAATGCCCCACAGTGCCAGCCAATTGCCCCCACAGTGCCAGGTATACAATTGCCCCCACAGCAGCCAGTGCTGCAGCTGCTTACCGCTGCTGCACTGCTGCTGCTGCTCCTCCTCCGGGCTCCGGCTGTGAGGGACGGGCGAGTCAGGAGAGGAGAGCGCCCGCCAGCGCGGCTGTGTCTGGCGCGGCGGCGTATAGCGGACTTCGTTCAAACCAGCCGCCGGTTCGTGAGCCAATCAGAGCTCGCGGACCTGGCGACTTCTGATTGTCTGCCGGTCCGCGAGCTCTGATTGGCTCATGAACCGGCGGCTGGTTTGAAGTCCGCTATACGCCGCCGCGCCAGACACAGCCGCGCTGGCGGGCGCTCTCCTCTCCTGACAGCTGAGACACGCTGCCGCCGGACTGAGCCGCACCGTGTCTCAGTGACACAAGCGGGGGGCCCGCTTCGGGCCCCCTGACCCGGCGGGCCCTAGGCAACCACTTAGATTGCCTAGCGGCAAATCCGCCACTGCTCCCCACCCAAATCTAACTCTCTCTGCACATGTTATATCTGTCCCCCTTGCAGTGCACATGGTTTTGCCCAACTGCTAACAAATTTGCTGCTGTGATCAACTCAGAATTAGGCCCATTGGGGGTCATTCCGAGTTGTTCGCTCGTTGCCGATTTTCGCTATGCTGCGATTTGTTGCTAATTGCGCACCCTGCGTGCATGCGCTTAGTTATTTAACTAAAAACCTAGCAGATTTGCTGTGGATGCTGCGGCGCTTTTCAGTCGCACTGCTGTTCGTAAATGATTGACAGGAAAGGGGCGTTTCTGGGAGGAAACTGAGCGTTTTCCGGGAGTGTGCTTAAAAACGCAGGCATGTCAGGGAAAAACGCGGGAGTGTCTGGAGAAACGGGGGAGTGGCTGGCCAAACGCAGGGCGTGTTTGTGACGTCAAACCAGGAACTAAATGGACTGAGGTGATCGCAGTCTAGGAGTAGGTCCGGAGCTACTCAGAAACTGCAGGGAATTATTTAGTAGCAGTTCTGCTAACCTTTCGTTCGCAATTCTGCTAAGCTAAGATACACTCCCAGAGGGCGGCGGCCTAGCGTGTGCAATGCTGCTAAAAGCAGCTAGCGAGCGAACAACTCGGAATGAGGGCCATTGTGCGATATCGCTCAAGTAGTGTATCGCACAGTGTGTACCACTACCTACCTTTTGTGTATCTGCACTGCACGGTTCTCCTATCTCCTCCAGGCTCCAGCTGCAAACGTATCCCATCTCTGTCAATGCTCCATGCACTTTGGGTCCCACTGCACATGACAGAGACAGGACAGACCACCCAAGATTCTTATACAGAATATCGTTTATAACGTGCCACCAGATTTCCGTGTTACTGCACCGTACAGTACGTGTCACTTACAGCTCTCTCCACCCTCCTGAGACATGATTTTCCTGTGTCTCTGCCTGCACTGCATACTGTCCTGCTTGCAATCTGGCTCTTGCATTAAAAGGGAAAGCTAGTGATATCAGTGTGCTTTGGCCAGGGGGGCCCTGACACAGGGGGGCCCGGGGTACAGTATGCCCTGCCCCCCCCCCCCCCCCCCCTCCCCTTAATCTGGCTATGCTGGTGCGCCATGGTTGAATTTTGGAACGTCAGAGACTATGAGGACTATGAACATACATCTGTTTGTGCAATGTCTCAATCATCCATCAATTCCTACAGTACTGCGCTTTCGCAGAACATAAGCACAAGCAAAGGTGGCTATACAGAGTTGTATACAATTTTGGTATCTCACTCCTTACAGCACAAAGATAGGGAACTGCATATGTTCCAACCATCCTGATTGTGGCAGGACAGTCCCACTTTTCAGGCACTGTCCCATCTTCCCACCTGTGAGCTGTAATGTTGAGCGGAAGGATTAGGGATGAGCAGGAGCTCTCTCACCGCTGTCTGTGTATGTATGTGGCACCCAAATATTGCCAAGACAGTGTGGGGAAGTGCTGGGCACACCTACAACATAAGGAGGAGCTGAGGTATAATGCAGCCACAGCCCCACAATAAGGCACAAGAAAGCATGATATATTGCCACACCCGTGTTGTGTCCTCAATACGCCCATCCAGGTATTGGGAGGTATGGATTTGAGTAGGAAGACGCATTCTCGTGTGGATAAAGTTCAGTAAAAGTAATTATGGCCCAGCACGTAAGTGAAAATATGCCTCTTAGGGGTATATTTACTAAAAATCGTATTTTCCTGTTTGAGGTCAAAGTTCAATCACGAATGACATCGAAAGTGTAAATATGCAACTTTTTGAATTTAGTACGACTAATTTACTAAGCTGCCGTATTCTGCATTTTCGGTTTTACCGATGTCGATGTCATTCGTTTTTTTAGGCAGTGTTTTACGTGAGTGACTTGTAAAACACTGCCGACTTTAATACAATGAATCTCGGCCGGATCTGAGAGATCCGTGCTGGGCTTCATTGTGCACCTAGTTAAAAAAAAAAAACAGTGTTAAAATAAAAAAAAAAATTGCGTGGGGTCCCCCCTCCTAAGCCAAACCAGCCTCGGGCTCTTTGAGCCGATCCTGGTTGCAAAAATATGGGGGGAAAAATGATAGAGGTTCCCCCATATTTAAACAACCAGCACCGGGCTCTGCGCCAGGTCCTGGTTCCAAAAATACGGGGGACAAAAAGCGTAGGGGTCCCCCGTATTTCTGAAACCAGCACCGGGCTCCACTAGCCAGGATACATAATACCACAGCCGGGGGACACTTTTATATAGGTCCCGGCGGCCCTGGCATTACATAACCAACTAGTCACCCCTGGCCGGGGTACCCTGGAGGAGTGGGGACCCCTTCAATCAAGGGGTCCCCCCCCTCCAGCCACCCAAGGACCAGGGGTGAAGCCCGAGGCTGTCCCCCCCATCCAAAGGCTGCGGATGGGAGGCTGATAGCCGTTGTGTAAAAAAATGAATATTGTTTTTAGTAGCAGTACTACAAGTCCCAGCAAGCCTCCCCCGAAAGCTGGTACTTGGAGAACCACAAGTACCAGCATGTGGAGGAAAACCGGGCCAGCTGGTACCTGTAGTACTACTACTAAAAAAATACCCCAATAAAAACATAACACACACACACCTTGAAAGTATAACTTTAATACATACATCCACACCTCCATATACACATACTTACCTTATGTTCACACGAGGGTCGGCCCTCTTCTCCATGTAGAATCCATGGGGTACCTGTGGAAAAAATTATACTCACAAAATCCAGTGTAGATGGCTCTTCTTGTAATCCATTTGTAATCCAGGTACTTGTCAAAATAAAAAAACGGACACCCGACCTCGCACTGAAAGGGGCCCCATGTTTTCACATGGGACCCCTTTCCCCGAATGCCAGAAACCCTCTCTGACTTATGTCTAAGAGGGTTCCATCAGCCAATCAGGGAACGCCACGTTGTGGCATCCTCCTGATCGGCTGTGTGCTCCTGTACTGTATGACAGGCGGCACACGGCAGTGTTACAATGTAGCGCCTATGCGCTCCATTATAACCAATGGTGGGAACTTTGTGGTCAGCGGGTGACCGAAAGTAACCTCACCGCTGACCACAAAGTTCCCATCATTGGTTACAATGGAGCGCATAGGCACTACATTGTAACACTGCCGTGTGCCGCCTGTCATACAGTACAGGAGCACACAGCCAATCAGGAGGGTGCCACAACGTGGCGCTCCCTGATTGGCTGAAGAAACCCTCTTAGACATAAGTCAGAGGGGGTTTCTGGCATTCTTGGAAAGGGGTCCCATGTGAAAACATGGGTCCCCTTTCAGTGCGAGGTCGGGTGTCCGTTTTTTTATTTTGACAAGTACCTGGATTACAAATGGATTACAAGAAGAAGATGCTTCTACACTGGGGTATGTGAGTATAATTTTCTCCACAGGTACACCATGGATTCTACATGGAGAAGAGGACCGACCCTCGTGTGAACATAAGGTAAGTATGTGTATATGGAGGTGTGTATGTATGTATTAAAGTTATACTTTCAAGGTGTGTGTCTTATGTTTTTATTGGGGTATTTTTTAAGTAGTAGTACTACAGGTACCAGCGGGCCCGGTTTTCCTCCGCATGCTGGTACTTGTGGTTCTCCAAGTACCAGCTTGCGGGGGGAGGCTTGCTGGGACTTGTAGTACTGCTACTAAAAACAATATTCATTTTTTTACACAACGGCTATCAGCCTCCCATCCGCAGCCCATGGATGGGGGGACAGCCTCGGGCTTCACCCCTGGTCCTTGGGTGGCTGGAGGGGGGGGACCCCTTGATTGAAGGGGTCCCCACTCCTCCAGGGTACCCCGGCCAGGGGTGACTAGTTGGTTATGTAATGCCAGGGCCGCCGGGAGCTATATAAAAGTGTCCCCCGGCTGTGGCATTATGTATCTGGCTAGTGGAGCCCGGTGCTGGTTTCAGAAATACGGGGGACCCCTACGCTTTTTGTCCCCCGTATTTTTGGAACCAGGACCAGGCGCAGAGCCCGGTGCTGGTTGTTGAAATATGGGGGAACCTCTATCATTTTTCCCCCAAATTTTTGCAACCAGGACCGGCTCAAAGAGCCCAAGGCTGGTTTTGCTTAGGAGGGGGGACCCCACGCATTTTTTTCCCCAAAAATAAACACTTTCCCATCCCCTTCCCACTGATAAACATGCACGGATCTCATGGATCCGTGCATGCCTATACAAACACGGGGAAAAAAAGCAGGTCTGTTTTTTTTTTAGCACTTTTTCACGAATTGTATTTCAGCACGGCAGTGTTTGGCTATTGTCGGCAGTGTTTGTGATTTGCACTTTTTAGTAAATTCCCGATTTCTACCAAATTGCAGGCGTATTTGACCGATGGTGTATTGATTCGGGATTTTTTTCCTAGGACTTCCAAAATATTACGAATGCCCTCATCACTGCCGAGATTTTTGCTTAGTAAATTACCGAAATGACACTTTGAAGAAAAAACGGCATCTCGGTCAAAATCGGGAGCTTAGTAAATATACCCCTTAGTGTCTTTTCCACCTAGTATATGACGTACAAGTACACACTGAGGACGATACAGTAACTAGTAGTAAACAAGCACATACGCTACACACGCAGCCTTGGGATTGCTGGGTCAACCCTATTTAGGTCGACACTCATTAGGTTGACCACTATTGGTCGACAGGCATTAGTTCGACACCCGGGAAAGGTCAACATGGTCATCAGGTCAATATGGAAAAAGGTCGACATGAGGGTTTTTGTTTATTTTGGGGGGGGGGGGGTCGTTTTCTTCGTAAAGAGACCGGGAACCCCAATTTGTGCACGGTGTCCCATCGCATGACTCGCTTCGCTTGCCATGCTTCGGGCAAGGTGCCTCGCTACGCTACCTCTGCATTCGGCACAGGTTACTATTCCCAATCGTAGTCCACGTAGATCATAAAGTATGAAACAGTTTTACAAAATTATTATTATTTTTTTAAAAACTCATGTCGACCTTTTCACGTGTTGGCCTTTGCCACGTTGACCTAATGACCATGTCCACCTAATGGACATGTCAACCTAATTCAAGTCGACCAATAGTGGTCAACCTAATGACTGTCGGCCTAAGTGAGGTCAACCTAAGGACCGTCTCCCAAATCTTCTATACCAAAGAAAGTGCGATTTAAGTTCAAATAACATGTTTGCTAATATGCGCAAATTGAAAACTTCATTATTCTACGTCCAGCGGACAGGATATTGAGAAAATTGCACTTGAAACCATAAGAAGCGCGATAGAACAGTTTCCATCTGTTTCCCATATTTTGCTAATATTTAATATGTGAGAACACGCAGTCACTGTGACCTAGGCTAATCGAGCAGAGTGCTCTTGTCATTAGCCAGCATTGTATGTTACACTTGTGAAGTAGTATCAAGGTTTGAAATGAATAATGTTTATTTCAGATACCGAAGTCTGGCAGCTGTGTATGGGAGATAAAATCACTGCCATGTAAACAGGTATCAATTGAGAGTTAGGTATAAACAGTGATTAATAGAATACAAGGCTTAAATAAGGGATCAGAGGAAACCTATTGTAACTTGGAAGGGAAAAAACAAAGTTGTGCCAGTCTAGGCCCATATATGGGGGGTCATTCCGAGTTGATCGCTAGCTGCTTTCGTTTGCTGTGCAGTGATCAGGCAAAAAAATCGGCAATTCTGCGCATGCGTATGTGGCGCAATACGCACACGCGTCGTACTATTACAACAAACGATGTAGTTTCACAAAGGGTCTAGCGAAGCTTTTCAGTCGCACTACTGGCCGCAGAGTGATTGACAGGAAGAGGGCGTTTCTGGGTGTCAACTGACCATTTTCAGGGAGTGTTCGTAAAAAAGCAGGCGTGCCAGGAAAAACGCAGGCGTGGCTGGGAGAACGCAGGGCGTGTTTGTGACGTCAAAACAGGAACTGAACAGTCTGCAGTCATCGCAAGCGCTGAGTAGGTCTGAAGCTACTCTGAAACTGCACAAAATTATTTTGTAGCCGCTCTGCGATCCTTTCGTTCGCACTTCTGCTAAGCTAAAATACAGTCCCAGTGGGAGGCGGCATAGCGTTTGCACGGCTGCTAAAAACTGCTAGCGAGCGATCAACTCGGAATGACCACCATGATCCAATACATCCTGACCATGCCTAACGACCCATGTAGAATTGCAAACAAGCTTTACTTAATGAGATATAATATTCCTGTTTCTTGCCATTAAAAGGATTTTTTTATTAAAACAGTACATTTCCCTAGTCACTGACAATGGATAGATAGAAGCGCACATGGTCCATAACACCATATTTCCTTTACATTAAAATTCAGCAGTTGCAGTGAGTATAACATACTGGTTCTCACTTCTCAGCCTTCCTAATCTCCTCTTGCATTGGGATGAGCTGTTTGTTTCTGTTTTTTGTGCCTTTCTCAGATGGCTGTTGCTATTATTCATATAGAGCAAAATAGAATGAGGGCTGTAACACACTGGCCGGTTTCTCCCGGATGGCAAAAAGCTGGACAAACTTTGTCCGACTTTTTGCCATCCGGGAGAAACCTGGCAGAGTCTCGCACACAGGACGGCTTTGAGCCGTGTGTGATGCTGTGCGCATGCGCAGCATCAGACACGGCTTCAGAAAAAACCGTTGTGTGTGAAAGCTCCCCTTCACACACACGGTTCACTGGCTGCAAAGACGGCCCGGCGCCCGCCCGGCCGCCGCACCTTCCAGTGGTGAGACCCGGCTGCAACCCGGCAGCCGGGCCGGGGCCGTGCAGTGTGAAGGGACCCTAGCCCTCACACTGTTAACTACAATGCCGGCACGGGAAAAAGCCGTCCGGCTTTTTCCCGGCCGGCAAAAGCCGGGTAGTGTGTTTCAGCCCTGACATTAGGTATGTTTAATTTTAATACAGGTTTATTGAAACGAAATAATTGTAAAAATAAATAAATACAGTATCCCAGCTTCTCTTCCTCCCTGCCTGGGTGTCTGAGTCCTGTGTAAACTTGTATGCAACTAAACTATTTGGGTCTAGAGATAGAAATAGACACACAGAGAGTCCTCCTGAGTCCTGTCCCAGTGTGTAAGTAGTACAGAGGCTGATGCTATTCTTGCATGAGAGAAGATAAATTATTTTATTTTTCTATGTTTATTTTAAGGTTGTTTAAGTTGTTCCACTACAAGAAAAATGTCTAAAATAGTTGTCTTTCAATTAGGTGGAGCTACTGTATAAACAGTACCCAGGCATTATTAAACTATTAGTTTAAAACTAATATACACCATTGGTTTAAATTTAATATACACAATCTATACATCCCACCATGACCTATTGTAGGAGGGACAAAATGCTCTCTACCTGGACTTCCTTCTTAATTTATGATTGCAAACACCTGTGTTGAAATACCTTTATTATCAATTAAATAGTTCAACACAGGTGACGCCAATCATATATTAAGAGGGAAGTCCAGGTAGAGAGCATTTTGTCCCTCCTGAAAAGGAACATGTTGGGAGGTATGCACAATCTAATATACATCCCCACCTTCCACCGGGGGGCCCCTGTCTTAAGTGCCCCAGGCACCCCCAAGGCTTAATCCGGCCCTGCGCACCAGACAATCCTGCTACCTGGAAAACTGTTCACACTGCTGGGTGTCAGTAGAGGAAATGTCCCTTCTTTGCCGACCCTTTCATCTTACATCACTGCCCTTTCCCATGCCATGCAAACATACCTACTCTATTATCTACCCAGGGTGGGATGCATCAAGCACCACAATTTGCATGCGATGCATCCTGCCATTCATCACATGCATACCATGCTCACCACATGCATATGCAGCCATGAAGATTTTAGCAAAAGACAGCTCTCCCGATGAGACCTGTCCTTTGCGATAAGGGCACTTCCAAGTTTGTGACCCAGAAATCCGTCTGCACATACGTTGTATGACGCACACACTGCTGGTGGTGCTGGGAGGGATCTAAATGGATCCCTTTCAGGGCAGAGTGTGATAATAGGATTTCAATACATACCGGTAAATACTTTTCTCGTAGTCCATAAGGGATATTGGGGACAGATTATTACAATGTGGTATAGACGGGTCCAAAGGAGGCAGAGCACTTTTAATTTTTTCTACTGGGTGTGCTGGCTCCGCCCCTCCTCGCCCCTCCCACAGGCAGTATAGGTAAACAGTGCCCGACGGAGAAATTACATACTTGAGAGAAGGAACATAACAACAATAAATGTGGTGAGATTTACACACAGCACACCATAACATAACCTGGCCAGCAACGGCTGGCAACAGAAACAGCAACAGCTGAACAGGTAACACATAACAGAGAACCTGCAGAAAGTCACCGGACAGAGGCGGGCGCCCAATATCCCTTATGGACTACGAGAAAAGGAATTACCGGTAGGTATTAAAATCCTATTTTCTCTAGCATCCATAAGGAATATTGGGGACAGATTAGTACGATGGGGATGTCCCACAGCTTCCAGAACGTGCGGGATAGTGCGGAGACATCTACAGCACCGCCTGCCCAAACTGGGTATCCTCTTTGGCCAGGGTATCAAACTTATAGAACTTCACAAAGGTGTTCTTTCCCGACCAGGTAGCAGCTCGACATAGTTGCAAAGCCGAGACTCCTCGGGCAGCCGCCCAGGAGGAGCCCACCGATCTAGTAGAGTGGGCTTTTAGAGACTTAGGAACCGGCAAGGCTGCCGACACATAGGCCTGTTGGATAGTAAGCCGAATCCAACGAGAAATGGACTGCTTTGAAGCAGGGCAACCCTTTTTTCTGCGCATCATACAGCACGAACAAGGAATCCGTCTTTCTGATCCGAGCCATCCTCTTGACATAGATCTTCAAGACTCGCACTGCATCCAATGCCTCCGGAGGGGCAGAAGAGCCAGAACTGGATGGAATCACAAGAGGTTGATTCAAGTGAAACGCAGAGACCACCTTCGGCAGGAACTGCTGCCTAGTCCTGAGCTCCGATCTGTCCTTGTAAAAGATTAAGTATGGACTTTTACATGATAGGGCCCCCAATTCTGAGACACGTCTAGCAGAAGCCAGGGCCAGTAACATCACCATCATCCACGTGAGGTATTTGTCTTCTACCATCATCAGAGGTTCAAACCAGGAAGACTGTAGAAAACGTAACAGCACATCCAAATCCCAAGGCGCCGTAGGCGGCACAAACGGAGGTTGTATGTGAAGCACCCCTTGCAAGAAAGTCTGAACTTCTGGCAGGATAGCCAACTTCTTCTGGAAGAAGACGGAAAGAGCTGAAATCCGGACCTGAATGGATCCAAGACATAAGCCTTTATCCACTCCAGTCTGTAGGAAATGATGAATCTTCCCAAGTGGAATTCTGCAGATGGATATGTGTGTTCCTTGCACCAAGAGGCATATCTTCTCCAGATATGATGATAGTGTGTTGACGTCACAGGTTTTCTGGCTTGCACCATAGTAGCAATTACCTTTTTGGAAAGCCCTTTGTGAGCTAGGATGTTCCGCTCAACTTCCATGCCGTCAAACAAAGCCGCCGTAAGTCCAGGTAGATGAACGGTCCTTGCTGAAGAAGATCCCTTCTTAGTGGCAGAGGCCAAGGGTCTTCTATGGACATGTCCAGAAGAGCTGTGTACCACGCTCTCTGGGACCAATCCGGTGCAATCAAGATTGCTAATACTCCGTGATGTCTGATCCGCTTGAGCACCCTTGGGATCAGAATCAGAGGAAATAGGTAGACCAGCTGGTAAGTCCAAGGCGATGTCAGCGCATCCACTGCGCTCGCCTGAGGGTCTCTGGTTCGCGAGTAGTAGCAGCAAATTTTCTTGTTGAGGCAAGACACCATCATGTCGATCTGTGGGCATCCCCATCTGTCGATGATCTGTTGAAACACCTGAGGGTGTAATCCCCACTCCCCCAGGTGGAGATCATGGCGACTCAGGAAGTCCGCTTCCCAGTTGTCCACTCCCAGAATGAAAATTGCGGACAGTGCTCTTGCATTTCTTTACGCCCAGAGAAGTATTTTGGACACTTCTCGCATGCAGGCCTTGCTTTTTGTCCCTCCTTGTCGATTGATGTATGCCACTGCCGTGGCGTTGTCCGACTGAACCTGGATCGCCTGATCCTGGAATAGAGGGAGGCCTGAATCATAGCATTGTAGATAGCTCGAAGTTCCAGTAGGTTGATCGGAAGTAGGGCCTCTTGGGCAGACCACCTGCCCTGGAACTGCGCCCCCTGGGTGACAGCTCCCCATCCTCTCAGACTCGCATCCGTTGTGAGGAGTATCCAATCCGGAATCCTGAAGCGTCGACCCTTCAGTAGGTTGGAAGACTGTAGCCACCACAGGAGTGAAATCCTGCGCTGGGGTGACAGCTAAATCATCCGGTGCATCTGAAGATGGGAACCGGACCACTTGTTCCGGATGTCCAATTGGAAGGGTCTGGCATGGAACTTTCCGAACTGTATCGCCTCGTAGGGGTCACTATCTTTCCCAAACAATTTTATGCAAAGATGAATGGAAACTCAAGCAGATCGGAGAACCATGCGAACCATTTCTTGAAGTGTTCTCACTTTGTCCTCTGAGAGGAACACTCTCTAAGCTACAGTATCCAGGATCATGCCCAGAAATAGGAGCTGTTGAGACGGCTCCAGATAGGACTTCTGTAAATTGAGAATCAACCGTGGCGAGACAGAAGTTGGATAGTGCGATCTATATGGAGCAGTAGAAGCTCGATTTTATCAGGAGAACATCCAGGTAAGGGACAACATTGACCTCCTGGACTCTGAGTTGAAACATAATTTCGCCATCACCTTCGTGAACACCCTTGGAGCTGTAGACAGGCCGAAGGGTAACGCCTGAAACTGGTAGTGATCGCTCAGTAGGGCGAACCGCAGATAGGCCTGATGAGGAGGCCAAATTGGGATATGGAGGTATGCGTCCTTGATATCCAGGGACACTAGGAATTTTTGGCATTCCAGGCCTGCAATCACTGCTCTCAAAGATTCCATCTTGAATTTGAAAACCTTCAGGTAAGGATTCAAGGACTTCAGATTCAAAATGGGTCTCACAGACCCGTCTGGTTTTGGCACTGCAAACAAACTGGAGAAGTAACCTTGTCTTTGCTGTAGCAGGGGTACTGGAACAATAACCTGGGACTGGACCAACTTGTCGATAGCCATTAGTAGCGTAACATGCATATTTTCCAAAGCTGGTAAGCTTGATTTGAAAAATCGTTGGGGAGAAGCACAGTCGAACTCCAGCTTGTAACCCTGAGAGATAAGGTCCCTTACCCAGGCATCTTGGCAGGAACCGTTTCATATGTAGCCGTAGTGACATAACCGAGCTCCCACCATGAGATCCCCTCAGGGTGGATGGGCACCGTCATGCCGAAGTCTTTGTGGAAGCTGAACAGGTGCTCTGTTCTTGATAACCAGCAATGGCTGGTTTCTTAGGCTTACCTCTGGAGCCTCTAGCTGCGTTGGAGGCACCCCAGGCTCTAGATCGAAATCTGAGGACTGAAAGGACTGAGTAGATGGTCCTGGATAGGCACGTCTAGCAGGCGGAGCCCCTGAAGGGAGAAACGTGGATTACCCAGCAGTAGCTTCGGAGATCTATGCGTTCAACTCACCTCCGAAGAGCCATTCCCCTGTGAAGGGAAGAGATTCCTAGCATTAATATTGCCAATCTCTTTAAGGGAGTCACAGAGGACTCTTGCCATGTCCTGAATGTGTTTTAGGAAAGTTACAGTAGTAACTAAGGTCATATCACCCAAGAGACCCTCCTGAATTTCAGTAGCCCACGTATGAATTGCATGTGTCATCCAGCAACCAGTAATGACCGGTCTTTGAGCTACACCTGCAGCAGTGTAGATAGAGTTCAGAGTGGTCTCAATTTTCCTATCCCCTGGGTCCTTTACCATAAAGGAGCCCGGAGCTGGGAGCACTGCCTTCTTAGAGAGGTGAGAGACTGAGATGTCTACTGCTGGAGATTCTTCCCAGAATTTCCTGCCTTCAGGGGCAAAGGGGAATGTATGCAAAAACCTTTTGGACACCCCAATACTTTTTATCTGGATTTTTCCAGGCTAATTTAAATAAATCATCCAATTCCTTGGAATCAGGAAATGTGACTGTCAGTTTGTCTTGTGGGAGGAAAAATGACTGCTGATTAGTAGCGTCCTCCAGGGGGAGCTGTAACACATCCCGTATAGCCAATATGAGGGGTTCAATACCCTGTGTAGGGGTGGAATCCCCACTAATGGGATCCACATCATCCCTATCATCCTGTACATCATCATCAGTATCTAATAGAAGTGCAGGTAAAACACGTTTTTGTGCACCTGTAGTAGACATGGGGGATGGGGAACATCAGCCTTGGCAGCTAGGTTAGCTACTGCTTGTTGCAGTTCCTGTGTTTTATTGGCATTGGTAGTGAGTTGAGATGACATATTAGACATCATAGTTTTGATAGCCCCCAGCCAGGAAGGCTCTGGACTCTTCCCCACATTGTTATCAGCATTTTGTGATGACTGACTACATTGCTCACATGATATGGAGCTAGATGGGGATAAACTGGCATTACATACGCTGCATAACTTCTGTTTCCCCATTATGAAATAGATACAATACACATACAACACAGACTGATTACAATACAAGCCTGCCCCAATGCATGTGAGAGGAGACACAGAAGAGAGGACCCCAGCGCACCCAATGCTGTACAGCCCCAGTGAGGCTGTCAGAGTTTTATGTGTATATATATATATATAATAGTGATACTGTCTGTAAACTGTGCACCAATAGTGGCTCTCCCCCTCTACACCCGGTACCAGTGATCCTGTGAACGTGTGAAGGAGCTGTATGAAGCTGCTGCTGCTTATGCAGAGGAAGGCGCCAAAATGCAGCTGAGCTTGCTCTGATGTAGCTCCGCCCCAGTAATGGAGCCGGAGCTACTATTAATGTTTATACTGGCCATGTCTCCCACACCATTTGTAGCCTCACATAAATGTTTGGTACAATAACGCCAGCCAGTCTCACGCAGGGGCTCCAGTGGGTCCTCCCCAGGAGGGACCCGTGCACCTCTGCCGCACAATGAACCGGGGGACCCCCCTAGAGGGGCCCCTGGTTTGTACTCACCACCAACAATCACCTTCAGGCTTTGTTAGGGGTGTGCGGCATGCTGCGACTGAACAAACAGCCCCTCAGGACGGTGGTCCTTCAGCGGGGAAGCAGCTCTTCACCTCACGATGACCTCCCTAACTCCCACGGCGCAGGTATGCTGTTGCCCAAACAGCATACCGAAAGAAATAAAAGTTTAAAAGAATTTGAAGAAAAAACTCTGGAGCTTGCAGAGTGTGCATCCTCTCCTGAGGGCACTTTTTTCTAAACTGCCTGTGGAAGGGGGCATAGAGGGGAGGAGCCAGCACACCCAATTGAAGAAATTTAAAGTGCACTGGCTCCTTTGGACCCATCTATACCCCATCGTACTAATCTGTCTCCAATATCCCTTAGGGATGATAGAGAAAAGAAGCCCATAGGCGTCACCAGTTCCAAGCTCCAGAATGCATCACATTAGGCGAAACCTCCAAAAACAGCATTTTTGGAGGTTTGACCTACAATAAGATTTGCCACACACATGCCCACCTGTACCACCTCCCCACTACAGATCACATCCATGGTATTGCCTCATCATAGTGCCACAAAGACAAAAACAATTACCATTCAACAAGATATTTGCTCGTCCCAAATCCCACACACTGCCCAGTTTATACCACCATCATTTCAGTCTCTCCACTCAATCTTCAATAAGCCATCTCAGCTCCATTTCCACCCAACTTCTATGCTCCCCCTCCCCCAATAAATGCCCAGCTTTAGCTCACTTCTTCAACCTGTCTCCCTACCGGTGGCGTAACTGGCTGGGTGGCTTCAGGTCGGCACACCCTAACACTTTTTCTCTAACGTCCTAGTGGATGCTGGGGACTCCGTCAGGACCATGGGGAATAGCGGCTCCGCAGGAGACAGGGCACAAAAAGTAAGCTTTTAGGATCACATGGTGTGTACTGGCTCCTCCCCCTATGACCCTCCTCCAAGCCTCAGTTAGGTTTTTGTGCCCGTCCGAGCAGGGTGCAATCTAGGTGGCTCTCTTAAAGAGTTGCTTAGAAAAAGTTTTTAGGTTCTTTATTTTCAGTGAGTCCTGCTGGCAACAGGCTCACTGCTACGAGGGACTTAGGGGAGAGAAGTGAACTCACCTGCGTGCAGGATGGATTGGCTTCTTAGGCTACTGGACACCATTAGCTCCAGAGGGAGTCGGAACACAGGTCTCGCCCTGGGGTTCGTCCCGGAGCCGCGCCGCCGACCCCCCTTGCAGATGCTGAAGATTGAAGAGGTCCGGAACCAGGCGGCAGAAGACTTTCAGTCTTCATCAGGTAGCGCACAGCACTGCAGCTGTGCGCCATTGTTGTCAGCACACTTCACACAGCGGTCACGGAGGGTGCAGGGCGCGGGGGGGGCGCCCTGGGCAGCAATGTATAATACCTGTATGGCGAAAAATACATCACATATAGCCCTTGAGGCTATATGGATGTATTTAACCCCTGCCAGATATCACAAACTCCGGAGAAGAAGCCCGCCGAAAAGGGGGCGGGGCCTATTCTCCTCAGCACACAGCGCCATTTTCCCTCACAGAAATGCTGGTGGGAAGGCTCCCATGCTCTCCCCTGCACTGCACTACAGAAACAGGGTTAAAACAGAGGGGGGGGGGGGGGGCACTGATTTGGCGATATGAATATATATTAAATGCTATAAGGGAGGAACACTTATATAAAGGTTGTCCCTGTATAATTATAGCGTTTTGGTGTGTGCTGGCAAACTCTCCCTCTGTCTCCCCAAAGGGCTAGTGGGTCCTGTCCTCAATCAGAGCATTCCCTATGTGTGTGCTGTATGTCGGTACGTGTGTGTCGACATGTATGAGGAAAATGTTGGTGAGGAGGCGGAGCAAATTGCCTGTAATGGTGATGTCACTCTCTAGGGAGTCGACACCGGAATGGATGGCTTATTTATGGAATTACGTGATAATGTCAACACGCTGCAAGCCGGTTGACGACATGAGACGGCCGGCGATCAAATTAGTACCTGTCCAGGCGTCTCAAACACCGTCAGGGGCTGTAAAACGCCCATTTACCTCAGTCGGTCGACACAGACCCAGACACGGACACTGATTTCAGTGTCGACGGTGAAGAAACAAACGTATTTTCCTTTAGGGCCACACGTTAAGGGCAATGAAGGAGGTGTTACATATTTCTGATACTACAAGTACCACAAAAAAGGGTATTATGTGGGATGTGAAAAAACTACCTGTAGTTTTTCCTGAATCAGATAAATTAAATGAAGTGTGTGATGATGCGTGGGTTTCCCCCGATAGAAAATTATTGGCGGTATACCCTTTCCCGCCAGAAGTTAGGGCGCGTTGGGAAACACCCCTTAGGGTGGATAAGGCGCTCACATGCTTATCAGAACAAGTGGCGGTACCATCTACAGATAGGGCCGTACTTAAGGAGCCAGCTGATAGGAGGCTGGAAAATATCCTAAAAAGTATACACACACATGCTGGTGTTATACTGCGACCAGCGATCGCCTCAGCCTGGATGTGCAGAGCTGAGGTGGCTTGGTCGGATTCCCTGACTAAAAATATTGATACCCTTGACAGGGACAGTATTTTATTGACTATAGAGCATTTAAAGGATGCATTTCTATATATGCGAGATGCGCAGAGGGATATTTGCACTCTGGCATCAAGAGTAAATGCGATGTCCATATCTGCAAGAAGATGTTTATGGACACGACAGTGGTCAGGTGATGCAGATTCCAAACGGCACAAAGATGTATTGCCGTATAAAGGGGAGGAGTTATTTGGGGTCGGTCCATGGGACCTGGTGGCCACGGCAACTGCTGGAAAATCCACCGTTTTTTACCCTAAGTCACATCTCTGCAGAAAAAGACACCGTCTTTTCAGCCTCAGTCCTTTCGTCCCTATAAGAGTCATATCTGCCCAGGGATAGAGGAAAGGGAAGAAGACTGCAGCAGGCAGCCCATTCCCAGGAACAGAAGCCCTCCACCGCTTCTACCAAGTTCTCAGCATGACGCTAGGACCGTACAGGACCCCTGGATCCTACAAGTAGTATCCAAGGGGTACAGATTGGAATGTCGAGACGTTTCCCCCTCGCAGGTTCCTGTAGTCTGCTGTACCAATGTCTCCCTCCGACAGGGAGGCAGTATTGAAAACAATTCACAAGCTGTATTCCCAGCAGGTGATAATAAAATTACCCCTCCTACAACAGGGAAAGGGGTATTATTCCACACTATATTGTGGTACTGAAGCCAGAAGGCTAGGTGAGACCTATTCTAAATCTGAAATATTTGAACACTTACAAAGGTTCAAATCCAGATGGAGTCACTCAGAGCAGTGATAGCGAACCGGGAAGAAGGGGACTATATGGTGTCCCGGGACATCAGGGATGCTTACCTCCATGTCCCAAAATTTGCCTTTCTCACCAAGGGTATCTCAGGTTCGTGGTACAAAACTGTCACTATCAGTTTCAGACGATGCCGTTGGATTGTCCAAGGCACCCCGGGTCCTTACCAAGGTAATGACCGAAATGAGGATTCGTCTTCAAAGAAAATGGACGACCTCCTGATAAGAACAAGGTCCAGAGAACAGTTGGAGGTCGGAGTAGCACTATCTCAAGTAGTTCTACGACAACACGGGTGGATTCTAAATATTCCAAAACCGCAGTTGTTCCGACGACACGTCTGCTGGTCCTAGGGATGATTCTGGACACAGTCCAGAAAAAGGTGTTTCTCCCAGAGGAGAAAGCCAGGGAGTTATCCGAGCTAATCGGGATCCTCCTAAAACCAGGAAAAGTGTCAGTGCATCATTGCACAAGAGTCCTGGTAAAAATGGTGGCTTATTACGAAGCGATTCCATTCGGCAGATTTCACGCAAGAACTCTTCAGTGGGATCTGCTGGACAAATGGTCCGGATCGCATCTTCAGATGCATCAGCGGATAACCCTATATCCAAGGACAAGGGTGTCTCTCCTGTGGTGATTACAGAGTGCTCATCTTCTAGAGGGCCGTAGATTCGGCATTCAGGATTGGATGCTGGTGACCACGGAGGCCAGCCTGAGAGGCTGGGGAGCAGTCACACAGGGAAAAAAATTTCCAGGGAGTGTGATCAAGTCTGGAGAATTCTCTCCACATAAATATACTGGAGCTAAGAGCAAATTTATAATGCTCTAAACTTATCAAGACCTCTGCTTCAAGGTCAGCCGGTATTGATCCAGTGGGATAACATCACGGCAGTCGCCCACGTAAACAGAAAGGGCGGCACAAGAAGCAGGAGGGCAGTGGCAAAACTGCAAGGATTTTTCGCTAGGCGGAAAATCATGTGATAGCACTGTCAGCAGTGTTCATTCCGGGAGTGGACGACTGGGAAGCAGACTTCCTCAGCAGGCACGACCTCCACCCGGGAGAGTGGGAACTTCATCGGGAAGTTTTCCGCATGATTGTGAACCGTTGGGAAAGACCAAAGGTGGACATGATGGCGTCCCGCCCGAACAAAAAACGGGACAGGTATTGCGCCAGGTCACGAGACCTTCAGGCGATAGCTGTGGATGCCCTGGTAACACCGTGGGTGTAACAATCGGTGTATGTGTTCCCTCCTCTGCTTCTCATAACCAAGGTATTGAGAATTATGAGACGTAGAGGAGTAAGAACTATACTCGTGGCTCCGGATTGGCCAAGAGGGACTTGGTACCCGGAATTTCAAGAGATGCTCACAGAGGACTAATGGCCTCGGGAGCTAAGAAGGGACTTGCTTCAGCAAGTACCATGTCTGTTCCAAGACTTACCGCGGCTGCGTTTGACGGCATGGCGGTTGAACGCCGGATCCTAAGGGAAAAGGCATTCCGGAAGAGGTCATACCTACCCTGGTCAAAACTAGGAAGGAGGTGACCGCACAACGTTATCACCACATGTGGTGAAAATATGTTGCGTGGGTGAGGCCAGGAAGGCCCCACGAAGAGATTTCAACTAGGTCGATTTCTGCACTTCCTGCAAACAGGAGTGTCTATGAGCCTCAAATTGGGGTCCATTAAGGTTCAAGTTTCGGCCCTGTAGATTTTCTTCCAGAAAGAATTGGCTTCAGTTCCTGAAGTCCAGACATTTGTCAAGGGAGTATTGCATATACAGCCCCTTTTGTGCCTCCAGTGGCACCGTGGGATCTCAACGTAGTGTTGGGATTCCTCAAATCATATTGGTTTGAACCGCTCAAATCTGTGGATTTGAAATATCTCACTTGGAAAGTGACCATGCTGTTGGCCCTGGCCTCGGCCAGGCGATTGTCAAAATTGGCGGCTTTGTCTTACAAAAGCCCATATTTGATTTTCCATTCGGACAGGGCAGAACTGCGGACTCGTCCCCAGTTTCTTCCTAAGGTGGTGTCAGCGTTTCACCTGAAACAACCTATTGTGGTGCCTGCGGCTACTAGGGACTTGGAGGACTCCAAGTTGCTAGACGTTGTCAGGGCCCTGAAAATATATATATATATATATATATATATATATATATATATATAATTCCAGGACGGCTGGAGTCAGAAAGTCTGACTTGCTGTTTATATTGTATGCACCCAAAAAGCTGCGTGCTCCTGCTTCTAAGCAGACTATTGCTCGTTGGATTTATAGTACAATTCAGCTTGCACATTCTGTGGCAGGCCTGCCACAGCCAAAATCTGTAAATGCCCATTCCACAAGGAAGGTGGGCTCATCTTGGGCGGCTGCCCGAGGGGTCTCGGCTTTGCAACTTTGCCGAGCAGCTACGTGGTCAGGGGGGAACACGTTTGTAAAATTCTACAAATTTGATACCCTGGCTGAGGAGGACCTGGGGTTCTCTCATTCGGTGCTGCAGAGTCATCCGCACTCTCCCGCCCGTTTGGGATCTTTGGTATAATCCCCTTGGTCCTGACGGAGTCCCCAGCATCCACTAGGACGTTAGAGAAAATAAGATTTTACTTACCGATAAATCTATTTCTCGTAGTCCGTAGTGGATGCTGGGCGCCCATCCCAAGTGCGGATTGTCTGCATTACTTGTACATAATTATTGTTACAAAAATCGGGTTATTATTATTGTTGTGGGCCATCTTTTCAGAGGCTCCTTCGTTGTTATCATACTGTTAACTGGGTTCAAATCACAAGTTGTACGGTGTGATTGGTGTGGCTGGTATGAGTCTTACCCGGGATTCAAGATCCTTCCTTATTGTGTACGCTCGTCCGGGCACAGTACCTAACTGAGGCTTGGAGGAGGGTCATAGGGGGAGGAGCCAGTACACACCATGTGATCCTAAAAGCTTACTTTTTGTGCCCTGTCTCCTGCGGAGCCGCTATTCCCCATGGTCCTGACGGAGTCCCCAGCATCCACTACGGACTACGAGAAATAGATTTATCGGTAAGTAAAATCTTATTATTAACACTTATGATTTTCCCTATCACTTTGTGTATATTTTTGTATTATTTTAATCACACCACTTACATAGCACTTCTGTGCTTCTTATTAACCCTTATTAATTTTCACGAGTGTGCTGACCTGGGGTAGCCGACCTGTGCCGACGTGATGGGGTCCTGCACCCCGGACCAATACCTAGTATTAGGGACCCCCAGTGACGGAGAAGCCTTGTCGATCGGCCTGGGGGCTTAACCCTATATCTGCAGATATACGCAACTAAGATCTCCGTATTATCTGATTATTATGTAGTATTATTATTTTTCACTCAGTGTGCATTAGGGAACACAAATTGTTTTTTCTTCCACAGTGACGTAACTAAAAAGTTTTCTCCCCCAAGCCAAAACATTCTCTGAAGCCCCCCCATAATTGCCACTAGTAAAGTGATGAATCTGCGCAAAAAGGGGGTGTGACCTTGTGGAAATGGGTGTGGCTTTGCATAAAGGGGCGTGGCATTGCAGGATAAGACTACCTTATACCCCAGTTTTGCAACCTGCACGCCCAGACGTTGGCCACAACAGGGAAAAAAATAATCCTGATTCATGCACCTTACATTATTTGTCATTTTTCCTCCTTATAGTAATGCCCAGTATACATTATGCCACATACTGCAATGGCCCTTAGACATTATGCCACACACAATAATGCCCATGACACAATATGTCACACATCATAATGCCCCAGGCACATTATGCCACACACCGTAGTGCCTGTGACACATTATGCCACGCATCGCAATGCCCGTTATACATTATGCTACACACTGCAATGCCCCTGATACATTATAGCACATACAATGCCTGTGACACATTATGACACACATCGCGATGTCCCTGATACATTATGCCACACACTGCAATGACCCTGAGACATTATACCACATACCACAATGCCCGTGATTTAGTATACCGTACACCGTAATGCCTGTGAAACATACAGCAATGCCCGTTATACCCTATGCCACACACCGCAATGCCCGTTATACATTATGCCACACACTGCAATGCCCCAGAGACATTATACCACATACCACAATGCCCGTGATATAGTATGCCACACATCGTAATGCCTGTGACACATTATGACACACACCGCAATGTCCATGATACATTATGCCACACACTGCAATGTCCGTGATACATTATGCCACACACCGCAATACCCATTACACATTAAGCCCTACAGTAAGGCTTCTAATTACTTTTAAATGACCTGCTCGTTGCCAGGGGTTTCATGGTCTTAGTTCCATGCACGGTGCCAGGGGTTTTCATGCTCTTAGTTCCATGCACGGTGCCAGGGGTTTTCATGCTCAGTGTGTCATGCTCATTGCCAGGGGTTTCATACGCTAAGTGTTTTGCTTGTTGCCAGAGGTATCATGTGCTGGGTGTCAAGCTCGTTGCCAGGGGGTAATATTCGTTTCCAGGGGTTTCATGCACTGGGTGTCATGCTCTTTGCTAGGGGGTAATGCTTGTTGCCAGGGATTTCATGAGCTGGGTATTGTGCATGTAACCAGGGGGTAATGCTTGTTGCTAGGGCTTTGCATCGCAGTGCCACATATGCCCCCAGTGCCAGACATTCCCCCACAGTGCCAGATACACATATGCCCCCAGTGCCCCATATTGCCCCCAGTGCCAGATACACACATACCCCCAGTGCCAAATATGCCCCCCCCCCAGTGCCAGGTACACATATACCCCCAGTGCCAAATATGCCCCCCCAGTGCCAGATACACATATACCCCCAGTGCCAAATATGCCCTCCCCCCAGTGCCAGGTACACATATACCCCCAGTGCCAAGTACATATATACCCCCAGTGCCAAATATGCCCCCCCCCCAGTGCCAGGTACACATATACCCCCGGTGCCAAATATGCCCCCAACCCCAGTGCCAGGTACACACCCTCCCCGGGCTCCCGCTACTGTGAGTTATGGGAAGAAGCCGGAGGGGCGGGAGGGCATCCCTCCTGTGTCTCCAGCGGCGTGTCTGTCAAATGAAGTGCCGATTCGTGAGCCAATCAGAGCTCACAAACCTGCACTTCAATTAACAGACACGCCGCTGCCACCGGAGACCCAGGAGGGACACACAGGAGAGGTGCGCGCTGTGCCCTCCCGCCCCTCCGGCTCAGTGACGTGCGGTGGGGTGAGGCAGAGCCTTTCCTGTCATACTAACATTTGTACCAGAGTTTTGATTGTATAAAGTATATGAAAAATACAAAGAATATGTTTGAAATATCTTCTTTGCATTATTCTAATCATTTTTATAGCTAAAACTGTGGAGTAAAATGTCTATGGCAGGTGAGGCAGTGCCTCCCCTGCTGACATTTTCTGCACTTCTCAGATCAAAACTCACCAGATTTCCAGAAGTTTATACTGCTGCACCTGTGTATAATGCCCAGATGTACCCTTTGGCTCATATATTGTGTTTAAATCTGGCTCTGGTGCTAGCCAGTGCCTCTGAGCCATTTAGCTCACCGCACGTCCCTGCTCCGGCTCCTTCCCAAAACAGCAGCAATCAGTGGCGGCAGCGGCGGCCCCGCGTCTTCAAGCCACCGCAGTGGCTGCGGGGGCAATAGTTACGCCAGTGCTCCCTACACTGGCACATTTGCATGTAGCTTTTCACGTACACATACTGAGATCGAGTAGTAAGTTAGAGACACAGGGGGAGATTTAGCAAAGCTTGGAGAGAGATAAAGGCACAAATGTATTAAGCCTTAAAAAGTGATAAAGTGGAGAGTGATAAAGAGAGATAAAGTGCCAACAAATCAGCTCCTGTCATTTTTCATATACAGCCTGTAACTTGGCAGTTAGAAAGCTGATTGGCTGGTACCTTATCACTCATTAAGTGCTCCACTTTATAACTTTTTAAGGCTTAATATATTTGGACCTAAGTACCAACCAATCAGCTCCTAACTGTCATTTTCCAAACACAGCCTGCAACATTACAGTTAGGAGCTGATTCGTTGGTACATTTGGGTAGATATATCAAGCAGTGAAAAGAGTGGAGAAGTGAGCAAGTGCAGAAGTTGCCCATGGCAACCAATCAACATTGGAGTAACATTTATAATCAGCATACTGTAAAATTATACAGAGCAGCAGGTTGGTTGCCATAGGCAACTTTTCCACTGGCTCACTTCTCCACTCTTTTCACTGCTTAGTACATCTCCCCCAAAGTCCTGAATGAACTTCCGACCTTAGTGGGCTTCACTTCACATACAGTTCATCGTGATCCATGTAAATCTAGCTGGGACAGTTGGGTTACTAAATTAGCAATATAAATCCTGACATGCAGGCATATTAATTATACTGTATATGTTCTATGGCTGTTTTCAGAAACATCTTATACATACTGCATGCCCGCAGTGCAGTCAAGCATCATACAGCCTGTAATTTACATTTGTCCAGATTCCCACAGGCAGTCTGGTAATTCCATTTTCCAAACACAGCCTGCAACATTGCAGTTAGGAGCTGATTAGTTGGTACATTTGGGTAGATATATATCAAGCAGTGAAAAGAGTGGAGAAGTGAGCAAGTGGAGAAGTTGCCCATGGCAACCATTCATTTGTTCTGTATAATTTTGTAGAATGCACTTGATAAATGTTACTTCAAAGTAGTGATGAGCGGGTTCGGTTCCTCGGAATCCGAACCCGCCCGAACTTCAGGTTTTTTTACACGGGGCCGAGCGACTCGGATCTTCCCGCCTTGCTCGGTTAACCCGAGCGCGCCCGAACGTCATCATCCCGCTGTCGGATTCTCGCGAGGCTTGGATTCTATCGCGAGACTCGGATTCTATATAAGGAGCCGCGCGTCGCCGCCATTTTCACACGTGAATTGAGATTGATAGGGAGAGGACGTGGCTGGCGTCCTCTCCGTTTAGACTAGAGTACTAGAGAGAGACACAAATTTTGGGGAGCATATTATTAGGAGGAGTACTACTTGCTGCTGATAGTGTGACCAGTGACCACCAGTTTAATTAATCCGTTCTCTGCCTGAAAAAAAACGATACACAGTGTGACACAGTCACATACCATATCTGTGCTCAGCCCAGTGTGCTGCATCATATGTAATACTGTATATCATTATCTGACTGTGCTGAGTGCTCACTGCTCACACAGCTTAATTGTGGGGGAGACTGGGGAGCAGTTATAGCAGGAGTACATATTTTAAGTACAGTGCACACTTTTGCTGCCAGAGTGCCACTGCCAGTGTGACTGACCAGTGACCACTGACCACCAGTATTGTGATTGTCTGCTGACCACCAGTATATTGTGATTGTCTGCCTGAAAAAGTTAAACACTCGTCGTGTGGTGTTTTTATAAACGCATTCTGCAGACAGTGTCCAGCAGGTCCGTCATTACATAATATATACCTGTCCGGCTGCAGTACTAGTGTGATATATATATATTTTAATTTTATCTCATTATCATCCAGTCTATATTAGCAGCAGACACAGTACGGTAGTCCACGGCTGTAGCTACCTCTGTGTCGGCAGTCGCTCGTCCATCCATAATTGTATACCACCTACCCGTGGTTTTTTTTTTCTATCTTCTTGATACTAGTAGCTTACTTTAGGAGTCTGCAGTGCTGAGTCTGACAGACAGTGTCCAGCAGGTCTGTCATTACATAATATATACCTGTCCGGCTGCAGTACTAGTGTGATATATATATATATTTTAATTTTATCTCATTATCATCCAGTCTATATTAGCAGCAGACACAGTACGGTAGTCCACGGCTGTAGCTACCTCTGTGTCGGCAGTCGCTCGTCCATCCATAATTGTATACCACCTACCCGTGTTTTTTTTTTTTTCTTTTCTATCTTCTTGATACTAGTAGCTTACTTTAGGAGTCTGCAGTGCTGACAGACAGTGTCCAGCAGGTCCGTCATTACATAATATATACCTGTCCGGCTGCAGTACTAGTGTGATATATATATATATTTTAATTTTATCTCATTATCATCCAGTCTATATTAGCAGCAGACACAGTACGGTAGTCCACGGCTGTAGCTACCTCTGTGTCGGCAGTCGCTCGTCCATCCATAATTGTATACCACCTACCCGTGGTTTTTTTTTTTTTCTATCTTCTTGATACTAGTAGCTTACTTTAGGAGTCTGCAGTGCTGAGTCTGACAGACAGTGTCCAGCAGGTCCGTCATTACATAATATATACCTGTCCGGCTGCAGTACTAGTGTGATATATATATATATATATTTTAATTTTATCTCATTATCATCCAGTCTATATTAGCAGCAGACACAGTACGGTAGTCCACGGCTGTAGCTACCTCTGTGTCGGCAGTCGCTCGTCCATCCATAATTGTATACCACCTACCTGTGGTTTTTTTTTTTTCTATCTTCTTGATACTAGTAGCTTACTTTAGGAGTCTGCAGTGCTGAGTCTGACAGACAGTGTCCAGCAGGTCTGTCATTACATAATATATACCTGTCCGGCTGCAGTACTAGTGTGATATATATATATATTTTAATTTTATCTCATTATCATCCAGTCTATATTAGCAGCAGACACAGTACGGTAGTCCACGGCTGTAGCTACCTCTGTGTCGGCAGTCGCTCGTCCATCCATAGTTGTATACCACCTACCCGTGGTTTTTTTTTTTCTATCTTCTTGATACTAGTAGCTTACTTTAGGAGTCTGCAGTGCTGAGTCTGAAAGACAGTGTCCAGCAGGTCCGTCATTACATAATATATACCTGTCCGGCTGCAGTACTAGTGTGATATATATAAATATTTTAATTTTATCTCATTATCATCCAGTCTATATTAGCAGCAGACACAGTACGGTAGTCCACGGCTGTAGCTACCTCTGTGTCGGCAGTCGCTCGTCCATCCATAATTGTATACCACCTACCCGTGGTTTTTTTTTTCTATCTTCTTGATACTAGTAGCTTACTTTAGGAGTCTGCAGTGCTGAGTCTGACAGACAGTGTCCAGCAGGTCCGTCATTACATAATATATACCTGTCCGGCTGCAGTACTAGTGTGATATATATATATATATATTTTAATTTTATCTCATTATTATCATCCAGTCTATATTAGCAGCAGACACAGTACGGTAGTCCACGGCTGTAGCTACCTCTGTGTCGGCAGTCGCTCGTCATCCATAAGTATACTAGTATCCATCCATCTCCATTGTTTACCTGAGGTGCCTTTTAGTTGTGCCTATTAAAATATGGAGAACAAAAATGTTGAGGTTCCAAAAATAGGGAAAGATCAAGATCGACTTCCACCTCGTGCTGAAGCTGCTGCCACTAGTCATGGCCGAGACGATGAAATGCCATCAACGTCGTCTGCCAAGGCCGATGCCCAATGTCATAGTACAGAGCATGTAAAATCCAAAACACCAAATATCAGTAAAAAAAGGACTCAAAAATCTAAAATGAAATTGTCGGAGGAGAAGCGTAAACTTGCCAATATGCCATTTACCACACGGAGTGGCAAGGAACGGCTGAGGCCCTGGCCTATGTTCATGGCTAGTGGTTCAGCTTCACATGAGGATGGAAGCACTCAGCCTCTCGCTAGAAAAATGAAAAGACTCAAGCTGGCAAAAGCACAGCAAAGAACTGTGCGTTCTTCGAAATCCCAAATCCACAAGGAGAGTCCAATTGTGTCGGTTGCGATGCCTGACCTTCCCAACACTGGACGTGAAGAGCATGCGCCTTCCACCATTTGCACGCCCCCTGCAAGTGCTGGAAGGAGCACCCGCAGTCCAGTTCCTGATAGTCAGATTGAAGATGTCAGTGTTGAAGTACACCAGGATGAGGAGGATATGGGTGTTGCTGGCGCTGGGGAGGAAATTGACAAGGAGGATTCTGATGGTGAGGTGGTTTGTTTAAGTCAGGCACCCGGGGAGACACCTGTTGTCCGTGGGAGGAATATGGCCATTGACATGCCTGGTGAAAATACCAAAAAAATCAGCTCTTCGGTGTGGAAGTATTTCAACAGAAATGCGGACAACATTTGTCAAGCCGTGTGTTGCCTTTGTCAAGCTGTAACAAGTAGGGGTAAGGACGTTAACCACCTCGGAACATCCTCCCTTATACGTCACCTGCAGCGCATTCATAATAAGTCAGTGACAAGTTCAAAAACTTTGGGCGACAGCGGAAGCAGTCCACTGACCAGTAAATCCCTTCCTCTTGTAACCAAGCTCACGCAAACCACCCCACCAACTCCCTCAGTGTCAATTTCCTCCTTCCCCAGGAATGCCAATAGTCCTGCAGGCCATGTCACTGGCAATTCTGACGAGTCCTCTCCTGCCTGGGATTCCTCCGATGCATCCTTGCGTGTAACGCCTACTGCTGCTGGCGCTGCTGTTGTTGCTGCTGGGAGTCGATGGTCATCCCAGAGGGGAAGTCGTAAGCCCACTTGTACTACTTCCAGTAAGCAATTGACTGTTCAACAGTCCTTTGCGAGGAAGATGAAATATCACAGCAGTCATCCTGCTACAAAGCGGATAACTGAGGCCTTGGCATCCTGGGTGGTGAGAAACGTGGTTCCGGTATCCATCATTACTGCAGAGCCAACTAGAGACTTGTTGGAGGTACTGTGTCCCCGGTACCAAATACCATCTAGGTTCCATTTCTCTAGGCAGGCGATACCGAAAATGTACACAGACCTCAGAAAAAGAGTCACCAGTGTCCTAAAAAATGCAGCTGTACCCAATGTCCACTTAACCACGTACATGTTGACAAGTGGAGCAGGGCAGGGTCAGGACTATATGACTGTGACAGCCCACTGGGTAGATGTATGGACTCCCGCCGCAAGAACAGCAGCGGCGGCACCAGTAGCAGCATCTCGCAAACGCCAACTCTTTCCTAGGCAGGCTACGCTTTGTATCACCGCTTTCCAGAATACGCACACAGCTGAAAACCTCTTACGGCAACTGAGGAAGATCATCGCGGAATGGCTTACCCCAATTGGACTCTCCTGTGGATTTGTGGCATCGGACAACGCCAGCAATATTGTGTGTGCATTAAATATGGGCAAATTCCAGCATGTCCCATGTTTTACACATACCTTGAATTTGGTGGTGCAGAATTATTTAAAAAACGAGAGGGGCGTGCAAGAGATGCTGTCGGTGGCCAGAAGAATTGCGGGACACTTTCGGCGTATAGGCACCACGTACAGAAGACTGGAGCACCACCAAAAACGCCTGAACCTGCCCTGCCATCATCTGAAGCAAGAAGTGGTAACGAGGTGGAATTCAACCCTATATATGCTTCAGAGGTTGGAGGAGCAGCAAAAGGCCATTCAAGCCTATACAATTGAGCACGATATAGGAGGTGGAATGCACCTGTCTCAAGCGCAGTGGAGAATGATTTCAACGTTGTGCAAGATTCTGCTGCCCTTTGAACTTGCCACACGTGAAGTCAGTTCAGACACTGCCAGCCTGAGTCAGGTCATTCCCCTCATCAGGCTTATGCAGAAGAAGCTGGAGACATTGAAGGAGGAGCTAACACAGAGCGATTCCGCTAGGCATGTGGGACTTGTGGATGGAGCCCTTAATTCGCTTAACAAGGATTCACGGGTGGTCAATCTGTTGAAATCAGAGCACTACATTTTGGCCACCGTGCTCGATCCTAGATTTAAAACCTACCTTGGATCTCTCTTTCCGGCACACACAAGTCTGCTGGGGTTCAAAGACCTGCTGGTGAGAAAATTGTCAAGTCAAGCGGAATGCGACCTGTCAACATCTCCTCCTTCACATTCTCCCGCAACTGGGGGTGCGAGGAAAAGGCTCAGAATTCCGAGCCCACCCGCTGGCGGTGATGCAGGGCAGTCTGGAGCGACTGCTGATGCTGACATCTGGTCCGGACTGAAGGACCTGCCAACGATTACGGCCATGTCGTCTACTGGCACTGCATATGATTCTCTCCCCATTGAAAGAATGGTGGAGGATTATATGAGTGACCGCATCCAAGTAGGCACGTCAGACAGTCCGTACTTATACTGGCAGGAAAAAGAGGCAATTTGGAGGCCCTTGCACAAACTGGCTTTATTCTACCTAAGTTGCCCTCCCACAAGTGTGTACTCCGAAAGAGTGTTTAGTGCCGCCGCTCACCTTGTCAGCAATCGGCGTACGAGGTTACTTCCAGAAAATGTGGAGAAGATGATGTTCATTAAAATGAATTATAATCAATTCCTCCGTGGAGACATTGACCAGCAGCAATTGCCTCCACAAAGTACACAGGGAGCTGAGATGGTGGATTCCAGTGGGGACGAATTGATAATCTGTGAGGAGCGGGATGTACACGGTGATATATCGGAGGATGATGATGAGGTGGACATCTTGCCTCTGTAGAGCCAGTTTGTGCAAGGAGAGATTAATTGCTTCTTTTTCGGTGGGGGTCCAAACCAACCCGTCATTTCAGTCACAGTCGTGTGGCAGACCCTGTCACTGAAATGATGGGTTGGTTAAAGTGTGCATGTCCTGTTTATACAACATAAGGGTGGGTGGGAGGGCCCAAGGACAATTCCATCTTGCACCTCTTTTTTCTTTCATTTTTCTTTGCGTCATGTGCTGTTTGGGGAGTGTTTTTTGGAAGGGCCATCCTGCGTGACACTGCAGTGCCACTCCTAGATGGGCCCGGTGTTTGTGTCGGCCACTAGGGTCGCTTAGCTTACTCACACAGCTACCTCATTGCGCCTCTTTTTTTCTTTGCGTCATGTGCTGTTTGGGGAGTGTTTTTTGGAAGGGCCATCCTGCGTGACACTGCAGTGCCACTCCTAGATGGGCCAGGTGTTTGTGTCGGCCACTAGGGTCGCTTAGCTTACTCACACAGCTACCTCATTGCGCCTCTTTTTTTCTTTGCGTCATGTGCTGTTTGGGGAGTGTTTTTTGGAAGGGCCATCCTGCGTGACACTGCAGTGCCACTCCTAGATGGGCCAGGTGTTTGTGTCGGCCACTAGGGTCGCTTAGCTTAGTCATCCAGCGACCTCGGTGCAAATTTTAGGACTAAAAATAATATTGTGAGGTGTGAGGTGTTCAGAATAGACTGAAAATGAGTGGAAATTATGGTTTTTGAGGTTAATAATACTTTGGGATCAAAATGACCCCCAAATTCTATGATTTAAGCTATTTTTTAGTTTTTTTTTAAAAAAAACACCCGAATCCAAAACACACCCGAATCCGACAAAAAAAATTCGGTGAGGTTTTGCCAAAACGCGGTCGAACCCAAAACACGGCCGCGGAACCGAACCCAAAACCAAAACACAAAACCCGAAAAATTTCAAGTGCACATCTCTACTTCAAAGCTGTTTGGTTGCCAATGGCAAGTTCTCCACTGGCTCACTTCACTGATAGCACTGCTTCATACATCTCTCTCCACTTTATCTCTCTCCAGGCTTTGATAAAACTCCCCCACAGATCTTGCACAGAATGGAATTAACACGTTTTGAGATATTTTATGGAGAGGCGTGACTCACCTCTTTTGCTCCCGGTGTGGCGTAGCCTTCACTGGAGGGGCGTGGCTAAGCAGATGACCCGTGGGAGGGGGTTGGCTTTGTAGGAAGGGGCGTAGCTAAGTGCCCCGACCCGCGTTTTCGTCACTCCAGAAGTTGCGGGCTGCCCCCGGGGACTAGTGTTTCTCTGTTGCCTGCTCCTACGCGGTGACAAAAGCTGGGTTGCTGCACGTAATGTTACAATGCAGCACCCGGCTTCTGTCACTGAGCAGGAGCCAGCACTTCGGTGGGTGACACCTGGGTGCGGGCCGCACCACCCGCACCCACCTTGTGACGCCACTGATTTTGTGACAAGTTTAGAAATTGCGTTGATGTCGTTTTGGTGATAGCCTCGCATGTGAGTAGAAGTATTTTATTTTGCATTTGTTAAAATACAGACAGTCATTGTAGGGACTGACAGAGCGGAGCAGTAGAAGAAGAACATTATGGTGAGGATACAGATGTGGACACCATTGAAGCATTGGGCATTTACAGTATGCCCTGTGTCCAAGATTCACTGCACATGCACATGCATCCCAATGTTCACCACCTGAAGCCAAAGATCAAAATTGCAACTTGTCCATGATCCAAGCTATATATATCTCTAGTAACAAAACTGAAATGAAAGGTAATGGAACCACTGTCCTTCTGCCAGGGCTGAAACTAGCACTTTTGTAACCCAGAGCAAAGCAGTAATAATCCCTCCCCCCCCCTTCTGCCCACCCCCCTTCCCGTGTCACTGCAGCAGCCTGTGTCTCTTCCCCCTATAGCTCTGCAGCAGCAGCAGCCTGTGTCTCTTCCCACTCGGGAGGGGGGCGGGGGGTGTCATTCTGACCCGATCGCACGCTGCAGTTGTTCGCAGCGGGGCGATCGGGTGAGAACTGTGCATGCGCCAACTGTGCATGCGAGGGGCGGGTCGCTGCGACTGCGTGACGTCACACACAGCCGCTGCGACCCAGGGCAGAGACAAGTAACTCCCAGCCAGTCGCAGGAGCTGCGCTGGCCAGGAGTTACTCTTCAAGTACAAAATCATTGCCACTGTGCGATGCTTTTGTACTTGTGCGGGAGGGGGGGGAAACCGGGCAGACATGCTGAGCGGACTAGCCCTGTGCTGGGCGTCCCCCCGCATGTCAGTGATCGTAGCTGTGCTAAATTTAGCACAGCTACGATCAGGTCGGAATGACCCCCTATATCTCTGCAGCAGCAGCCTGTTGGCTAGATGCATCATCGCTTGGAAAGTGATAAAATGGAGAGTGAAAAAGTACCAGCCAATCAGCTCCTAACTGCCATTTTTCAAACACAGCCTGTGACATGGTAGTTTAGACGTGATTGGTTGGTACTTTCTCACTCTCCATTTTATCACTTTCCAAGCGATGATGCATCTAGCCCTCTGTCTCTTCCCCCTATATCTCTGCAGCAGCAGCCTGTGTCTCTTCTCCCTATATCTCTGCAGCAGCAGCCTGTGTCTCTTCTCCCTATATCTCTGCAGCAGCAGCCTGTGTCTCTTCTCCCTATATCTCTGCAGCAGCAGCCTGTGTCTCTTACCCCTATATCTCTGCAACAGCAGCCTGTGTCTCTTCCCCTTAGGGCTGAAACACACACTCCGGTTTTTCCCGGATGGCAAAAAGCCGGACAAACTTTGTCCGGCTTTTTGCCATCCGGGAGAAACCGGCAGTGTCTGTCACACTGGACGGCTTTGAGCCGTGTGTGATGCTGTGCGCATGCGCAGCATCAGACACGGCTGCAGAAGAAACCGTTGTGTGTGAAAGCTCCCCTTCACACACACGGTTCACTGGCTCCAAAGACAGCCCGGCGGCCGCCCGGCCGCCGGACCCTCCAGTGGTGAGACCCGGCTGCAACCCGGCAGCCGGGCCGGGGCCGTGCAGTGTGTAGGGACCCTACCCCTCACACTGTTAACTACAATGCCGGCACGGGAAAAAGCCGTCCGGCTTTTTCCCGGCCGGCAACAACCGTGTAGTGTGTTTTAGCCCTTACATCTCTGCAGCGGCAGCCTGTGTGTTTGTGTTACCCCTCTCTCTACCACCACTGACCTGGATCCTTCTTCAGGCTCCTCTTTAAGGCAGTGGAGGTGGCAGGCTCCTCACACACTGTTCTTCAGTGTGTGTGACATCATCGTCACGCATACAGTGCAGATAGGGTGAAAACAACTTTTATAGTGTAAGGTGATCAAAACCTGACCTACCTTCTAAAGCCTACCCCCACCATAGCATGCTTCTGACTCATCATAGGTTTCCCACTTTTTGTTCGGACCATCTAGCCACCCCCCTCAAATCCGGCACCCGGGGCACATGCCCCCACAGCCTCTCCCCCCACACACACCTCCAGTTGCAGCCCTGCTACTGCTTAAACCTATAAACAAGGATGCAGACTACATGCAGTGTGTTGGCAGTGCTTTGGTTAATCTTGTTTCAGCAAATGTAGTTTCTCATTCCT
Organism: Pseudophryne corroboree; assembly: GCF_028390025.1. Classification (NCBI taxonomy): domain Eukaryota; kingdom Metazoa; phylum Chordata; class Amphibia; order Anura; family Myobatrachidae; genus Pseudophryne; species Pseudophryne corroboree. The sequence continues at coordinate 755,918,734 of NC_086449.1, forward strand.
GACAAAGTAGCAACTTCTCACCAATGGTGCAAAAATAAATGTAGTGCATTTACCCTTGGTGTCATAGCATGTATGTTTGCAAAAATGCTTACACATCAGCACATTTGTGGCATTATAGTTTAGGCTAAGGCCCTACAGGTATAACATACTGTAGCTGTTAGAATGTAATTGTAATAAAAAAAGACATATATACGTGAATAGTCTTAGAGGGTGTAGGTAAATTGCACATTCGTAAAATAAACTATTCTATATAAATAGGATTTGTCTACAAATAGGGGGGTCATTCCGAGTTGATCGCACGCTGCAACTTTTTGCAGCCCGTGCGATCAGATAGTCACCGCCTATAGGGGAGTGTATTTTAGCTGTGCAAGTGTGCGAACACATGTGCAGGGGAGCTGTACAAAAACATTTTGTGCACTTTCTGAGTAGCTCAGAACTTTCTCAGCCACTGCGATCATTTCCGCCGGTCAGGTCCCCGGAATTGACGTCAGACACCCGCCCTGCAAACGCTTGGACATGCCTGCGTTTTCCTCTCCACTCCCAGAAAACGGTCAGTTGCCACCCCGGAGCGCCTTCCTGCTGTCTGTCACCTTGCGATTGCCGCTGTGATCGAAATCTTCATCGCTGCCTGTCATTTCCCGTCGCCGGGTAGCGACGTACCTGCGCATTGCGGCCGCAGTGCATGTGCATTCCGGACCTGATCGCACGGCAGCGAAAAACTGCAGCGTGCGATCTGGTCGGATTGACCCCCATATTCTTTCTGATTCTGCCTGCTCCCTCACTTGTGATAACCACATGGAATTACTGCCTGAGCTAGCACTCGTTAAATACCACATTTTTAATTCAGATCCTTCCTTTGATAGTTTCATATAAGTAATTATAAGTTTTATATACTTTATTTAACTTTTTACATTTCCTGCCACCTTGTGATAAAAAAAAGCAACCACGTGTTAATATTGTTTCTGAAATATCTAACTTTGTGATAAACGTTTCATTAAACAAGTATCAAGTGGGTTTAAAAACACAGTAGTCTGATGTTTTACACGCTCCTCCTTCCCCATCCACTAAAAAGAACTTGGCTGGATGCCACTGCTGGTAACTTGTTAATTTGTTGAAACAACGTTGCAGCTCTCTGCAGACCAGTTATCCCTCGGTGCTGTACAGACAGGGGCGGATTGGCCATAGAGATCACCAGGAAGATTCCTGGTAGGCCGACGTGTCTGCTGGGTCTGTTTTGTGTGTGTTGTTATGTCCCCACACGACAGGCAGCATACCGCACTCAGCACACTGCATTGTCCCCATTCATTCTGTTATTCCATCTCGGCAGTACAGTAACTCTGCCATCCAGTGATGCTGCCATGGCTACACAGTATGTTATAACTCTTGTGCTGCCCATGTTGGGGCCACTTCTACAAAGTTTTACAGGGCCACTTTTAGTTCCCAATCCGCCCTTGGTCTCAGGCACAACTGCTGCAAAAGACGCAAGGAAGTCTGCAATTATGTACAGTCAGGCCCTATGAGGAGGGACCCCGCCGCTCTCAACAGACCACACCCCCTCAGCAGACCGCACCCCCATTAGGGCTGCTTCAATTAATTTTCCGGGCTGGTTTTCCATCCCTATGTTTGTTAGGGGACACACTCAAGAAGGGACAAGAAAGGCTAGTAGGAACACATATTAAACACCAGTGCATTTGATAAGTGTTTTATATATGCTTTTTTCATAGTAGAGTGTTGATTAATGGTTAATGTGCTTAAAAGATTGACGGTAATCCCGCTTGCATAAACTTGCAAATAGCCATGGGCTCACTTGAAACAAGGATTTTTAATGTCCATATACTGTAAATTTACATGTATTCTACATGCATTGAAATAAAATGCATGTAAAATGTATAATTCAACTGTCAGTTAGTACTGTATTTACCCTAAGGCAGTCAGAAATGCAAAATAAAGCCAAAAAAGATTACTCAAGTTTGCATTCCAATTAGGAATTAGGTGATTTAAAGAATTTATTTTGTAGACATCATTTTTCAGAAATGGGGTCAGGTACAGACAGACCATGGGCAAGAGAATTTACTGTGGACAGAGACTTAAGGCCCCCACACATTAGAACGATATTGTACACGATGCGAAACGATTTAGACACATCGGATCAATATATATCGTTAGTAAAAGTGCGAATCGTGTACCTTTCACTAACGATAACGATCTGATGTGTGGTCCCGCGGGTGGTTTCTCGTGTCTTCAGATCTTCCCTGCTGCAGGCAAGATCTGAAGCTATCATCAGCAACAGCATGCTCCTGGATGTGGCCACTCCTCAGATCTTTCGCAAGATCTTAAATATCTCGCTTTTGTGTATACGCTATGGCCCTAAAGCCCCATACACACTAGACGAGAAAGTAAAAGATCTCGCTCAGAAGGGCCAATCTGAGCGAGATCTTTTACAATCTCGTCCCGTGTGTATACTCAATGTCGCTAACGACATCCTCCCACGCCTGAACATGTACAGATGAGGGAGGTCCTCGTAGCCAATGTTTGACTGACAGGAAGCCGGCGTTTCTGGGCGGAAACCTGCCATTTTCTGGGTGTGTCAGAAAAAACACAGGTGTGCCCAGGCGTTTTTTGGGGAGGGTCTCTGACATCAGCGCTGACCACTTCCAGGCCGTCTCAGTCGCAGATTAGTGGCAGCCTCAGACCTACTAACACTTGTTCAGATGGCAAAGGCTCTTTGATGTTCCGGGAATTTGCGTATGCATCTGAGAGTGGATAACGATCTGCGATTCATTTGCAAATTTGCATGGGGCATTTTCTCTTCCAGTTGGGGCGGCACCTCTCTACTCGCAGACAACTGCAATCTCTCTGATTAACAATCTGTGCTGAATTAGGCCCAATATTGTGAGTCCAAGACTGCCAGGGAGTTCATGGCAAATCGTTAGCAACTTCGTTTGTTTGCGAGCCGTCTAATGTATGGCCACCTTATCTTAGACCCTATGGTACAGTATATTCTAATGAAACAAATACATAATAAGACCTAACCTACACAAACGCTATTAATTTACTCTTGTTTATTCCTAATATTGTTGATTAGAAGGCGCCAACAGCAGTGTTGGACTGGGGCATGGAGGGCTCACCGGGGGAATGCAGTTGTAGGGGCCAATGTGTGGGGGTGTGGCCAGTCTCCAGAGGGTGTGTGTCCAGCCACCACATTGGTTTGCCTAACCATTTTGCAAGTGTTGGTCCCCTAGATAAATATTTACAGTAAATACTGTAGTGCATGCAAGATAATGTACTAGATTAGTAACAGCACAGTCTGGAACCTGATCCCTAGAGGACGGGGTGGTCCCCCAGGCAGTAGGGCCCACCGGTGGTTTCCCCTGTACCCCTGTGGGCCAGTCCAAACCTGGCCAACAGTGATATGTTACATGCAATATGTTGTCAAAGTCAGAAAAATGTCTCTATGCACGTTGCCATATTTGCACCGCACACTGGTCCGCGCTGCGCATGCGTACGCTCTCCCGTGAAGGCGCATACCCGCGATAGCGTGCACTCGCAGGCGCGGTATGCGTATTTACGGTAGAGTTTATGTAGTCGTAGCGTGCGACTCATTCGTTACAAATGTTCACAATTAATGTAGTTTGTAGATCATGGTCACCTTGATAGATTCTGAAAGTCTGGTTAAAATAGAAGGTCCCTGTTTAAAGGAATCCCTCTTTGTATTGTACGAAGGGTCTAACAGGAATCATACAGCAGTGTTTGGTACCCATCGGAAGAGTATTTAATTAGTAATATTCCGGTGTTGGTTTGGAGCGTATTAATCGCTCGTGCGAATAGTTATGGACATAAGAAGTTTATGTCCATTTCTATTATTTACACATACTCAGGTATGCGGCGGGAAACCCAGTTTCCCACCCACCTGAGCTGTTGGAAATCGTCACAGCCCACCTGTATGAATCACCCTATGACCTTTTGTTATGATGCAGGGCCGAATTCCTTCGGCCAATGGACAATGGGATTGTAGGACCAGGAGATTGCATTGTGTGTGGGGCATAAATAGGCAGGCCGACCACATCCAGCTCTCACTCTCTCATCAACGGTTATCTGCTGATAGCCGGGAGCTGGATATCGAGGCGCAGGCGATCATACCCTTTGTGCGTAAGTTTCTCTCCGTAATCATTGTCTTTCTGTGAGCCAATTTCTCTCATCTCTCTCTCTCTCTCTCTCTCTCTCTCTGTTCTGTTCTCTCATATCTCCCCTAGACTAGGCTAGTATTGTATTGTATTAGATAGTATTGTATTGTATTGCATTTAGGTCAGTGTAGTATTGTCTTTTTGTATTTATTGTTTAGTTCTGTGGTTAGGAAGTCTCTGTTATATTGTAGTGTATCATTTGTACTGTTATCCCCTTTTTCAAATATATTAGATATAATACAGTTAATAGGCTTTGGAACCTAAACCAGTATTTGTGTATTTTCTATAGTGTTAAGTGTTCACTTGAGCGTCGGTGACGCTCAAGCAGCTTTGTAGTTAGTCAGGTTACACAAGGTTGCACTTACACCCTGTACTCACATTAAGGTATTCTGTGTATTTCATTGGTATAAGGTTTAAACATTAAGGTATAGCGTTGTGAGCGTCTGCGCCGCTGGTGACCTCCTCGTGGTCTCGAGCGTATGCTACGCCATAGCGAATCATTACTCTAGTCATAACCAATAACGTGTCCTGTGATCACTGGGCCGTGAGCGAACGTGACGCTTGAGCGTCTCGCCTACGGCGGAGCGATCGTTACGCAAATAGCGTACCATTACGGTACTTCTTAAGCAAACAGCGTACAGTGTTCTTAGACTTCATAAAGGGTTGTTTATACGACAACGGAATTTAGAATTGTCAATTGGGGACTCGTCCTATCCTTCTCATATCTGCACTAGGTAGATCAGCAGACATTATCCCCCAGCAAAGGGTGGGAGGTTGTCTCCCAGTGCTGACGGGATAAGCGTCTGCTTCGCTTAGATAAAGAGTGCTGAAGGAATCCGGGAACCGGAAGTAAGAACAAAACGCTTGTGTCTTTTAAAAACTGTTTTATTTCTCTTCTGTCTTGCGTATACACGCACGCATACACATATCTGCATTTTCTGTTTCAATTTCGTATATCACTATTCCTGTTTGCCAATTTTTATAGTTGATAGAAAGTGCTAAAAGAGATTTGCTGTTATTTCATAGTAGAGGTAATAGTTAAAGTATAGAACAACACACGATTTGTCTGAGATACAAGGCAGTCAGTGTGGATTGCGGTAGATGATCAGGGATCATTTACATTGATAAAAGTATATATTGTGTTACGGTGGATCTTTGCATTGCGTACACGTGTCGCTAACAAAGACTAGCGTACGCAATCCAAAAGGCAGACGCACGCAGCGTACATTACGCAACGTAGCGTCCGGTTACGCTCACGTAGCTCAAGTCACGAAAAGCGATAATTAGCGCAAAGGCGATAAGTAACGCACAGCGGTAGATAACGCGAAGCGGTAAATAACGCAAATCTATTTTTGAAAAAAAAAAAATCTGAAATTTAGTTTAACAGATCCTGCTCCTAATTGGTAACACTGTTGGACTGAAGACAATTTCTGCGCAGAAATAGATATAGAAACAGAGTGTACATGTGTTGAGTGAGTGTGGTTTTGTATACATAAGTTTATACAACTTTAAGGTGGAACCAAAAGGAAAGCCGGGTACTCGTCAAGGGACATACGTGTAAGTGACATATACGGTGGCTAGGGAGGCATCCCTGGTTAAATAATATTTGAGCATTAGAGTATAGCGGACCATAAGGTAACAAGACCAGGAGGTCATAAGGTAACAAGACCAGGAGGTCATAAGGTAACAAGACCAGGAGGTCGTAAGGTAAAAGGTCCGCTATAAAAGTCCAGTGGCACAACGCCTGGGGTGTTGGTGCAGAACCCATATAGGCCATACAAGCTCTTGCTGAAGGAATCGCGGCCGGAAACATCGATTCCATTGATCTTTCAGTACATAACAAGTAGTGCTTGTGTACTGAACGATTGGACCACACGTAATTGTGTGCAGTAGTTAGTAATCTGACCTAATACCATTAGAGTAAAGTGGTCACAAACGCTATTTGTACATTCTGACGTGATTTGTGTAATTTTTTATTTTTGGAAGGGAAGTTCGCTGGTCACTCAGGAACTATCTAACAACCCCACCTTTACTGGAAAGAGTAAGTGTCCTGCGGGTAACCCTCATATGTTCCAGTAAACTGAAGGTTCCATAGGGGCCCTGTATCGAGTACGCCAGCACCACGTCGGTGTGATCAGGTCGTATTGGTCGAGGTGGGCGAGTGAGTGGGGTACTCGGTAAACCGCCACCGCCGGCCTACTGTGGAGTAATTTGGTTGTCTGTAAAGGCTTGCTGAAAACCTTGATACAGAGATCCAAGGAGGACTAAGCAACACCTGCAGACTATGGGGGCCAGTTGCTCAGGTAGGGGGCGATCAACCTTGGTTCAGGTTGATTCTGTGAACCGACCAGTTGGGTCGGCACGATATGTAATGTGTGAAAAATATGGAAGTCACACCGAATCTTTATGTGATGAATGGGAGAGAATGACTGTACAAGACAGGGACAAATTCCCAAGAATAGGTAGCTTTAGTCCAGAAGTGTTACAAAATTTAAGGAGGAGGATATGTCTCGTAAAATCAGCAAAGAGACGAATTCAACATCATGATTATTTACAGTTATGGCACCAGGAAGGTGAGATACAGAGAGGTTTGGCTCTGGCGGCAGGATCTGGGGCAGTCAGGAAGCTGATAGCCACAGCTCCTCCTCCACCATACATTGCAGGAGAGAAGTTGATTGCGGAGAGAAACGCACTGGGTTGTAAAACACAAACTCTTAGTAACCCTGTAAATGTTAATGATGTTAACCAAATAACTCATGCAAGTATTAACCCGTGCAAGATGTACCCTGTTTTGAACCTTCCTCAGGAGTGTGATCAAGAAGACGATTCAGCAACAATTTCAGCTCTCTCTCTTGCAGCCACCATAGCAGAGACCACAGTAGGCACAGCGACACCCACGAGATTAGTGAAAGCCCCTAGCGGAGGGATAGGTGAGGTCGTGTCAACGGGTAAGTACGGCACCATGCACTACACTGAAACAATTGTACCACAACAAGCAGTAGAATCTACACAGGAAGAGGCTGTTAGAATTGCTCCTGTAAGGGTAATAGCAGTTCCCAATGGAAAAACAGATGTGTCTGGAGCCACTCCCATAAGGAACATTGCCATGTACACTCCATTTTCCAGAATGGAATTAAGAACAATAGTGTCCGAATTTCCTGACCCCAGAAAGGACTTAGTTGCTAGCCAAAAATACATCAGGGATCTAGGTAACACTGTAGAACCCAACAACAAGGATTGGCAGATACTGCTAAGAGCTTGTTTACCTTCCAATGTTGACGCAACTCAATTTTTAGCTGACTGTGCATTGGATAAAGATGTACCGCTTACAGACGTGTACAACAAGGATAATGTAAAAAGGATAAATTTACAGCTAAAGGAGTATTTCCCAGCCGTTGTTAAATGGAATAAAATATTTTCCATTAAGCAAAAGGAGTCCGAAACGGCAACAGAATATTTTCACCGGGCACTATTAGAAATGGCAAAGTACACTGGTATAGAAGACATTAAGACCAACCCAAACCATCGAGAAGTAGCAGTATCTGTACTGATGGATGGTTTGAAAGAAACATTAAAAGCTAGGGTACAGACCACGCAGCCATGTTGGCGAGGTCTGTCAGTGTCCACATTGAGAGAGGCTGCTATTGATCACGACAGAAATATCACTAGGCACAGGGAATCGCAAAGTGATAAGTTGATGTCCGTAAGTATACAGGCGCTGACCACAAGGCAGCCTGCGTATGTACCACCGAATCCTGTGGGTAAGGCAAGTGTAATAACATGTTTTTCTTGTAACAGACCGGGACACTTTGCACGAGAATGTAGAACAAAGAATGTACAAAGATCTTTTCAACCCCCTAGACAACAACACAACACACGACATTGGGAGCAGGGTCCACAGAGGCGGAGTTTTGAGCCACATACAGGGGAAACAAAAAGATATCCCCCGAACAGAGATTGGCATGCCTCTGGTAGTTCCCAGCTAACCCCCTCACAAGTAGTTGCTGCCAACGGGATTCAGGGAGGTCAGCATACCCAATAGGGGTGTGGCCATACCTGTAATCTGCACCCAGTTAAGTTGATTGCTAGTCTTGGAAGCGAACCAGAAATTGCAATCAATGTAGCTGGTAAAACTTTAAACTTTCTTGTAGACACAGGGGCGGCCAAGTCAGTGATAAATTCGACAGTGGGCATGAGAACCACTGGTAGGACAATTCCAGCCATGGGAGTAACAGGAGTAGTCCAGCACTACCCTGTTAGCAAACCAGCCGAGATTACAATAGGGCCTTTGCATACCAAGCATTCCTTTTTGCTGGCTGCATCGGCACCAACTAATCTCCTGGGAAGAGACTTAATATGTAAAATGGGTTGCGTCATTTATTGTACTCCTGAAGGTGTATTCTTGGACATCCCTGAGAATCACGCTCAGGAAGTACGAGACATGTTAGACTCCCCATCAAAATTAATGTCACATTCCATTATGACAAATAGGAATCCATCCCAAGTAGAAGAGATGACATCTCAGATACCAGAGTCACTTTGGACAAAAGATGGACAGGACACTGGATTAATGGCAAACGTAGCTCCAGTAATTGTACAAGTAAAAGATGGTAGGATAGCTCCAAAAATCCCACAGTATCCTCTGAAGCCAGAGGTGGAGTTAGGAGTTTTTCCCGTAATAGAGCGCTTGCTACAACAGGGCATTCTAGTAAGAACGTCCAGCACAGCAAATAGTCCCATCTTCCCTGTTAAAAAGAGTGGGGGGAGGGGTTACAGGCTAGTGCAAGATCTAAGGGGGATTAACAAAATAGTTGAGAGTCAGTTCCCCGTAGTGCCTAATCCAGCTGTCATCCTAATGCAAATTCCTCCCACTGCCAAATTTTTCACTGTTATTGACCTCTGCTCCGCATTCTTTTCGGTACCTCTGCACCCTGACAGCCAATATTTGTTTGCATTCACATACAGAGGAGTCCAATACACGTGGACTCGGTTACCCCAAGGTTTCATAGATAGTCCAAGTATATTTTCTCAGGCTTTGCATGATTGTTTACAGTCTTTCCAACCGGAAAGTGGATCAGTGTTGATACAGTACGTGGATGATCTACTACTGTGTTCTGATTCATTGGAAGCTTCCCTGAAGGATACGAAACAGCTCCTGTTTCATCTTTCAGACACAGGTCACAAGGTTTCCAAAGACAAGTTACAATTATGCCAAACTAAGGTAAAATATTTGGGACACTGTCTAACACAAGGACTGAGACACCTGACCGCTGATAGAATCCAAGCCATTAGAGACATGACACTGCCACAAACCCAGCAACAGATCAGGACGTTTCTAGGAATGTGTGGGTATTGCCGTAATTGGATCCCAGGGTTTTCCATATTGGCGCTACCTTTGCAGGAAATGGTCTCCTCAAACAAACCTGATCGGATTTCGCATACAGACGAATCCGAAACAGCATTTGAGAGACTCAAACAGTGTCTAACGCAGGCACCAGCACTAGGTATGCCAGACTATGGGAAACCCTTTGAACTATACGGAACAGAAAGTGCTGGGTGCGCAGCAGGTGTACTAACACAAAAACACGGTGATGCCAGCAGGCCAGTTGCATATTACAGCGCTCAGCTAGATACGGTAGCGCGATCCCTCCCCACATGCTTGCGTAGCGTTGCGGCGATAGCATTGCTAGTGACAAAAAGCGAAGATGTCGTGCTAGGCCACAACCTCACAATCCATACACCGCATGCGGTATCTGCCTTATTGAATTCTGCCCAAACCAGACACGTCTCATCAGCAAGGTTTACGAGATGGGAATTGGCATTAATGGCCCCAGTAAACATCACCATAAGGAGATGCAGTGCATTAAACCCTGCAACATTTCTCCCAGGTGTGCCTGGTCAGACACAAAGGGTGGAAGGTGAGAGTGATGGGGAAGGAGGATTTAATGCAAAGGAAGATACACATGATTGTATGGAATATTTGACCCAAAATTTTACCGCAAGGCCTGACATCAGTGACAATCCACTGGAAGATGCAGAACTCACGTTCTACACGGACGGTAGTTGTCACAGACAGTCAGACTCGGGAGACTTGTGTACTGGATACGCAGTCGTAGATGACCAAGACACCATAGAAGCGGAACCGCTAGGCCCACCTCACTCAGCCCAGGTTGCTGAACTGGTCGCCCTAACCAGAGCATGTGAATTGGCTAAGGGTAAGTCTGCCAATATCTACACCGATTCCAGATACGCGTTCGGGGTAGTACATGATTTCGGAGCCCTATGGCGGCTCAGAAATTTCATGACGGCAGCTGGCACACCGATAGCGCATGCAGCTCATATAAAAAGGCTTCTAACAGCGATACAGGAACCCGACAGAGTGGCTGTTATCAAATGTAAAGCACATACATATAGCCAAGACCCAGTATCACTTGGTAACAGCCGAGCAGACGAAGCCGCAAAGCTTGCAGCTGCTACCCCCATACAGACAGACACCACACAACTGATGGTATTTAATACCATCAACACACAAAAGTTGTGTGAGATGCAGAATTTGTGTTCCACACAGGAAAGAGCAGTCTGGAAGGCAAAGGGATATGGCCAGGAGTCCTCAGGGCTCTGGACGGATGGACATGGTAAACCGGTGGCCCCCAGGGCATACCTTCCATGTCTGGCTGAAGCAGCTCACGGGCTGACTCATCTAGGCAAGGAGGGGATGTGCAAATTGGTAAGAGCATACTGGTGCGCCCCAGGATTCTCCTCTCATGCGAGTAAAAGAGCAATGTCATGCCTTACCTGTCTGAGAAAGAATATTGGAAAAGCAATACCTACAGAACCATCCCATATCCCACCTGCCGGCGGGCCTTTCCAGGTAATACAAATTGACTTCATTCAATTACCCCCATGTCGAAATTTGAAATATGTACTTGTCTGTATAGATGTTTTCTCGAATTGGGTCGAAGCTTTTCCAGCAGCTACAAATACCGCTATGTTTACAGCTAAGAAAATTGTGCAGGAATTTGTATGTAGATATGGTATCCCTAGAATCATTGAAAGTGATAGGGGTACCCATTTTACAGGTGATGTCTTTCAAGGAATGTGTAAATTAATGGGTATTGATAGCAAGCTGCACACTCCGTACCGTCCACAGGCGAGTGCGAAGGTCGAAAGAGTGAACAGCACTATTAAAAATAAATTGAGTAAAGTAATGACAGAGACAGGATTGACGTGGCCAGAAGCTTTACCCATTGTTTTGTATAGCATCAGAACCACTCCCAGGCCCCCCCTTAATCTGTCTCCTTTTGAAATCTTGTTTGGTCGACAACCGCATGTCATGATTAACCCTCAGGATGATTTGAAATGTAACAATGAAGTAACTGTAAAATACTTAATTAACATGAGTAAACAGTTGAGGAATCAAAATGATAATCTGAAGTTGGTGATTCCTGATTTACCAGATAGTAATTGTCATGACATTGAACCTGGGAATTATGTAATGATACGAAATTTTCTACGCTCAGGTTGTCTTATTGATAGATGGGAAGGACCATACCAGGTCTTATTGACTAGCACCACAGCATTGAAGGTTGCTGAGAGAGAGACTTGGGTCCATTCATCCCACTGCAAAAAGGTTGCTGATCCAGAGAAGTCCCGTGATAAGGAACAGACGGTAGAGGTTGTATCACTAGAGTGTCTGTTCCAGGAGGACTGAGGCGGCACCTGAGCCTTGAAGACCGAAAGCAGTTGTCGACTCCCTTCTCCCTTTTATTGTTTTTCTCCACTTCCCAGCCCCTCTCCCTTAAAATTTCTTTTTCCCCCTTCTCATTCTTCTCTATTTCCTCCTCAAAGATGGACTTGCCCCAAGAGACTGTGATCCGGATTTTGATGTTAACCATGATGTTGACCAGAGCAGTCTGTTCCGGCGAGAGTACCATAGAGGTCGAGAGAGGTTCTGGAATGGGTTCCGATTATGATGATGGAGGCGTAGTTTTCCAAGATCAACCAAACCAACAAGCAAAGGCGAGTATCAGAAAACGATCCGATAGAAGAAATTGTGATGGATTGTTAGCTGAAGAAAATTGTATCTGTAGGCTCTGTGATAATCTGGTTGAAGATGGATGCATAAAGAAATGCCAATCTAGTTTTAATATCCATATGGACCGGCATCCATTGAGTGACTATCACTCCTTAGTGGGTAACGTGTTAAACCAAACAGATTGTTGGGTATGCTCTCAAGTACCTCAGGGTCACAGCAAATCAGGGCTAGTACCATTTCCTTTAACGTTAGGGGAGGTACTTGAGCTAAGTGGTGGGAGACCGGTGGATCGGAGGTTTAACATCTCCAGCCCTCCTAGTTTGAAGCTCCACCAATACCATGTGGATAGGTCCCTCTTATGTTTCAACATCTCCAATCCCAGAAAACCGGGAAATTGGGAAGTGTCATGGAGCAACCTTACCATGACCTTTTCACACAGAGCAGATAGAATGCCTACAGATACAGAGCTCGTACGCCATATAGCCAGTAGAGGAAAATCTTTTCGGTATCGATATACCTTAGGAAATAGGATTACTAGAGTTGGAGAGGTATCACCAGGATACTGTGCACATATCGTACAAACTGATACGTGCATTAAGCAGATGGAAGAATTAGGGTCAGGAGATTTCACCTGGAAGGTTTGTAACATGGTCATGTCCTTCTCCGTCCCTTATGTTCTCCCCGATGACGCATATTTCATATGCGGGAGAAAGGCGTACAAGTGGCTTGCCCCAAACTCTGAAGGATTGTGTTATATTGGAAAAGTATTGCCTGAAGTGATGACTGTTACACATGACAAAATGAAGGACATACACCGTGGTGCCCAAGCTCCTTATACTCACACTCATTACGAGCACCGAGTTAAAAGACAACTGTCAGAAAGGTTAGAGCATCCGGCCTCTGATCTTATCCATGAATCCACCGGGATTCAGGTTCTGGTAGCGTTAGATTTCACTCGCACCGCTCGAGGTGTGATGAATTATAGATACATTTCCGCACTCGCCAATTTGTTAGATAATATCACTGAAATGTATGATGACACGTTTAGATACACTGGAAGAGAACTTCAAGCTTACAAAACAGAACTAGTTCAGCATAGGATGGTTCTTAATTATCTTACAGCAGTAACAGGCGGATATTGTGTTACACTGGCAACACAGTACGGCATAAAGTGTTGCACGTATATCACAAATAGCACCGAGGATCCGGTAGAGGTCATAGACCAAAAGATGGACGATATTCTCCAATTGAAGTGGGAATTTCGTCGAAAACACAATCTCACCCTTGCTGCTGTAGGTAATGAGCTGACTGGTTGGGTGTCATGGTTGAACCCGCGAAATTGGTTCTCCGGTTTGGGAGACTGGGCTCAAGGAGTCATAATGGATGTTGGAAAGTTTCTACTATGTATCTTGGGTGTCGTTATATCGATTGGATTGATATTTAGATGCGGGCAGGCTTTAATGAGGTGCAAACAAAGTACAAGAGTGATGAGCTTGAGGAGCGAGGAAACTGTAATTAACCTGGATTTGATTTATGACCCAATGATAGAAACCAGAATGTGATGAAAATGCGATTATACGGTCCGTTTCTTTCACCTGTTTTTCTGCTTTTCTCCCAGATACAAAGACCCCCTTGGACGAGGAAGCTGACGAGACGAGATGTATACAGACAACGGATTGACCAAAGAAGAAGATTTGACAACTTTAAATATGGACACTTGATGAACTTTGCCATGGATCCCCAGTTTCCCTAGTATTTTTAAACTCACGCTAGCCCAACATTTTTGTAAATCTGATGGCACTGACAAAGCTTGTTGCTCATGCCTAAGGAGCAAAACAGCGCAAAGAGGACGACTCTCAACAGATACCGAACACAACTTCAACAACAGATGTACATTTCCCTGACATAGAATATCATTGCATTTTTCGTAAGTGTTCTTTATCTTCATCTCTACAACCCTCAGGTAACGACACACATAGACGATAGGGAATACAGGCACAGATATCAGCAACCACATACCTCCCCCATTCATGTATCATCAACTAAAATGTGCATCCCCATTTTGTTACAACCACAGCCGAAATGAGCTCGGTAGAGTTTGACAGCCCATCCACAGACCTGTACCACAGGATAAGAAGGAATTCAAATGTATACTTCGCAATACCTCGAAGCTTGATTTACCACACGTACGGCACGATGATACATGACCCTCCAAACATGGACTCATACACACATGCTTCTGCTTTCTCACTAGGTCATACCCTCTTCACACCTACTCCACTCTTCTCCCTTACCCAACCATGGAAATTAATTAACCCCTGACTTACATTTTTCTCCTTAAATATTTTAGAAGGTGGCAGTTATTATTGACTGCCAAAGGGTGGACTGTCAAAGTCAGAAAAATGTCTCTATGCACGTTGCCATATTTGCACCGCACACTGGTCCGCGCTGCGCATGCGTACGCTCTCCCGTGAAGGCGCATACCCGCGATAGCGTGCACTCGCAGGCGCGGTATGCGTATTTACGGTAGAGTTTATGTAGTCGTAGCGTGCGACTCATTCGTTACAAATGTTCACAATTAATGTAGTTTGTAGATCATGGTCACCTTGATAGATTCTGAAAGTCTGGTTAAAATAGAAGGTCCCTGTTTAAAGGAATCCCTCTTTGTATTGTACGAAGGGTCTAACAGGAATCATACAGCAGTGTTTGGTACCCATCGGAAGAGTATTTAATTAGTAATATTCCGGTGTTGGTTTGGAGCGTATTAATCGCTCGTGCGAATAGTTATGGACATAAGAAGTTTATGTCCATTTCTATTATTTACACATACTCAGGTATGCGGCGGGAAACCCAGTTTCCCACCCACCTGAGCTGTTGGAAATCGTCACAGCCCACCTGTATGAATCACCCTATGACCTTTTGTTATGATGCAGGGCCGAATTCCTTCGGCCAATGGACAATGGGATTGTAGGACCAGGAGATTGCATTGTGTGTGGGGCATAAATAGGCAGGCCGACCACATCCAGCTCTCACTCTCTCATCAACGGTTATCTGCTGATAGCCGGGAGCTGGATATCGAGGCGCAGGCGATCATACCCTTTGTGCGTAAGTTTCTCTCCGTAATCATTGTCTTTCTGTGAGCCAATTTCTCTCATCTCTCTCTCTCTCTCTCTCTCTCTCTCTCTCTGTTCTGTTCTCTCATATCTCCCCTAGACTAGGCTAGTATTGTATTGTATTAGATAGTATTGTATTGTATTGCATTTAGGTCAGTGTAGTATTGTCTTTTTGTATTTATTGTTTAGTTCTGTGGTTAGGAAGTCTCTGTTATATTGTAGTGTATCATTTGTACTGTTATCCCCTTTTTCAAATATATTAGATATAATACAGTTAATAGGCTTTGGAACCTAAACCAGTATTTGTGTATTTTCTATAGTGTTAAGTGTTCACTTGAGCGTCGGTGACGCTCAAGCAGCTTTGTAGTTAGTCAGGTTACACAAGGTTGCACTTACACCCTGTACTCACATTAAGGTATTCTGTGTATTTCATTGGTATAAGGTTTAAACATTAAGGTATAGCGTTGTGAGCGTCTGCGCCGCTGGTGACCTCCTCGTGGTCTCGAGCGTATGCTACGCCATAGCGAATCATTACTCTAGTCATAACCAATAACGTGTCCTGTGATCACTGGGCCGTGAGCGAACGTGACGCTTGAGCGTCTCGCCTACGGCGGAGCGATCGTTACGCAAATAGCGTACCATTACGGTACTTCTTAAGCAAACAGCGTACAGTGTTCTTAGACTTCATAAAGGGTTGTTTATACGACAACGGAATTTAGAATTGTCAATGTACATTTTGTCTTATTTGTGTACCTTTATATCTAGATATTATAGCGGGTCTTTCATACTGCTGTCAGACACTGCCTATATAACTGTGAATTTACTTGTTTGACTTGAATCAGCAGAGAATTCTGGACTCTGAAAATCCAAACCTTTGTATATCTCTCTGTAATAACCCAAGCCATAGAACATGGAGATGCAACGATTCTTTCAAACGGTTAAGTTCTTCTGTTCACCTCAGTCCCACTTCCTGAATCCTGGCACTTGCCAGCAGACAGACACCATAAGTAGAATTGGGGTAGAAGCAGCATGTTCCGTGTCACTTCCAATTAGCAGATTCTTTCATCTCTCTGCAGGGTTTTTATTTTCTTTTTTTCTTTCTGGCAGAAATCAATGGAGGGTGAGAATTCTGGAGGCTGGCAGTCTCCAAACCGGTTTAGGAAAGATGTGTTTTCCCCATAAGAAGTCTGGCAGGAGATGGGAACTTAAACAATTGCTATGGTAGACTCTTTTTCCAGATATTGGGTTAGCCCAATGTCGCTCCTATATGGTGCTGGCGTCACATTTTTAAATAGCTGCAAACTTGTATTACCCACTGTGTATTGTTCATAGAAGTGTCTATCAATCCTCACAGACAGAGGCTAATTGTCTGAGCCGTTACATTGCAAAGACATTATTAGCTGAAGATAATTAAGTTCCATGCTGCAAATGGAGATATTTGGGACTAATCTTGACGGGACTTCAGCAGTGGATTAATACTACCCAGGGGCCCTAGACAGCGCTTAAATCATGGCGACTTCCTAATCCACATACTTTCCGTGGCAGATCACCTATAAGACAGGATTCTCTCATATTTGTTTTAGTACATATTTTCATTTATATTTTATTTGCAGTAGAGCCAACACTGCCAGAGAGATGGGTATTAAACATGGGTGCAGGACGGCGGTGTGTGCAGTGATGGCCCCCTGCACCCAGAGTTCCATGTGTACCTCTTACCCGGCACTCATTATAGGGGGTCATTGCGACCCGATCGCTCGCTGTAGTTGTTCACAGTGCAGCGATCGGGTCGAAACTGCGCATGCGTCGGCGCCGCAGTGCACCGGCGCATGACGAACGGCCGAAGGCCGTTGTTCCCTAGTGATTGCCTCTGCCTGATTGACAAACAGAGGCGGTCGCTGGGCGTCCGGCCAACGCAGGCTTGGCGGGACTGTGTGGGGGGCGGGCCGCAGTGACGTCACACACAGCCGCTGCGATAAGGGGTAGCGACGAGCAACTCCCGGTCAGCCGCAGAGCTGCGCTGGCCGGGAGTTACTCAACAAGTACAAAAGCATCGCCGCTGTGCGATGCTTTTGTACTTGTGCGGGGGGGGGGCAGACAGACATGTGGGGCGGACTAGTCCTGTGCTGGGCATCCCCCCGCATGTCTGGGAACATGAGGGTACCTGTGCTAAATTTAGCACAGCTACGATCAACTCGGCTTGACCCCCATAGTTGCGCCACTGGTGACGATGCCTAATTTTATATTAGGCATGGTCACTTAAATCATTCTTTGAAACTTGAGCTATTATCTCTGACCAGTGACATGGAAGCTGTATAGGTAGTTAGTCCTTTTTTGGGGGACAGCTACAGTATTTATTTGCTTTTAATCTGCTGTAAGCAACTAAATATCTCGGTGAGAATGTAGAAGTAACAGATGAACTCCGACGGTTGTAGTATAATAGATCTACAATATCTAGGTAGACATGCATTAGGTCGACAGGTACAAAGGTCAACAGGCACAAAGTTCGACAGTTACAAACGGTCCACAGATAAAAGGTTGACCGTGGTTAAAGTCAACAGGTACAAAAGATCAACACAAAAATGGTTGACATATTTATGGGGGCCAAATCTTGTATCTGTGACAGCCATTAATACAAATGTAGACCCCCGTGGGTTTGCCTGCCTGCCACTGGTTACTATTCCCAAAGAAGTGGATAGTAAATCAAGCAAATCTTGGGAAAACATATGAAAACCCCAAAAAATATGTGTAGACCACTTGTGTGTTGACCATTCTCTTGTTGACCTTTTGAACCTGTCGACCTTAAGCAATTTCGACCTTTCATCTGTTGACCTGTTGCACCTGTCGACCTGTCATACAGATGTGTCCTTATTAGAGATGAGCGGGTTCGGTTTTACTCGGATTTACTCGGTTCTCAAAACGGCATCTTATTGGCTCACGGATGTCACGTGTTTTGGATAGCCAATAAGAAAAATCTGGATAAAACCGAACTGCCGTTAATTCTGGCGTTACATCCGAACCCGCTCATCTCTAGTCATGATACTGTAAGCTGTTGCTGCACGGCTAGTGTGATGCAGTGTGTGGTAGCGGGTAGTGTGCGTACGCACAATCCCGCTACGCATTGCTGTGAATGGGGGAGCCAGCAACTGCACGAGGCTGTGCTATGTCGACCATATGGCGTTGACCTATTGACTGTCATTATTAATATGCAGAATTTCAAACCCTGCCAGTCCAAGACCAAAATTCTGCACTTAAGCTATAGAACATGAAGACCACATAGTAATAAAAAAATTAACGGACAATGTACTGTATTTATGTTCATTAAAATAAATCAGAAATTAATATTAATCAGTAAAAGACACGAACAACATTTATAGGAAGAGTCCTCTGTTATCACACTAGATGGTAGAGACAGAAATAATACGTGCGGTGTGATTACAGTAAATACTTTACTTTTCTATTGCAAGGAAAACGTTGTGAATGTTATAATATCAAGAGGTTCTGGAATTACCAGACTGCCTATGGGAATCTGGACAAATGTAAGTGACAGGCTGTATGATGCTTGACTGCACTGCCATGTAGGCATGCCATGCAGTATGTATAAGAAGCTGCTGAAAGCAGCCATAGAACATATACAGTATAATTAACGTGCCTCCATGTCAGGATTTATATTGCTAATTTATACCCCTTTCACACCGCACAAATCACCTGGTATCGACCCGGTAAATTGCCGGGTCGACGCGGGTCGCTGTGCGGTGTGAAAGGGCCAGTTCCAAATTACCGGGTCACCTGACCCAGCAATTCGCCCTGGGAATAAAGAAGGGTCATTCCTGGGCTATTACCGGGTCAGGTGCAGTGTGAATGGGCTACCCGGATTCATGCGACCCAGGAACCGTTCACTGCATAGGGAGAGGCGGCGCAGAGATGATCTCATCTCCTAGCACCGCCTCCGCCCCCAATGACACCACTGTCCCCGCCCCCGATGGCAAACCTGACCCGACAATATGCCGGGTCAGGAAGCCAGTTCTCAGGGTCCACCCGGGAATGACCTGTTTCCAATTCCCGGGTGCGACCCGGCATTAGCGATCTGAAAGTGGTATGAGTAACCCAACTGTCCCAGCTAAATTTACATGAATAGCAATGTACTGTATGTGAAGTGAAGCCCACTAAGGTCGGAAGGAGTTCATCCAGGACTTTGGGGGAGATGTACTAAGCCGTGAAAAGAGTGGAGCAGTGAGCCAGTGGAGAAGTTGCCTATGGTAACCAATCAGCTGCTCTTTATAATTTTACAGTATGCAAATTATAAACGGTACTTCAGTGCTGCTTTGGTTGCCATTTGGTTGCCAATACATCTCCACCTGAAAGAAAAGACAACCCAATACTAAGCCAATCAGTACCGTGATTCTCATTATCATCAGCAACCTCCAGGACTTTGGGCCTAATTCAGATCTGATCGCTGGGCTGCTAATTTTGCTGTCCTACAATCAGATAGTCGCCGCCGAAGGGTAGTGTAAATTCTCCCGTGCAAGTGTGTGATCGCATGTGTACGCCATGCTACAAATATCTCTCAGTCAGCGGACAGCTGCAAATCCGTTTGCACCTCACTCACCATCAAATGTTTTTTCCACTGTGCAGTCTGTGCGCAGCCCAAGACTTCCTCCTACAGTGCGAAGAGAACAGGCTGATTGGGTCCGGAGCTGACGTCACCCCCCCCCTCCATTAGAATGCTTGGGAACGTCTGCGTTTTCTCTGACACTCCCAAAAAACGGCCAGTTACCACCTCCAAGCGGCCTCTTCCTGTCAATCAGCATGCGAATGGCTGTGCGATTAGGATTTTCACACCAGCTTGTCGCTGTCTGGTGATGCCCTTTCTTGTTTGGCGATGCCCGTGTGCATTGCGGTGCATACGCATGACAGTCCATCAATAATCGCCCACTGTGCACAAATGCACAGCAGCAATCAGGTCTGAATCAGGCCCTTTGATAGAGGAGACAACCCACAATAACCGGGAAGTCAGTATGGTAACTCACATTACCATTTGAAATGTGCACACTTCACACACTGGGAGCAAGGTAAGCAATAATCTTATTATAGTTGTGTGACTTTTCTGAAGGTATCAATCTAAATATAAGGAAGTTTCAGAAATATACTTTCTTTAAACTTAGGAATATGCAAATGTCAGATAGGCTCATATGAGTCCTTAAAGTTACCAGTGGACCTATGGCTAAGTGCCTGTAGTACCATCTTTGTTTCACAAATACATGAAAATCAACACATCTCTTCTATCTTAACAATAACCAAATGTGATATTATTGTGGTCTTTTGCATATTTCTTTTATTTGAAAAAATATATTATTTTCCAATCTATAATCAATTTATTGGTGTACCTTCTGGCTGTCATTAACCTTACTTTTCCGGTGTCCCACAGTCCAGTGTGCGCATGACGGTAGACTGTGTCATATATGCGTATGCGCAAGAGACAATGCAGAGTCCAGAGTGGCTGCGACATGGGAATGGAGGGGTGTATCCGCAGTGGGAGAGGTTAGTACATCCCGCCCATAGACTGTTGATCAATACATTGTCGATCTATCTTACGGATACTAACTTTGATATCATTGCCGTCATAGGCCTCATCAAGGACGTGGAGGAATCGGCCTAAAGATGGGAAATAGACCGGTTGGCCCAGTGGTGCAGCCACAACAACCTTGAGCTCAACCCCCTCAAAACTGTCGAGATGATAGTGGACTTCAGGAAGGAGTCAGCTAGTGCACCTCTGCTAACGATTGCTGACACTGTGGTATCGCTAGTGGAAAGTGCAGCAGAGGTTGTTCTTCCTCAGGCAACTAAGGAAGTTCAACATCCCACAGAAGCGTCTGCTCTTCTTCTACTCCGCGATTGTGGAGTTGGTACTGTGCTCCTCGATACTGGTATGGTACGGCTCCACCAGCACAAGGGACAGATGCAGGCTCCAAAAGGTGGTCAGAACTGCAGAGAAGATCATCAGGGCCAACCTTCCCTCAGTCCAGGACCTGTACCTGTCCAGAGCTAAAAAGCGGGCAACGAAGGGGCCAGCTACACCCCGGCCACAGCATGTTTTTCAGGCAGGAGTTACAGGGCCGCCCCCGTCGGGTCCTTCAGAAGCCTCAAAAGTTTATTTCCCCAAGCGGTCCGCCTGATGAACTCCTGAACATTGACTGACTAGACGCACATGTAACTCACTTGTGTCCCTACAGTATACCTATCAGTATGACTTTATTTGAAACCCCCCCCCCCCCCCCAACTGCTTATCTGTTACCTATTTGGCTGTTGTATTGCAAAATGAAGACAAATTCCTAGTATACACAAGTATACCTGGCCAATAAAGCTGTTCTGATTCTGATTGATTAATATGCAGAATGTAGTGCAGGAACCCTGAAATTGTTCTGTATTGCAGGTAATCGCTGGTCACCCTGGAACTGCTGTAAGTGAAAGATGTATGTCATCCACTGTGAAGCTCTAACACAGTCTCACACAATCTTGACAAGATGGCATCAGCACATGCTCAGTAAAGATGTTAGCAGCCATCTTGGTATAGAGCATGAAGCCTCCCTGGAGGACAGGAAGACTGGAGATTGTGCATAAGCCAGGGCCGTAAGGAGGATAGTGCGGGAGGTGCAGTTGCACTGGGCGGGATAACAATGTAGGTTGTGTACTAGTAATTCAACGGACACTGTGTGCTCTCATCTGTGTCCCAGCACCTATGTCTCCAAGGTGGCGGGGTAGCGGCCTTTGAGTGGTCCCGCCCTCCCCCCTTCCAGCGCGTGGGGTGCTGGATAATACCGACCACGGTGGTGCACATAGGGGTATTGGGTGGCAAGGGGAATTGGGGCGGAGGGTCTGCAGAAGCACAAAGCACATGGTTGTCATGATACGGTGCTGGCAGTAACGCACTACTCTTTCAGTAGAAAGCACCTGCATGACAAAACAACTTAACAATGCCCACCTACCCTGTGCATTTAAAAAAAACAACATTTGACTACAGTACATAGTTAAAGTGTTAACATATAGGACTGAGAGCAGTATTCTACAGTCATATGGAAAAAGGAGCCTTTCCCCGAGCAGTTTTATCAGAGGAGGAGACCCGTGCGCAACCTCTGCCAGAGTCTACAGCACTTGTGGTACTGATGCCACTTTCCCTGTGATTTCTGCAGCAGTAACCGAACGGTAAGTTTATGGGTGCCAGGGACCTGTGTGCACCATACTAGGTAGGCAAGTATGGTGTGAACCCATTATAGATACATGACTGCCTCTCCCAATGGGAGGTGATGCAGAGGCTAGTGCTTCCACAGGGTTTATCGTACATAAATGATCTGGTTTAAGTACAGATCTGCCCTAATTCACCCCAGTGTCTAGCAGAACACTGTCCAAATTCCCAAAGATGGGAAAACAGCAGCGGCTCGGGTGTTTCAGAAAGCACTTTGGAGCTGCACCTAAAGCCAGCAATGTGTTCAAGTGTAAATTATGTGCACAAAATACAATTTGCTTTGCTAATGGCTTTCCTTTTTCTTCTTGGACATTTTGCAGAGGGGGGAAAGTTTCAGAAATCATTCCAGCCCAGGCGCTCCTATATTTCTCACTTCAGTAATTTGTCAGGAACATTCGCCTAGTAACTCCATTGGACCATGTCTTGAAGCACATTAACCCCCGGCTTACCCACTGCTGTTATTTTAATGTACTCCTAGATTTACTTAAGCTTGCTTGTGAGGAAGAGATGTGTAAAGGAGTGTGGTAGGAGGAGGTGTAGGGGAGAGTAATGAGGCTTTATAAGGTTATTAATGCCCCAGGTCACATTCTGATGGAGCTCATATAATTCTATATGAAGGAAACACGCTCCACTGTGTAAGTTAACTTAATTGCGTAGGGGTTAAAACCTTCAGCATTGCCTGAAATGCACAGAAAGCCTATGAATAAGCCACCAAGTTCAATGTCAGTTTTAAATGGCTCTCTAAGAACCACAAATTACATTGCAAGTAATAGAATGTATACCTATTGCTACTATTGTTTTGTTTTTTAAATAAAATGACAATATATACTGTAACTGGCATCAATCACACAACCACGGCTATGGAACATGCTAAAAGCATTATTTTTATAAGGCTTAATTTAGCAATTTGTTTTTTATGAAAAAGAATTGTCAACGTTTTAACATTATCAATTTGTTGCCGTGATAAATTCACCATAAGGGGTATATTTATTATGGGGAATTTGCACGACAGGGGGAGATTTATCAAGCCCCGGAGAGAGAACCAACCAGTCAGCTTATAACTGTTGTTTTACAGGCTGTGTTTGAAAAAATGACAGATGCTGATTGGTTGGTAGTTTATCGCTCTCCACTTTATCTCTTGCCAAGGCTTGATACAGTACAACTCCCCCTAAGGCTGGAGATTTATAGCCACAATCATTTTAAAGGCAAAAGCAACCTGGATTTGCTGTTTAAATTATGGCTGCTTTAATTGTACGACACTGATTTCCAAGATTGCATCAATTCACGAAAATCACATTGTATTATATATACCATAATTTATATAGTATAGACTACAGTATGTCATCATGTACAATGCACCATCAGCCAGGATGTCCTCAAGATGCATATAATTCATAAACAAAACAAAGTTCAAAAAAATACTATACTATGGTATCTGAACGTCTAAAGAGATGAATATTATTGCTTCTCTATCCAGAAAATCCCTATTTACTGACCTTATCTGTGCAGCTTCAGATCTCATATATTACCCTTTCAGTCTGTTGTATTTAGCTTACAGATTTCTGCTATTGATATTTTTAACAGAGTTACACCCTCTTTTTTCTACTAGTTTAACAAAGACCCCATTGTGTAACTGATGGTTGGTTCTTAGAGGGGTTTGGGTATGCGTGACCGGCAGTCAGGAAACCGCCGATCAGCATACCGACACCGGGATCGAGATGACCACTGAGGGTGGGGGGATAGCGCAACAATCCCCTTGCGGACACCCATGAGTGTGAATAGTCCCTGCTAGTCAACATGCTGACTGTCAGGATTCTAAGGGGGCGGGATGTAGGGGGAGGTATTGTGACCGTCTGTCTCCTGACCGCCGGTCACATAACTACATCCCACACTTAGGGTACATAAATTACAGTGAACCCATCATCTACCTCCAGGAGAGAAAGATAGTTTACCTGGCATCAGTGACATCACTTCTACGCCTCAGCGTCACTATTATAAATATTGGCTCATGCAACAAAATGGCTGCAGGGCTATAGTGAGAATTCAGTTTTATACAGTTCTTTACTTTGGGGAATAAAAATAGGATTTTAATTACCTACCGGTAAATCCTTTTCTTGTAGTCCGTAGAGGATGCTGGGGTCCACATTAGTACCATGGGGTATAGACGGGTCCACTAGGAGCCATTGGCACTTTAAGAGTTAGAGAGCGTGGGCTGGCTCCTCCCTCTATGCCCCTCCTACCAGACTCAGTCTAGAAGCTGTGCCCGAGGAGACGGACATCTTCGAGAGAAGGATTCAACACAGATAGTGGCGAGATTCATACCAGCTCACACACAGAAGGCAAACCAAGCTAACAAGCTTGGAAACTCAACAATCGCTGAAACAGTACTTACCAAGTAACAATGCAGTACGTAACTAAAAACAAAGTTGTACTGAATCAGAAAACCACTGCCGGAAAACAAAGCGCTGGGCGGGCGCCCAGCATCCTCTACTGACTACGAGAAAAGGATTTACCGGTAGGTAATTAAAATCCTATTTTCTCTTACGTCCTAGAGGATGCTGGGGTCCATATTAGTACCATGGGGATGTACCAAAGCTCCCAGAATGGGAGGGAGAGAGCGGAGGCTCCTGCAGAACTGATTGACCAAACTTCAGGTCCTCAGAGGCCAGAGTATCGAACTTGTAGAACTTTGCGAACGTGTTCGACCCCGACCAAGTAGTTGCTCGGCATAGTTGTAAAGCCGAGTTTCCCCGGGCAGCCGCCCAGGAAGAACGCACCTTACGAGTAGAGTGGGCCTTAACAGACGTAGGACACGGCAAACCTGCCGTAGAATACGCATGCATGCGTGAACCTGATCCAGCGAGAGATCGTCTGCTTAGAAGTAGGACACCCAATTTTCTTGAAATCATACAGGACAAACAGAGAGTCCGATTTTCTGTGACGAGCAGTCCTCCTCACATAGATTTTTAGAGCCCTTACTACATCTAAGGACTTTGAAGAAATTGAGGAGTCAGTCGCAACTGGCACCACAATAGGTTGGTTGATATGAAATGCTGACACAACCTTCGGAAGAAACTGCTGATGTGTCCGAAGCTCAGCTCTATCTTCATGGAAGATCAAGTATGGGCTTTTTTACATGACAAAGCCCCCAACTCCGACACACATCTAGCAGAAGCTAAGGCCAACAAAGTGACAGCCTTCCACTTGAGAAACTTGACCTCAACCTCCTGTAGAGGCTCAAACCAGTCCGATTGCAACACCACGTTAAGATCCCAGGGCGCCGTAGGCGGTACAAAGGGAGGTTGGATGTGCGAACTCCCTTCAAAAAAGTCTGAACCTCAGGGAGGGCAACCAACTGTTTCTGGAAGAAAATGGATAGGGCCAAAATTTGGACCTTTACGGATCCTAACCTCAGGTCCATATCCACACCTGCTTGCAGGAAGAGGAGAAAACGTCCCAGTTGAAACTCCACTGTAGGAAACCCCTTGGACTCACACCAAGATACATATTTTTTCCAAATACGATGGTAATGTTTAGACATTACTCCTTTCCTAGCCTGTATCAGGGTAGGAAAAACCTTGTTCAGAATGCCCCTCCGAGTTAGTATCTGGCGTTCAAACTCCATGCCGTCAAACGTAGCCGTGGTAAGTCTTGATAGGCAAACGGCCCCTGCTGCAGCAGGTCCTCCCGAAGAGGAAGAGGCCTAGGCTCTTCTAGCAGTACATCCAGAAGATTTGCGTACCAAGACCTTCTTGGCCAGTCTGGAGCAATGAGGATCGCTTAAACCCTTGTTCTCCTTATAAGTTTTAGAACTCTTGGAATGAGTGGGAGTGGTGGAAACATGTACACCGACTGGAATACCAACGGAGTCACCAGGGCATCCACCGCCACTGCTTGCGGGTCCCTCAACCTGAAACAATATCGCCGAAGCTTATTGTTGAGACGAGAGGCCATCATGTCTATTTGGGGGTACACCCCAAAGATCCGTTACCTCCGTGAACACCTCCGGATGGAGACCGACTCCCCTGGATGGAGATCGTGTCTGCTGAGGAAGTCCGCTTCCCAGTTGTCTACTCCCAGAATGAAGATTGCTGATAGCGCCAACGCGTGTTTTTCTGCCCAGAGGAAGATTCTTGTTACCTCTGACATTGCAGCTCTGCTCTTCGTTCCGCCCTGTCGGTTTATGTAAGCCACTGTCGTTACATTGTCCGACTGCTCTTGAATGGCCCGATTTCTCAGAAGATGGGCCGCTTGGAGAAGACCGTTGTAGACGGCTCTTAGTTCCAGAATGTTTATCGGCAGGCCGGCTTCCAGACCTGACCACCTTCCTTGGAAGGTTTCCCCTTCAGTGACTGCGCCCCAGCCCTGGAGACTTGCATCCGCGGTTAGAAGGATCCAGTCCTGAATCCCGAACCTGCGGCCCTCCAGAAGGTGAGGCAATTGTAGCCACCAGAGGAGTGAAATCCTGGCCTTTGGTGACAGATGTATTCTCTAGTACATGTGTAGATGAGATCCCGACCACTTGTCAAGGAGATCCAGTTGGAAGGACCGAGCATGAAACCTCCCGTACTGCAGACCTCGTAAGAGGCCACCATCTTCCCCAGAAGGCAAATGCACTGATGAACCGACACCCGGGCTGGCTTCAGGACATCCCGGACCATTGATTGTATCACCGACGCTTTTTCCTCTGGAAGAAACACCCTCTGTTCTTCTGTGTTGAGGATCATTCCCAGAAAGGACAACCTTCTGGTTGGTTCCAAATGTGATTTTGGAAGATTCAGGATCCAACCGTGTTCCCTGAGAAGATGGGTCATGAGAACTATGGACTGTAACAGCTTCTCCTTGGACGATGCCTTTATCAGCAGATCGTCCAGATATGGAATTATGTTCACCCCCTGTCTGCGGAGGAGAACCATAATTTTCGCCATCACCTTGGTGAATACCCTCGGTGCTGTGGAGAGACCGAATGGCAGTGCCTGGAATTGAAAATGACAGTCCAACACTGCGAATCGGAGATAAGCTTGATGCGGCGGCCAAATCGGAATGTGGAGGTACGCATTCCCCCTCCTCCAGACTGGATATCACCGCCCTTAGAGACTCCATTTTCAACTTGAACTCCCTCAGGAAGGGGTTTAGCGATTTTAAGTTCAGAATGGGCCTGACCGAACCATCCGGTTTCGGTACCACGAAAAGGCTCGAATAATGGTGGTTATTCCGAGTTGTTCGCTCGCTAACAGTTTTTAGCAGCTGTGCAAATGCTATGCCGCCGCCCACTGGTAGTGTATTTTAACTTAGCAGAAGTGCGAATGAAAGGATCGCAGAGCGGCTACAAAGCTTTTTTTTTGTGCAGTTTCTGAGTAGCTCTAAACCTACTCAGTGCTTGCAATCACTTCAGACTGTTCAGTTCCTGTTTTGACGTCCAAACACGCCCTGCGTTCACCCAGCCACGCCTGCGTTTTTCCTGGCACGCCTGCGTTTGTCCGAACACTCCCTGAAAACGGTCAGTTGACACACAGAAAAGCCCGCTTCATGTCAATCACTCTGCGGCCAGCAGTGCGATTGAAATGCTTCGCTAGACCTTGTGTGAAACGACATAGTTCATTGTTATAGTACGTCGCGCGTGCACATTGCGCCGCACACGCATGCGCAGAAGTGCCTTTTTTTTGCCTCATCGCAGCACAGCGAACGAATGCAGCTAGCGATCAACTCGGAATGACCCCCTGTAACCTTTGTTTTGCATATGGGGAGGAACTGGTACAATAACCTGTGCCTCCACCAACTTCTGGATGGCTTCCTGTAGGATAGTCCTGTCTGCCAGCAAAGCCTGATTTTAAGAACTGGTGAGGAGGGAGATCTTGAAATTCCAGCCTGTACCCCTGGGACACAATATCTTGCACCCAGGGATCCAGGCCGGACGACACCCCGACGTGACTGAAATGCTTGAGTCTCGCCCCCACCGGTCCCACCTCCAGGCCACCCGGTCCAATGTCATGCTGAGGACTTAGGCGTACCCGAAGTAGGTTTCCGTTCCTGGGAACCCGCCGCAGCAGGTTTCTTGGATTTTGGCCGACCTCCTCTAAAGAAGGTGTTGGACGGCTTGGCCTTTCTTGCTTTGGCAATCCGAAAGGACTGAGATGCAGCTGAAGAAAAGGGTTTCTTCGTAGCAGGTGCAGCTGAGGGAAGAAAAGGAGACTTACCCGCCATAGCCGTGGAAATCCATGCATCCAACGCTTCCCCAAAGACAGCCTGACCTGTGTAGGGTAGGGTCTCCACACCTCTCCTGGATTCCGCGTCTGCAGACCACTGGCGCAGCCAAAGTCCCCTACGAGCTGAGACAGACATGGAAGATATCCCTGCAGCCATGGTTTCCACAATAAAGCCTGCAGAATCTTGAATGTTTTTTCTGGGTTTTCTCATGCTTTCTCAAATATAGCATTTAATGCTTGCTAGCGGGGCCGGTGACTAACTCGCCACAGATCTTCTGGCTCTGTAAGGGGGTGGCGGCATGCTGCTCGGGTGAGCGATCCCCTGTGGCAGGTGTTCGATCCCCTCAGGAGATCAGTGTCCTGTCAGCGGAGATAGTGGCTCAGACCCCGCAGGGCGGACACTACTTTCCCCCTTATTCCCACGAAGCAGGGAGGCTGTTGCCAGCAGCCTCCCTGTAAAATAGAAAACTCTAAAAAAACAAAACTTTTACCAGAGAAGCTCTGTAGAGCTCCTCTAGTGTGACCGGCTCCTCCGGGCACATTTTCTAAACTGAGTCTGGTAGGAGGGGCATAGAGGGAGGAGCCAGCCCACACTCTCAAACTCTTAAAGTGCCAATGGCTCCTAGTGGACCCGTCTATACCCCATGGTACTAATGTGGACCCCAGCATCCTCTAGGACGTAAGATAAAAGGATACAATAGAAAAAGTAAAATATATAATGACATAGGAAGGTCTTCAGCAAAGAGAGCGCTCAAACATTAACTAGAAGATCCTATGGTGACCCCATTCCAAGAAAAAACTGGGAAATGTTGATTTCTGCTTTTATTGATTAAAGCATCCATATTGTGTATATTAATAAGTATTTACGGTTTAAAAATGTTAATGCTTCACTTTTGAATTAGTAGTAGCATCTTATGGTTATGGTTATATTTATGGTTATATTCACGTGTACACACTATACAGTTGTTCCTTCCGATTCTTCTATTCATCTGTCCTAATGATCAGGAGGAAAGATTGAGTCCCTGTACACACTGCACAGATTATCTGTATAGTGGCCACCTAAATGGAAAGCCATGGCTGCTGCTAAAAGGAACGTGGCTGCAGAGCGTAATAGCCAAGCAGGCGATGCAGACATAGATAGAGGCTGAGAGCCGGGAGCCGGCTAAAGGCTGCAGATTGGAGTGCTGCTTCAGGGAAATGCTGGTCTAAGGTTGCAGGGGTTGCTGAAACAACGTGGAACAAGTCTGTGTATCCAACCCACATGCAGTAGCGGATCTTGCCACGGGCAAGCAGGACTTTTGCCTGGGGCGCCGCCTTCCGGAGGGCGCCGGCGCCATCCGGAGGGCGCCGCACCAGGGCAAGATCCGCTACTGCCCAGCTGCCCTCCGCTACTGCCCCCAGCTGCCCGCTGTGACCCGCTGCCCGCTGCGAAGGGAACTAGACGCGTAGCGTCTAGTTTCCCTTCATGGAGAGGACCTTTACTGTGCGGTGCGCGATGACGTCATCGAGCACCGCCCAGCAAAGGTCCTCTCCACGAAGGGAACTAGACGCTACGCGTCTAGTTTCCATTCGAGGAGAGGACCTTTGCTTTGCGGTGCGCGATGACGTCATCGCGCACCGCACAGCGTTTCAGCGGTGCTACTCTGAACAGGGGGTGTAACTGACCACGCCCCCTGCACAAAGCCACTCCCCCTATTTCCCGCCCGGGGCGCAAAAAGCGCTGGAACCGGCCCTGCCCACATTTGTATCTAACTTGGTCTGCTACCCTAGACACAGATGAACACTAAGCTTATAGTGAAGCACACAGCTTAACCCCCACTTAAACCACTGTACAGTCTGCATCTAAGAGACTGTGGAGTCTATTTACTAAGCTCTGAATAGAGATAAAGTACCAGCCAATCAGCTCCTTACTGCCATGTCACAGGCTTAAAAAGATGACATGAGCTGATTGGCTGGTACTTTATCTTCATCCAAGGCTTAGGGGCCGTACACATGGGGAGATTTCTCCCAGAGATGTGTGCTGAGCGATCTAGCACAGACCGCTCAGCACACATCTCTCCCCCTGCTCAGCACACAGCGCGACGTGCGCTGAGCGAGGTTGTGGGTAGAGATGAGCGCCGGAAATTTTTCGGGTTTTGTGTTTTGGTTTTGGGTTCGGTTCCGCGGCCGTGTTTTGGGTTCGACCGCGTTTTGGCAAAACCTAACCGAATTTTTTTTGTCGGATTCGGGTGTGTTTTGGATTCGGGTGTTTTTTTTCAAAAAACACTAAAAAACAGCTTAAATCATAGAATTTGGGGGTCATTTTGATCCCAAAGTATTATTAACCTCAAAAACCATAATTTACACTCATTTTCAGTCTATTCTGAATACCTCACACCTCACAATATTATTTTTAGTCCTAAAATTTGTACCTAGGTCGCTGGATGACTAAGCTAAGCGACCCTAGTGGCCGACACAAACACCGGGCCCATCTAGGAGTGTCACTGCAGTGTCACGCAGGATGTCCCTTCCAAAAAACCCTCCCCAAACAGCACATGACGCAAAGAAAAAAAGAGGCGCAATGAGGTAGCTGTGTGAGTAAGATAAGCGACCCTAGTGGCCGACACAAACACCGGGCCCATCTAGGAGTGGCACTGCAGTGTCACGCAGGATGTCCCTTCCAAAAAACCCTCCCCAAACAGCACATGACGCAAAGGAAAAAAGAGGCGCAATGAGGTAGCTGTGTGAGTAAGATAAGCGACCCTAGTGGCCGACACAAACACCGGGCCCATCTAGGAGTGGCACTGCAGTGTCACGCAGGATGTCCCTTCCAAAAAACCCTCCCCAAACAGCACATGACGCAAAGAAAAAAAGAGGCGCAATGAGGTAGCTGTGTGAGTAAGATAAGCGACCCTAGTGGCCGACACAAACACCGGGCCCATCTAGGAGTGGCACTGCAGTGTCACGCAGGATGTCCCTTCCAAAAAACCCTCCCCAAACAGCACATGACGCAAAGAAAAATTAAAGAAAAAAGAGGTGCAAGATTGAATTGTCCTTGGGCCCTCCCACCCACCCTTATGTTGTATAAACAGGACATGCACACTTTAACCAACCCATCATTTCAGTGACAGGGTCTGCCACACGACTGTGACTGAAATGACGGGTTGGTTTGGACCCCCACCAAAAAAGAAGCAATTAATCTCTCCTTGCACAAACTGGCTCTACAGAGGCAAGATGTCCACCTCATCATCATCCTCCGATATATCACCGTGTACATCCCCCTCCTCACAGATTATCAATTCGTCCCCACTGGAATCCACCATCTCAGCTCCCTGTGTACTTTGTGGAGGCAATTGCTGCTGGTCAATGTCTCCACGGAGGAATTGATTATAATTCATTTTAATGAACATCATCTTCTCCACATTTTCTGGATGTAACCTCGTACGCCGATTGCTGACAAGGTGAGCGGCGGCACTAAACACTCTTTCGGAGTACACACTTGTGGGAGGGCAACTTAGGTAGAATAAAGCCAGTTTGTGCAAGGGCCTCCAAATTGCCTCTTTTTCCTGCCAGTATAAGTACGGACTGTCTGACGTGCCTACTTGGATGCGGTCACTCATATAATCCTCCACCATTCTTTCAATGGTGAGAGAATCATATGCAGTGACAGTAGACGACATGTCCGTAATCGTTGTCAGGTCCTTCAGTCCGGACCAGATGTCAGCATCAGCAGTCGCTCCAGACTGCCCTGCATCACCGCCAGCGGGTGGGCTCGGAATTCTGAGCCTTTTCCTCACACCCCCAGTTGCGGGAGAATGTGAAGGAGGAGATGTTGACAGGTCGCGTTCCGCTTGACTTGACAATTTTCTCACCAGCAGGTCTTTCAACCCCAGCAGACTTGTGTCTGCCGGAAAGAGAGATCCAAGGTAGGCTTTAAATCTAGGATCGAGCACGGTGGCCAAAATGTAGTGCTCTGATTTCAACAGATTGACCACCCGTGAATCCTTGTTAAGCGAATTAAGGGCTCCATCCACAAGTCCCACATGCCTAGCGGAATCGCTCTGTGTTAGCTCCTCCTTCAATGTCTCCAGCTTCTTCTGCAAAAGCCTGATGAGGGGAATGACCTGACTCAGGCTGGCAGTGTCTGAACTGACTTCACGTGTGGCAAGTTCAAAGGGCATCAGAACCTTGCACAACGTTGAAATCATTCTCCACTGCACTTGAGACAGGTGCATTCCACCTCCTATATCGTGCTCAATTGTATAGGCTTGAATGGCTTTTTGCTGCTCCTCCAACCTCTGAAGCATATAGAGGGTTGAATTCCACCTCGTTACCACTTCTTGCTTCAGATGATGGCAGGGCAGGTTCAGTAGTTTTTGGTGGTGCTCCAGTCTTCTGTACGTGGTGCCTGTACGCCGAAAGTGTCCCGCAATTCTTCTGGCCACCGACAGCATCTCTTGCACGCCCCTGTCGTTTTTTAAAAAATTCTACACCACCAAATTCAAGGTATGTGCAAAACATGGGACGTGCTGGAATTTGCCCATATTTAATGCACACACAATATTGCTGGCGTTGTCCGATGCCACAAATCCACAGGAGAGTCCAATTGGGGTAAGCCATTCCGCGATGATCTTCCTCAGTTGCCGTAAGAGGTTTTCAGCTGTGTGCGTATTCTGGAAAGCGATGATACAAAGCGTAGCCTGCCTAGGAAAGAGTTGGCGTTTGCGAGATGCTGCTACTGGTGCCGCCGCTGCTGTTCTTGCGGCGGGAGTCCATACATCTACCCAGTGGGCTGTCACAGTCATATAGTCCTGACCCTGCCCTGCTCCAGTTGTCCACATGTCCGTGGTTAAGTGGACATTGGGTACAACTGCATTTTTTAGGACACTGGTGAGTCTTTTTCTGACGTCCGTGTACATTCTCGGTATCGCCTGCCTAGAGAAGTGGAACCTAGATGGTATTTGGTAACGGGGGCACACTGCCTCAATAAATTGTCTAGTTCCCTGTGAACTAACGGCGGATACCGGACGCACGTCTAACACCAACATAGTTGTCAAGGCCTCAGTTATCCGCTTTGCAGCAGGATGACTGCTGTGATATTTCATCTTCCTCGCAAAGGACTGTTGGACAGTCAATTGCTTACTGGAAGTAGTACAAGTGGGCTTACGACTTCCCCTCTGGGATGACCATCGACTCCCAGCAGCAACAACAGCAGCGCCAGCAGCAGTAGGCGTTACACGCAAGGATGCATCGGAGGAATCCCAGGCAGGAGAGGACTCATCAGAATTGCCAGTGACATGGCCTGCAGGACTATTGGCATTCCTGGGGAAGGAGGAAATTGACACTGAGGGAGTTGGTGGGGTGGTTTGCGTGAGCTTGGTTACAAGAGGAAGGGATTTACTGGTCAGTGGACTGCTTCCGCTGTCGCCCAAAGTTTTTGAACTTGTCACTGACTTATTATGAATGCGCTGCAGGTGACGTATAAGGGAGGATGTTCCGAGGTGGTTAACGTCCTTACCCCTACTTATTACAGCTTGACAAAGGCAACACACGGCTTGACACCTGTTGTCCGCTTTTCTGTTGAAATACCTCCACACTGAAGAGCTGATTTTTTTGGTATTTTCACCAGGCATGTCAACGGCCATATTCCTCCCACGGACAACAGGTGTCTCCCCGGGTGCCTGACTTAAACAAACCACCTCACCATCAGAATCCTCCTGGTCAATTTCCTCCCCAGCGCCAGCAACATCCATATCCTCCTCATCCTGGTGTACTTCAACACTGACATCTTCAATCTGACTATCAGGAACTGGACTGCGGGTGCTCCTTCCAGCACTTGCAGGGGGCGTGCAAATGGTGGAAGGCGCATGCTCTTCACGTCCAGTGTTGGGAAGGTCAGGCATCGCAACCGACACAATTGGACTCTCCTTGTGGATTTGGGATTTCGAAGAACGCACAGTTCTTTGCGGTGCTTTTGCCAGCTTGAGTCTTTTCAGTTTTCTAGCGAGAGGCTGAGTGCTTCCATCCTCATGTGAAGCTGAACCACTAGCCATGAACATAGGCCAGGGCCTCAGCCGTTCCTTGCCACTCCGTGCGGTAAATGGCATATTGGCAAGTTTACGCTTCTCCTCCGACAATTTTATTTTAGGTTTTGGAGTCCTTTTTTTACTGATATTTGGTGTTTTGGATTTGACATGCTCTGTACTATGACATTGGGCATCGGCCTTGGCAGACGACGTTGCTGGCATTTCATCGTCTCGGCCATGACTAGTGGCAGCAGCTTCAGCACGAGGTGGAAGTGGATCTTGATCTTTCCCTAATTTTGGAACCTCAACATTTTTGTTCTCCATATTTTAATAGGCACAACTAAAAGGCACCTCAGGTAAACAATGGAGATGGATGGATACTAGTATACAATTATGGATGGACTGCCGAGTGCCGACACAGAGG
Source organism: Pseudophryne corroboree (assembly GCF_028390025.1). NCBI lineage: Eukaryota > Metazoa > Chordata > Amphibia > Anura > Myobatrachidae > Pseudophryne > Pseudophryne corroboree. The sequence continues at coordinate 755,953,941 of NC_086449.1, forward strand.
TAGCTACAGCCGTGAACTACCGTACTGTGTCTGCTGCTAATATAGACTGGTTGATAATGAGATGTAGTATGTATAAAGAAGAAAGAAAAAAAAACCACGGGTAGGTGGTATACAATTATGGATGGACTGCCGAGTGCCGACACAGAGGTAGCTACAGCCGTAGACTACCGTACTGTACTGTGTCTGCTGCTAATATAGACTGGATGATAATGAGATGTAGTATGTATAAAGAAGAAAGAAAAAAAAAACACGGGTAGGTGGTATACAATTATGGATGGACTGCCGAGTGCCGACACAGAGGTAGCTACAGCCGTGAACTACCGTACTGTGTCTGCTGCTAATATAGACTGGTTGATAATGAGATGTAGTATGTATAAAGAAGAAAGAAAAAAAAAACCACGGGTAGGTGGTATACAATTATGGATGGACTGCCGAGTGCCGACACAGAGGTAGCTACAGCCGTGGACTACCATACTCTACTGTGTCTGCTGCTAATATAGACTGGATGATAATGAGATGTAGTATGTATAAAGAAGAAAGAAAAAAAAAACCACGGGTAGGTGGTATACAATTATGGATGGACTGCCGAGTGCCGACACAGAGGTAGCTACAGCCGTGAACTACCGTACTGTACTGTGTCTGCTGCTAATATAGACTGGATGATAATGAGATGTAGTATGTATAAAGAAGAAAGAAAAAAAAACCACGGGTAGGTGGTATACAATTATGGATGGACTGCCGAGTGCCGACACAGAGGTAGCTACAGCCGTGAACTACCGTACTGTGTCTGCTGCTAATATAGACTGGATGATAATGAGATGTAGTATGTATAAAGAAGAAAGAAAAAAAAACCACGGGTAGGTGGTATACAATTATGGATGGACTGCCGAGTGCCGACACAGAGATAGCTACAGCCGTGGACTACCGTACTGTACTGTGTCTGCTGCTAATATAGACTGGATGATAATGAGATGTAGTATGTATAAAGAAGAAAGAAAAAAAAAACCACGGGTAGGTGGTATACAATTATGGATGGACTGCCGAGTGCCGACACAGAGGTAGCTACAGCCGTGGACTACCGTACTGTACTGTGTCTGCTGCTAATATAGACTGGATGATAATGAGATGTAGTATGTATAAAGAAGAAAGAAAAAAAAAACCACGGGTAGGTGGTATACAATTATGGATGGACTGCCGAGTGCCGACACAGAGGTAGCTACAGCCGTGGACTACCGTACTGTACTGTGTCTGCTGCTAATATAGACTGGATGATAATGAGATGTAGTATGTATAAAGAAGAAAGAAAAAAAAAACCACGGGTAGGTGGTATACAATTATGGATGGACTGCCGAGTGCCGACACAGAGGTAGCTACAGCCGTGAACTACCGTACTGTGTCTGCTGCTAGTATAGACTGGATGATAAATAATGATATAAAAAATATATATATATATATCACTACTGCAGCCGGACAGGTATATATTATATAATGAGGGACCTGCTGGACACTGTCTGTCAGCAGAATGAGTTTTTTAATTTTTATAGAATAAAAAAACACCACACAAGTCACACGACGAGTGTACTTTTTCAGGCAGACAATCACAATATACTATACTGGTGGTCAGTGTGGTCAGGTCACTGGTCACAGTGGTCAGTGGTCAGTCACACTGGCAGTGGCACTCTGGCAGCAAAAGTGTGCACTGTTTAATATGTACTCCTGGCTCCTGCTATAACCTATAACTGCTCCCCAGTCTCCCCCACAATTAAGCTGTGTGAGCACAGTCAGATATTATACATAGATGATGCAGCACACTGGGCTGAGCACAGATATTGTATGTGAGTGTGACTGAGTCACTGTGTATCGTTTTTTTCAGGCAGAGAACAAGAACAGAACGGATTATTAAATAATAATAAATTATAAAACTGCACTGGTGGGTCAGGTCACTGGTCATCAGTCACTAGTATAACTCCTCCTAAGCTCCACTAAGTAAATGAAGTGTCTCACTCTCACTCTCCTATCTATTTTAATTTCTAAACGGAGAGGACGCCAGCCACGTCCTCTCCCTATCAATCTCAATGCACGTGTGAAAATGGCCGCGACGCGCGGCTCCTTATATAGAATCCGAGTCTCGCGATAGAATCCGAGCCTCACGAGAATCCGACAGCGTGATGATGACGTTCGGGCGCGCTCGGGTTAACCGAGCAAGGCGGGAAGATCCGAGTCGCTCGGACCCGTGTAAAAAAACATGAAGTTCGGGCGGGTTCGGATTCAGAGAAACCGAACCCGCTCATCTCTAGTTGTGGGGAACGCTCATTTCGCCCAGTGGTGAAATGAGCGATCTCACTAGATTTGGCCGACTCTAGTACCGGCGATAGCGATACGTGGGGCTGAGAGATCTCTAGCCAGATTGCTTAGAAATTAAGCACGGATGTCTCTGTGTGGACCCCCCTTAAGTAAATAGACCCCTGTGTACTAGATTACAGAGACATATATCAAACCCTCAGGGCCTGCAATCAGTCTGATCCCAATCACCACTGTGCTTCATAGTGTGCAGAAAGTATAGACCCATGCATTAACCACACTGTCCATAGAGTGCATTCTAACCTGTTGCAGCCTGGAAGCATTTACAAAGGGACAGTGTCGTTGTACCTTATTCCTACAAGTCCATGCTAGGTTTATAGTCTGCTGTACTGACTCCCTGCAGAATTGTATCATACCTGGGACAGTAGCTTACAGTTGTTTGCGAAACCAGGAGTTACGGGACTGTCCATGGTAACTACTTATAGAGGCACTCAGTCAATACTGAGACTTCTAACATACAGTTGCCTGCTAAGCCCCTACTTTAATGTGCACCAACGTAAGAGCTGGCCAGCAAGGACTCCGAGGTTAACCTGTTCTATACAAGAATTTATCTTGCAACGGTTAAGGAATCCTTATGGGACTTACAATATTGTACTTGCAGATTTACAGTGCATATTGTTTGCCTTACATTGCATTATTGACTGTAAAGGTTATTTTTGATATATTGTGAAAATTCTTGAATGATTGTGTACCTATTAAGGTGATTACGTACCTATTAAGATTAGTGTAGTACAACCACAGTCTATCTTACTGTTAGAAAATAAATATGCCCGTGCTCGGTTTTACCCATCTGTACATGGTACCAGCTGCGTGGCAATATTAATGTCATACCTCTATATGTATACAAAACAGAAAGACATTTGCTATTGGCGCTAACAATATTCTGCAAATCTGTGTGCACGTAGTAAATAAAAGAGAGTGGGTTTCGTCATATTTTGATCAAAACATTTAAGCTTGCAGCCCATCGTCAAGGGACCCCAATTTTCTGCAAGACCCTAACCTAGCATATATGTTCAGCACACCATTACATTGCAGTTAAATGTACTTACCTCCCAGATACAGTACAGAGGAAACATCTATACAGAAGTATAACAGTATTGATCTCATTTAATATATTGAAACGTTTACAAGAGTTGTTCTTGACATTGCACTTTTCATTTAGAACAAGGCCTGAGAGTGTTGCCTTTAGCAACTGCCAAGGTTCAAAGTATTATTGTGTTATCCTCTCCAGTTTAATAAATCTAAACACCACTTTACTTCCCTGATGTCTGCCTTGTTCTTGGGATTTTGGGGTTCTCTTTTCCTCTGCCATGGTGTGACAGGAAGACGATTAAATGGAGTCTTCTGAGACCAGGGGGGTCATTCCGAGTTGATCGCTCGCTAGCAGTTTTTAGCAGCCATGCAAACGCTATGCCGCCGCCTACTGGGGGAGTGTATTTTAGCTTAGCAGAAGTATGAACGCATGTGCAGCCGAGCTCTGCAAAACCAGTTTGTGCAGTTTCAGAGTAGCTCTGAACCTACTCAGCGCTTGCGATCACTTCAGCCTATTCATGTCCAGATTTGACGTCATACACCCGCCCAGCGAACGCCCAGCCACGCCTGCGTTTTTTCAGACACGCCTGCATTTTTACAAACACTCCCTGAAAATGGTCAGTTGACACCCAGAAACGCCCCCTTCCTGTCAATCTTCCTGCGGCCGTGAGTGCGAAGGAAAACTTCGCTAGAACCTGTGCACAACCACAAAGAGCTTTGTACCCGTACGTCGCGCGTGCGCATTGCGGGGCAAAAGCATGCGCATAAATAGAGATGAGCGGGTTCGGTTTCTTTGAATCCGAACCCGCACGAACTTCACTTTTTTTTTCACGGGTCCGAGCGACTCGGATCTTCCCGCCTTGCTCGGTTAACCCGAGCGCGCCCGAACGTCATCATGACGCTGTCGGATTCTCGCGAGACTCGGATTCTATATAAGGAGCCGCGCGTCGCCGCCATTTTCACACGTGCATTGAGATTGATAGGGAGAGGACGTGGCTGGCGTCCTCTCCATTTAGATTAGATTTAGAAGAGAGAGAGAGAGAGAGATTGCTGTGATACTGTAGATTAGAAGAGAGTGCAGACAGAGTTTAGTGACTGACGACCACAGTGACCAGTGACCACCAGAGACAGTGCAGTTGTTTGTTTTATTTAATATATCCGTTCTCTGCCTGAAAAAAACGATACACAGTCACACAGTGACTCAGTCTGTGTGCACTGCTCAGCCCAGTGTGCTGCACATCAATGTATTGTATATAAAGCTTATAATTGTGGGGGAGACTGGGGAGCACTGCAGGTTGTTATAGCAGGAGCCAGGAGTACATGATAAATAATATTATATTAAAATTAAACAGTGCACACTTTTGCTGCAGGAGTGCCACTGCCAGTGTGACTAGTGGTGACCAGTGCCTGACCACCAGTATATTAGTAGTATTGTATACTATCTCTTTATCAACCAGTCTATATTAGCAGCAGACACAGTACAGTGCGGTAGTTCACGGCTGTGGCTACCTCTGTGTCGGCACTCGGCAGGCAGTCCGTCCATCCATAATTGTATTATAATATATACCACCTAACCGTGGTTTTTTTTTCATTCTTTATACCGTCGTCATACTAGTTGTTACGAGTATACTACTATCTCTTTATCAACCAGTGTACAGTGCGGTAGTTCACGGCTGTGGCTACCTCTGTGTCGGCACTCGGCAGGCAGTCCGTCCAACCATAATTGTATTATAATATATACCACCTAACCGTGGTTTTTTTTTCATTCTTTATACCGTCGTCATACTAGTTGTTACGAGTATACTACTATCTCTTTATCAACCAGTGTACAGTGCGGTAGTTCACGGCTGTGGCTACCTCTGTGTCGGCACTCGGCAGGCAGTCCGTCCAACCATAATTGTATTATAATATATACCACCTAACCGTGGTTTTTTTTTCATTCTTTATACCGTCGTCATACTAGTTGTTACGAGTATACTACTATCTCTTTATCAACCAGTGTACAGTGCGGTAGTTCACGGCTGTGGCTACCTCTGTGTCGGCACTCGGCAGGCAGTCCGTCCATCCATAATTGTATAATATACCACCTAACCGTGGTTTTTTTATACCACCTAACCGTGGCAGTCCGTCCATAATTGTATACTAGTATCCAATCCATCCATCTCCATTGTTTACCTGAGGTGCCTTTTAGTTCTGCCTATAAAATATGGAGAACAAAAAAGTTCACTGCACTGCAGTGCCACTCCTAGATGTGCCCGGTGTTTGTGTCGGCCACTAGGGTCGCTAATCTTACTCACACAGCTACCTCATTGCGCCTCTTTTTTTCTTTGCGTCATGTGCTGTTTGGGGAGGGTTTTTTGGAAGGGACATCCTGCGTGACACTGCAGTGCCACTCCTAGATGTGCCCGGTGTTTGTGTCGGCCACTAGGGTCGCTAATCTTACTCACACAGTCAGCTACCTCATTGCGCCTCTTTTTTTCTTTGCGTCATGTGCTGTTTGGGGAGGGTTTTTTGGAAGGGCCATCCTGCGTGACACTGCAGTGCCACTCCTAGATGGGCCCGGTGTTTGTGTCGGCCACTAGGGTCGCTAATCTTACTCACACAGCTACCTCATTGCGCCTCTTTTTTTCTTTGCGTCATGTGCTGTTTGGGGAGGGTTTTTTGGAAGGGACATCCTGCGTGACACTGCAGTGCCACTCCTACATGGGCCCGGTGTTTGTGTCGGCCACTAGGGTCGCTTATCTTACTCACACAGCGACCTCGGTGCAAATTTTAGGACTAAAAATAATATTGTGAGGTGTGAGGTATTCAGAATAGACTGAAAATGAGTGTAAATTATGGTTTTTGAGGTTAATAATACTTTGGGATCAAAATGACCCCCAAATTCTATGATTTAAACTGTTTTTTAGTGTTTTTGGAAAAAAACACCCGAATCCGACAAAAATAATTCGGTGAGGTTTTGCCAAAACGCGTTCGAACCCAAAACACGGCCGCGGAACCGAACCCAAAACCAAAACACAAAACCCGAAAAATTTCAGGCGCTCATCTCTACGCATAAATGCCATTTTTTCACCTGATCGCTGCCCTGTGAAAATCGACAGCGAGCGATCAACTTGGAATGACCCCACAGGTACGAACCACACTGCACATGAGCACCCTACACTATACAAATATCTGGCCGTCCCGCTGATATATATGGCAGAGCAGCCAGATAGTTGTATAATGTATGTCCAGCATAACTCTGGTGACTGGACTGAATCGGAGACTTTTTTTGGCAGAATATAAAATAACAGGGGGAAACGTGTAGCTGTGAGAGGTGACACAGATGAAGCCATCGCAGTAACTGCACACAGCTCGGCAGCTATATTTCTCTAGTAATGCTTAGTAGCATGGTAGCATTTTACTACGGAATGACATTTGACAAAATGGGGTATTATAGTCATTTTGGGTAAGAACAGACTCATTAAAATTAAACTACTGGCAGGAGGATTGATGGATAAATACAGAGAAAGGATCGCTTGGGCCAGCTAGACTGCTGTTCTCTTCCTTCGAACTGTAATATTCTAATTGAACTCCTTTGCGAGAGGTGGAAGGGAGCACTGGAGAATTGGCAAGTAATTAGTAATTTTGTTTCCATTGAAAAACACACACAGAATAGTTAGTTATAATTATTTCACTGTATCTCCCTAAAGTTCTACGCATAATAAGAGCAGTTACAAAATATATTTTCCGTGGATTATATTATTGTTTATTTATATAGTGTCACCATTTTATGCAGCGCTGTACAGAGGATGTTTGTTATTCAGATTGGTCCCTGTCCCATTGGAGCTTACAGTCTAAATTTACGGACCCATACGCACAAACACTGCGGAGAACATACAAACTATACGCATACAAGGTCTTGGTCAAACAGCGAAATCATTATCCCAGCATGTATCAAAGAGCTTAACCCTTAAGTCGCCAGATCAACCTGTATGAGGAAGGGGTGTAGGGTCAGAAATTGATATAGATAGAAGTTGATATAAATATGTAGTTTATTCGGGTTTAGTATGAAATACCTACAATGACAATTTAGAAGGTCAAAATACCAACAAAGTCAAAATACCGACATTTAAAATACCGACAGGGTCAAAATACTAACATTTAAAATGTCGACAGGTCTAAAAGTCTCCCCCTGTGGGGCGGGCCGCGGCGGCTGCATGATGTCACGAAACATGGTGGCCTGCCGTTTGCTGTAGCAGCTAGGCTACATAGGCAGAGGGCAACCCTAAACATGCGAGCGCATCACTGTCTTGCGATGTGCTCGCATGTTTGCAGGGGGGGTAGGGGGTGATAAAGCTAAATATTTATCTTACTTAAAACCCTTTAAGAGGTCTAAGAACACTGTACGCTATTGACGTATGGAATACCGTATGGGTACGCACGTTGCGTAACAATCGCTTAGCCGTAGTCGAGACGCTCAAGCGTCACGTTCGCTCACGGCCAAGAGATCACAGGCAGGCACGCTATTGGCTGCCGACTAACGTAATGGTTCGCTATAGCGTAGCGGACGCTCGGGACCACGAGGAGATCACCAGCGGCGCAGACGCTCACAATGTTAAACCTTTATATGTAAACCATGAACAATGTATTATACAGGAAAACCTTAGTGTAGTGGTAGGGTGTAGATGCAACACAGTGTAACCTTATTAACTTAAAAGCTGTTCGAGCGTCTCCGACGCTCTGAGAATACTTAACACTATAAGAAATACACAAATACCGGGCTTAGGGTCTAACGCCTTAAATGAATGATATACTTGCAAAAGAATAATACAATACAAGTCATACACTACCAATATAACATAGACTAACTAACCAGATAACTACACAGGAAATACAATACAATTACGTTTAAGGGAAAATGAGAGAGAAAGAGGAAGAGAGAGAGAGAGAGAGATATGGCTCACAATAACAATAAAGACAATATGATTGCGGAGAAAACTTACGCACAAGGGGAACGATCGCATGCGCCTTTCCGAATATCCAGCTCCCGATTATCAGTGATGAGAACCGTTGAAGAGAGTGAACTGGATACGATCGGCTTGTCTATTTATGCCCCACACACAATACAATTCAATGGTCCCTACAATCTTCTTGTTTATTGGACACAGGAATTCGTCTTCGCATTATAACAAAAGGTCATAGGTTGATTCATACAGGTGGGCTGTGTCTATTTCCAACTGCTCAGGTGGGTGGGAAACTAGGTTTCCCGCCGCATGGATAAGTAAGTGCAAATAATAGTAAATGGACATAAACTTCTTATGTCTATAACTATTCGCACGAGCGATTAATCCGCTTCAAACCAACACCGGAATATTGCTAATTAAATACTCTTCCGATGGATACTAAACACCACTGTATGACCCTTGTCTGACCCTTCGTATCAAACAAAGAGGGATCTCTTTGTCCATGAACATGCTATATTAACTAAACTTTCAGAATCTTTCAAGGGGACCATGATCTACAAAATACATTATATAGTTAAAATATGTAACGATTGAGTCGCACGCTGGGCACACAGAAACTCTACCGTAAATGCGCATACCGTGCGCCTGCGGGTGCACGTAACAGCGGGTATGCGCACGCACGGGAGAGCGCACGCATGCGCAGCGTGGACCTGTATGAGGTGCAAATATGGTAGTGTGCATCGTGATATTTTTCTGACTTTGACAGTCCACCCTATGGCAGTCAATAATAACTGCCACTTTCTAAAACATTTCAAAAAGAGAAAAATATATGTCAGGTGTAAATACATTTCCATGGTTGGGTAAGGGAGGAGAGAAGAAGGTGTGAAAAGAGTATGACCTAGTGAGATAGCAGAAGCATGTGTGTATGAATCCATGTTTGGGGGGTCATGTATCATCGTGCCGTACGTGTTTTAAATCAAGCTTCGAGGTATTGCGAAGTATACATTTGAATTCCTTCTTATCCCGCGGTACGGGTCTGTGGATGGGCTGTCAAACGTTACCGAGCTCTTTTCGGCTTTTGGTTGCAACAAAAATGGGGGAGCACATTTTAGTTGATGATACATGAATGGGGGAATATGTGATTGCTGATATCTGTGCCTGTATTCCCTATCGACTATGTGTGTCATTACCTGAAGGTTGTAGAAATGAAGATAAAGAACAATTATGGTAAATGCAGTGGTATTCTATGTCAGGTTAATGAACATTTGTCGGTTGAAGTCTTGTTCGGTGTCTGTTGAATGCAGTCTTCTTTGGGCTTTTGCCAAAAAGTGTGGGCAAAAAGCTTTGTCAATGTCCATAGACTTACAAAAGTGTTGGGCTAGCGTAATTTTAAAATTTCTAGGGAAACTGGGGGTCTATGGCATAGTTCATCAAATATCTGTGTATAAGGTTGTCAAAACTTCTTCTTTAATCCATCAGTTGTCTGTATACAGGTTCGTCAAATTCCTCGTCCACGTGGGTCTTTTTATCTTGGAGAAAACGGAAAAACAGGTGAAAGAAACGGACCGTATAATCGCATTTTCATCACATCATTGTTTCTACCGTTGGGTCATAAATCAAATCCATTGGAATTACAATTTCCTCACTCCTTAGACTCATTACCCTGGTACTACGTTTGCACTTCATTAAAGCCTGACCGCATCTAAATATCAAGCCAATCGATATGACAACACCTAAGATACATAGGAGAAACTTCCCTACATCCATTATGACTCCTTGAGCCCATTCTCCTAAACCAGAGAACCAATTTCGCGGGTTCAACCATGACACCCAACCAGTCAGCTCATTACCCACAGCAGCAAGGGTGAGATTGTGTCTCCTGCGAAATTCCCACTTTAATTGGAGAATATCGTCCATCTTTTGGTCTATGACCTCGACCGGGTCCTCGGTACTATTCGTAATATATGTGCAGCATTTCACGCCGTACTGCGTTGCCAGTGTGACACAATATCCACCTGTCACTGCTGTGAGATAATTAAGAACCATTCTGTGCTGAACCAGTTCTGTTTTATAAGCTTGAAGCTCTCTTCCAGTATACCTAAAAGTGTCATCATACATTTCTGTGATATTGTCTAACAAATTTGCAAGCGCAGCTATGTATCTATAGTTCAGCACTCCTCTAGCGGTGCAAGTGAAATCTAACGCAAGTAGGACCTGAATCCCGGTGGATTCATGGATCATGTCAGAGGCCGAATGCTCTGTCCTTTCTGTCAGTTGCCTTTTAACTACGTGCTCGTAGTGGGTGTGAGTATAAGGAGCTTGGGCACCACGGTGTATATCTTTCATTTTGGCATGTGATACAGTCATTACTTCAGGCAGTACCTTTCCAATATAACACAATCCTTCAGAGTTTGGGGCAAGCCACTTATACGCCTTCCTCCCGCATATGAAATATGCATCATCGGGGAGAACATATGGGACGGAGTAGGACATAACCATATTACACATCTTCCATGTGAAATCTCCTAACCCTAATTCTCCCATCTGTCTAGTACACGTATCAGTTTGTACGATATGTGCACAGTATCCTGGTGATACTTCTCCAACTCTCGTAATCCTACTTCCTAGGGTATACCTATATCGGAAAGATTTTTCTCTACTGGCTATGTGGCGTATAAGCTCTGTATCTGTCGGCATTCTATCTGCTCTATATGAAAAGGTCATGGTTTGGTTACTCCATGACACTTCCCAATTTCCCGGCTTTCGGGGATTGGTAATGTTAAAACATATTAGGGATCTATCCACATGATATTGGTGGAGCTTCAAACTAGGAAGACTGGAGATATTGAACCTCCTGTCCACCGGTCTCCCACCCTTTAGCTCAAATACCTCCCCTACCGTTAAAGGAAATGGTACTAGTCCTGATTTGCTATGACCTTGAGGTACTTGAGAGCATACCCAACAATCTGTTTGATTTAACACACTACCCACTAAGGAGTGATAGTCACTCAAGGGATGCCGGTCCATGTGGATATTAAAACTGGATTGGCATTTCTTGATGCACCCATCCTCAACTACATTGTCACAGAGCCTACAGATACAGTTTTCTTCAGCTAACAATCCTTCACAATTCCTTCTATTGTCAATGCTATCGGATCGTTTTCTGATACTCGCCTTTACTTGTTGGTTAAGTTGTTCTTGGAAAACTACGCCTCCATCTTTGTCATCAGAACCCATTCCAGAACCTCTCTCGACCTCCATGGTACTCTCGCCGGAACAGACTGCTCTGGTCAACATCATGGTCAACAGGAAAATCCGGATCACAGTCTCTTGGGGCAAGTCCATCTTATAGGAGGAAACGGAGAAGAATGAGAAGGGGGAAAAAAATAGTTGAGGGAGAGGGGATGGGAAGTGGAGAAAAACAATAAAAGGGAACAGGAAATCGACAACTGCTTTTGATCTTGTGATCTTCAATGCTCAGGTGCCGCCTCAGTCCTCCTGGAACAGACACTCCAGTGATACAACTTCCTCTACCGTCTGTTCCTTATCACGGGACCTCTCTGGATCAGCAACCTTCTTACAATGGGACGAATGAACCCAAGTCTCTCTCTCGGCAACCTTCAATGCTGTAGTGCTAGTCAATAAGACTTGGTATGGTCCTTCCCATCTGTCAATAAGGCAACCTGAGCGTAGAAAATTCCGTATCATTACATAATCCCCAGGTTCAATGTCATGACAATTACTATCTGGTAAATCAGGAATCATTAACTTCAAATTATCATTTTGCTTCCTTAACTGTTTACTCATGTTAACCAGGTACTTTACAGTCACTTCATTGTTACACTTCAAATCATCCTGAGGGTTAATCATAACATGCGGTTGTCGACCAAACAAGATTTCAAAGGGAGACAGATTAAGAGGGGACCTGGGAGTGGTTCTGATGCTGTATAGTACAATGGGTAAAGCTTCTGGCCATGTCAGTCCTGTCTCTGCCATAACTTTGCTCAGTTTATTTTTAATAGTGCTGTTCACTCTTTCCACCTTCGCACTCGCCTGTGGATGGTATGGAGTGTGCAGCTTGCTATCAATTCCCATTAACTTACACATTCCTTGAAAGACATCACCTGTAAAATGGGTACCCCTATCACTTTCAATTATTCTAGGGATACCATATCTACATACAAATTCCTGCACAATTTTCTTAGCAGTAAACATAGCGGTGTTTGTGGCCGCAGGAAATGCTTCGACCCAATTTAAGAATACATCTATACAAACAAGTACATATTTCAAATTTCGACAAGGGGGTAATTGAATAAAGTCAATCTGTATTACCTGAAAAGGGCCGCCTGTAGGTGGGATATGAGATGGTTCTGTTGGTATTGCCTTTCCGATATTCTTTCTCAAGCAGGTAAGGCATGACATTGCTCTCTTACTCGCATGAGATGAAAATCCTGGGGCGCACCAATATGCTCTTACCAACTTGCACATTCCCTCCTTGCCCAGATGAGTCAGCCCGTGTGCTGCCTCAGCTAAACATGGAAGATATGCTCTGGGGGCCACTGGTTTACCTTGTCCATCCGTCCAGAGTCCTGAGGACTCCTGGCCATATCCCTTTGCCTTCCAGACTGCCTTTTCCTGTGTGGAACACAAATTTTGCATTTCACACAGCTTCTGTGTGTTGATGGTATTAAATACCATCAGTTGTGTGGTGTCTGTCTGTCTGGGGGTACCAGCTGCTAACTTAGCAGCTTCGTCTGCTCGGCTGTTACCAAGTGATACTGGGTCCTGGCTATATGTGTGTGCTTTACACTTGATAACAGCCACTCTGTCGGGTTCCTGTATCGCTGTTAGAAGCCTTTTGATGTGAGCTGCATGCGCTACCGGTGTACCAGCTGCTGTCATGAAATTTCTGAGGCGCCATAGGGCTCCGAAATCATGGACTACCCCGAATGCGTATCTAGAGTCGGTGTAGATATTGGCTGATTTGCTCTTAGCCAATTCACATGCTCTGGTTAGGGCGACCAGTTCAGCAACCTGGGCTGAGTGAGGTGGGCCTAGCGGTTCTGCTTCTATGGTGCCTTGGTCATCTACGACTGCGTATCCAGTACACAAGTCTCCCGAGTCCGACTGTCTGTGACAACTACCATCCGTGTAGAAGGTAAGATCTACATCTTCCAGTGGGTTGTCACTGATGTCAGGCCTTGCGGTGAAATTTTGGGTCAAATATTCCATACAATCATGTGTGTCCTCCTTTGTATTAAATCCTCCTTCCCCACCACTCTCATCCTCCACCCTTTGTGCCTGTCCAGGCACACCTGGGAGATATGTTGCAGGATTTAATGCACTGCATCTCCTTATGGTGATGTTTACGGGGGCCATTAGTGCCAATTCCCATCTTGTAAACCGCGCTGATGAGACGTGCCTGGTTTGGGCAGAATTTAGCAAGGCTGACACTGCATGTGGTGTATGAATTGTGAGGTTGTGACCTAGCACTACATCTTCGCTTTTCGTTACTAGCAATGCTATTGCAGCAACGCTTCGCAAGCATGTGGGGAGGGATCGCGCTACCGTATCTAGCTGAGCGCTGTAGTATGCTACCGGCCTGCTGGCATCACCGTGCTTTTGGGTTAGGACGCCTGCCGCGCAACCAGCACTTTCTGTTCCGTATAGCTCAAAGGGTTTCCCATAGTCTGGCATACCTAATGCTGGTGCCTGCGTTAGGCACTGTTTAAGTCTCTCAAATGCCATTTCGGACTCGTCTGTATGCGAAATCCGATCAGGTTTGTTTGAGGAGACCATCTCCTGCAAAAGTAACGCTAGAATGGAAAATCCTGGGATCCAGTTACGGCAATGCCCACACATTCCTAAAAACATTCTGATCTGTTGCTGGGTTTGAGGCAGAGTCATGTCTCTAATTGCTTGAATTCTATCAGCGGTCAGGTGTCTCAGTCCTTGTGTTAGACAGTGTCCCAAATATTTTACTTTAGTTTGGCATAATTGTAACTTGTCTTTGAAAACCTTGTATCCTGTGTCTGAAAGATGAAACAGGAGCTGTTTCGTATCCTTCAGGGACGCTTCCAATGAATCTGAACACAGCAGTAAATCATCCACATACTGTATCAATACTGATCCACTCTCTGGTTGGAAAGACTGTAAACAATCATGCAAAGCCTGGGAAAATATACTTGGACTGTCTATGAAACCTTGTGGTAATCGAGTCCAGGTGTATTGGACTCCTCTGTATGTAAATGCAAACAAATATTGTCTGTCAGGGTGCAGAGGTACCGAAAAGAAAGCGGAGCAGAGGTCAATAACAGTGAAAAATTTCGCAGTGGGAGGGATTTGCATAAGGATGACAGCTGGATTTGGCACTACGGGGAACTGACTCTCAACTATTTTGTTAATCCCCCTTAGATCCTGCACTAGCCGGTAACCCCTCCCCCCACTCTTTTTCACAGGGAAGATGGGACTATTGGCTGTGCTGGATGTTCTTACCAGAATGCCCTGTTGTAGCAAGCGCTCTATTACTGGGTAAACTCCTAACTCCACCTCTGGCTTCAGAGGGTACTGTGGGATTTTTGGAGCTATCCTACCATCTTTTACTTGTACAACTACCGGAGCTACGTTTGCCATTAATCCAGTGTCCTGTTCATCTTTAGTCCAAAGTGACTCTGGTATCTGGGATGTCATCTCTTCTACTTGGGATGGAGTCCTATTTGTCATAATGGTATGTGACAGTAATTTTGATGGGGAGTCTAACATGTCTCGCACTTCCTGAGCGTGATTCTCAGGTATGTCCAAGAATACACCTTCAGGAGTACAATAAATGACGCACCCCATTTTACACAATAAATCTCTTCCCAGGAGATTAGTCGGTGCCGATGCAGCCAGCAAAAAGGAATGCTTGGTATGTAAAGGCCCTATTGTAATCTCGGCTGGTTTGCTAACAGGGTAATGCTGGACTACTCCCGTTACTCCCATGGCTGGAATTGTCTTACCAGTGGTTCTCATACCCACTGTCGAATTTATCACTGATTTGGCCGCCCCCGTATCTACAAGAAAGTTTAATGATTTACCAGCTACATTAATTGCAATTTCGGGTTCACTTCCAAGACTTGCAATCAATTTTACTGGCTGCAGATTACAGGTATGGCCACACCCCTATTGGGTATGGTGACCTCCCTGAATCCCGCTGGCAGCAACTACTTGAGAGGGAGTTAACTGGGAACTACCAGAGGCTTGCCAGTCTCTGTTCGGGGGGTATCTTTTTGTTTCCCCTGCATGTGGCTCATAACTCCGTTTCTGCGGACCCTGATCCCAATGTCGTGTGTCATGTCGTGGTCTAGGGGGTTGGTATGAGTTTTGTGAATTTTTCACTCTACAGTCTCGTGCCATGTGTCCCTGTCTATGACAAGAATAACAAGTTACCACATTTGACTTACCCACAGGGTTTGGTGATTTATACAAAGGCTGCCTTGTGGTCAGGGCCTGTATACTTACGGCCATTAATTTATCACCTTGTAATTCCCTGTGTCTGGTGATATTCCGATCGTGATCAATAGCTGCCTCTCTCAAAGTAGCCACCGACAGACCTCGCCAACATGGTTGCGTGGTCTGTACCCATGTCTTTAATGCTTCTTTCAAACCATCCATTAACACAGATACTGCTACTTCTCTATGGTTTATGTTGGTTTTAATGTCCTCTATGCCTGTGTATTTAGCCATCTCTAATAATGCCCTGTGAAAATACTCTGCAGCTGTTTCTGACTCCTTTTGTTTAATGGAGAAAATCTTGTTCCATTTAACTACAGCTGGAAAATACTCCTTTAACTGTAAACTTATCCTTTTTACATTGTCTTGGTTGTACACATCTGTAAGAGGTACATCCTGATCCAATCCACAGTCAGCTAAAAATTGAGCCGAGTCGACATTGGAGGGTAAACAAGCCCTCAGCAATACCTGCCAGTCTTTGTTATTGGGCTCTAAAATGTTCACTAGGTCTCTGATGTATTTCTGGCTAGCAACTAAGTCTTTCCTAGGGTCAGGGAATTCAGACACTATGGTTCTTAATTCCATTCGGGAAAATGGGCTGTACATGGCAATGTTCCTAATGGGAGTGACTCCTGAAGTGTCAGTTTTTCCATTTGGCACTGCTATTACCCTAACAGGATTAAGTCTAGCAACATCATTCTGTGTAGATTCTACAGCCTGTGGTGAAATGGTTTCAGCATAGTGTATGGTGCCGTACTTACCCGTAGATACGACCTCACCTGTCCCTCCGCTAGGGGCCTTTGTTACTAATCTTAAGGGTTGGGCCGTGCCTACTGTAGTTTCTGATATGGTGGCTGCTAGAGAGAGCGCCGATATTGTTGCCGATTCGTCCTCTTGATCACACTCCTGGGGAAAGTTCAAAACAGGGTACAACTTGCACGGGTTAATACTTGCATTGGTTAACTTATTAACATTTACACAGTTGCTAAGTGTTTGTTTGTTACACCCTAGTGCGTCATTCTCCGCAACCAATTTCTCTCCTGATATGTATGGTGGTGGCGGGGCCGTGGCTATCAGTTTCCTGATAGGATTAGATCCCGCCGCCTGAGCCAATCCTCTCTGTATTTCACCCTCCTGTTGCCATAACTGCAAATAATCATAATGTTTGATTCGTCTCTTTGCTGATTTAATGAGACATATCCTCCTCCTTAGATTTTGTAACACTTCTGGGCTAAAGCTGCCTACTCTTGGGAACTTCTCCCCGACATGTACCGTCATTCTCTCCCATTCATCACATAAAACTTCTGTGTGTGAACCGTATTTTTCACACATTACATACCTTGCCGACCCGATTGGTCGGTTTACTGAATCAACCCGAACCGAGGTTGATCGCCCCCTACCTGAACAATTGGCCCCCATACCTGCAGGTGTTGCTTTCTTCAGCGAACCCTTACAAAACCAAAATGTTCAAGATAGGCTGACGGTGGCGGTTTACCGAGTACCCCACTCACTCGCCCACGCCGACCAATACGACCTACACACTGCCCTAGTGCTGGCGTACTCGACCCAGGGCCCCTGCGACCTGAACCGCTATTTACTGGAACATGTGAGGGTGATCCGCAGAGCACTTACTCTTTCCAGTAACTATTGGTTGCTGGATAGTTCCCAAGTGACTGGCGAACCTCCCTTAAAATAAAAAAAAATTACACAAATCACGTTAGAATGTACAAATAGCGTTTATGACCCCTTTCGTACACAAATGGCACTGGGTCAGATTACTAACTAATGCACACAATTACGTGCGGTACAATCGTTCTGCACATAAGCAACTAATCTTATGTGCGGAGCGACCAGTGGAATCGAAAATTACGGCTGCGAATTCCTTCAGCCAGAGCTTTATGGCCTATATGGGTTCCGCACCAACCCTTCTTGGTGTTGTGCTACTTTTCTCTATAGCGGACTTCTTAGTCTGCTGTACCTAGACCTCCTGGTCTGTTCCGGACCTCCTGGTCTGTGCTACAGTAGACCTCCTGGTCTGTTATACTCTACTGCTCAAATTTTATGTTTAACAAGGGATGCCTCCCTAGCCACCATGTACGTCACTTACATGCATGTACCTCACGAGAACTTGACTTCTTGTGGTTCAACCTGAAAAATTGTAGAACTTATATAATTGCAAACACTCACTCACCACATGTACACTTTTGTTTCTATTTCTATTTCTGCGCAGAAATTTTCTTTCCTTTAGACCAGATGTGTTGTAAATTTGGAGAAGGATCTGTTAGTCTAAATTTCGGACACTAAAATAGACTTGCGCTATTTATCGCGTTGCCACCTTTTCGCCTGTTAAAATAACACTAGCGTGTGATTTGAGTTACGTGGGCGTACCCGGACGCTCCGTTGCGTAATATACGCTGCGTGCGTCGGCCTTTGAGTTGCGTACGCGAGTCTCAGCCCTTTGTTAGAGACACGTGTACACAAAGCAAATATCCACCGTAACACAATTTACACGTTTATCAATGTAGATGATCCTCGATCATCTACCGAACACCACACCAATCTCTCCTTGTATCTTTAGGTAGAGCTGCGTGCGTGCTTTGCAATTTATCCCTTAATGTATTACTTTTACACTTTAACTATGAAATAGCGACAAATCTCTCTTAGCACGTTTATCAATTATAAAATGGCAAACAGGAGAGTGATATATGAAAATACACGAATAAAAAGAAATGCAGATATGCGTGTGTGCGTACGCAAGACAGAAATAAACAGTTTTAAAAGACACTAGCGTGTTGTTCTTACCTCCGGTTCCGGATTCCTTCAGCACCCTTTACTAAGCGAAGCAGACGCTTATCCAGACAGCACTACGAGGAATATGATCTCCTGCCCTTTGCTGATGGATAATGTCTGCTGAAATGACCTAGCAGAGATATGTGAAGGACGGACGAGCCGCCAATTGATAAAGCTAAATATTTATCTTACTTAAAACCCTTTAAGAGGTCTAAGAACACTGTACGCTATTGACGTATGGAATACCGTAAGGGTACGCACGTTGCGTAACAATCGCTTAGCCGTAGTCGAGACGCTCAAGCGTCACGTTCGCTCACGGCCAAGAGATCACAGGCAGGCACGCTATTGGCTGCCGACTAACGTAATGGTTCGCTATAGCGTAGCGGACGCTCGGGACCACGAGGAGATCACCAGCGGCACAGACGCTCACAATGTTAAACCTTTATATGTAAACCATGAACAATGTATTATACAGGAAAACCTTAGTGTAGTGGTAGGGTGTAGATGCAACGCAGTGTAACCTTATTAACTTAAAAGCTGTTCGAGCGTCTCCGACGCTCTGAGAATACTTAACACTATAAGAAATACACAAATACCGGGCTTAGGGTCTAACGCCTTAAATGAATGATATACTTGCAAAAGAATAATACAATACAAGTCATACACTACCAATATAACATAGACTAACTAACCAGATAACTACACAGGAAATACAATACAATACAATTACGTTTAAGGGAAAATGAGAGAGAAAGAGGAAGAGAGAGAGAGATATGGCTCACAATAACAATAAAGACAATATGATTGCGGAGAAAACTTACGCACAAGGGGAACGATCGCATGCGCCTTTCCGAATATCCAGCTCCCGATTATCAGTGATGAGAACCGTTGAAGAGAGTGAACTGGATACGATCGGCTTGTCTATTTATGCCCCACACACAATACAATTCAATGGTCCCTACAATCTTATTGTTCATTGGACACAGGAATTCGTCTTCGCATTATAACAAAAGGTCATAGGTTGATTCATACAGGTGGGCTGTGTCTATTTCCAACTGCTCAGGTGGGTGGGAAACTAGGTTTCCCGCCGCATGGATAAGTAAGTGCAAATAATAGTAAATGGACATAAACTTCTTATGTCTATAACTATTCGCACAAGCGATTAATCCACTTCAAACCAACACCGGAATATTGCTAATTAAATACTCTTCCGATGGATACTAAACACCACTGTATGACCCTTGTCTGACCCTTCGTATCAAACAAAGAGGGATCTCTTTGTCCATGAACATGCAATATTAACTAAACTTTCAGAATCTATCAAGGGGACCATGATCTACAAAATACATTATATAGTTAAAATATGTAACGATTGAGTCGCACGCTGGGCACACAGAAACTCTACCGTAAATGCGCATACCGTGCGCCTGCGGGTGCACGTAACAGCGGGTATGCGCACGCACGGGAGACCGCACGCATGCGCAGCGCGGACCTGTATGAGGTGCAAATATGGTAGTGTGCATCGTGATATTTTTCTGACTTTGACAGGGGTAGGGGGCAGGAACCGGCATGCGGGGTGGACTTGCCCTGTGCTGGGCATCCCCCCGCATGTCAGAGTAAAGGGTTGTAGGTGTGTGATTTTTCGCACATTTACAGCCCATGCTGAATTAGGCCCTGGGCCTAATTCAGACCTGATTGTAGATGTGCTAAATTTAGCACATATACGATCAATCACACAGACATGCGGGGGGAAACGCCCAGCTCTGCATGTCAGGCCCGACCCCCCCGTACAAGTACAAAAGCATCACACGGCTGGCAGGAGCCACTCGTCGCTGTGAGGGTCGAAGTGGCTGCTTGTGATGTCACACAGCCACTGCAGCCCGCCCCCCCCCTAGCGGTCTGGGCACACCTGTGTTGCCCAGACTGCGCCCCCTAAATGGCGGCCAAATGCTGCCAGCCCCCCCCCCCCCCTCCCGCCCAGCGACCACCTCTTCCTGTCAATCAGGTAGAGGCGATCGCAGGGCTGAGACAGCCGTCGGCAGCCTGGCATGCACCGGCAAACTGCGGCGCCGGCGCATATGCAGTTCAGACCTGATCGGCTGCTGTGCGGAAACGCACAGCAGCGATCAGGTCTGAATTAGGCTCCCGGTGTCTTTAACTGTGCTCACCTCACAGTAAATGATGGATTCCGTTAGATAAAGAAATGTGAAAATCACAGTTCTACTATCTTCGTATCATCAGCATTTCAAGATTGAAGGAGTCTGTATGCCAGATTAGAAATATGTTAAGCCCCAATTGTTAGTAGTATCAGTAACTTCCTTCCACCTGAAGGTGACATACTGTATGGTAAACACAGAAAAAACATAATTGTTATCATTATTTTAATACTTACAGTAATACTTGATTTGTGAGGAATTGTCAAGCATTTTCCATAGGGCCCTGTTTAAGACATTCCTCTTATATTACCTATATTACTAGTGGAATTAGAGCTACAGCCAGTACCAACTCTGAATGCGGTCCTGTGTGTACATCTCCACAGGAACCAATGATCCCTATGAGCTATGACACATGCTGCATCTGTGCTTGAACGTTGGCTCTGGTTTTACAGGTCACAGATATACTCTCTGTGCTTTGTCTACCTACCCTTTGTGCTGTCACCATAACATAAATGCACTATTGTAATTATTATTAAGTGGATCCATAATATTCCTACTGCCAGAACTCACATCTGTACCAATTTAGGTGTGACAGTCCTGATTTGAGAGGAATGTCCAACTATCCTAAGTATCTGGACTTTTGTCCTGATTTAGAGACAGTTGGGCTATGCCCCACTAAGTTATGCCCCTTTAACCACTTAACTGACATTTTTTTTTCTCCCAAAAACCGCTTTGAAATTTATGGGGTTTTATGATTGAATTAGGTCAAAAACATATATTTAAAACTTATTCAAAACGATTTTATTGAAAAAAAATAATAAAAAAAATTAACATTTGTAAAATAGAAACATCAGTAGTTCAGGACATCGTGACCATCACCACAGGACCATCTGAACATCATGACCATCGCGACTTTGATTTCCTACGTGGCTGCTCATCTGAGGGGGGTTTGATTGGGGTGGTACACCTGTCAAATCATCACACAGGTGTCCAGAGCCATTTCTTGTGGCGGGAGATGCGTGCATTCGCACGGGGAGCCCACCGCAACTCTAAGTTGCCTTTTTTGGCTCCCCCTCCTCCCCATCATTACTATTCCGCTTAGGAGGCGGGGTTTCGTGCAATGATGCGTTTGCGTCATGATGTCACGACGCATACGCGTCATTGCACGAAACTCCGCCCCTAGGCGGAATAGTAATGACGGGCAGGAGAGGGAGTCGGGACACGACGGGAGACTGGAGAGGCGGGCCGGCGCGGGACGAAAAAAGAGTGGCAAGTGGGATGGAAGATCTCTGGCCGGCAGATGCCGCTGCAGTGCAAACGTAAGTATAGCTTCTTTTTTTTATCTCTCTGTCTCTCTTTGTTGAAGGGGTCTCTGCCTGCTGTAATGTGTAAAATTGGGACTCTTGCCTGCCGTAATGTGTAAAATGGAGACTCTTGCCTGCTGTAATGTGTAAAATGGGGACTCTTGCCTGGCGTAATGTGTAAAATGGGGACTCTTGCCTGCTGTAATGTGTAAAATGGGGACTCTTGCCTGCCGTAATGTGTAAAATGGAGACTCTTGCCTTCTGTAATGTTTAAAATGGGGACACTTGCCTGCTGTAATGTGTAAATGGGGACTCTTGCCTGCCGTAATGTGTAAAATGGGGACACCTGCCTGCCGTGAGTGTAAAATGGGGATACTTGCCTGCCGTGATGTGTACAATGGGGACACCTGCCTGTCGTAATGTGTAAAATTGGGATTTAATGTATCAAGGGCATAATATGGTGCAGGGGGCATTACGATGTGGGGCTTAATAAATATGGTAGCATTTTTTTTTCCTGTAGTGGCCGTGATCTGTTGGTTCAGGGTCAAAAACTGGGGTGTAAGGTAGTCTTTTCAGACGAGGCTACGCCCATTTTAATGGGACCACTCCCATTTTAACAAGGTCCCGCCCCTTGTGAGGAGTGCGCGCGCCTACAGCGCACACAAGGTTTTCTTTTTTATATCTGGGGGGGGGGGGGGGGAGACACACATTTTTTTTAATGTCAATGTGGGGAGGGGGGGGGGGCGCATTTTTAAATCTCGCACTGGGAGCCAAATTGGCTAGAAACAGCCCTGCAGGTGCCCAAAGGAGAGCTCAGGGAGGACACAAACTTCCCGTGGAGCAGAAGGGCCAGGCACACTCTGAGCGGCTGAGTGGGAGTTAATTTACATTTATTGTAAACAAGGAGATCATCAAGACAGGACTAAAAGATGCCTGAGACAATATTACCATTTATAACCCACCAGATCTCTCTAAGCAGCAGTACATGGTTACAATGAGAAAATTGCAGAACATTTCATAGCTGAACCATACCCATGTATGAGACCTGTCAAGCAAAATAATACAACAACCACTTTTAGAGATTTTATTATTATTATTATTATTATTATTATTATTATTATTAAAAATGCAAAGAACATTTTAAAAAGAAACAACCTCTGTTAGGCCTCTGTTTTTTTGTTGTTGTTTTTTTGACATGGGTAAGGAACCCTAGGGCTGGCTTCTGTATTAGGAGAGTGGATGAAGCTACAGTAGGTGGCTTCACGAAGCTCCTCATGCAGGTTGCTAGTAATATGGATGGGAGGTAGAATGCTGAGTAGTCTGAAGAGTAAAAGAGTACAGAAGGAGCCACGCTTATCTGAGGCGCCTACATCGCAGGTTTGCACTCCCAGCGTGACTAGGCGATCCGTCCACCTAGTCAGTCACGCCGGGAGTGCACAGAAACGCTCTCCCATTCATAGAATAGGAGAGCGTCTCCGTCTGGGCGCCATCTGTAACTGAGATGAACTGGAACAAAGGGGGTTATTCAGAGTTGTTGGCAAACCCAAAAAAGTTAGCAATTGGGCAAAACTATGTTGCATTGCAGGTGGGGGCAGATGTAACATGTGCAGAGAAATTTAGATTTGAGTGGGTTAGAGTGTTTCTGCACAGGGTAAATACTGGCTGCTTTATTTTTACACTGCAATTTAGATATCAGTTTGCACACACCCCACCCAAATCTGAAGCTAGGTACACACTGTCATATTTTTTGGGGTCGGCCCGACAATTGGACGATTTTTCAGGAAATTGTGGTAGGCACCAATATCTAAGCTACTGTACACACTAAAAGATTTTTTTTTAAAGTTACTAATTATCTGTCACATCACATTGCATTTGCATATGTCCGCCCACAAGGAGGATGACATAGTGACAGGAAAACATAAGAAATATGGGTAGATTATTGAGAATGCATGCACACTGCTTGATATTGGGAGATTGTTCTAGATTGTCTAGAGATCCCCACTAGATTGTTAGCTCTTCAGATCAGGGCACTCTTTCCTCTTGTTGTCAAAGCCCTCTTCTCGACAAATTTCACTCGCAGCTCTCTCCTACTCAGCAACCGTCTTTACTAGTGATGTGCACCGGACATTTTTCGGGTTTTGTGTTTTGGTTTTGGATTCGGTTCCACGGCCGTGTTTTGGATTCGGACGCGTTTTGGCAAAACCTCACCGAAAAATTTTTGTCGGATTCGGGTGTGTTTTGGATTCGGGTGTTTTTTTCAAAAAACCCTAAAAAACAGCTTAAATCATAGAATTTGGGGGTCATTTTGATCCCATAGTATTATTAACCTCATTAACCATAATTTCCACTCATTTCCAGTCTATTCTGAACACTGAACACCTCACAATATTATTTTTAGTCCTAAAATTTGCACCGAGGTCGCTGTGTGACTAAGCTAAGCGACACAAGTGGCCGACACAAACACCTGGCCCATCTAGGAGTGGCACTGCAGTGTCAGGCAGGATGGCACTTCAAAAAAATAGTCCCCAAACAGCACATGATGCAAAGAAAAAAAGAGGCGCACCAAGGTCGCTGTGTGACTAAGCTAAGCGACACAAGTGGCCGACACAAACACCTGGCCCATCTAGGAGTGGCACTGCAGTGTCAGGCAGGATGGCACTTCAAAAAAATTGTCCCTAAACAGCACATGATGCAAAGAAAAAAAGAGGCGCAATGAGGTCGCTGTGTGACTAAGCTAAGCAACACAAGTGGCCGACACAAACACCTGGCCCATCTAGGAGTGGCACTGCAGTGTCAGACAGGATGGCACTTCAAAAAAATTGTCCCCAAACAGCACATGATGCAAAGAAGAAAAGAGGCGCACCAAGGTCGCTGTGTGACTAAGCTAAGCGACACAAGTGGCCGACACAAACACCTGGCCCATCTAGGAGTGGCACTGCAGTGTCAGACAGGATGGCACTTCAAAAAAATTGTCCCCAAACAGCACATGATGCAAAGAAAAAAAGAGGCGCACCAAGGTCGCTGTGTGACTAAGCTAAGCGACACAAGTGGCCGACACAAACACCTGGCCCATCTAGGAGTGGCACTGCAGTGTCAGACAGGATGGCACTTCAAAAAAATTGTCCACAAACAGCACATGATGCAAAGAAAAAAAGAGGTGCACCAAGGTCGCTGTGTGACTAAGCTAAGAGACCCAAGTGGCTGACACAAACACCTGGCCCATCTAGGAGTGGCACTGCAGTTTTCTAGAGAGAGGATGAGTGCTTCCATCCTCATGTGAATCTGAACCACTAGCCATGAACATAGGCCAGGGCCTCAGCCGTTCCTTGCCACTCCGTGCCGTAAATGGCATATTGGCAAGTTTACGCTTCTCATCAGACGCTTTCAATTTTGATTTTTGGGTCATTTTACTGAACTTTTGTTTTTTGGATTTTACATGCTCTCTACTATGACATTGGGCATCGGCCTTGGCAGACGACGTTGATGGCATTTCATCGTCTCGGCCATGACTAGTGGCAGCAGCTTCAGCACAAGGTGGAAGTGGATCTTGATCTTTCCCTATTTTAACCTCCACATTTTTGTTCTCCATTTTTTAATGTGTGGAATTATATGCCAGTATCAATAGCAATGGCCTACTACTATATATACTGCGCACAACTAAAATGCACCACAGGTATAGAATGTAGATGGATAGTATACTTAATGACGACACAGCAGTGGCCTTCCGTACCGTACTGCTATATATAGTATACTGGTGGTCACTATGTCAGCAAACTGCAAAACTAAAATGCACCACAGGTATAGAATGTAGATGGATAGTATACTTAATGACGACACAGAGGTAGGTACAGCAGTGGCCTTCCGTACCGTACTGCTATATATAGTATACTGGTGGTCACTGTGTCAGCAAACTGCAAAACTAAAATGCACCACAGGTATAGAATGTAGATGGATAGTATACTTAATGACGACACAGAGGTAGGTACAGCAGTGGCCTTCCGTACCGTACTGCTATATATAGTATACTGGTGGTCACTGTGTCAGCAAACTGCAAAACTAAAATGCACCACAGGTATAGAATGTAGATGGATAGTATACTTAATGACGACACAGAGGTAGGTACAGCAGTGGCCTTCCGTACCGTACTGCTATATATAGTATACTGGTGGTCACTGTGTCAGCAAACTGCAAAACTAAAATGCACCACAGGTATAGAATGTAGATGGATAGTATACTTAATGACGACACAGAGGTAGGTACAGCAGTGGCCTTCCGTACCGTACTGCTATATATAGTATACTGGTGGTCACTGTGTCAGCAAACTGCAAAACTAAAATGCACCACAGGTATAGAATGTAGATGGATAGTATACTTAATGACGACACAGAGGTAGGTACAGCAGTGGCCTTCCGTACCGTACTGCTATATATAGTATACTGGTGGTCACTGTGTCAGCAAACTGCAAAACTAAAATGCACCACAGGTATAGAATGTAGATGGATAGTATACTTAATGACGACACAGAGGTAGGTACAGCAGTGGCCTTCCGTACCGTACTGCTATATATAGTATACTGGTGGTCACTGTGTCAGCAAACTGCAAAACTAAAATGCACCACAGGTATAGAATGTAGATGGATAATATACTTAATGACGACACAGAGGTAGGTACAGCAGTGGCCTTCCGTACCGTACTGCTATATATAGTATACTGGTGGTCACTGTGTCAGCAAAACTCTGCACTGTACTCCTCCTATATAATATTATACTGGTGGTCCAGACTCCCCAGTCCCCACAATAAAGCAGCACACTGAGCACAGATATGGAGTGTTTTTCAGGCAGACAACGTATAATGGTGGTCACTGTCAGCAAAACTCTGCACTGTACTCCTGTACAGCTGCTCCCCAGTCCCCACAATTAAGCAGTGTGAGCACAGATATATGCAGCACACTGAGCACAGATAAGGAGCGTTTTTTTCAGGCAGAGAACGGATAAAACTGGTGGTCACTGATCAGCAAAACTCTGCACTGTACTCCTCCTATATTATACAGCTGCTCCCCAGTCCTCCCCACAATTAAGCAATAAAGCACAATCAAGTTCAACAATAACGTCCTCTCCCTAACATTTCCAATGCACGAGTGAAAATGGCGGCGACGCGCGGCTGCTTATATAGAATCCGAATCTCGCGAGAATCCGACAGCGGGATGATGACGTTCGGGCGCGCTCGGGTTAACCGAGCCGTACGGGAGAATCCGAGTATGCCTCGGACCCGTGTAAAATGGGTGAAGTTCGGGGGGGTTCGGTTTCCGAGAAACCGAACCCGCTCATCACTAGTCTTTACCCGCTTTTTCTCCTGCTGGTAAAGGCTCATCTCTATCTATGGCCGCCAGCCACAAGAATTGTGGTGCTCTTTGTTACCTGTACTCTATTTTTGTTATTTATTTACTATAATGCTAAGTTTTGTCTCCCTGTACTGTCCTTTGCACGGCGCTGCAAAACACTTGTGGCGCCCTATAAATAAAATGTAATAATAACAAATTGTAGCTGAGATTTTTGGTTTGCGACAACAGATCGCAAAACCAATCGCTTGTTTGTGTGGGCAAGATTTTCCAGAATTAATCGCAAAACTCTGAAATGATTGTTCGTACACACTATACGATATATCAGGCCGATGCCCCAATTATTGGCAAATCGGACCAATAATTGTATATTGTGTATCTTCACTCCTCTGCACATGTTACATCTGCCTCACCTGCAGTCCAACATGGTTTTGCCAAATTGCTAACTATTTTAGTTTGCTAACAACTCGGAATAACCCCCAAAATCTCTAATTCACAGAGACTAAATTGGTACACAAAGCACAGGCTGGATCGAATTCATGAATACAGAAGACAATGGAGCCACATGATGCAGATAGATAAGTCTTAGCAAGTATAGTACACTGCAGAGACTGTAATAGGGTTTTATGCACAGCCTGAGATAGATGATGGGGTCTGACTGAGTATTGACAGTGTTAGCTAGATATAGCGCAACACCTGGCACTGGTGATAGTCTTGCTGGGAGCAAGGCACAAACTTAGTTTAACAAGTATGGCTCACTGCCAGGAATTGAAGTTGGAATAAACTGTATATAGAGCACAGTCTGCTATATGTGTCTATGGCCCTCATTCCGAGTTGATCGGTTGGTATTTTTCATCGCATCGCAATGAAAATCCGCTTAGTACGCATGCGCAATATTCGCACTGCGACTGCGCCAAGTAATTTAACAATGAAGATAGTATTTTTACTCACGGCTTTTTCATCGCTCCGGCAATCGTAATGTGATTGACAGGAAATGGGTGTTACTGGGCGGAAACACAGCGTTTTATGGGCGTGTGGATGAAAACGCTACCGTTTCCGGAAAAAACGCAGGAGTGGCTGGAGAAACGGAGGAGTGGCTGGGCGAACGCTGGGTGTGTTTGTGACGTCAAACCAGGAACGACAAGCACTGAACTGATCGCACAGGCAGAGTAAGGTTGAAGTTACTCAGAAACTGCAAAGTAGTTTGTTATCGCAATATTGCGAATACATCGGTCGCAATTTTAAGAAGCTAAGATACACTCCCAGTAGGCGTAGGCTTAGCGTGTGTAACTCTGCTAAATTCGCCTTGCGACCGATCAACTCGGAATGAGGGCCTATGTACAGTATTGAGCTTGCTCTGTATAGTGTACTGCCTGGAGATGATGTTGGAGCTTACTGTGTATATCACCATACTTCCCAACAGCTGGAGCTGGCAATGCGTGACTGAAAAGGGGGCTTGGCCTATGGACAAGGGGCGTGGCTTTGTGGGAGTACTGCGCTCACTAGCCACTCCCCTGTTTTCATCTCTGAGGGGGCATGCCCAGTGTCTTTTGAGCTGCTGGCATGCCCCCAGTCCCTCTGACTCTAGTGAATAGATGCTGTGCGCACATCGTCTATTCACCGCTGCTCTGCAGCAAGTGATAGGAGCTTCCAACTGCCCAACCTCCCCCACACACACACACACACACCAACACCACACTGCAGCCCACGGGTGGGACAGCGAGATAGTCCCCAAAAAATTGGGACAGTTGGGAGATATGTATCACACAGCTTGGAGCTGATAGCAAGACTTAGAGGAACTAGAGCTGGAACGGATATGTAGACACACTGCCAGGATCCAGGAAACAGGTCACTGGAGAGAAATTGTCCTGGCAATGAGTTCACTGGTTTAAGTAGGGCATCCTTGTCCCAGATATGCTGAGAGGATCATGTGTGCAGGCAGTAGACCCTGGGTGGTCGTTAGTCAGATGGGGTGGTCTTCAGTATGCCGGCTGTCGGGATCCCGGCGCACAGTATGCTGGTCGCCGGGAGCCCGACCGCCGGTATACTATACTACACCCAGTCAGATGATATCGGCCAAGGTGGTGCACCCATACTCTGACAGTGCAGGAGATGACTCCGGAACTCCAGGATGCACGCCAGTCATCCAGCTGGTTATCTACCTCATGTTTATATATTTACCTACCTCATACAGATATATCTACATCTGTCTCATATATTTCTGCTGTTTATAATATGATAGATGTGCCAATTGGTTCTTATCTGCCATCAATTTCTATGTATCTACGCATCTAATTCGCCACAAGAAGAGCGTCCCAACTAGAGATGAGCGGGTTCGGTTCCTCTGAATCCGAACCCGCCCGAACTTCAGGTTTTTTACACGGGTCCGAGCAGGCTCGGATCTTCCCGCCTTGCTCGGCTAACCCGAGCGCGCCCGAACGTCATCATCACGCTGTCGGATTCTCGCGAGGCTCGGATTCTATCGCGAGACTCGGATTCTATATAAGGAGCCGCGCGTCGCCGCCATTTTCACACGTGCATTGAGAGTCATAGGGAGAGGACGTGGCTGGCGTCCTCTCCGTTTAGAGAAGAGAGAGACACAGTATTTTGGGGAGCATTATTAGGAGGAGTACTACTATACTGTATACTACTATACTTACTACTTGCTGAAGTGATATTTATAGATTAGATAGTGTGACTGTAAGTGTATTATCTGACTTGTGGGGGAGACACTGACAGTGGGGAGCAGTTAGAGTCTGAGAGCAGGACTCAGGAGTACATATAACGTACAGTGCACACTTTTGCTGCCAGAGTCAGTGCCACACTGCCATTGTTGTGACCACACTGACCACCAGTATAATAATATATTTTGTGATTGTCTGCTTAGGCCTCGGAGTACTAGTTGCAAGTTGCAACGTGACCTGAAGTGACCACCAGTTTAATAATCAATCACCACCAGTTTAATATATATATATATATATATATATATATATAATTGTATATAATATATATATATATATATATATATATATATATAATATTGTATACCACCTACCCGTGGTTTTTTTTTTTTTCATTCTTCTTTATACATACTACTATAGTAGCTTACTGTAGCAGTCTGCGGTGCTGTGCTGACCTGACAGTGTCCAGCAGGTCCGTCATCAGTCATTACATAATAAATATATATAGTACCTGTCCGGCTGCAGTACTAGTGATATTATATTGATTTCATCTCATTATCAATAATTTATCATCCAGTCTAGACTCTATATTAGCAGCAGACACAGTACGTTAGTCCACGGCTGTAGCTACCTCTGTGTCGGCACTCGGCAGTCCATCCATAATTGTATACCACCTACCCGTGGTTTTTTTTTTTTCTTTCTTCTTTGTACATACTACTATAGAGTATAGTAGCTTACTGTAGCAGTCTGCGGTGCTGCTGAGCTGACAGTGTCCAGCAGGTCCGTCATCAGTCATCATTACCTAATAAATATATTATCTACCTGTCCGGCTGCAGTACTAGTGATATTATATATACATACATATATATATTGATTTCATCTCATTATCAATCATCCAGTCTATATTAGCAGCAGACACAGTACGTTAGTCCACGGCTGTAGCTACCTCTGTGTCGGCACTCGGCAGTCCATCCATAATTGTATACCACCTACCCGTGGTTTTTTTTCTTCTTTCTTCTTTGTACATACTACTATAGAGTATAGTAGCTTACTGTAGCAGTCTGCGGTGCTGCTGAGCTGACAGTGTCCAGCAGGTCCGTCATCAGTCATCATTACCTAATAAATATATTATCTACCTGTCCGGCTGCAGTACTAGTGATATTATATATACATACATATATATATTGATTTCATCTCATTATCAATCATCCAGTCTATATTAGCAGCAGACACAGTACGTTAGTCCACGGCTGTAGCTACCTCTGTGTCGGCACTCAGCAGTCCATCCATAATTGTATACCACCTACCCGTGGTTTTTTTTTTTCTTTCTTCTTTGTACATACTACTATAGTATAGTAGCTTACTGTAGCAGTCTGCGGTGCTGCTGAGCTGACAGTGTCCAGCAGGTCCGTCATCAGTCATCATTACCTAATAAATATATTATCTACCTGTCCGGCTGCAGTACTAGTGATATTATATATACATACATATATATATTGATTTCATCTCATTATCAATCATCCAGTCTATATTAGCAGCAGACACAGTACGTTAGTCCACGGCTGTAGCTACCTCTGTGTCGGCACTCGGCAGTCCATCCATAATTGTATACCACCTACCCGTGTTTTTTTTTTCTTTCTTCTTTGTACATACTACTATAGAGTATAGTAGCTTACTGTAGCAGTCTGCGGTGCTGCTGAGCTGACAGTGTCCAGCAGGTCCATCATCAGTCATCATTACCTAATAAATATATTATCTACCTGTCCGGCTGCAGTACTAGTGATATTATATATACATACATATATATATTGATTTCATCTCATTATTAATCATCCAGTCTATATTAGCAGCAGACACAGTACGTTAGTCCACGGCTGTAGCTACCTCTGTGTCGGCACTCGGCAGTCCATCCATAATTGTATACCACCTACCCGTGGTTTTTTTTTTTTCTTTCTTCTTTGTACATACTACTATAGTATAGTAGCTTACTGTAGCAGTCTGCGGTGCTGCTGAGCTGACAGTGTCCAGCAGGTCCGTCATCAGTCATCATTACCTAATAAATATATTATCTACCTGTCCGGCTGCAGTACTAGTGATATTATATATACATACATATATATATATTGATTTCATCTCATTATCATCCAGTCTATATTAGCAGCAGACACAGTACGGTAGTCCACGGCTGTAGCTACCTCTGTGTCGGCACTCGGCAGTCCATCCATAAGTATACTAGTATCCATCCATCTCCATTGTTTACCTGAGGTACCTTTTAGTTGTGCCTATTAAAATATGGAGAACAAAAATGTTGAGGTTCCAAAATTAGGGAAAGATCAAGATCCACTTCCACCTCGTGCTGAAGCTGCTGCCACTAGTCATGGCCGAGACGATGAAATGCCAGCAACGTCGTCTGCCAAGGCCGATGCCCAATGTCATAGTACAGAGCATGTCAAATCCAAAACACCAAATATCAGTAAAAAAAGGACTCCAAAACCTAAAATAAAATTGTCGGAGGAGAAGCGTAAACTTGCCAATATGCCATTTACCACACGGAGTGGCAAGGAACGGCTGAGGCCCTGGCCTATGTTCATGGCTAGTGGTTCAGCTTCACATGAGGATGGAAGCACTCAGCCTCTCGCTAGAAAACTGAAAAGACTCAAGCTGGCAAAAGCACCGCAAAGAACTGTGCGTTCTTCGAAATCCCAAATCCACAAGGAGAGTCCAATTGTGTCGGTTGCGATGCCTGACCTTCCCAACACTGGACGTGAAGAGCATGCGCCTTCCACCATTTGCACGCCCCCTGCAAGTGCTGGAAGGAGCTCCCGCAGTCCAGTTCCTGATAGTCAGATTGAAGATGTCAGTGTTGAAGTACACCAGGATGAGGAGGATATGGGTGTTGCTGGCGCTGGGGAGGAAATTGACCAGGAGGATTCTGATGGTGAGGTGGTTTGTTTAAGTCAGGCACCCGGGGAGACACCTGTTGTCCGTGGGAGGAATATGGCCGTTGACATGCCTGGTGAAAATACCAAAAAAATCAGCTCTTCAGTGTGGAGGTATTTCAACAGAAAAGCGGACAACAGGTGTCAAGCCGTGCGTTGCCTTTGTCAAGCTGTAATAAGTAGGGGTAAGGACGTTAACCACCTCGGAACATCCTCCCTTATACGTCACCTGCAGCGCATTCATAATAAGTCAGTGACAAGTTCAAAAACTTTGGGTGACAGCGGAAGCAGTCCACTGACCAGTAAATCCCTTCCTCTTGTAACCAAGCTCACGCAAACCACCCCACCAACTCCCTCAGTGTCAATTTCCTCCTTCCCCAGGAATGCCAATAGTCCTGCAGGCCATGTCACTGGCAATTCTGACGATTCCTCTCCTGCCTGGGATTCCTCCGATGCATCCTTGCGTGTAACGCCTACTGCTGCTGGCGCTGCTGTTGTTGCTGCTGGGAGTCGATGGTCATCCCAGAGGGGAAGTCGGAAGACCACTTGTACTACTTCCAGTAAGCAATTGACTGTCCAACAGTCCTTTGCGAGGAAGATGAAATATCACAGCAGTCATCCTGCTGCAAAGCGGATAACTGAGGCCTTGACAACTATGTTGGTGTTAGACGTGCGTCCGGTATCCGCCGTTAGTTCACAGGGAACTACACAATTTCTTGAGGTAGTGTGCCCCCGTTACCAAATACCATCTAGGTTCCACTTCTCTAGGCAGGCGATACCGAAAATGTACACAGACCTCAGAAAAAGACTCACCAGTGTCCTAAAAAATGCAGCTGTACCCAATGTCCACTTAACCACGGACATGTGGACAAGTGGAGCAGGGCAGGGTCAGGACTATATGACTGTGACAGCCCACTGGGTAGATGTATGGACTCCCGCCGCAAGAACAGCAGCGGCGGCACCAGTAGCAGCATCTCGCAAACGCCAACTCTTTCCTAGGCAGGCTACGCTTTGTATCACCGCTTTCCAGAATACGCACACAGCTGAAAACCTCTTACGGCAACTGAGGAAGATCATCGCGGAATGGCTAACCCCAATTGGACTCTCCTGTGGATTTGTGGCATCGGACAACGCCAGCAATATTGTGTGTGCATTAAATATGTGCAAATTCCAGCACGTCCCATGTTTTGCACATACCTTGAATTTGGTGGTGCAGAATTTTTTAAAAAACGACAGGGGCGTGCAAGAGATGCTGTCGGTGGCCAGAAGAATTGCGGGACACTTTCGGCGTACAGGCACCACGTACAGAAGACTGGAGCACCACCAAAAACTACTGAACCTGCCCTGCCATCATCTGAAGCAAGAAGTGGTAACGAGGTGGAATTCAACCCTCTATATGCTTCAGAGGTTGGAGGAGCAGCAAAAGGCCATTCAAGCCTATACAATTGAGCACGATATAGGAGGTGGAATGCACCTGTCTCAAGCGCAGTGGAGAATGATTTCAACGTTGTGCAAGGTTCTGATGCCCTTTGAACTTGCCACACGTGAAGTCAGTTCAGACACTGCCAGCCTGAGTCAGGTCATTCCCCTCATCAGGCTTTTGCAGAAGAAGCTGGAGACATTGAAGGAGGAGCTAACACGGAGCGATTCCGCTAGGCATGTGGGACTTGTGGATGGAGCCCTTAATTCGCTTAACAAGGATTCACGGGTGGTCAATCTGTTGAAATCAGAGCACTACATTTTGGCCACCGTGCTCGATCCTAGATTTAAAGCCTACCTTGGATCTCTCTTTCCGGCAGACACAAGTCTGCTGGGGTTGAAAGACCTGCTGGTGAGAAAATTGTCAAGTCAAGCGGAACGTGACCTGTCAACATCTCCTCCTTCACATTCTCCCGCAACTGGGGGTGCGAGGAAAAGGCTCAGAATTCCGAGCCCACCCGCTGGCGGTGATGCAGGGCAGTCTGGAGCGACTGCTGATGCTGACATCTGGTCCGGACTGAAGGACCTGACAACGATTACGGAAATGTCGTCTACTGTCACTGCATATGATTCTCTCCCCATTGAAAGAATGGTGGAGGATTATATGAGTGACCGCATCCAAGTAGGCACGTCAGACAGTCCGTACTTATACTGGCAGGAAAAAGAGGCAATTTGGAGGCCCTTGCACAAACTGGCTTTATTCTACCTAAGTTGCCCTCCCACAAGTGTGTACTCCGAAAGAGTGTTTAGTGCCGCCGCTCACCTTGTCAGCAATCGGCGTACGAGGTTACATCCAGAAAATGTGGAGAAGATGATGTTCATTAAAATGAATTATAATCAATTCCTCCGTGGAGACATTGACCAGCAGCAATTGCCTCCACAAAGTACACAGGGAGCTGAGATGGTGGATTCCAGTGGGGACGAATTAATAATCTGTGAGGAGGGGGATGTACACGGTGATATATCGGAGGATGATGATGAGGTGGACATCTTGCCTCTGTAGAGCCAGTTTGTGCAAGGAGAGATTAATTGCTTCTTTTTTGGTGGGGGTCCAAACCAACCCGTCATTTCAGTCACAGTCGTGTGGCAGACCCTGTCACTGAAATGATGGGTTGGTTAAAGTGTGCATGTCCTGTTTATACAACATAAGGGTGGGTGGGAGGGCCCAAGGACAATTCCATCTTGCACCTCTTTTTTCTTTCATTTTTCTTTGCGTCATGTGCTGTTTGGGGAGGGTTTTTTGGAAGGGACATCCTGCGTGACACTGCAGTGCCACTCCTAGATGGGCCCGGTGTTTGTGTCGGCCACTAGGGTCGCTTATCTTACTCACACAGCTACCTCATTGCGCCTCTTTTTTTCTTTGCGTCATGTGCTGTTTGGGGAGGGTTTTTTGGAAGGGACATCCTGCGTGACACTGCAGTGACACTCCTAGATGGGCCCGGTGTTTGTGTCGGCCACTAGGGTCGCTTATCTTACTCACACAGCTACCTCATTGCGCCTCTTTTTTTCTTTGCGTCATGTGCTGTTTGGGGAGGGTTTTTTGGAAGGGACATCCTGCGTGACACTGCAGTGCCACTCCTAGATGGGCCCGGTGTTTGTGTCGGCCACTAGGGTCGCTTATCTTACTCACACAGCTACCTCATTGCGCCTCTTTTTTTATTTGCGTCATGTGCTGTTTGGGGAGGGTTTTTTGGAAGGGACATCCTGCGTGACACTGCAGTGACACTCCTAGATGGGCCCGGTGTTTGTGTCGGCCACTAGGGTCGCTTATCTTACTCACACAGCTACCTCATTGCGCCTCTTTTTTTCTTTGCGTCATGTGCTGTTTGGGGAGGGTTTTTTGGAAGGGACATCCTGCGTGACACTGCAGTGACACTCCTAGATGGGCCCGGTGTTTGTGTCGGCCACTAGGGTCGCTTATCTTACTCACACAGCTACCTCATTGCGCCTCTTTTTTTCTTTGCGTCATGTGCTGTTTGGGGAGGGTTTTTTGGAAGGGACATCCTGCGTGACACTGCAGTGACACTCCTAGATGGGCCCGGTGTTTGTGTCGGCCACTAGGGCCGCTTATCTTACTCACACAGCTACCTCATTGCGCCTCTTTTTTTCTTTGCGTCATGTGCTGTTTGGGGAGGGTTTTTTGGAAGGGACATCCTGCGTGACACTGCAGTGACACTCCTAGATGGGCCCGGTGTTTGTGTCGGCCACTAGGGTCGCTTATCTTACTCACACAGCTACCTCATTGCGCCTCTTTTTTTCTTTGCGTCATGTGCTGTTTGGGGAGGGTTTTTTGGAAGGGACATCCTGCGTGACACTGCAGTGACACTCCTAGATGGGCCCGGTGTTTGTGTCGGCCACTAGGGTCGCTTATCTTACTCACACAGCTACCTCATTGCGCCTCTTTTTTTCTTTGCGTCATGTGCTGTTTGGGGAGGGTTTTTTGGAAGGGACATCCTGCGTGACACTGCAGTGACACTCCTAGATGGGCCCGGTGTTTGTGTCGGCCACTAGGGTCGCTTATCTTACTCACACAGCTACCTCATTGCGCCTCTTTTTTTCTTTGCGTCATGTGCTGTTTGGGGAGGGTTTTTTGGAAGGGACATCCTGCGTGACACTGCAGTGACACTCCTAGATGGGCCCGGTGTTTGTGTCGGCCACTAGGGTCGCTTATCTTACTCACACAGCTACCTCATTGCGCCTCTTTTTTTCTTTGCGTCATGTGCTGTTTGGGGAGGGTTTTTTGGAAGGGACATCCTGCGTGACACTGCAGTGACACTCCTAGATGGGCCCGGTGTTTGTGTCGGCCACTAGGGTCGCTTATCTTACTCACACAGCTACCTCATTGCGCCTCTTTTTTTCTTTGCGTCATGTGCTGTTTGGGGAGGGTTTTTTGGAAGGGACATCCTGCGTGACACTGCAGTGACACTCCTAGATGGGCCCGGTGTTTGTGTCGGCCACTAGGGTCGCTTAGCTTAGTCATCCAGCGACCTAGGTGCAAATTTTAGGACTAAAAATAATATTGTGAGGTGTGAGGTATTTAGAATAGACTGAAAATGAGTGTAAATTATGGTTTTTGAGGTTAATAATACTTTGGGATCAAAATGACCCCCAAATTCTATGATTTAAGCTGTTTTTTAGTGTTTTTTGAAAAAAACACCCGAATCCAAAACACACCCGAATCCGACAAAAAAAATTCGGTGAGGTTTTGCCAAAACGCGGTCGAACCCAAAACACGGCCGCGGAACCGAACCCAAAACCAAAACACAAAACCCGAAAAATTTCCGGCGCTCATCTCTAGTCCCAACCAATACTTATTGAGATGTACAGTATGTATTTTTTATGTGCAGAGAGCTCATAGAATTAAATTGAAAGGGTTACAAAGTTTGTTTTTAAAGGTTGTCCTTATGCAAAACTTAATTAATGTAACTTAAGATCATGTGGAAATGCTTAATGCAGCAGGAAGATCTGTTCATTTAAAAACCTGGATGTGAACATTAACACAGCGCTAATTGCATGCTGATGCCCTGCATGGGGCTACAGCAACACAAGAAATCCACGTGTGTGGGAACCAAATGTACTTTTCACTGCAAGCAACTTTCCAAAGTAATCCGTATTTTTCACTAGTAAACTGGGTGATTTAATTAAATAGGTGTAACAAAATGACAGTGTACCCTGCCAATGGGACTTTAAATCTCGCCATAATAGTCTCCAGCACAGATGTAATGTATCCAACTCATTTGCATAACTCACGTTACAGTGGCAGTATTTCTGAATGTCAGGGAATTACGACATTTTTACAACATGGTGAATTGCTGAAAATTACATTGTCATAAATAAGGCAGCCGCCTTGCTCCAGTATGAAGATCGGCCATGGTCAGGTTCAATATTTTAAATATCTTGATTAAACTGCTCTGTCTATAAATTGCAATACAGTAGCAATGCAGTAATTGCCCATAGAGCAAGCAGTCTTTTGTGTGGCTTATAATTCAGTAATATTGCATAGAGTTTCTATTTGGAATAAATAGTTTACAACTTCTGCACAAAATGCAAAAATTCTAACCCCATCTTCCCTCCTCCCAACAGCCCGATAAGTTGTATTGAATACACTTTAGTGATTGGAAATTGTCGCTTTGTCAATCTGAAACACTGGGGGTCATTCCGAGTTGATCGCTCGCTAGCAACTTTTTGCAGCGCTGCGATCAGGTTAATTCTCGGCAAAACTGCGCATGTGTATGCACCGCATTGCGCAGGCACATCGTACGGGTACAAAGAGATTCGGTTCTGGGCGATGGATTTAATGAAGAATCCATTCGCACAGCCGATCGCAATGTGATTGACAGAAAGAGGACGTTTGTGGGTGTCAACTGACCGTTTTCTGGGAGTGTTAGCAAAGACGCAGGCGTGTCCAAGCGTTTGCAAGGCGGGTGTCTGACGTCAAGTCCGCGACCAAAAAGACTGAAGTGATCGCAGCGGCTGAGTAAGTCCAGACCTACTCAGAAACTGCAAAAAACGTTTTCGTGCTGTTGGCTGCAAAAGCGTTCGCACACTTGCAAAGCTAAAATACACTCCTCTATAGGCGGCGACTATCTAATCGCAGCGCTGCAAAAAGTTGCTAGCGAGCGATCAACTCGCAATGACCCCAACAGTACCTAGTGGGAACCCTGGTTTTCACGAAGGAGCCCCTCAAGGCAATGATGGATAGCAGCTTCGTATCAGGGCCGGTTCTACACCTTGTGGCGCCCAGTGCAAAAGTTTCCACTGGCGCCCCCCGCCCCCTCCACGGCAAAACAGTTAGTGCGCGCAAAAAAATAGTGGCGTGGCTTCATAGGGGAGGGGCGTGGCCACAGTTATGCTCCCAGTAGCTGTGCCCCCAGATTTGCCCCAAGTAGTTGTGCCCCCCAGTTGATTTGCCCCCAGTAGATATGCCCCCTGTAGCTGTGCCCCCAGTAGATATGCCCCCAGTAGATATGCCCCCTGTAGCTATGCCCCCTGTAGCTGTGCCCCCAGTAGATATGTCCCCTGTAGCTGTGCCCCCAGTAGATATGCCCCCTGTAGATTTGCCCCAGTAGTTATGCCCCTAATAGCTATGCCCCCAATAGATTTGCCCCCAGTAGTTGTGCCCCGTTGCTGTGCCCCCAGTAGTTTTGCCCCCTGTTGCTTTGCCTCCAGTAGTTGTGCCCCGTTTCTTTACCCCCAGTAGTTGTGCCCCCTCTTTCTTTGCCCCCAGTAGTAGTGCCCCCTCTTTCTTTGCCCCCAGTAGTTGTGCCCCTTCTTTCTTTGCCCCCAGTAGTTGTGCCCCCTGTTGCTTTGCCCCCTGTCGCCACCTACAAACACACACACACAAATAAAAAAACAATACTTACCACTGCCCCGCTCCTGCTTCCCGACCGCTGCTGCTGCTGCTCCGTCTGGCCGCCGGCTCCTCTCTATGTGAGAGACGTCATGACATCTCTCCCATAGCAGCACCGCACAGACACTAGAGGTCAATACTGACCTCTAGTGTCTGTCCCTGGAGCCGGCTGCAGCGGACGCCCACACAGCCCACAGCGTCTGCTGCAGCCGTGGAGCAGGGAGCGTTGTGCGGGTAGGCGGTGGTGCCTGCGGGGTGACTGCGGCCGTGCCCATGATTGCGCCCATGTGTTTAGTCAGGTTTAGCTGCTTTACGCGGCTAAACCCGTCTCTTATGGGCGTGATCAGCGCGATAATGGGGAGCCACAGAATATCTCCTCGCGATCTCCCGTCACTTTAGAAGGGAGATCGGGGGTAATAAAAGATTTCAATCCCGCCCTTAGTGGGCAGTGTAAAGTGTAAAGTTACTCCGCATCTCAAATTAACCACTGATGATTCACAGAGGGAAACCACCCTCAGTAAATTAGGGTACGGACATGGGTTAAAGTGGGCCAGAACTGCATTCTGTCCAGTGGCGGCTCCAGAGTTGGGGCTGAAGAGCTGTCCAAAATTCAAATAGGGGAGCTACACCAACTGGCACTCCAAACACTGCCAAACATTGCTTGTCGGGACTCTTTGGCAGTTGGTGTTGCTCCCCTACTTGAATCTTGCTCTGAAGCCGCCACTGTTCCGTCAGTTGTAATTGGAGGCGGAACGCCCACCTTGCCCGGCCACAGCAGCAAGTCAGACAGGCACTGGAGGCTGGATCCAAGGGGCCTGGGTTATTTCAGCCAGTAAACCCCCATTCCCCTTGTAGCTTTCCCCTGGAATTGCCCTCTTACATCCATCTCACACACACACACACACACACACACACACACACACACCTCCCAGCATGTAGCCGCGGGCCGTAATGCCTGAACACTTCCTCCCCCCCATCCATCTAGCATGCAGCCGTTTGGGCAGTATAATAAAAGTTAAATTTTAATTGAAATTATAGATGTGCGGGTTCGGTTTTACTCGGATTTACTCGGGGCTCGAAACGGCATCTTATTGGATCACGGATGTCACGCGTTTTGGATAGCCAATAAGAAAAACCCGAAATACCCGAGTAAATCCGAGTAAAACTGAACCCGCTCATCTCTAATTGAAATAAGTAGTGCCTCAGCCAATAGAGTTCTCTGTTCCTCTATCGTAATGTGTTTATTTATTACTCTTGGGAGCACTATCGGTTCTTTTGTATGATGAGGGACATGTAGTCAGAGGAGGCAGAGCCTCACCTGTCATGCTCCCTGTCATACTTTACAGTTTGACTAGAAAAATGATTGGAATAAAAGAAAAAAGATGCTTATAGCTTCTAAGCATATTCTTTGTATTATTGCAACATTTAAAACTGGCCACAGCTGCAGGGCTCCGTGATTGCAGGGAGAGACAGAGATGAGACAGCCAGAGCTGAGCCTCATCTTACACACAGTCAGAGCCTGCCTGTACAGCGGGCCTACACAGCAACCAATCATGCTGCTTAGAAAATAGAAATGGGAGGCATGCCTCATTGTGGGGGCGTACTTGTGCTCTGATGGGCAGCTCGGATTGGTCATGTGACCAATCCAGGAAGTACAGGAAGACAGACACCGGAGCTGAGCAGTGTGACAGAGGAGGAGGGCGATGGGGATCTGAAGTGCCAGCAGCAGCCACCCGTGCACAGTGACTGGGGCACACTTGCCTACCCTCCCGGAAAGGCCAGGAGGCTCCCAAAAATCGGGTGACCCTCCCGGCCCCCCCGGAAGAGCATGCAAGTCTCCCGATTTCAGGGGTCACCCCCTGCACGGCCGCCCACTTAGCGAGTAAAGTGGGCGGTCCAGGCAGGCGATGACGCGATTCTTGTTGAATCGCGTCATCATAGCCACGCCTCCTGCTGTATAATGCCGGTAATAGCGGCATTACACAGCGGGAGGCGTGGCTTACATGACGCGATCCTGCAGCCACGCCCCCGTTCCGCCTCAGGCCCGCCCCCTCTGCACGTCACCTCACTGGGCGCCTGCCCTGCTGAGCCGACCGGCTGCTCTCTCCCGGAGAGAGCAGCCCAAAGGTCGGCAAGTATGGACTGGCATAATGGGGTGAGTAGCAGCCAGAACCTGGATTCTGTGTGTGAACAATCTGTAGTGAGTGTGGGGACAGGATTGTGTGTGTGTGTGTGTGTGTGTGTGTGTGTGTGTGTGTCATCTGTAGAGAGTGTGAGGACAGGATTGTACGTGTGTGTGTGTGTGTGTGTCATCTGTAGAGAGTGTGAGGACAGGATTGTGTGTGTGTGTGTGTGTGTGTGTGTGTGTGTGTGTGTGTATCATCTGTAGTGAGTGGGGACAGGATTGTGCGTGTGTGTGTGTGTGTGTGTGTGTGTGTGTGTGTGTGTGTGTGTGTGTGTGTGTGTGTGTGTGTGTGTGTGGCATCTGTAGTGAGTGTGTGTGTGGCATCTGTAGTGTGGGCACAGGACTCTGTGTGTGTGTTGTGTGTGTAGGGGCACTGACATCTTTGCCAGGCCCCAGTAATGGGTGGAGGCATGGCCAATGAAGGGGCGTGACCAGAGCACTTATAAAAATCTAAAAAAACCCTGACATGCGGACGCGAAGCGGGTGTGCGCCTTGCAGTGAGGGAGCCGGTGTCAGTACTGGTGGGTGGCAGCGCAAGGTAGGGCGCAATCGCTCCCCTTCCTTTTATCACGGGAGAGAGGATTGGCCACCGCTGAGCTGCCTGTCACCCCAGCACACGCCAGCATCTGCTGGGCTTGGAGCGAGGCTGCTGCAGTGGCGGCCAGTCCTCTCTCCCCACCCGACATGCAGCTGTCAGCAACAAGGAAGGCGGAGGCAGAGGTGTAGCTAGGTGCCATGGTGCCCGGAGCAAGGGTATGTTTTGGCACCCCCCTTCCCTGTACTGAATTGGGGGCCTGGCTAACATGTGGTGACATATTACATTTGAAATGAAAAAATATTTTAAAATCCTAAATTGGTGACAGGGCCAGTTCTAGACTTTGTGGAGCTCTGGGCGAAAGTTTCCTTTGGGTGCCCCCCCATGTTTAAAGTATGGATAGTGCGCATCAAAAGCATGCAACTAAAATATAGAGGCATGACTTCATGGGGGAGGGGCGTGGCCACAGAATAGTACAAATTCACATTACACCACACAGTAGTGTCCGTTATTCACATTACACCACACAGTAATACCCCTTATACATGTAACGCCACACAGTAGAGCTGCTTATACATGTTACGCTACAGTAGAGCTGCTTATACAGATTATACCACAGTAGAGCTGTTTATACACGTTACAGCACAGTAGAGACCCTTATACACATTACACCACAGTAGAGCCGCTTATACACATTACACCACAGTAGAACCGCTTGTACATTATGCCACAGTAGAGCCCCTTATACATGTTACGCCACACACTAGTGCTGCTTATACATGTTACGCCACAGTAGAGCTGCTTATACACATTATACCACAGTAGAGCTGCTTATACACTTTACGCCACAATAGAGCCACTTATACACATATTACACCACAGTAGAGCTGCTTATACACTTTACGCCACAGTAGAGCCACTTATACTCGTTACACCACAGTAGAGCTGCTTATACACGTTACAACACAGTAAAGCTGCTTATACACATTACCCCACAGTAGAGCCGCATTAGTTACACCATGGTAGAGCCCCTTATACATGTTATGCCACGGTAGAACCCCTTATACACATTACACCACGGTAGAGCCGCAATGAAAGTAGCTGTATTTAACTATTTACTTGTTTAAAATAAATCAAAAACACTATGTACGCCCTGATTGACCTGACCTGATAATCCCACCCCCCCACAGACCTGAACCCTCCCCCCAAACTCTCAATGAAAACAATGCACCAAAACTGCCCCACCACCTCGATATTCCCCCAATGCCTCAATGAAAATAATTCCCTAGGACTGTCATTTCAGACCTGATAATCCCACTATGCCTCAATGAAAATAATGTTTGAGATTTAAGGGGCAGAGAGAGGTGCTGCAGCTGCCTGAAAGGTAGAGTGAGGTGCAGCAGCAGCTGGGGCAGAGAGAGGTGCTGCAGCATCGGAGGCAGAGAGTGCAGGACAGAAGTAACCCTGCTGCATAGATACAAGAACACAGCGAGCCATATAAAGAGGACAGGCAGAGCTCCAGCATGTGCCAGCTTTCAGTATTTCCTGCTGTCGTCTCTGCCCTGCCCTGCAGCCTGCCTAGTCTCAGAGTCCGAGTCAGTGTGTGCACCCTCTGCTCCTTCTCCTTCTTTGCATCTTCCTGTACAGCGGTCTGCGGTACAGCTAGAGCGGCAGCGCGCCCTTTAACTTTTCCAGCGCCTGGAGTTCGTGCACCACTGGAGCCACCCTCGATACACCCCTGGGTGGAGGGCAATGGGCCCAGGCCAGGTAGAGAGTACCCTCCACCCCCTCGGGCACCAGTGTGTGTGTGTGTGTGTGTGTGTGTGTGTGTGTGTGTGTGTGGCATCTGTAGTGAGTGTGGGGACAGGGCTGTGTGTGTGTGTGTGTGTGTGTGTGTGTGTGTGTGTGTGTGTGTGTGTGTGTTACATTGAATAGGGGGGGTCACAGACTCCCAGCATGCAGACCTACCCCCGTGTGTGCCTCCCCAGCCTCTGACCTCACTGCACGTATCTGATATTGACCACACATGATTACATGTATATGTG
Organism: Pseudophryne corroboree; assembly: GCF_028390025.1. Classification (NCBI taxonomy): domain Eukaryota; kingdom Metazoa; phylum Chordata; class Amphibia; order Anura; family Myobatrachidae; genus Pseudophryne; species Pseudophryne corroboree. The sequence goes on from NC_086449.1 coordinate 755,998,573, forward strand.
TACTATTCAATAAGTAACACCTTATATACTGGTTTAATATTTTTAGTCCACTATTAGTGGGAACCAGTGTGCCTGTCCAGCCCACTTCCCCGCCTTTTTAAGTATTACATAAATTGTAACAATTTTATCATCATATTAATGTATGGTTTCTTCAGGAAGGTGGCTGACCAATCAGTGAGTTCAACTTCTAAACTATATCTTCCAATTAGATCACTGATTAAAACTTGTAGACAGAACTGGCCTGTACTAGCAACATTAACCCATTAGCCCAATGATTTACCCTAAATTGACATTAGCATTAATGTTTAGGGTGCCACAAAATTCCTGAGGGCTGTACAGAGCAGTAATATATTTACAGGGTAACCAGCATACATAAATACACGAATATATATAATTACACATCAATAAATATTGGCATAGGTATGCAAAATATAGTGGGTAGAGCTAAAACAAGAGCAGGGAGAACTCTACTCATGAGATCTTACATTCTAAAGAGGGAGGTGTAATTTGTGGTGGAGACATACAAAGTGGGAAGGCTGCAGATGTTGCTTAGGGTTCATTAAATAAGTGAGCTTTCAGGAACCATTTGTAGGATCGTAGGCTGGGGAAGAGTCTCATAGGCAGGGATAGCATTCCATAGATTAGGGGCAGCACAGGAGAAGACCTGGGCATTGGACTGAGAGGTGGTGGCAGTGAGGAGAGGCTATGGTCACCGGCTGACCAGAGAGGGAAAGAAAGAGTGTGGAGGATAAATGAGGTTGGTAAGGTAAGTGGTAAAGGAGAGTCTTTGTAGGTGTGGGTGAGGAGTCTAAATTGTATTCTGAATGGTGCAAAGGGATTGGAAGTATCTTATCCTGGCAATGTTCCACAGATGGAACTGACATGCTGCGATGAGTGATATGTATTATGATGCCATAGCACTCATTCAAAGTCTGGTTCACTTCCTTTGAGAGGCTTGCCGGGCAATATGGGTCCTGTGGTGTGCCTCCCTCTCCATGCAAGGAACAGGAGCAGATGCTCGAAAACTTTGTGCACAGCTCATTCTCATTTTAGTAAATCATGGGCAAATCTAAGTAACAAGTACCCAAGCCACTTGAAGTTAAATGCCAATAAATAGACGCAAATATGTATTTTTTTAATGACCACACTAATTAATATATCAGCAGCATTCTCCTTCCGGAACATAATAGGAAACATGATTTATTTTCCAGCAGTTATACTAAAGTGGCATAACTGTATGTATCTTACATGCGTTCAGCAAATCAGATGCGTCTCAGTGATGGCATCACCAGCTGTCACTGGCATTAGGAGTTGAATTCACAACATCTACCTCCAAACAGGCACATTTTCGCATATGCGCATGTTCTCTCTGTCCCCACCAAACCCTGTCCTGGCTCCCTTGGCGTAGGAAGTCAGAACTGTAACATGCAGCCAAGTTGATCAGGTAAAAGACACGTTGAACAGATTAGTACTGTATGTACTAAGGAAAATGGCTGTTACTGTGTATATTACTATGTTACTAAGGAAAATGGCTTTCAGAAATTTCTGAATGAGGCCAGTTGTCAGTAAAGGTTAATAATAATGCCAATAAAAGCCTAACCATTCTGAATATGTCATGACTTTCCAGGAGATGGATCAGTTATTAATACTATCTGGTTAGAGAGAATATGAGTGGACAAGCAGAAGAATTTGACACAAATTGTTAATATATATTTATGAATGTATTAGTAAATGCAGATATACAGTATCGATGAGAATAATTGAATAGTTGACACAAATATTGGAGGAAACGTAATGGGAACTTGAAGCATAAAAGAAATTCAATTTGACATTTTAAATAGATTTGAAAAATGCATTCACAATTCGCTTTATTACCAATTAAAACACAATTTCATATAGGAAATGCCTGTCAAGCTAGGCTCATTTCACTCTCATTGCCATCTTTCTCTCTTTCTCTTCTCTCTCTCTCTGGGCGGGATGTACTACAGGGAACATGCGGCTAAAACCATGAAAACGACAGTTTTTAGGACTTTGAGCACATTTTCCATATGTGCTAAGCCCCTCAATCCTGGAATTTGTTGCAATAGGTAACGTCAAGGGTTGGGTTCGGCTGACCGGCGCTTAGGATCCCGCCGGTCACCATACCGACGCCGAGATTCCGGGGATGACAATGCACGTGGGGGTGGCAAGCGCAACGAAGTCCCTTGCGGGCTCAGTGGCCAGCTGCGCTCACCACAGGTTCTATTTCCACTCTATGGGTATTATGGACATCCATGGGTGGGAATAGTCCCTGCTAGTCAGCATACTGACTGTCCGGTATGTAGGTGTAGGTATTGTGGCCGGTGGTCTCCTGACCGCCGGTCACATAGCTACATCCCACGCCAGTTTTTGCTGGCATTACCCTATAGAAGCCTATAGGCCTCTTTCTGCATTCTGCCCTATGAGGGATTGAATTGAATCCCTCCCAGCACCCCCCGCGGCCGCTGCATCCCTCTGTGCATGTGTAGATGGACTCCCAGGGCTGAAACCCTGAAGTGCAGTATTGCAAACGACAGCTTTTATCGGGAAAGCTGTCCTTTGCATTACTGATCACAGATGTAAGTACATATGATATTAGTATAGATGCTGTAAGTGGCAGGGTGTACCGCATCATGGAAGCGATATTTAGTACATCCCACCCTCTCTCTCTTTCACTCTCTCTCTCCATCTTTCCCTGGAGTAAATGAGCTGTAGGCAGGGTTTTATTTTTAAGTGGGTGAGATTTATTAAAGCTTGAATAGAGAAAAAGTGGAGAGAAAAAAAGTACCACCCAATCAGCTTTTAGCTGTCATCTTTAAAATTTTGTCTATGAAATGACAACTAGGGGGTGTACTCGATAAATGTCGGAAGCTGCCGTCTTGTCAGAAAGACGGCAGCTTTCGACAGATTTAGGTCGGAAGGGGTTCCGACCTATTCATTAGGGCCCCGGTTTTTCCGACAAATGTTGCATGTTATTATTGGACTTATTGACTGAAGGATGACTTACAACTTTTAAGTTTGCACGTTGGAATTATTAAAAGGTACAACTTCAGTCCCAAAGCAATCAACATGCACCTATCACCCTCGGACAGCAATATAACACTAGCTGCATAATTGACTTGTGCAGTTGTATTGTTTGTACTGCCATTGAATTGTCATGTCTTCCATTTTTTCCTCCCAAGCAGATTAGGATGCATTTTCCTGTGCTAGATCAGGGCTATTGATCCGAGCCTTGCTCCCTGCTAACCTTGACTGACCCTCTGTGCACATACTGCACAATTGTCCATTGACATGTTGAACACATCATTCTCAACAAATTGCCAGATGGACATATTCAGCTTTTTTTGATAATAGTTGGCTGTTATATCTTGCATTGGATGCTTACTTCACATATGTTTGTAAGGTTGGGGGTGATGGAGAATTGGCATACATGGCACTGACTGGTATTGAATTAATTAACTAATTTACTGATATTTTATAAGTTGCAGTTGGTGTGTCAATTTTTTTTATGCTTATGTTTCTACTGAATGTAAGTTACACCCAACAAGTTAAAGTACTGTTTAATTGTCATCTTTACCATTTATGCGGTTTATAAATAAAAATAATAATAAAAAAACAGGTGCGATCATTTGTTGCTTTGTGTTGTATACACAGACTTTGTCTGGCCCACTGGTGTACAGGGGAAATCCCTGGTGGGCTCCTCTTTCTTCTCTAGGGTTAGCGCAGGATCGTGGATTTAACTTGTGTGCTTTTTTTTTTTTCTTTGGAGACTATACCAAGATTAGTCCCCTTGCAAATCAAAATGGGTGTTAGTGACACGCCACTGCCCCCTCCTTTATACAGGGAACCTGTTCTTTGCATGCACTCTCTAATGGTTGGTGAAGTCCCGATGTGGTGGATGACCACAAGCCCTCTGGTGGCTGCCCACACCCCTTAAATTTGGGCCCCTAGCACTGCATTCCCTGGTGGGCCTTATATGCCTCAGTCTCGAATATTACGGTAGTTATAATTTTAATGGTGTATGGTGCACCTGCACCCTTTTTCCTATATTGTAGTACTAAGTCCCAGCAAGGTAGCATTATAAGAAGCCAGGGTGTGCAGTCCAGTACCCTCCCCCAAATATAGTCTATATTATGTGTGGGTATACACAACTGAGTGCTTGGGACGCCCTCATTTCTGGAATAGCACCCCACCCACTGTCTCTCAGGCTTTTAAACAGGGAACCAGCACATGCTGACTGCACAAAAGACATAGGTAAGATCCTTTCCGTTATATACAAAGTCAGTATGGGGGTGAACTTTTGGGGGTGAACTGGTCTGGCTGTACCACTTTGGGGCATCACCATCTTACATTGATTTTTAACACATATATCACCTTATGTTTGTTTTATATTTATGTAGCATTTTTCACACATCTTTTACTTTTATCGTAACACTGATGAGCTAACCTCACTTTTTAACACTTTTTGTTTTTTTCTTTAACACTCAGCAGCCTCTTTCATTTGCCTAGCACTGATCTCTCAATTCTATGCCTTTTCTGTGTGATGCCCTGGGGTGGTGTGGCTGGGATAGTTTGGGGGTGCTCTGAACCCCAGAGGCGAACTCCTATTGTGTTAGGGACCTGTTCGATGAGGACACCGTGCAGTAGGTGGGCAGGCTCATATACTGGCCAATATATGCCAAGAACCTCGAATATTACGGTTGTTATCATTTTAATGGTGTATGGTGCACCTGCACCCTTTTTCCTTTATTGCGACACTGTGTATACGTTGAAGACGCTGCCCGGCTTCCTCCTTCCGGCTCCCCAGCACAGCGTGAGAGGTCACGATGCACCGTCACACGCTGCTGGGATCCGCCAGAGGATGTTCCCCACCCGCCCGCCCCCAGTATATGGTGAGTTATGTGTGCGGGGCGGGGTGGGGCGAGGGGGCGGCCACATAGCTAAAAGCCAATCCCGGGAATCCTGGGAATTGCCCATTTTTCAATCCCGATACCCGGGATTGAAAAAATGGCTCGGGATTGGCTTCCCTACACACAACTTTCTTGGTGGCATTGGCTGCTGTCGCAACTTCCACAAACAAAGGAAACAAACGCTGTGACTCTGTGTTCAACAGCCAGAAAAAAATAAACATTGATCAAATAGGTACCCCGTGCTTTCCTTACATGCATATCCCTGTAGCTCATGCATGCGTATGTCCAGAAGGAGTCCTCACATCACAAATGATAGCTGTCCTTTAAGTAAATAACCACAAATCTTAATGCACACAGCATTAAAAACCACCACTATTCATGCAGTAAGTGGCAGACAGAGGCAGAACTCTGGGAGGCAACGGAGTCGGCTGCCGCTGGGCTCCTGCTTTAAAGGGGGCACCTCGCCTCCTTTGTCTCCAGTTACATGATGGCAGCAATGAGTCAGACTGACTCATTCCTGTACAGTAAGCCCGCCGGTCGCAGACTGGGATGCGGTCCCTCCAGCACTCACCTCCATGAAGGCATGGCACTTGTGCGCGACTGCAGTGGTTGTGAAAGTTGGGTGAGGAGCTTCTGCTGCTGCGGGAGGGACGGGGGGACGGACATAAGAGGCGCTTTTATGATAAGAGCAGCCGGTACAGCTTCAGCGCTCACCTCGGATTCCCTGTTGTGGCTGGCGCTCTGCGGGGAGAGCAGAGCCTTCTTTCACTAGTGCAGAGGAGGAGGAGTAGAAGGGGCACCAGGAGAAGATTAGGAACGAGGTGTCTGTGTTCTGTACGTGCCTATATAAAAGTACGCTCCCTTTCTCCCTCTCTGAGTACACTGCCATATTCTAGTAAATATATTTTGTGATATATTGTGAGATATATATATATATATATATATATATATATATATATATATAAAATACATATATACTAGTCACCAATGACCCCCATTCTGCCTCATCCTGTCCTCCACTCTGGTCTGCACCCCCCCCTTCCAGTCTGACCTCCATTGCCACCGCCTGCTCCCCCCCCTCCCTTGGCTAAGATGGTCTCTATGGGCTTCTCCCGATTTCCCCACTGAATGGGATTCAATAAGATCCCTCCCAGTGGCACGTGTCTGCCCACGCATGCGCAGATAGGACTCCATGAATTCCTATCATAGCAAAGAGCAGCTCTTACTGCAAGAGCTGTCCTCTGGAATTTTCTTCAAGTATACGCCGTTATGCCTGCGAAGAATGGTGGGATATTTATATATATATATATATATATACATTCGGCAAGATAAATATTGGTGGGTGCCCCTCCACCTCATATATATATATATATTTGTCTATATATAGGTGGGGGGCACAGATATTTATCTTGCCTCCGGGCGTCTGGGACAAACTTACGCCACTGGTGGCAGATGTATCACATTCAAAGTGCGGTGTTTGATACATCTCAACATCAATAAAAACAATCTTTGTATCCCAATTTGAGAGAGTATGACAAAGTTTAAGAAGTTTCCTTAGTCTCAGCTGCCAACATACATTAGCCCAGAGGTTCCGAAACTTTTTTGAATTGCAGTGCCCTAGAGTATCAGAATTTTTTACATGGCACCCCTAGGCAAAAAGTCTCTTATTGAGAAATTTAGAAATATTACATTTAGTAAATTGTGTATCATAGGCAAACGCAGGGGGGGTTTCTGGTTGCCCAGAAACCCCCCTCCTCTTGGCAAGTGGCTCAAATTATGACAACAATAGCAATGGTATATAGGGGGTCATTCCGACCCGTTCGTGCGCATCGGTTTGTCGCTGTGGTGTGAACGGTTCCGGAATGCGCAAGTGCGGCGGCCGCACAGCGCGTGCGCGACATTGCCCAGTGACAGGGGTTGCCGGGTTACGTCACGTCCTACGATGGAAGAGGTCGCAGAGCTGACCGCAAAGAAGATTGACAGAAAGAAGGCGTACCTGGGCAGATCCAGACCGTTGGAGACCGTTTTCGAGGAGTGGAGAAGAAAACGCAGGCGTGTCCAGCAGAACGGAGGGCGGATCTCTGATGTCAAAGCCGGACCCAGCATCGCAGAGAACGTCGCACAGGGTAAGTATGTCCAGGGCTAGGCTTATTTTGATTGACATTTTTTTAAGTTAAGCAGGGCTACACAAGAGATCTCAGCCCTGCTAAGCTAAAATACACTTTCCCATAGGCATGGACTAGTTGATCACAGCAGCAGCAAACAGTTGCTTGGCTGCGATCAACTCGGAATGAACACCATAATACGATCACTAGAACTGTCACCACATCATGCAGTTTAAGGGAGAGAGCAGAGCTGATACACATGCCCAGTGGTAGCAGCTTCTTCTACCAAGTTTGCTTTGTGTGTGGATCTGAGGCCTCACTCAGTGCACTGGACCAGAGAGTAGCTGCCAGGAAGAAGAGACAGGAGCCTTACCATGAGGTGGGAGAATGTGTGCTTAGAAAGTGCAGTACCGGTTTTATGTTTGTGTATTTATTTATTTATTATGGTATGTTCAACCTTTTCCTGACCACTTATCTTATTAATATTATTTAAATATGTTTGATACAGCCTATACTATAGACAATATAAAGTGTTAGATATTATTATTACTGTATTCCATACAGTATCCAGTGTATACAAAGACCAATGTTTACATTAATGTCCAGAGTCGTTACTAGGTTTTTCTACTACTCCCCCGGACTCCTGCACTGGCTCCAGTGTTCCACAGAGTGGGAGATTGTGGACTGCATTTGGAAACCCCCCTCTAGAAATCCTGCATTTGCCACTGTGTATATATGCCATCCTTAGGTTCCATTGTGTGGTGAGGGACAAGATTTGCTTCTGTTTGTCCACATATTTTATGATTGACAGCCACCTGCACTGGTTTTGCCTATTACATTGACCATAAATAATTTGAATTGGTCCTGGACCACCAACCCAGGGCACCCCTGTAAGTGTCCCAAGTCACTCCACGGCACCATGGCACACAGTTTGAGAACCACTGCATTAGCCTGTCCATAACTTTGTTTCATATCGTATTTAGAAAGAGCCACTAAGCAAGAATAAATTACAACTGATTGTGTAAAGAAGGTGTCTACTTTCCATAAGCTGCCCAGTACAGATGCTCGAAAAATTTGAACAGGTTCAAAATTTGATTACATTTCACTTGTTTAATAGCTAAATGGGCCTGATTCAATTTAGGTTTCCAGCTCATGTTTGCCGTTTCCAGTTTGCCGTTTGCATTCGTTGGTTATGTTCTTGATTTGCATTTCAGGTTTCTCCGATCAAGTTTGAAGTTGGCAATACAGTTAGTGCTCCTGAAACAAAAATTTTTTTTAAATACCAATCGATCATTTAAAAAACTAAAAGTAAATATAGAAACATATATCTCTTATACAGTATATAAAAGAAAGCATTAGTCAAAGTAAAAAAAAAATTGATAAATAATGTTAGTGTGCCTTTGTGTACCTGGGTCTAAATTCAAGTGCATTGGGTACAAATTGGTTAGCTATGTGTCTATTTCTGTTTTATTCAATATGGTTTATAAAGTCCCAGTTGATATACACATAACAGGGGCAATTCTACCACTGGAGCGTTTTGTACTACCTACTGTAGGTCACCGAAGCCTCCACCTTGTCTGATTTCCTATGGCACGTACCAGCTCTTACTGCTTGTGGTAACCAAATACTGGCAGTCCACACTCTCTCGAAGCATCATTGATAAGAAGTACTGTATCTCTGGGCTGTGGTGGCATGGGCTGGATACTGAGAACTGTAAGCCTACCTCACTGGGCATCATTCTATCTCTGGTACAGATGCCAAGTCAGGCAGTCACTGAATTCTAGAAAGCAACCAGAAAGCCTCAGCAATGGGGCATGAAGTGGCTTTTCGCCAAAAAAAAAAAAACCAGATCACTGACGTAGCCCTCTCTGGACAACTACTGGATGGCCAGGATGGAATTCACCAAGGAAAATGGTAGAAGGGGGAGGTGGGTAGGTAATAAGTCACCTACAAATTTAAAAGATGTGACCATGGCCATGTGTTGCTGGAGAAGGTTCTCATAAAAAATGCCCTCAGCCATCACTTTTTGCTCTGACCTCCTCTGCTCTGACCTCCTGACTCTGGGTCCCGTCATGAAGCCTCAATGATGTTGTGGCCTAGAAGTGAAGTGCACAAGACATCCTGATGTTGCAACACAGCAAGAAGAAGCTTTAGATAGTCAATTCCTTCACTTTACGGGGACCAGAATCTCAGAAGGGCTATTCGCCTCACAGCCAGATAACCATACAACGGGTTGGGTTTTAAATGCCGGCGGTCAGGGGATGCCAGCGGTCATAATACTGACCCCGGCATCCTGATCGTGAGAACCCTGACAGGGGTAAGGTAAATGCTGTATACTTAATTAACCTTCCCTTCCAGCAGCCAAAACCTAACACCTCCCTTCCCACGCACCCTAACCTTAACCCTGCCCGGGGGTGCCTAAACATAACCCCCGCTACCTGCTGTCTAAACCTACCCCTCCTCCCCACAGCCTAACCCTAACTGTCCCACCGCAGCCTAAACCTAATCTCCACCCCCCCCCCCCCATCTCCCTCCCCGCGACTTACCTCTCTATCGGGCCGGTAAACACTTCTGCGGGAGTCTGTCAGTCGGGATTCCAGCACCAAGATTGTGATCCTAGTAAGGATGCTGGTGCCAACATTCTGATGAGTGTCAGAATTCCAACGATGGCATTTCAAATGCCAGGATCTCATCCAACGGGATCCTGACCGAATCCCCATACAACAATAAGAGGCTGCAAAACAGCTTACAGTCAGTCATCAATATAAATTCTCTCAAAAGAGGATTGAGCCAACATATGCATCCAGTATGGCCTCTATGTACAAATGAATGCATTTGCCATACTTTCAATATACTTGGCTCCACTCATTTACCATATAGTGCTACCATATTTTTGTCCGCTTCCTATTTTTCCACTAAATTTGGAAATGGCTTTTAAAAAACATATATTAAAGTTTAATATGCACGATAGAAAACAAAACATCTAAAAGTTTCCACGCAACAATTATTCTATAAGCCTTAATTTATTAAAAAGAGCAGAGTCTGTTGCTAAAGCGGATCAATGCATTTAGAGCGAGACGTTTTAAACAGCAAAGGCAAAGTAAATTTCAGCAGAAGCCGTGAGTGTGATATCCTCAGTTTCCCTTCAAAGCTATTCAGAACAAGTAGCATGACAGCAGTGACGACAATCAAGACACTTCACAAGGAATTTTAAAACAGCAAAAATGTATTGATCCATTAAAATAACAAAAGTAACACAGAAGATAAAAAAAAAAACATAAAAGAGTAAAAGGGAAGCTGAGGCAACATTGACCACAAAAAACAGCGTTCCTGTTTACACTGTTAATAAAGTGTTGGTGTCTCTTGCCGGTTGGCAATAATTATGAAAGTTTCACACTTTGGCAAGTGTCAATAAATATGTAAAAGTAAACTGAAGCTAGCGTGTAATTGGGTGTATTGCATAGACTTAGAAATGAGACTGTACGTATTATAAAATGTGAAATACTGTATGAGATATTTGCTCTACCATTTTACCAAAACACTTAGCACTTTTTATCTCTTTGTGCACATTTTAAAGATATCCATTCTCAATATTTCTGCTGTTATTTAGTGGGACATGTATCAAATCTTCTAAAAAAAGGACATATGGAGAAGTTCCCCATAGCAACTGGTTAGCGTCTAGCTATTTTGAAGAATGTACTTGATAAATGATAGCAAGACGCTAGTTGGGCAACTTCTAAACTTGTTCTCTTTAGAAGACATAATACAGTACATCACCTGCCAAGTAACTATATAAAGAGATATAAGCATGACATGCATTTGTACAGGCCTAGTTTGTTACAGTATGTGCATCTGAGATTTTTCCACATACTGTACTAAGGTTAATGGGTACATACAAATGCAATATACTTGTAACAGAAAAGCCTGGCCTTGGGGGGCCCGTGCTGTGTACTTGAACAGTAGTGTTAGGGACCCACCAGATGAGGTCACCTGGTTGTGGTAGGTGGGCCCATATTTTTGGCCAAAATTATGCTAAGCACCTCAATTTTACTGTATGTTATATTGCAGAGATAATTATAATTATTCTATATTTATCAGTTCTAGATCTACTAGACCCTTATGGTGCAGTGTATAAGTTCCGAGTGAGGGAAATTTAGGAGTTAATAGAAAGATGTACTGTAGGAGGGGAAAAATTAGTTTGAGAGCTCTGTACACACTCTGTGAGTTCTAGCAGAGAGTTAAAGGGATCACCCACTCAGTGGAGTGAGGACCATAATCTGTTTCAGAGGTGCAGGTAGTGGATCATGTTGGATGCAAGCGGCCGATGTTTCCAGTCTGCACGTGTCAGAGTTGCATTGCGCTTTCTTCCTGATGGTTACCACTTTAAATCTTGCAATGAGAGAGATTTTCAGTGGGCGGTCATGGGAGGTAACAGGAGGGCGGCTACCCAGGCGTGGGCGTATCGCTGGCATGTCGCTGACAGAGTCTAAAGAAGCATTAGCGCTGCTGACACAGGAGGCGATGTTCAGGCGGTGAAATTGACCTGCCATAGGGCTGGCACAAGCTTTGATATTGCGACGGATGGTGCATTAAAACTGAATAGCGCCATTGCCAGTGGGCTGAGAATCGGTCATGGCATTAGATTAAAGACACAGATACTGCTGTGTCCACCTCTTTATCAGGCCCACTGTCACCACCTCTTCATCAAGCCCACTGTCACATGTCACGCCCGATCACGGGCCATAATCATCTGGGGTTTAATGGAGAAGATGACCAACAGACAAATATTACAAGGGGATTACCACAGGCTCCCACCCGCCAACATGGCACTTCCCCTACTATCACATTGTTTGTGAGGGATGACAATGAAAGATGATAGTGTGGAATAAATGTGCCCCAGTACATGCTGCGTTCTCAAACAGCGGGCCAAATGTACAGTAATAGCCTTCTGACTGTGGAATATACTTGCCGATTGTCTGGCTTTCCCTTCTGGAGGAGTCAGTTAGGTTGGCTCAACAGGGGGGTGGGCATAGGTGGGCGTTGCGGGGTTTGTGAAGGCTCGTTTGTGTCACTGAGGCCATGACTCCCGCTATACAATGCCCAGATATCCAGTAATGTCAAGTGGGAGGCAGGGCTATGGCGATGCATTTCAGCGTGAACCGTGTTATTGGCCCACAAACTTTTGATCTGAGAGGGGGCAACGGAAGGAGGGGGGGGGGGGGGGGGTGTTGGTGCGGGTGTCTGGCCAGCTCTAGGAGATTTGCATTCCTTTCCAGGTGGCCGTGAGTGCCACCCGATTTCCGGGAGCCCCTCAGCTGTAATTTTCAGGAAAGGAAAATGCAGGTGTTTCAGTGATTTAGCCATGACATTTAAAGTGGCAGAGCCAGGTTTGTTTTGCCTTGAAAATCACCTGTGTCTGGGAACCACTGCATCCCTCCACTGGGTCCAAGCATTCACACTCATTCATGCTCATCTATTAAGCACAAACCTCAGCAACCACAGTAACTCAAACAAAATTACTTGTGTGTCAACATTCGGAGTGTTTGCTATTTTTCAAGGCACGTAATTTCATCAGGTGCTAGGTCTGCAATGGAAATAAAGAACAAGGCACCCAAATACTGAAGTGCATTTGCAAAATCAATATCAACACAATAAATAATGACTATGTATCAGAGAAGCGGTATAACCTATGCTTATTTGGGTAACACCTGGGTATTCTTTGTTGTTCATTTGCAATATATGTCTAATACCGCAGTCATTAAGCTCTTTGCTGATATACTGCAAGCCCATAAGGACCACACCTGGCACGGAACATGGAAAACAAGGAGTATGTAGCCAAAGACAATCAATAAATCCTTCACTTTAAAAAACAAATCACATACATAAAATATTAGTTAGAACCAAACTAACTGGATGTAGAATACAGTCCTTGGATACTGTGCGTATACAGTAGGTAAATTATCCATGTGTCCATTCTGCCATTAGGAACATGCAGTATTAATTTAATACTGCACTCAGCAGGGTAGACAGTTTGGTATCAGAAAGGCCATATAAAACAGTCAGGAATACAAGTCATCCTGTAGAATACAAATACTGTATGTTCTTCGTAAGGGGTATGGATCTTTCTCTAATGGGCAAAACCATGTGCACTACAGGGTGGGCAAATGTAACATGTGCAGAGAGAGTTGGATTTGGGTGGGTTATTTTGTTTCTGTGCAGGGTAAATACTGGCTGCTTTATTTTTACACTGCAATTTAGATTTCAGTTTGAATGGGGTGGAGTTAAAATACCGACGCCGGAATCCCGCCCGGTGGCCATAATCCCGACGCTCAGATGACGACATAGGTGGGATTCCCAGTGTCAAAATACAGACGCCGAGAATCCCAATCATTCTCTAGGCTTGCGTCCTGCCGTGGGGGGTGGAGGGGGGGTTTAGACACTATCAAGGGGGTTAGGGTTAGGGTGTAGGGACGGAAAGGTTAGGGTTAGGTACCGGGGAGGTGGGGTTAGGCACCTAGAAGGGAAAGTTAGGGTTAGGCACCTAGAAAGGGAGGTTAGGGTTTGGCACCAAGCGGGGAGAGTTAGGTTTAGGCAGTAGGGAAGGGAGGGTTAGGCACCCCCAGGGAGGGTTATGGTTAGGCACCCACAAGGGAGGGTTAGGGTAGGGTACAGGGGAAGTTTAGGGTGTTAACTACCCTATCCGTTTGATAGACAGTGTCTAGTTAGACAGTCAATAGATAGACACCATATATTAGACAGACATTAGGTCGACAGGGTCAAAAGGTCAACAGGTCAAAAGGTCGACATTGTCAAAAGGTCGACATGAAAATGGTCAACATAAACAAGATAGACAAATGTTTTTTTTTTATGTTACATGTTTTTGGATTATTTCATACTTTATCCATGTCGGCATAGAGTTGGTTATAAACCTTGTGGTGAGCGCAGCGAGCCACTGTGCCCGAAGCGTGGCGAGCGAAGTGAGCCCCACGAGGGTATGCCTTTCTACAATTGGGGGTCCCAGATGACAAAACTATCCACACAAACCACAAAAATGCAAAAAACATGGGGGTAAATTTACTAAGGTGGGAGATTTTTAGAACTGGTGATGTTGCCCATAGCAACCAATCAGATTATATCTATTATCTGCTAGAAGCAGATAGATAAATGGTAAGTAGAATCTGATTGGTTGCCACGGGCAACATCACCAGTTCTAAAAATCTCTCACCTTAGTAAATTAACCCCACTGTGTGGAATAAAAAACTGAGCAGACCACAGTCTTCCTGCTCTCTAGGAATGCTTCACGGCATATCCCAAGATGGCTGCCGGGATCTCTACTGAGTATGTATTGTCTTTTACTATGTCTTTTACTATGGTGTGAGACTGTGTTTAGTGACATGGGCCCTCATTCCGAGTTGATCGGTCGCAAGGCGAATTTAGCAGAGTTACACACGCTAAGCCGCCGCCTACTGGGAGTGAATCTTAGCTTCTTAAAATTGCGACCGATGTATTCGCAATATTGCGATTACTAACTACTTAGCAGTTTCTGAGTAGCTCCAGACTTACTCTGCCTGTGCGATCAGTTCAGTGCTTGTCGTTCCTGGTTGACGTCACAAACACACCCAGCGTTCGCCCAGGCACTCCCACCGTTTCCCCGGCCACTCCTGCGTTTTTTCTGGAAACGGTAGCGTTTTCAGCCACACGCCCCTGAAACGCCGTGTTTCCGCCCAGTAACACCCATTTCCTGTCAATCACAATACGATCGCCGGAGCGAAGAAAAAGCCGTGAGTAAAAATACTTTCTTCATAGTAAAGTTACTTGGCGCAGTCGCAGTGCGAACATTGCGCATGCGTACTAAGCGGATTTTCACTGCGATGCGATGAAAAATACCGAGCGAACAACTCGGAATGAGGGCCATGGTAAGAGACAGAAGTCTGCTTAAATTCTATGACAGACTAGAGATGTGCACTTGAAATTTTTCGGGTTTTGTGTTTTGGTTTTGGGTTCGGTTCCGCGGCCGTGTTTTGGGTTCGACCGCGTTTTGGCAAAACCTCACCGAATTTTTTTTGTCGGATTCGGGTGTGTTTTGGATTCGGGTGTTTTTTTCAAAAAACACTAAAAAACAGCTTAAATCATAGAATTTGGGGGTCATTTTGATCCCAAAGTATTATTAACCTCAAAAACCATAATTTCCACTCATTTTCAGTCTATTCTGAACACCTCACACCTCACAATATTATTTTTAGTCCTAAAATTTGCACCGAGGTCGCTGGATGACTAAGCTAAGCGACCCTAGTGGCCGACACAAACACCTGGCCCATCTAGGAGTGGCACTGCAGTGTCACGCAGGATGGCCCTTCCAAAAAACACTCCCCAAACAGCACATGACGCAAAGAAGAAAAAAAGAGGCGCAATGAGGTAGCTGTGTGAGTAAGATAAGCGACCCTAGTGGCCGACACAAACACCTGGCCCATCTAGGAGTGGCACTGCAGTGTCACGCAGGATGGCCCTTCCAAAAAACACTCCCCAAACAGCACATGACGCAGAGAAGAAAAAAAGAGGCGCAATGAGGTAGCTGTGTGAGTAAGCTATGCGACCCTAGTGGCCGACACAAACACCTGGCCCATCTAGGAGTGACACTGCAGTGTCACGCAGGATGGCCCTTCCAAAAAACACTCCCCAAACAGCACATGACGCAAAGAAGAAAAAAAGAGGCGCAATGAGGTAGCTGTGTGAGTAAGATAAGCGACCCTAGTGGCCGACACAAACACCTGGCCCATCTAGGAGTGGCACTGCAGTGTCACGCAGGATGGCCCTTCCAAAAAACACTCCCCAAACAGCACATGACGCAAAGAAGAAAAAAAGAGGCGCAATGAGGTAGCTGTGTGAGTAAGATAAGCGACCCTAGTGGCCGACACAAACACCTGGCCCATCTAGGAGTGGCACTGCAGTGTCACGCAGGATGGCCCTTCCAAAAAACACTCCCCAAACAGCACATGACGCAAAGAAGAAAAAAAGAGGCGCAATGAGGTAGCTGTGTGAGTAAGATAAGCGACCCTAGTGGCCGACACAAACACCTGGCCCATCTAGGAGTGGCACTGCAGTGTCACGCAGGATGGCCCTTCCAAAAAACACTCCCCAAACAGCACATGACGCAAAGAAGAAAAAAAGAGGCGCAATGAGGTAGCTGTGTGAGTAAGCTAAGCGACCCTAGTGGCCGACACAAACACCTGGCCCATCTAGGAGTGGCACTGCAGTGTCACGCAGGATGGCCCTTCCAAAAAACACTCCCCAAACAGCACATGACGCAAAGAAGAAAAAAAGAGGCGCAATGAGGTAGCTGTGTGAGTAAGATAAGCGACCCTAGTGGCCGACACAAACACCTGGCCCATCTAGGAGTGGCACTGCAGTGTCACGCAGGATGGCCCTTCCAAAAAACACTCCCCAAACAGCACATGACGCAAAGAAGAAAAAAAGAGGCGCACTGAGGTAGCTGTGTGAGTAAGATAAGCGACCCTAGTGGCCGACACAAACACCTGGCCCATCTAGGAGTGGCACTGCAGTGTCACGCAGGATGGCCCTTCCAAAAAACACTCCCCAAACAGCACATGACGCAAAGAAGAAAAAAAGAGGCACAATGAGGTAGCTGTTTGAGTAAGATAAGCGACCCTAGTGGCCGATACAAACACCTGGCCCATCTAGGAGTGGCACTGCAGTGTCACGCAGGATGGCCCTTCCAAAAAACACTCCCCAAACAGCACATGACGCAAAGAAGAAAAAAAGAGGCGCAATGAGGTAGCTGTGTGAGTATGATAAGCGACCCTAGTGGCCGACACAAACACCTGGCCCATCTAGGAGTGGCACTGCAGTGTCACGCAGGATGGCCCTTCCAAAAAACACTCCCCAAACAGCACATGACGCAAAGAAAAATGAAAGAAAAAAGTGGTGCAAGATGGAATTGTCCTTGGGCCCTCCCACCCACCCTTATGTTGTATAAACAGGACATGCACACTTTAACCAACCCATCATTTCAGTGACAGGGTCTGCTACACGACTGTGACTGAAATGACGGGTTGGTTTGGACCCCCACCGAAAAAGAAGCAATTAATCTCTCCTTGCACAAACTGGCTCTACAGAGGCAAGATGTCCACCTCATCATCATCCTCCGATATATCACCGTGTACATCCCGCTCCTCACAGATTATCAATTCGTCCCCACTGGAATCCACCATCTCAGCTCCCTGTGTACTTTGTGGAGGCAATTGCTGCTGGTCAATGTCTCCACGGAGGAATTGATTATAATTCATTTTAATGAACATCATCTTCTCCACATTTTCTGGAAGTAACCTCGTACGCCGATTGCTGACAAGGTGAGCGGCGGCACTAAACACTCTTTCGGAGTACACACTTGTGGGAGGGCAACTTAGGTAGAATAAAGCCAGTTTGTGCAAGGGCCTCCAAATTGCCTCTTTTTCCTGCCAGTATAAGTACGGACTGTCTGACGTGCCTACTTGGATGCGGTCACTCATATAATCCTCCACCATTCTTTCAATGGGGAGAGAATCATATGCAGTGACAGTAGACGACATGTACGTAATCGTTGTCAGGTCCTTCAGTCCGGACCAGATGTCAGCATCAGCAGTCGCTCCAGACTGCCCTGCATCACCGCCAGCGGGTGGGCTCGGAATTCTGAGCCTTTTCCTCGCACCCCCAGTTGCGGGAGAATGTGAAGGAGGAGATGTTGACAGGTCGCGTTCCGCTTGACTTGACAATTTTGTCACCAGCGGGTCTTTGAACCCCAGCAGACTTGTGTCTGCCGGAAAGAGAGATCCAAGGTAGGTTTTAAATCTAGGATCGAGCACGGTGGCCAAAATGTAGTGCTCTGATTTCAACAGATTGACCACCCGTGAATCCTTGTTAAGCGAATTAAGGGCTCCATCCACAAGTCCCACATGCCTAGCGGAATCGCTCCCTTTTAGCTCCTCCTTCAATGCCTCCAGCTTCTTCTGCAAAAGCCTGATGAGGGGAATGACCTGACTCAGGCTGGCAGTGTCTGAACTGACTTCACGTGTGGCAAGTTCAAAAGGTTGCAGAACCTTGCACAACGTTGAAATCATTCTCCACTGCGCTTGAGACAGGTACATTCCACCTCCTATATCGTGCTCAATTGTATAGGCTTGAATGGCCTTTTGCTGCTCCTCCAACCTCTGAAGCATATAGAGGGTTGAATTCCATCTCGTTACCACTTCTTGCTTCAGATGATGGCAGGGCAGGTTCAGGCGTTTTTGGTGGTGCTCCAGTCTTCTGTACGTGGTGCCTGTACGCCGAAAGTGTCCCGCAATTCTTCTGGCCACCGACAGCATCTCTTGCACGCCCCTGTCGTTTTTTTAAAAATTCTGCACCACCAAATTCAAGGTATGTGCAAAACATGGGACGTGCTGGAATTTGCCCAGATTTAATGCACACACAATATTGCTGGCGTTGTCCGATGCCACAAATCCACAGGAGAGTCCAATTGGGGTAAGCCATTCCGCGATGATCTTCCTCAGTTGCCGTAAGAGGTTTTCAGCTGTGTGCGTATTCTGGAAACCGGTGATACAAAGCGTAGCCTGCCTAGGAAAGAGTTGGCGTTTGCGAGATGCTGCTACTGGTGCCGCCGCTGCTGTTCTTGCGGCGAGAGTCCATACATCTACCCAGTGGGCTGTCACAGTCATATAGTCCTGACCCTGCCCTGCTCCACTTGTCCACATGTCCGTGGTTAAGTGGACATTGGGTACAACTGCATTTTTTAGGACACTGGTGAGTCTTTTTCTGACGTCCGTGTACATTCTCGGTATCGCCTGCCTAGAGAAGTGGAACCTAGATGGTATTTGGTAACGGGGGCACACTACCTCAAGAAATTGTCTAGTTCCCTGTGAACTAACGGCGGATACCGGACGCACGTCTAACACCAAGATAGTTGTCAAGGCCTCAGTTATCCGCTTTGCAACAGGATGACTGCTGTGATATTTCATCTTCCTCGCAAAGGACTGTTGGACAGTCAATTGCTTGGTGGAAGTAGTAAAAGTGGGCTTACGACTTCCCCTCTGGGATGACCATCGACTCCCAGCAGCAACAACAGCAGCGCCAGCAGCAGTAGGCGAAACACGCAAGGATGCATCAGAGGAATCCCAGGCAGGAGAGGACTCGTCAGAATTGCCAGTGACATGGCCTGCAGGACTATTGGCATTCCTGGGGAAGGAGGAAATTGACACTGAGGGAGTTGGTGGGGTGGTTTGCGTGAGCTTGGTTACAAGAGGAAGGGATTTACTGGTCAGTGGACTGCTTCCGCTGTCGCCCAAAGTTTTTGAACTTGTCACTGACTTATTATGAATGGGCTGCAGGTGACGTATAAGGGAGGATGTTCCGAGGTGGTTAACGTCTTTACCCCTACTTATTACAGCTTGACAAAGGCAACACACGGCTTGACAAATGTTGTCCGCATTTCTGGTGAAATACTTCCACACCGAAGAGCTGATTTTTTTGGTATTTTCACCAGGCATGTCAACGGCCCTATTCCTCCCACGGACAACAGGTGTCTCCCCGGGTGCCTGACTTAAACAAACCACCTCACCATCAGAATCCTCCTTGTCAATTTCCTCCCCAGCGCCAGCAACACCCATATCCTCCTCATCCTGGTGTACTTCAACACTGACATCTTCAATCTGACTATCAGGAACTGGACTGCAGGTGCTCCTTCCAGCACTTGCAGGGGGCGTGCAAATGGTGGAAGGCGCATGCTCTTCACGTCCAGTGTTGGGAAGGTCAGGCATCGCAACCGACACAATTGGACTCTCCTTGTGGATTTGGGATTTGGAAGAACGCACAGTTCTTTGCGGTGCTTTTGCCAGCTTGAGTCTTTTCATTTTTCTAGCGAGAGGCTGAGTGCTTCCATCCTCATGTGAAGCTGAACCACTAGCCATGAACATAGGCCAGGGCCTCAGCCGTTCCTTGCCACTCCGTGTGGTAAATGGCATATTGGCAAGTTTACGCTTCTCCTCCGACAATTTTATTTTAGATTTTGGAGTCCTTTTTTTACTGATATTTGGTGTTTTGGATTTTACATGCTCTGTACTATGACATTGGGCATCGGCCTTGGCAGACGACGTTGCTGGCATTTCATCGTCTCGGCCATGACTAGTGGCAGCAGCTTCAGCACGAGGTGGAAGTGGATCTTGATCTTTCCCTAATTTTGGAACCTCAACATTTTTGTTCTCCATATTTTAATAGGCACAACTAAAAGGCACCTCAGGTAAACAATGGAGATGGATGGATACTAGTATACTTATGGATGGACCAGCGACTGCCGACACAGAGGTAGCTACAGCCGTGGACTACCGTACTGTGTCTGCTGCTAATATAGACTGGATGATAATGAGATGAAATCAATATATATATATATATATATATATATATAATATCACTAGTACTGCAGCCGGACAGGTATATATATTTATTATGTAATGACTGATGACGGACCTGCTGGACACTGTCAGCTCAGCAGCACCGCAGACTGCTACAGTAAGCTACTATAGTAGTATGTATCAAGAAGAAAGAGGAAAAAAAACCACGGGTAGGTGGTATACAATTATGGATGGACCAGCGACTGCCGACACAGAGGTAGCTACAGCCGTGTACTACCGTACTGTGTCTGCTGCTAATATAGACTGGATGATAATGAGATGAAATCAATATATATATATATATATATAATATCACTAGTACTGCAGCCGGACAGGTATATATATTTATTATGTAATGACTGATGACGGACCTGCTGGACACTGTCAGCTCAGCAGCACCGCAGACTGCTACAGTAAGCTACTATAGTAGTATGTATCAAGAAGAAAGAGAAAAAAAAAACCACGGGTAGGTGGTATACAATTATGGATGGACCAGCGACTGCCAACACAGAGGTAGCTACAGCCGTGGACTACCGTACTGTGTCTGCTGCTAATATAGACTGGATGATAATGAGATGAAATTAATATATATATATATATATATATAATATCACTAGTACTGCAGCCGGACAGGTATATATATTTATTATGTAATGACTGATGACGGACCTGCTGGACACTGTCAGCTCAGCAGCACCGCAGACTGCTACAGTAAGCTACTATAGTAGTATGTATCAAGAAGAAAGAGAAAAAAAAAAACCACGGGTAGGTGGTATACAATTATGGATGGACCAGCGACTGCCGACACAGAGGTAGCTACAGCCGTGGACTACCGTACTGTGTCTGCTGCTAATATAGACTGGATGATAATGAGATGAAATCAATATATATATATATATATATATATATAATATCACTAGTACTGCAGCCGGACAGGTATATATATTTATTATGTAATGACTGATGACGGACCTGCTGGACACTGTCAGCTCAGCAGCACCGCAGACTGCTACAGTAAGCTACTATAGTAGTATGTATCAAGAAGAAAGAGAAAAAAAAAACCACGGGTAGGTGGTATACAATTATGGATGGACCAGCGACTGCCGACACAGAGGTAGCTACAGCCGTGGACTACCGTACTGTGTCTGCTGCTAATATAGACTGGATGATAATGAGATGAAATTAATATATATATATATATATATAATATCACTAGTACTGCAGCCGGACAGGTATATATATTTATTATGTAATGACTGATGACGGACCTGCTGGACACTGTCAGCTCAGCAGCACCGCAGACTGCTACAGTAAGCTACTATAGTAGTATGTATCAAGAAGAAAAAAAGAAAAAAAAACACGGGTAGGTGCGGTATACATATACAATTATATATATATTATATACAATTATATATATATATATATATATATATATATAAAAGGAAGGGATGGGGGCAGCGACCAATGGTGTCTATAAATAATTACAGGATATTTAGAAAAATATGTAAAATATAAACATTTATTTAAAATCTTATAACAGAACTTTATCTAAAAATGGGATAAAAAGCAAATACACAATTATAAAAGCATTTGGGCATCCAATTGACCTCTGACTCAGATAAGCACTTTAATACGTTTTTGCACTTTATTGCTTTTATAATTGTGTATTTGCTTTTTATCCCATTTTTAGATAAAGTTCTGTTATAAGATTTTAAATAAATGTTTATATTTTACATATTTTTCTAAATATCCTGTAATTATTTATAGACACCATTGGTCGCTGCCCCCATCCCTTCCTTTTATAAACACAAATCATTTCGTGGGCTCACCATCCCGATTGTATTTGGGGGCCTAGCTGACGCCCACAAACAGGGAGTGTCTAATATAATTTAACTATATTGTGGTTTTTAAGAAAGGACAGTATTTCCATCTGTGGCGCAGTATTTTTCTCTGTTTTCACGATATATATATATATATATATATTAAACTGGTGGTGATTAATTAAACTGGTGGTCAGGTCACTGGTCACACTATCAGCAACTTGCAAGTAGTACTCCTAAGCAGACAATCACAATATATATACTGGTGGTCAGTGTGGTCACAATGGCAGTGTGGCACTCTGGCAGCAGAGTGCCAGCAAAAGTGTGCACTGTACGTTAAAATATGTACTCCTGCTCTCAGACTCTAACTGCTCCCCACTGTCAGTGTCTCCCCCACAAGTCAGATATACAGTCACACTATCTATCACTTCAGCAAGTAGTAGTACTTCTCCTAATGCTCCCCAAAATTACTAAACTAAATACTGTGTCTCTCTCTACTCTAGTCTCACTCTCTTCTCTATAAACGGAGAGGACGCCAGCCACGTCCTCTCCCTATCAATCTCAATGCACGTGTGAAAATGGCGGCGACGCGCGGCTCCTTATATAGAATCCGAGTCTCGCAATAGAATCCGAGCCTCGCGAGAATCCGACAGCGGGATGATGACGTTCGGGCGCGCTCGGGTTAACCGAGCAAGGCGGGAAGATCCGAGTCGCTCGGACCCGTGTAAAAAAACCTGAAGTTCGGGCGGGTTCGGTTTCCGAGGAACCGAACCCGCTCATCTCTATGACAGACCTGTGTAATACCTTCTACAAAGTTGTTCCAGCATCCTTGCACTGCTGCCTGTTTGCAGTACAGCCTACACTTACTGGCTGGTGAGTGGTGACCTGTATGAAACTCCACTCCACTCAAGCTATGTTCCATCATTAGTGTACATGAACTGTGAGTAAGGCTTTTCCTGCTATCTTTCAATAAAGCACCACCACTGGTAAAGTAACTGGATGGTTCATAAATTCAGTCATCCACTGGTGCGTGCCTAAATAACTCTGCGATATCAACACCTGCATCGGAGATGCATCTGACAGCTTTGGAGGTGGGGTCAGGCTCTCACATCACAAGGCGAGGGGGCGGTTTGCTTTAGTTAGCCCTGCCTTCTCCCTATGCACCCAAGATTCCTTGACTATGGGGGTGATTCAGACACGTAAATTGGCTGTGCAAGTGTGCGATCGCATGTGTACGCCGAGCTGCTAAAAATCCCTCAGTCAGCAGACAGCTGCAAATCCGTTCGCACCTCACTCACCAGTGAATGATTTTTCTACTGTGTGCAGTCTGTGCGCAGCCCAGGACTTACTCCTACAGTGTGATGAGAACAGGCTGATCGGGGCCGGAGCTGTCGTCACACAGGCTCCCTGAAAACGCTTGGGAACGCCTGCATTTTCCCTGACACTCCCAGAAAACAGTCAGTTACCACCCACCAACGGCCTCTTGCAGTCAATCAGTATGCGAATGGCTGTGCGATTGGAATTTTCGCACCAGACTGTTGCTGGCCGGCGATGCCCTTTGTTGTTGTTTACTGACGCGCCTGTGCATTGCGGTGGATATGCATGCGCAGTCTAATACTGATCGCCCGCTGTGTGAAAATGCACAGCAGAGATCAAGTCTGAATCAGGCCCTATATCCCCATCCTGCCCACTTCGCTAGGCAGTGGGTATGATAAGGAAGATTCACCTCAGCTGAGGTTCTGGGGACTCCCCGAAAAATCAAGAGTTTCCTGCAACTTTTGGTGGCGTAGGACAGCATGTCCCAATCCCCGCTCTGAACCACACTTACAGGGCCCTTCTTACGCACTGTTTCCCACCTGTTTTTATTTTGACCACCTTGTATCCCCGTTCTATTTTCCTATTGGAAACTGGCACTGAGGCACCTTACAAAAGTAACAAAATAATAAAGATGTTTATTTGTAATGTCTTTGTCATATCATTTTCATTGCTCACGCTGTTTGCTTTACATACTATAGCAACATGTACTGTATGCTGCTGCTAACGGGGTCACAATGGTAGACGAGGTCACAATGGGGACTAACCTCCCAGAAGTTGCGGTTAGTCCCCCGCACCACCAGAAGAGAAGGCGGTTCTCCCGCCTACCTTCCACTTACCAGTGAAGTTGGTAGGATGGGGAGATAATGCGGGGGAATCTGGGGACCGCAGGGAGGGTGCAGGGCTAAATGATGGGAATTGGGCCTAGTGACATGAGAGCCTGGCCCAGCCCAAAGCTGTCAGCAGTATCTTCTCTCCAGACAAGTATGGATTGGGATACAGGGGCAAATGCAGGATTTGCAAGGGGGGGTTTCCGTATATATATATATATATATATATATATATATATAGCGTGATGGCGGCACTCCGGGACCGTGGTAACTTGAAAAAGTTATTTGTTCTATTAATGTTTCAGGAGTACAGTCCTAAAAGTTGAAAGTATAAAGCACTTAAGCACCTTTATAAATTTAAGCTAATAAGGAGTGATGGATATTTGGAGATATATGTATGTATATATATATACAGGTTGAGTATCCCTTATCCAAAATGCTTGGGACCAGACGTATTTTGGATATCGGATTTTTCCGTATTTTGGAATAATTGCATACCATAATGAGATATCATGGTGATGGGACCTAAATCTAAGCACAGAATGCATTTATGTTACATATACACCTTATACACACAGCCAGAAGGTAATTTTAGCCAATATTTTTTGTGACTTTGTGCATTGAACAAAGTGTGTGTACATTCACACAATTCATTTATATTTCATATACACCTTATACACACAGCCTGAAGGTCATTTAATACAATATTTTTAATAACTTTGTGTATTAAACAAAGCTTGTGTACACTGAGCCATCAGAAAACAAAGGTTTCACTATCTCACTCGCACTCAAAAAAGTCCGTATTTCGGAATATTCCGTATTTCGGAATATTTGGATATGGGATACTCAACCTGTATATATATGCAAAAAAATGGATCAGTGCGCTCGTCCTTGTCTGTATATCCGTTCACACAACTCAGTAATTAGCACAGTAATCAGTGGTAAGTCTTAAGTCCTATTCCCACATTTGGGATATGTAAATTATATTTACAGTCGCAGAAGGCCAAATAGCCAAAAGTCCACACCCTCCACGTCTTACGGGCGGCTGCTGGGTTCTTCAAACGTGCCACTAGGTACAGGTGGCCCAAAGATAACTAGAAAACAACAGGAAGAATAAAAGCGCCTATGGTGTAGTAATTTCTTAAGATCTCTGTCACACGCAAACAATTAAATTGCGTACCAGGTAGTGGCTTGACTCAAAAGCGTATCATTCTCCTATTCTGTGGTCCAGATGTCTCAGAATCTAAATATAACAGGGAGACACACACAATCGCTATATAGCGTAGTAATTTCTCGGTCTGTGCTTATATTCTCATAGAAAATAGCATGCGTACCAGAAACACAAAATAATCGTGCATATCAGTAAAATAATCCAGGTGTTAATTTTTATTTAGATATGGTTTTTATATGTATATATGTCGATTACTGGGTCGGATAATTTTTAAATGGGCATGAACTAATCAGATTTTTAATCAGATTTTTAAACAGCTGCACTGGTACCTTGATAGGTTTTTTATTATTATTAATTTTCTTGATATTATATTTCCTACTAATTGTTATAATTCCCCTATATACTTTTATATACATCTTTTTTTATATGCATAATTATGGTTTTGCTATGCTGCTACCTTATCCCCACAAATATAATGTTTCCGGGGCTAACTAAATATATGTATGGTCCCGACGCCGTACTTTGTTTACATATGGTAATGAATTGTATGGTAATTAACCACATGACCTCTAAGAACCACGTCCTAACAAGTGCATGCATACTGCTCGGAGTGACGCGTTGGTACGGGACGCATCACTTCAGGATATAATGTACTCCCGCCGGAAGTCCCCCGGCCGGCGCCAGCAATGTAAACATCCGCCCGCGATTCCTTGTGAACGCGAGTAGGTGCTACTGCCCGCAATAATTAGAATAATGTGGCCACACAGTGAAGTCTACTAGGCCGCCAACTAGTCGGCTAAGTGTATAGAAATTAAATTTGAAAGTGTAATAACACACTTCCGGTCCAGCCAGTGACGCGGACCGGAAGTAATATGCATAATGAACTGACAATTAGTGGGGATATATAGAGGGCCCCAGAACAGTTGGACTATATCTCCTGAGGAAGCCTTAAAGAGGCGAAACGCGTTGAGATACTGATCAGATGATGAACTAATTTGGACACTGAGCCTTTATATATATTTTTACTACTTTATATTATTTTTATGTTTATTGAAATAAATACCTTTTAAAGTTCATAATGGAAAGGAGCGTCCATATTTGGATCTAACTGCCGGTGAGCCTACCTCCCTGATTAACACCTGGATTATATTACTGATATGCACGATTATTTTGTGTTAGCTATACATTATTGGCTCTGAGTAATCTGTACCAGTCCGGAGTGCCGCCATTGGAGTGATATACGTGAATACACTTAGCCTGCTGGACTAGGTGTTGGAGGGCACCCGGCAAAGTATACCTGATTCACCTGGGGAGTGCCGGAGCTGGGAGCGATATATATATATATATATATTATTTATTTACTTTTACACATCTGGAAAGCCCTAACACCCTGCAAATAGACTGTGTACATACATACATACATACACGCACACACACACACACACACACAAACAAAGAAATACATACAGTACATGCACAAGATCTTCTGCTCTTGAAGCTGCTGGATGAACTCCTGTAACTGATACACACTACATCTGCACAGTTTAGTGCAGCCGAGTGCCCACCGCTCCGGAGTCCAGTTCAGCCAACTGGCCGCTGCCCCCCGCAAGCCTGCCTGCATCTGCAGGCGGCCATCTCAGTTACAGCCGCTTGCCGCCGCTGCAGAGTCTCTGCATCCAGCTCCCGTCGCCTGTCTCCCTCATGCGCTGTCAACCCCTGCCTGCAGCTCTACCGCGGTCCTCTCCTGTGAACAGAGAGCTGTCCCGAGCATAGCTACAGCTGTCACTATAGAGACAGAGCTGTCTCCGTCTCAAAGGAAAAAAAAGACGTGGCGCCTCAAGAGGGGTTTCCAGGTACTCGGAAACCCCCCATGCGTGAGCCACTGGGATAGTATATCGGTAGTACTGGGGAGGGTATGGTAGCTTGTGGTTAGGAGTAGGCTTTTTAAAGATCACATATTTGTTCCCAACTCAGAATCAACCTCTACAGATGGAGCCCTCCTCATCTCTCCCTTTAATAGGATTAACTGAGCCAGGGAAGTCGGACTTAATCCCCTGTTGTAATGACTTAGGGGGTAATTCTGAGTTGATCGCAGAAGCAAGTTTGTTAGCAATTGAGCAAAACCATGTGCAGTGCAGGGAGGGCAGATGTAACATGTGCAGAGAGAGTTAGATTTGGGTGGGTTATTTTGTTTCTGTGCAGGGTAAATACTGGCTGCTTTATTTTTACACTGCAATTTAGATTTCAGTTTGAATACACCCCACCCAAATCTAACTCTCTCTGCACATGTTATATCTGCCCCCCCTGCAGTGCACATGGTTTTGCCCAACTGCTAACAAATTTGCTGCTGCGATCAACTCAGAATTAGGCCCTTTATCCCCTGCTGTAGTGTTCTCTCTGTATTGTATTGCAGCTGAGAACAATAGATGAAAGGCTTATGCTAATAAGATTTGGTGCACCTAGGCGCAGCAGAGAAGCCTAGATGACCGAGGTTCCATCTGTATATGTGCAATTTAAACAAGAGGACGGTGGAATACATTTAGGGTAAGAATGAGTTATTTTATTGCATAAAGGGACCTTACAATGCCTTAAGTAGAAAACGTAACATTCGCTCACAAAGGAACCTAAAATAAAAGTTATTAATTCCAATAAAATGAAACGTTCATTAACCCTTACCCCGCCATAGACACATTCCACAGGAACCTCTGGCTGGTAATGGGGTTAAGCAGCTCCTACAAGAAGATGTGCTCCTTTAACACAAGACGAAAGGCCTGAAGGATGTAGGAATGGGTCGGAATTAGTAGAGCAGAAAACTCCAAATGATGCAGAGATAATTCCTTAAGTGTGAGAATGTTACTCTCTAATCTGGCTTCACAGGCCACTGCTCTGCCTAAACCGACGGGATGGATAATAAAATAATCATATATTTTTGTTCTTATCAAGCGCTAAGATGGTCATGCGTAACACACTTACAGTACGGCTTGGTATCTCCACCAAAGAGCTTACAATCTAGAATGTAACAACAAAGTCATGAGAGTGCACATCTGCTCAGTAGTGCTCATTAATGTCACATTTATAGGATTATCACCTTTATACAGTATGATAATAACATTTTAGAAGGGGCAGAACACTATATTGCTGGGTCACAGAGAAATATTTAGGTAAGTACGAGGGGTGGTGATGAAGTTCAGCCTCCCGCATCACCCGCTGTGAGTTTCTGAGCATGACTCAGTAAAGCCCTGTTTCTTTTAGGGAGATCATATGTCGTCTACTACAAACTGTTCTTCAAACTTCTAATGCAAAATACAAATATAAATACATTTATATATAAATAAAACTCGGCACCACTAAAGGACTTAACACAGCCAATCAATTAGCTGTCTGATGTTATGGTTCCAATCAATAAAACTTTCCTGCAATTCAGATAAATAATAATATTATTTTTGTAGTACAATTTATGACTGATACCATTGGAATACAAATTTATACAGTTCTAGTGGTTCACAAGATTTTCCTGTGGCGCTTACCAGAAGAGAGTCGCATTGGGTTACAAATAAAGAAGCTTTGCTTTAATAAATAAAATGGTGAGCAAGGGATTTTGCAAATATGTATTTCAAATGATAACTAATTCAAATGAATCCTGTATTTATTATAATGGGATGGGGTTTTATGGACCCCATTGAATGATCTGGGGAAAAATGAGGTTGTAATAATAATAATAATAATAATAATAATAATATTTTTTTTTATATAGCACGCTTTCTCCAACAGCACTCAAGGTGGCAAAGTTGCCACTCCAGGGATCCCAGTATTACAAATTGCCAAGGTGCCCACAACTTATGAGGTGCTGTACAGCTTTTCAAAACATGCCTGGTAGCGTCTGGTAATAGGAATATCTTTCAGTTACGTGGGACCCCATAAGGTTCTTGTCCCATACAGACCAGCCTGGTCAAGGGCGTAGCTACCATAGGTGCAGGCAGGGCAGCTGCTATGGGGCCCAGAGCTGAGAGGGGCCCACCTTCCCTGTCAAAGTTACATGTGTTATATACATTTTTTGCAATTGGGTGGTACATAGGGGTCCTTTCAAACTTTTTCCATGGGGCCTGCAATATACAGTATCTAGGTATGCTCCTGGACCTGCTCATTGTAGTGTGGTATAAAAGGAACTGGAGGGCATTTTAATGTTATATAACAGAGGTTCTCAAACTCGGTCCTCAGGACCCCACACAGTGCATGTTTTGCAGGTAACCCAATAAGTGCACAGGTGTATTCATTACTCACCGACACATTTTTAAAGGTCCACATGTGGAGCTCATTATTTAAATTGTGATTCTGTGAGGAGACCTGCAAAACATGCACTGTGTGGGGTCCTGAGGACCGAGTTTGAGAACCTGTGTTATATAATATGAATTGGGGCACTGTAATGAGGCACAATATGAACGGGGAGCACTAATATCATAATATGGATTGGGGGTACTGTGCGTCATAATGTGTACTGGCAGCTCTGAAATGTGACATAGGGTGAACTTAAGCACTACTACAATTTATAAAAGAAACTAGGGCACTACTATGGGGCATAACATTAATTAAGGCTCTACTATGGTTCAGAAAATGAACTAGGGCACTATTATAGGGCATAAAATTAACTGCAAAGAAGTGTCTTTCTAGAAGCATTGGGACGGGGGCCCCTTATAATGTTGCTATGGGGCCCACAAAGTTCTGCCTACGTCCCTGAGCCTGGTCCTGGTTCCCATTATGACAGAATGACAAAATCTGCATGTTTCCCTGCAAGTACTAAGAACGGGATCCAGTAGGTTTAGGCTGCGGCGAGATAGTTAGGTGTAGGCATCCGCGGAGAGGGTAAGGATTAGGCTGGGGAGAGGGGGTGTTAGGTACAGGCTGCGGGAAGGAGGGGGGGGTTAGTTTTAGGAATTCCCGGGAAGGGTTAGGTATGGGAGAGGGAGGGTTAGGTTTAGGCAGCTGCAAGGGAGTGTTAGGGGGCCATTGGGGGAAGGTAAGTATACTTACCTGCCCCCTGTCAGGATTCTCAATAGCGGGATGCCATGGTCAGTATTCTGACCGCTGGCATCCTGCCCGACAGCATTTCAATCCCAACCCCTGAGAACTCTATCCCATTGATCATAATCTTACTTTAGTGGGCACTAGCCAGACTGTCCAGAATTGGAGTTAGTTGGGGAATTTAGGGGCTGCAATGTCTGTTTTTATTATATACAAGGCTTTACCCATTAACTACAATATCTGATTAATTTCATTGGGAGCTCTAGTTTCTACATGTTCATGTAGTACACAAACTGAAAACCCCATTGAAATAAATGGGCTAATTAAATTAATGGGAAAAGTCCTATTTCTCTGTAAAAATACAAACATTGCCCACACACATAAATCAAATGCAAAACAAACACTAGTACAAAGTCATTGCATCTGTGTGTTTTCCCACGCGGTTTTGATGCAAACACAACATGTGAATAAGCGGGCAGGTTACACTTTTATCTGTGATGAAAACCTCTTTGTGTCATATTACCAAAACCCGATAACAGGCATGACTAAGTTAATCATCACTTCTCACATATGGGTGGCTTGACAATATGTTTAATCAATAAAGAGTTTAAAGGCAAACATTCTATGACTCTCTTTAAATACTCTTGAGAGATCCGGAGCCAGCTGATGGAATGCAATTTAATGGGCCAACCAATGTGCTTCAGAAATCTATTTTTCCTGATTGAAAAGAGGAGAATAAAAGGTAGAAGGGCAATCTCCCTTACCCCCAGTGCTAATAAAGAAATAACGAGTTCTCCGCTCAGACTAACCCTTCCCCCTCCCAGATTTTCTCAGTAAAACTCTCATAATTAAGCAAAGCAGCTTTTAACCAAATTGTTTCAGCCTCAACAAGCAATTAGGACAGACAGTACTGATAATATGCAGTACAATGCGTTCTCATCTGCCCAGACCCCTCCTGTTTCCCAGTCCCTAGATCCCTTCAGTCCACTTCTCTTTTTCTATGACAGGGTGAGTTCACAGCAGGTGAAGTTTAACTGTCTTCTGTATAATAAAATAACATACCTGAGGTTCCTAGTAATTGCAACATTGATTGGCTGGTTTTGTGTGTTTATACATACAGCTATATACCTGTGCCTAGATAACATGCCTACAATCCCACGTGTACAATCCTTTAAGCCAGGGGTAAATCTATATTTGTGGAGTTTTTGTTTTGGGATTTGAATGTTTTGCAGATAATCGCCCCAATCCTATCGCTATATATCGTTAGCAGAGAGTAACGTATCTTGTTGAGCAGATTCTGGATAAGCATGGCCTGCTGATATAAGTGTATGCAGTTCAGTGAGTACCCCTTGCTCCCACTGCTGCATTATTTGAAAGCGCTGACAAACTGTATATGTATATAAAATTATTTTTATTTATTATATAACACTCTATTGTCTAGTCAAAATTAGAACTTCATATGAGCACATACTTGTCTACCTGACCCTCTCCATGAGGGAGAAAATGCTCTGTTTCTGGACTTTCCTGGTAATGTATGATTGCCATCACCTGTGGTGAAACACCTTTCTTATCAATTAACTAGCTCACCACAGGTAAGTATGTATCAGCAGAACAATTAAAAAAGTAATACATTTTCCTACATAGACCATATAAAAATCACTCCTTTATAGTTCACAGAGACCGCTTACATTTAGATGTTACTTTATATATAATTTTAGTGTATCTATTTAGTCTCTGTGGAATAGAAAGGTTTACAACTTCCTTCAACTCTGCAACAATGCTGCTTTTTACGATGTGATCACATCCAATTAATATACATTTAAAAACTGATATTATTGTATCCACAGTATTTCACTTATTCAGTTTAAAATAGTATTGTTAACAACAGCCTACATATCCATGCTGCTGCAGTCTTGTTGTTAATTGCAAAATCCCCATTTTTTTCCCCGTTTTTAAATTCAGAGCTTTGATTAACGATTTCAGCAATGACACGCTGAGGTCTTTACTTAAGACCGGGCTTTATAGCAAAGTTTTTACACAGCGTGTTTGATAATTATATGCTGGTGTCCTCTATTATAGAGCAAAATAAAGTTATTAGCACATTCAGTGCTTTTTTCAGACATGGCCATGTTGTATGAACTTTAGTGCAACTTTACCCCTCACCGACGTGGATCAAGTGCTGCTGGTCAGGGGAGCTCCCGGCTCTGGTATCTAATTCCTTTTGGTTGAGCCATATCCGGAGGGCCGTGTAAATTCCACGTCGGGCAATGGAGGTCTGAATAGGTGTATGAATCTGCTGACACCACTTAATCAAAACACGTTTCTCCACCTCTATGTAACCGTCTGCGGCTTCCTCAGTGGATAAGTGATGTTATAAAATAAATAAAAATAATTTTATATACATATACAGGTTGTCAGCGCTTTCAATTTAATTTTTTTTCTCCTTGATTTAAAAGGGTTGAGTATGCCCTGGTTATTTGAAAGCTGCGACAATCTGTCATCTAATACTGGGTATTTAGCTGGCGCCGGGGAACTTGTAGTTCTCTTTTTTAATTTGCTGCTTTATTTGTCAGACATCAGGGGCTAAGCGCCATAGCCTACAAGAAGCAGGAAGTGCAGGATTTTGGGCAAGACTACCTGGACTTTTAAAGCGGCAATCATTTACACAGCATAATACACCTGGTTATGCGGTGTAAATGATTGGCGCTTTAAAAATCCAGCCAGACTCACACGAAATTCTGCACTTCCTGCTTCTCGCAGCCTATTACATTTAGCCCCAGGGCTTTACCTAGAAAGCTACTGTATTCACACTAGACAGTTTAACACCAAATAAGTTTGGGTTTGTGACATGGAACAGGTAGCACACAAAGCTCTGCATATGTCTGACCACCAGCATCTTAAGAATCGTCTCAAAAGGAAACAGGCCGGATATACCATGTAATAGAGTGTATCTAGCAAACAGCTATAGGATATGGGTTATTCCATGCAAACACTAAGGGGGTATGCAATTAGCTCCATTTTTTCGCTTAGGCGAAAAATGCGGAGGGGCGGAAAACACGTGGCTCAGCAAATCCATGTGTTTTCCGTCGAAACACGGGCCATTTTCACTGATTTTGAGGCATTTTTCGCCTATGCCGAAACGATCGGAGCTAATTGCATTCCCACGTAAAAGTTCACAATGGTGCATGAAAAATGTATCAGAAATTGTCCTTTTCCTATAAATGTGGTACTGTATGAGGATCAGTTTTACAAATGTCCTTACATATATTCTGTTTTCAGGCATCTGCCTACTCTGCTTGTTTTCTGCAGGGATATTTTACCCCTACATCTTTGCCTGTGCTGGAAATGTTTATGCCTGCCAAAGTGAAAACCTCACCTGAAAGCATTGCTTTAACAGAGCACTAAACACAGACAAGCACTTTTACCTAAATCTGATATAGATACCCAGCGCTGCTTGTACCAGGGACGTGCAGTCAGGGGAGGCAGGGGAGGCAGTGCCTCCCCTGTCATAATGATTAAAATAATAAAAAGAAGGTATTTATAACACAGTCTGTGATAAATATCTTCTTTTATTTTAATCATTTCCCCCTGTGTATATGCCTGCATCGTAGGGTTGGAGGCAGCGGGAGAGGTGCCTCCCACTGCTAACATTAAAGTCCGGGCAGCGGGGGGCGGGCAGGGGGCAGGGCGAAGCAATGGGCTGTAAAAGCCCATAGAAAATGTATGGGGAAGCAGCACCTATACTGGTGCCTCAATGACAGGGGCGTGCATTCAGCCCACATGAATGCACGCCCCTGTCAGTCCCCCAGATGTGATTGGACCAGCAGATCTACTGGATCCACTGGCCAGCGGGCACATGCAGCGGTGCAACGTGGCAGGCATCGTGGCGGCGGGACCCGGCGGGGAAAGGGTGACTGGCAGCAGACCTGGATCGGAGAGGATCCAGCCCCTGCCAGCCACTCTGCAGAGTTCGCCAGCGGAGAGCGGCTTCCAATTTAAAAAATGACGCATCAGCTCCATTTTTGAAATTCAAGGTGGCCACCGCGATCCAATCATGGCTCGCCGCGTCATCACTCTGCCCCCCCTGGCTGACTTATAAGTCAGCGCGAGGGAGCGTCTGTCAGTCCGAAGATGCCGTGGAAGTCCTAGATGGGTGGCGGCCATGCAAAAGAGCCCCCCAGGTGAAGACCCTGTACAATAAACTTTTTTTTTTTAAATGTGTTGTGTGTTTATTTTAATATTTTCTTTACATGAGTACTACAGGTGCCAGCAGGCACTTTATGTCCGGGCTGCTGGCACTTGTGGTTCTCCAAGTGCCGGCATGCTGGGGCAGGCTTGCTGGGACCTGTAGGCCCCCTGTAAAGAACAATATTTGCATGGCATTAACCCCACACCCACCGCCACCAGGGGTGCGGGGCATAGCACTGGGCTTTGAGCCCAGTGCTGGTTGTTGCTCGGGAGGGGGGACCCCATAACATTTTTCTGGGGTCCCCACTTTCCAAGGAATTCCAACCCTGGGCTGACTCATTTGGGGGGTGTTTAATGCTATGGCAGGGGGACCCCATTCCTGTTGGTATAGTGCGATGGATCGATACCATAGGTGTGCAGTGGGGAGCCTTAGATAAAGTATTACCTCAGGAGTTACCTTGTATACAGACAGAACGAGACTTGAGATGTATATCTTCTTTATATAGTACTGAAATAGCAGGATCAATACATCAGGTTTCAGTATCATCAGCTTATCTCCTTCTCCCTCAGAGACTCTTCTAGAATAACCACATGTGAGGTAAAACAAACAAGTACATAACATATGCAACAGACAAACACTACATCTCTGTAACTATACAGCGCCATCTGCTGCCCCTGTACGGTAACTACATGCATTTAAACAAAACCATAGTCTGTTGTCCATATTTCAACACCCCTTCTCAACAGACTGGGTTTCTTCAGTTAGACCCATCTTTGACGTAAGTCTCCAATGTCTCTCTCTGGTAAGAGGCTTAGTCATGATATCAGCTGTCATATCTTCTGTTGGGCAATAGTTCAACTCTATAAGACCTTGTTCCTGTAGATCCCTCAGGAAGTGATGCTTGACATCAATGTGCTTGGTTCTTGGGTTCACTCTTTCTGTTTGCGCTAATGCAAGGCATCCTTGATTATCCTCATATATCTTGATAGGTTCTTCTTGAGGCATTCCTAGGTCTGATAGTAGTTGCATTAACCATACCACTTCTTGACTGGCGTGAGCTGCTGCAATATATTCAGCTTCTGTAGAAGATAGTGCTACGGTAGACTGCTTCTTGCTTGTCCAGCTGATTAATCCTTCTCCAATAGAGAATAGATATCCACTTGTGGATTTTCTGTCACTTGTGTCTCCAGCCCAATCTGCGTCAACGTATCCTGTTAACTTGTGACTTGTGTTTGCTGAGAGCTTAAGCTTCTTGTTAATCGTTCCCTTTAAGTAACGAATTACCCTCTTAACTGCATTCCAATCCATCTTTGTTGGTTTAGAGACTTTTCTGCTTAAAATCCCGACTGCTGTGGAGATATCTGGTCTGGTGACGGTTGCAATGTATAGCAATTTTCCTATAGCTTTTCTGTATAGATGGTTATTCTCTAACAGGTTGCTCTGATCATTTGGTTCCTTTTCATAACTTGTCTCCATAGGAGTGCTTGCTGTCTTTGCATCTTGTATACCAAATTCCTCAATGGTTTCCTGAATTTTGTATTTCTGACTTAGTGTGAATGTTCCATCACCTTCTCTTGAGATTTGCATTCCCAAGTAATGCGTTATGTGGCCGAGGTCTTTTGTTTCAAACTGACGGTTTAGTTCTTGTAACAATTCAACTTCGTCCCCTTCTTGTTCGAAACAAACTAGCAAATCGTCCACGTAAATTAATACATAGAACCATCTTTCCTCTATCAACTTTGTATAGAGACATGGGTCTGCTTTGCTTCTGATGAATCCCTTTTCTGTCAGAACTCCATTTATCTTTGTATTCCATGCTCTTGCTGCTTGTTTAAGACCATATATACTCTTGTTCAGTTTACATACGTGATCTGGGTTCTGAGAATTCACGAAGCCTGGTGGTTGTTCCATGTATATATCTTCCTTTAGTTCACCATGTAGGAAAGCCGTCTTTACATCGAAATGTTTCACTTTCATACCCTTTATGGCTGCTGTTAGGAGTAAGGTTCTAATGGTAGTGTGCTTCACAACTGGAGCAAACGTTTCATCATAATCTTCTCCAAATTTCTGTGAATATCCTTTAGCAACTTCTTCTCGTGATGCAGGTTCTTGCATGTTAATGGCTTTTGCTTTGTAAGATAAACGTGTAGGTGCTTTTCCCTTATTTTCTCTTGAAGAGCGTCTCACCCCCTCGGATGCACTCTCATGAGTGTCGCTGGTATTTGTCTTGTGTTGTACTTCAACTTCTTGAATGATCTCTACTTCATCTGTTTCTTTGAATTCGGTGCTTTCTTCTTCTTCAGTAGAGTCTACTGGAGTTATGACATCATCTCGTGTTTCTTCTATGAATGTCACACTGTTGCTTATAACTACTTTTCCAGTTCTTGGATTTAAGATTCTGTAGCCTTTTGAATGTTCACTATAGCCGACTAGAACTCCCTCTTCTGCTCGGTTCTGCAACTTGCTTCGTTTTTCAGCAGGAATGTAAACAAAGGCTCTGCATCCAAAAACTCTAATGTGCTTTAAGCTGGGTTTCTTACCGTGCCACAGCTCATATGGTGTCTTCCTTACTGCTTTGGAAAGTAGTCTGTTTTGAAGATAGGTGGCTGTTGCTGCTGCTTCACCCCAATATTTATCAGGTAGTCCTGAATCTGTAAGCATGCACCTTATCATTTCTGTTAGTGATCTGTTTTTCCTCTCAGATACGCCATTTTGCTCTGGTGTATATGGTACTGTCTTCTGATGCTCAATACCGAGTCCTCTTAAGTACCGTTCTATTTTCTGTCCTGTGAACTCGCCTCCATTGTCGCTGCGAAGAGTTAGCATATTCCTCTTGAACCTATTTCTGGTCATGTTCACGTAGTCTTGCAGCTTTTCTAAGACTTCATCTTTACTTTTTATTAGATAAGTGACTGTGAACCTGGAGTAGTCGTCAATGAATGTCAGCATATACCTTTTGTCTCCTACGGTTCGCGTTTTCATAGGTCCGCATACATCACTATGTACCAGGTCTAGTGGTCTGGAAGCTCTGTTTTCACTTTTCTTAGGAATTGTAATCCTTGTCGCTTTCGCTTTTATGCAGCATTGACACTTCATCATTTCTGAACAGTCTGACACTTTGAGATCCCTGGCTAGATCTCTCTTCTGCATTTCCTTTATGCAATCTGGGTGTCTGTGTCCTAATCTTCTATGCCACTTGTGAATACAGTCAGCGTGTTTCTGTGTACTCAGCTTTGCCTGCTGTGCTGCGATATCCAGACAGTATAAATGTTCTTTTATTCTGGCTGTAGCTAGTGTTTCTCTTCCGTTTTGGATAAAACACTTATTATTCTGAAACTTTACAGTAAGTCCTTTTTCTACTAGATTCTTTACTGATAGCAGTGCTCCCTCAAGCTTGGGAACATATAGCACATCTGTTACGGGTATTTCTGTATAGCTGCCATTACCCTTGGAGCATAGGAATTGACCATTCCCTTTCCCTTCTGCAATGATATTTGTTCCATCTGCTAGGTAGATTGTTTCTTTATGGTTCAAATCAAGTTCAGTAAAGAAGTCCTTGTTATTTGTCATGTGACTAGTCGCTCCTGAGTCTACATACCACTTTTCTGATAATTGGTTTACTGTCGCTTTAAATGTTCCATTCCAATTGTGTGCTCCTGTATCTGTAAGTGTGGCTTTGGCTCTTTGTTTGTGTAATCTTTCTGGTGGTTTGTGCTGCTCTGTCTTCCATATGATGCAATCTCTTTTCAGGTGACCCACTTTCTTGCATCTGAAACATGCTCTTGTTTCCCTGGTGTGTGGCTTAGTGTCCGCCATTTTAAGTGCTTTCTCTGTGTCACTTTCAGTATTGCACTCTGTAAGCTCCTTTCTGCGTTGATACTCCTCTATGAGCCTGTTCTTCACAAAGTCTGGTGTGAGTTCTGCTTGAGGTCTCATTTCTAGTGCGTTTATTAGTGCACTGTATGTATCTGGTAAACTGCAAAGGATGATAGCTACTATGTGGTTGCTTTTGATTTCTTCTCCCATTGACCTGAGCTGTATGGTTATCTCTAGTAGTGCACTGATGTGTTCTTGCATTGTCTTGCCTTTATTAAATCTCATTTGATATAATTTTCTTAATAGGAATAGTTTGCTGTTCAAACTTGCTCCTTCATGCACTCTCTGCAAAGCACACCACATGCCTTTAGCTGTACTCTCTTGTCTTATGTGTATAAGCTGTTCATCTTCCACTAGTAAACTTATAGTGGCTCTTGCCTGTCTGTCCTTCTTAATCCACTGCTGATCCTCTCCTTCAGGTCTGTCTGCATTTATAACATCCCCAGTGGCGTAACTAGAAATTTTTCTCCCCCAAGCCAAAAAATCCTTCGGCGCCCCCCCCCCCCCCCATACCCCCTGTAATTGGCACTAGCAAAGGTAGAAAAATGCAAAGGCAAAAAGGGTGTGTGGCTTTGTCGAAATGGGCGTGGCTTTGCGTGAAGGGCGTGGCATTGCAGGAAAAGACTACCTTATACCCCAGTTTTGCAACCTGCACGCCCAGACGTTGGCCACCACAGGAAAGTTAAAAAATAATCCTGATTCATGCCCCTTACATTATTTGTCATTTT
Organism: Pseudophryne corroboree; assembly: GCF_028390025.1. Taxonomy (NCBI): domain Eukaryota; kingdom Metazoa; phylum Chordata; class Amphibia; order Anura; family Myobatrachidae; genus Pseudophryne; species Pseudophryne corroboree. Next base: position 756,037,992 of record NC_086449.1, read on the forward strand.
TCCTCCTTATAGTAATGCCCAGTATACATTATTCCACATACTGCAATGGCCCTTAGACATTATTCCACACACAATAATGCACATGACACAATATGCACACACTGTAATGCCCCAGACACATTATGCCACACACCGTAATGCCTGTGACACATTATGACAGGAATCGCAATGCCCGTTATACATTATGCTACACACTGCAATGCCCCTGATACATTATAGCACATACAATGTCTGTGACACAGTATGACACACACCACAATGATCCTGAGACATTATACCACATACCACAATGCCCGTGATATAGTATACAACACACCGTAATGCCTGATACATTATGACACACACCGTAATGCCCATTACACATTAAGTTCTACAGTAAGGCTTCTAATTACTTTTAAATTACCTGCTCGTTGCCAGGGGTTTCATGCTCTTGGTTCCATGCACGGTGCCAGGGGTTTTCATGCTCAGGGTGTCATGCTCGTTGCCAGGGGTTTCATGCACTGGGTGTCATGCTCGCTGCTAGGGGGTAGTGCTTGTTGCTAGGGCCATGCTCCCAGTGCCACATATGCCCCCAGTGCCAGATATTCCCCCACAGTGCCAGGTATATGCCCCTAGTGCCAGATATTCCCCCACAGTGCCAGGTACATGCCCCCAGTGCCACATATACCCCCCCCCAGTGCCACATATGCCCCCTCAGTGCCTGCTCCCCCCAGTTCCAAATATTCCCCCAGTGCCACATATGCCCCCTCAGTGCCTGCTCCCCCCAGTGCCAAATATTCCCCCACAGTGCCAGGTATATGCCCCCAGTGCCAGATATTCCCCCACAGTGCCAGGTATATGCCTCCAGTGCCAGATCTTCCCCCCACAGTGCCAGGTATATGCCCCCAGTGCCAGATCTGCCCCCACAGTGCCAGGTATATGCCCCCAGTGCCAGATCTGCCCCCACAGTGCCAGGTATATGCCCCCAGTGCCAGATCTGCCCCCACAGTGCCAGGTATATGCCTCCAGTGCCAAATCTTCCCCCCACAGTGCCAGGTATATGCCCCCAGTGCCAGATCTGCCCCCACAGTGCCAGGTATATGCCCCCAGTGCCAGATCTGCCCCCACAGTGCCAGGTATATGCCCCCAGTGCCAGATCTACCCCCCACAGTGCCAGGTATATGCCCCCAGTGCCAGATCTGCCCCCACAGTGCCAGGTATATGCCCCCAGTGCCAGATCTGCCCCCACAGTGCCAGGTATATGCCCCCAGTGCCAGATCTGCCCCCACAGTGCCAGGTATATGCCCCCAGTGCCAGATCTGCCCCCCACAGTGCCAGGTATATGCCCCAAGTGCCAGATCTTCCCCCCACAGTGCCAGGTATATCCCCCCAGTGCCAGGTATATGCCCACAGTGCCAGGTATATGCCCCAAGTGCCTGCTCCCGCCCCTGACCTCCCCCCCCCCCATGTGTTGGAGGGACACGGAGCGCATCGCGCGTCTCTCCTGCGTCCCTCCTGGCTCTCCCCCCGGCTGGTCTAATAAAGGAAGTGCCGGTTCGTGAGCCAATCAGAGCTCACGAACGGCACTTCCTTAGACCGGCCGGGGGAGAGCCAGGGAGGGACACAGGAGAGACGCGCGATGTGCGCTCCGTGTCCCTCCAACACAGCAGGGAGGGAGAGGAGACCGCAGATTGACATGCGGATGTCAATCTGTTCTAAGTCAGTGGCGCCCCCGCAGCCCCTCGCCCCCAAGCCACCGCGAGGACTGCGGGGGCAGTAGTTACGCCACTGAACATCCCATAAATCGTCTCTGGTTAATAGCATTTCTACTTTAAACTTCCATGTTTGATAGTTCTCATTAGAAAGCTTGCTAGCAGCTAGTCTGAGATCTGTGTAATTTGCCATAACCCTTCCTTGTATAGATCTCTCTATTCTTCTGTGGTATTAAACTTGTTTTACTCACAGTTTTCTTTCCAAGGTTCTCCTGGGTTGTTTCTTGTGCGTTACACAGTCTGCTGTCTGCGCCTGCTGGGACTTGCAGTGCGACTCGTGATCTGGATGCTGCTTAGGATGCACTCCTGAAAACTTTATCTTATATAGACTCCAAGCTGGGCCCATAACCTGTTGGTATAGTGCGATGGATCGATACCATAGGTGTGCAGTGGGGAGCCTTAGATAAAGTATTACCTCAGGAGTTACCTTGTATACAGACAGAACGAGACTTGAGATGTATATCTTCTTTATATAGTACTGAAATAGCAGGATCAATACATCAGGTTTCAGTATCATCAGCTTATCTCCTTCTCCCTCAGAGACTCTTCTAGAATAACCACATGTGAGGTAAAACAAACAAGTACATAACATATGCAACAGACAAACACTACATCTCTGTAACTATACAGCGCCATCTGCTGCCCCTGTACGGTAACTACATGCATTTAAACAAAACCATAGTCTGTTGTCCATATTTCAACAATTCCGAGTGTCTCCCCCGCTGTGGCATTACTCCCGCTGGCTGGTTCAGCCTGGTGCTGGTTTTTGTTAAATATGGGGAGCCCCATTTTTTTTTATATATATATCAAACGGGTGGGGGGGGGGGGGGGGGGGCACTAGTGATTCATCCAGTGTCTTCCCAGCCGCAGACCTCACCACACGTCACTGGCTTGTACTCCATGTCCCTAAGTGGCAGCTACCCATTCCGCAGTCAGAACATGATCCAGCACTTGCAAAGCTAACTGGGTGCAATAACTCTCTTACCTGACTACTGGGGGCCACAAAATTACTTGTATCTATAGGTGTGATTATGCAGCATTATACAGCACTTCACAATGGAGGCTGCATTCAATCCCCCTCTGTTAGAAGCCAGACTGGGGCATTGCACGTAATCAGCTATGAACAGGGCTGGTAGGAGATTTGTTGGGCCCCAGTGCCGGGGGAGTGCCCAACTGTGTTTGTGAGTAGCCACACCCCTTTTTCAGCCCAGAGGCACTACTTACATGCTGTGCTGCTGCTATGTGTGTGTGGCCAGATTGTGGCCACACCATCTTGTAGCTGGATATTGGGATAGCAATGACAAATAGGATGTCCCAAATAAGGATTTTCAGTGGTGGAATACTCTGCACTTTTGGGATAAGGATTTACTGGCTAGATTTTTTACAATTTCCAAAAATAGCTAGGATCTTGTTGGTTGCTATAGGCCATAGGTTCTCAAACTCGGTCCTCAGGACCCCACACAGTGCATGTTTTGCAGGTAACCCAGCAAGTGCACAGGTGTATTTATTACTCACTGACACATTTAAAAGGTCCACAAGTGGAATTCATTATTTCACTTGTAATTCTGTGAGGAGACCTGCAAAACATGCCCTGTGTGGGGTCCTGAGGACCGAGTTTGAGAACCTATGCTATAGGCAACAGCTACAATTTTCCCTTTTTAAAAGCATTAGTAAATTTACCCCAAGTGGTATTTGTATCTAGTGGCTCTTTTGGAACAGTATAGCCTCCGAATTCATCTGTCAATCCATGGATCAGTTATTTTTCTATTACGTCCTTGAGGATGTTGATGACACCAAAAGAACCATGGTGATATAGACGGATGCGCAGTAGACATGGGCACTTTAAGACTTTCAAAGGGGGCGTGACCTGGCTCCTCCTTCTATATCCCTCCCCAGACTCAGTTTAGAAAATGTGCCCTGCGAGATGGAGGCACTCGGGGGAGCTCTTAGAGTTTCTCTGAAAAGACTTAATGTTAGGTTTTTTTATTTTGGGGAGATCTGCTGGCTACAGACTTCCTGCTTCGTGGGAAAGAGGGGAGAGCAGTCTAGACCCACTTCTAATGAGTTTCAGGGCTCTGCTGCTGCTGACAGGATGCCTTCAGCTCCTGAGGGGAGATGAACGCCGGGCTCTCCTGGATGCTCGCTCCCACAGCTTGCCGTCCCCCCTCTTCAAGCCAGAAGTCAGAAGACAGGTGAGTATGTGAGGAAAAGACATCTTCTCTTCAACAAAGACGGCATATAGAGGTACTGCGCAGCATGATTTGCTCAGTGCGCGCCAGGCTCCCGGACTGTACACACCGCTGGGTGCAGGGCGCTGGGGGGCACCCTGGGGAGCTAAAAATACCTCATAAATAAGGCTGGCATATCTGTACAGTGCCCTGGCACTGCCCGCAAACCCCCGCCAGGATAAACATGTAAAAATAAGCGGGAAGAAGCGCGCCATGTTGGGGGCGGGGCTTCTTCCTCCAGGCTCACTCGGCGCCATTTCCTCCTCCAAGCAGCAGCGCTGGTCCTTCCTCACATCAGACAAGTACCAGGGGCTATAAAAACGAGGGGGGGCAGATTATTTCTATACAGATTCTTTGGGTGCTGTCAGGGAGACAACATGTCTGAGGCAGAATTTTCCTCTCAAGGGGATAATTTATTGGGGACACCAAATGTTTTGGGGGTCCTGTCGGCACCGCCGACGGCTGATTGGTTAACTGCTTTAAATGCTTTAAATGCTAATGTTACACTGTTAAATCAAAAGTTTACTGAATCTGACTCTCAACTGCAGATTTGGAAGAAATTAGTAGATGACGCTTTATTTCAAGGGTCACTGAAACGTAGTGTTGACCAATTAGATGACACAGATACCGACACGGACTCTGATTATGCTGATTCTAGGTTAGATCCTAAATTGGCTAAGAGTATTCAATATATGATTGTGGCTGTCAAAGACATATTACGTATTGACGAGGACCCCTTTACACCAGAAACGAGGGTCCAAAGAAAAGAGACGCTCGGTTTCTTTTCCTCCTTGTTTTGAACTAAATGACCTTTTTGATGACATTTGGAATACACCTGATAAGAAATTTCTCATTCCTAATAGGATCAAGGTGGCATACCCCTTTCCCGCAGCGGATAGGGATAAGTGGGAAATACCACCCACAGTAGACAAAGCCCTAGCACGCTTGTCTAAACAGGTAGCGCTCCCTGCGGCTCAGTCGACGACTCTTAAGGAGCCACCTGGTCGTAAGTAGGAGGCTACTTTAAAAGCTATTTTTACTACCACGGAGACGCAGCTTAGACCGCTTATTGCATCAGCGTGGGTTAGTAGCGCCATTGAAAAATGGGCTGAAAGTTTATCTGCGGATTTAGATACTCTGGATAGGGATAGCATCCTAGTAACGCTTGGTTATATCAGGGACGCGGCTGCGTACTTGAAAGAGGCTGCAAGAGATGCTGGCCTCCTGGGGGCTAAGGCTAATGCTATGTCAATTGCGGCTAGGCGTGCGCTGTGGACTCATCAATGGAATGCTGACGCTGATTCCAAGAAAAATATGGAGTCCCTTCCCTTTAAGGGTGGGGAACTGTTTGGTGACAGCCTTGATGATTTAGTATCAGCGGCCACAGCGGGTAAATCTACTTATTTACCTAATGCTCCTGCGCAACAGAAGAAACCGCACTATCAAATGCAGTCCTTTCGGCCCAATAAATATAGAAAAGGCCGAGGTAACTTCTTCCTCACTACCAGAGGTAGAGGAAGGGGCAAGAGAACTCCCACCTCCTCGAGTTCACAAGAGCAGAAGTCCTCCCCGGCTTCCGCCAAATCAACCGCATGACGCCGGGTCTCCCTTATAGGAGACCGCATCGGTGGGGGCACGTCTAAGGCTTTTCAGTCAGGTTTGGGTTCGCTCGGACCTGGACCCTTGGGTGTTACAAATTGTGACCCAAGGGTACAAACTGGAATTCCAAGACGTTCCCCCTTGACGTTTTTTCAAATCACCCTTACCAGTTTTGCTTCCAGACAGAGTTCTAGTCTGTGGAGCAATACAAAAATTATGTCAAAATCAGGTTGTGATCCCGGTCCCCTGGGTGCAACAAGGGGAAGGGTTTTATTCAAGCCTATTTGTAGTCCCGAAGCCGGATGGCTCGGTACGACCAATCCTCAACCTAAAATCTCTAAATTTTTTACTGAAGAAATTCAAATTCAAGATGGAGTCTCTCCGAGCGGTGATCTCCAGCCTGGAGGAGGGGGAATTCATGGTGTCTTTGGACATAAAGGATGCCTACCTTCATGTTCCCATTTATCCCCCTTATCAGAGTTATCTCCGGTTTGCAATCCAGGATACTCATTACCAATTTCAGACGTTGCCGTTTGGCCTGGCCACGGCTCCGAGGATTTTCACAAAAGTCATGGTAGAAATGATGGTTCTCCTCAGAAAAAGAGGAGTTACAATTATCCTGTACTTGGACGATCTCCTGATAAAGGCGAGGTCCAAGGAAAAACTGGTACAGGACATTGCACTGTCGCATCTACAACAGCACGGCTGGCTCTTGAACCTGCCGAAATCACACTTAATTCCAACAACCCGGTTGGCATTTTTGGGTATGATTCTGGACACGGTCCAGCTGAGAGTGTTCCTCCCTCCGGAGAAAGCACTGGAAATTCAGAGTTTGGTAAAACTCATTCTGAAACCACCAACTGTCTCCATTCATCAATGCATTCGATTGCTGGGGAAGATGGTGTCGGCGGCATACGAGGCCCTCCAATTCGGGAAGTTCCATGCCAGAGTGTTTCAGTGGGACCTGTTGGACAAATGGTCCGAATCCCACCTTCATATGCACCGGAGGATAGTTCTATCCCCCAACACCAGAATCTCACTCCTGTGGTGGCTACACAGCTCTCACCTCTTGGAAGGACGCAGATTCGGGATCCAAGACAGGATCCTAGTGACCACGGATGCAAGTCTCCGGGGTTGGGGAGCAGTCACACAAGGGGTGACCTTCCAAGGAAGATGGTCAAGTCAGGAAACTCTTCTTCACATAAACCTGCTGGAGTTGAGGGCCATTTACAATGGCCTTCTACAAGCGGAGCATCTTCTTCGAAAACGGCCTGTCCTGATCCAATCGGACAATGTGACAGCAGCAGTGTACATAAACCGCCAATGCAGCACAAAGAGCAGAACAGCAATGGCAGAAGCCACAAAGATTCTTCGCTGGGCAGAGACTCGGGTAAGCGATCTGTCAGCAATTTTCCTTCCGGGAGTGGACAACTGGGAAGCAGACTTCCTCAGCAGACACGATCTACATCCAGGAGAGTGGAGCCTCTATCAGGAGGTCTTCTCCCTACTAACGAATCTATGGGGGGTTCCCCACATAGACATGATGGCGTCCCGCCACAACAAAAAACTACTAAAGTATTGTTCCCGGTCCAGGGACCCTCAGGCGGCGGCAGTGGATGCACTGACGTCACCTTTGGTGTATCCGTCGGTGTACGTCTTCCCTTTGCTTCCTCTCATTCCAAAGGTTCTGAGTATCCTAAGAAAATCACAGATTCCAGCGCTCCTTGTAGTTCCAGACTGGCCAAGGAGAATTTGGTACCCGGATCTTCAGGAGTTGTTAGTCGAAGATCCATGGCCTCTTCCTCTTCGCAAGGATCTTCTGCGGCAGGGGCCATTCGTCTATCAAGACTTACAGCGGCTACGTTTGACGGCATGGTGGTTGAACGCCAGATTTTAGCCCGTAAGGGTATTCCCGATGAAGTCATCCCCACTCTTATCCTTGCTAGGAAGGGTGTGACGTCGAAACACTATCACCGTATTTGGAGGAAATATATTTCCTGGTGCGAGTCCAAGAAAGCTCCAGTGGAGAAGTTTGACCTTGGACGTTTTCTCCATTTTCTACAAAATGGGGTGGATGCGGGCCTTAAATTAGGCTCCATAAAAGTGCAGATTTCTACTTTGTCAATTTTCTTTCAGAAACAATTGGCCTCACTTCCTGAGGTGCAGACCTTTGTAAAAGGGGTCCTGCACATCCAACCCCTTTTGTGCCACCTGTGGCACCTTGGGACCTTAATGTGGTTTTGACATTCCTAAAATCACATTGGTTTGAACCTTTAAGTAAAGTGGAGTTGAAATTTCTTACTTGGAAGGTTGTCATTTTGTTAGCATTGGCATTCCGCAAGGCGGGTGTCTGAATTGGCGGCCTTGTCTCACAAGAGCCCTTATTTGATCTTCCATGAAGATAGGGCAGAATTGAGAACTCAGCAACAATTTCTGCCAAAGGTGGTTTCCTCTTTTCATATTAACCAACCTATTGTGGTGCCAGTGGCTACTGGCACTTTGCTGAGGAAAAGTCTCTGGATGTCGTCAGAGCTTTGAAAATTTACGTTGCCAGAACGGCTCCAGTTAGAAAAACAGAGTCTCTGTTTGTGCTATATGCTCCCAATAAACTTGGGTATCCTGCTTCCAAGCAGACCATTGCCCGCTGGATGTGTCACACGATTCAGCAGGCTCATTCCACGGCAGGTTTGCCGTTACCTAAATCGGTAAAAGCCCATTCCACTAGGAAGGTGGGCTCGTCCTGGGCGGCTGCCCGGCGTGTCTCGGCATTACAACTTTGCCGAGCTGTTACTTGGTCGGGGTCAAACACGTTTGATAAGTTTTACAAGTTTGATACCTTGGCCGATGAAGACCTAAAGTTTGGTCAATCGGTGCTACAGAGTCATCCGCACTCTCCCGCCCAGTATAGAGCTTTGATATAATCCCATGGTTCTTTTGGTGTCCCCAACATCCTGAAGGACGTAATAGAAAACAGGATTTTAATACCTACCGGTAAATCCTTTTCTATAAGTCCGTAGAGGATGTTGGGCGCCCGTCCCAGTGCGTACTGTATCTGAAGTTTAGTTCTGGTTACACACAGGTTGTGTTATGGTTTCTTCAGCTTGTTGCTGAATTTTGTTCATGTCCGTTGGCATGTGTTCAGTTGAATGCCATGTTGTTCGGCATGTTTATGGCGTGAGCTGGTATGATGCTCACCTTGTTGTTAATTCCTTTCCTCAAAATGTCCATCTCTCCGGGCACAGTTCCAAACTGAGTCTGGGAGAGGGATATAGAGGGAGGAGCCAGGTCACGCACCCTTTGAAAGTCTTAAAGTGCCCATGTCTCCTGCAGATCCGTCTATATCCCCATGGTTCTTTTGGTGTCCCCAACATCCTCTGCGGACTTATAGAAAAGGATTTACCGGTAGGTATTAAAATCCTGGGGTTTTTTTTCTACGAAGAGATATTCTTTAGCAGCTAGAAAGATTCCTTGGGGGGAATTCAAATGTTTGAAAAGTTGGTTGGGTGTCTGTATTTTCCTGTCTATTAGATGGGAAAAAACAGACACCCAACTGACTTTTTAAACAATAGAATATCCCGGGTGGTCTTCAGGTTGCCGGTGGTCGGGCTCCCGGCGACCACCATACTGGCGCCGGTATCCCGACTGCCAGCATACCGACATCTTTTCTCGCTCTTGGGGATCCAGGACCCCCCTGGACCGCGCCCGCAATGTGGCGAGCGCAGCGATCCCGCAAGGGGCTCATTTGCGCTCGCCCAGCTGTCGGTATGCCGGCGGTCGGGATTCCGGCGCCGGTATGCTGGTCGCTGGGAGCCCAACCGCCGGCATACCATACTACACCCGAATATCGCCCCTAATATGCCTGTTTCTATATAATGGGTTATGTCAGTAAGCATCGTACTGGACTTATATCAAATACTCCACATTCAAATAAAGGGTTGGATTAACTCAACAAATGCAGCAGATGTTTAGCAAAAGCTTAGATCTTTTAGTCAATTCTAATTTTCCATTGTCCCGAGTGAGCACAGCATCAGGTTCCGCAGCCCTTCTGCCCACCATAGAGAGATAGAAACCTATCTCCCCTCTGCTCAAAACTAGCAACAGGTTGAGACCCTTATTAACCCATTAATTGCGAGCTAGATTTGCAACATGATGGATTTCTTTCATAGCCGCAAGTGGTTGATAGAAATGAAATGCATCTCATTTACGCCTAATCCATTAGAAAACAGCTTTTAGAGTATTACATTTTTAAGTGCAATGAAAACATTTATAGCTAGAAAAATGGAAGTGCGCAGCTAAGTAGAATACATTTTGGAGTTCCAAGCCATTGTCAATATGTGCGGAAATTATTATTTAGCACTATAAGGGGACGTACTGCTGGCAACTGCTCACATTAGCTTTCCCTCTAATTTACACATATTAAATGTGCATTATGGACTACAGCATAAAAAGTGCCTGAGAAACGAGGTGGAATCTGACACAGAACCTTAAATAACAGAGAGGGAGAAAGACGTTAATATGTAATCAAGTACACAATACATATCACTGTATAAAGGTATTGTGGTAGCAGTGCGTCTGGCTTAATCATTGTTTGCCAGAAAAATCAAAGAAAAGGTTGTCAAAGCCAGGTAATTAATAAGCCTATGTTCAAGCCTGCAGGTGGCGCTATGGCCCAAGTAAATCACTAGTAAAGTGTGCACATTATCAATCTACATGGGACCTTATTGACATTTCAAAATGTCTCCTTATGCAATTAATGTGCCTAGATGGTTCACTCATTGTATATTGAGATAACTGTCTACTCTGATCTTGGTGGATATCTCTATAAACAAAATGGTATCCGGTCTCTAGGTCGACAAGACTTAGGTCGACAGTGTCTAGGTCGACCACTATTGGTCAACAATAAGTAGGTCGACATGGTTTCTAGGTCGACAGGGACTCTGGACCGACATGTTCTAGGTCGACATGAGTTTTTAACTTTTTTTTTATATTTTCATAATTTACGATCCACGTGGACTACAATTGGGAACGGTAACCTGTGCCTGAAGCTTCGCTTCGGTGCACTTTATGGGGTTCCCGGTCACTTTCCGAAGAAAACGTCACCAAAAAAAGTGAAAAAACTCATGTTGACCTTATGTCATGTCGACCTAGTACATGTCGACCTACAGTCCCTGTTCTACCTACTTATTGTCAACCAATAGTGGTCGACCTAGACACTATCAACCTAACTCTTGTCGACCCTCCATACCACACCCAAACAAGATATATGCATAGATTAGGTGGATAGTGAAGCTGAATTAGCTGAAGAAGCGCACTGTGGAAAAGTGAACATGTAGTAAAAATCCACCCTCATAGTATGCTACATATGCTGCATTAAGTAGCCATTCAGGACACTGTTCTAGCCTGGTTCTCATCCTACCAATCAAGATGATCCTTCATTTTTTCTTTGAATCCACTTCCTTTCCCCTTCCTTCATTGGTTGTAGTACCAATCCTGGGCCTCCTTCTGTATCTATGGGCATGATTCAGAGGATTCAGAGACGCAAGCACCCATTGTTTTACTTATGCGCACGTGTCCAAGATATATCAGCATCTGTGTTGGCCCGCGTATTGAATGTCTTTCTGCCATTCTACGTTCTGTCTTGCCACCACAGGCTCACTGCTATTCTTAGACAACATGACAATAAATCTTATTCCTCAAGTAGAAGTATCACACAAGACGCAATTAGGGAAGTATGTAATAAGTCCCGATTTCACTGAACCGGTGGCATTCAAATTTACAGCAGCAATCATTTATAAGGCTGGTTTATCCTTAAACCCGATTTACATTTTAAATTTAGCAGCAATCTCACTGAAATTCTGCTGGTTCCAAGAAATCGAACCCTATTACATAGCCAAAGGGTCCCAAACGCGGTCCTCAAGGAACCCTAATGGTCCAGGTTTAAAGAATTACCATGCTTGGATACAGGTGACGGGGGACATTTACTAAGCAGTGATCAGAGCGAAGAAGTGAGCCAGTGGAAAAGTGGTCCCATCAACCAATCAGCAGCTCTGTATAATTTTATAATATGCAAATTATAGATGTTACTTCAGTGCTGATTGGTTGCCATGGGCAACCAATGGCAATGGGCAACCATTGGTTGCCAGTGGTATGGCTCACTGGCTCACTTCTCTTCTCTTATCACTGCTTAGTAAATGTCCCCTTTAGAGGTCTATTTACTAAGCCTTGGATGGAGAAAACATGGACGGAGATAAAGTACCAGCCAATCAGCCCCTAACTGCCATGTCACAGGCTGGGTTTGAAAAATGACAGTTAGGAGCTGATTGGCTGGTACTTTATCTCCGTCCACTTTATCTCTATCCAAGACTTAGTAAATAAACCCCTAAATTACTACCTCAATTACCCTTAAAACCTGGACCTGGTGCCTAGAGGACCGTGTTTGGAAACCTCTGACATTGCCTCCTCCCACATTGACAATTGCAATTCCATTTTTACTAGTCTTACCCTAACAACACTTTTACCATTATAATCATTTATACATGCAGTTACTAGACACTTATAGGACAAGTTTGTAAGAATTCTGTACCAATCTTGATCCAGAATTCCATATATTACAATGCAGAGTAAAGAAAAAAAAGGTAAATTTTCTATAAAATAAAAGCTTGAATTTATTTTTTAAATCTATTTTGCTTGAAGTTGTCTTTATTTTTATTAATAAATGCTCTCAAAGGTGAAGAGGCAGCAGTGAGACCTGGCGAGGTAAATGAGAGCAGAGTTGGTAATGGAAAGTAATAGAGATGAGAGAACAGGACCCACCCGAACTTCCCGATCCTGTTTCCCACCTAACTCGGATCCCAAAACAACGCAAAACTTCATCATCCCACTGTTCGATTCTCATGGAGTTTTGGATTCTACAAAGTGGTGATCGGCGCCATTTTCACTCCGGCTGTGGAAAGTGCACTGAACGGATGTGTCTGTCTCAGGGGGACATTTACTAAGCAGTGATAAGAGCGGAGAAGTGAGCCAGTGGAGAAGTTGCTCCATCAACCAATCAGCAGCTCTGTATAATTTTATAGTATGCAAATTATAGATGTTACTTCAGTGCTGATTGGTTGCCAAGATGTCCACCTCATCATCATCCTCCGATTCCTCACCCCTTTCACTGTGTACATCCCCCTCCTCACAGATTATTAATTCGTCCCCACTGGAATCCACCATCTCAGGTCCCTGTGTACTTTCTGGAGGCAATTGCTGGTGAATGTCTCCACAGAGGAATTGATTATAATTAATTTTGATGAACATCATCTTCTCCACATTTTCTGGAAGTAACCTCGTACGCCGATTGCTGACAAGGTGAGCGGCTGCACTAAACACTCTTTCAGAGTACACACTGGAGGGGGGCAACTTAGGTAAAATAAAGCCAGTTTGTGCAAGGGCCTCCAAATTGCCTCTTTTTCCTGCCAGTATACGTACGGACTGTCTGACGTGCCTACTTGGATGCGGTCACTCATATAATCCTCCTCCATTCTTTCAATGGTGACTGAATCATATGCCGTGACAGTAGACTCTTCTACCCCATTCACCTCCTTGTGGCAGTGATCTACCGCCCCCCTGGCCACTGTTCACCTTTCCTTGACAACTTTGCTGCCTGGCTTCCCCACTTTCTCTCCTCCGACCTCCCCTCTGTCATCCTCGGAGACTTTAACATCCCTATTGACATCACTAATGCCGCTTCCACTAATCTTCTCGCCCTTTCCACCTCCTTTGGACTTTCTCAATGGACCTCCACCGCTACTCACAATCTCGGCCACTCCCTCGACCTTGTCTTCACCCACCGATGTGATCTCTCTGATTTCTCCACTCTCCCTTCCCTCTCTCTGACCACCATCTGCTTTCCTTCACCCTCTCTTCCTCCCTCCTCCTCTCCACACCCAGACCCACCACCACCAGACGCAATCTCGGGTCTCTCAACCCCACTTTCATGTCCTCCCTCGAGACTTTCCTCTCTCCTCTTTCCACTATGACTTGTCTCAACCAGGCAGCCACCTTCTATAACTCTTCCCTAACCGCTGCTCTCGACTCTGTGGCCCCCCTCTCCTCTGTCCCCCTCCGCCGCTCCAAACCCCAACCCTGGCACACCAAACTAACACGTTTCTTACAAAAATGCTCACGCTCCGCTGAACGCTCCTGGAGGAGATCTCACTCTCTGGCAGACTTCCTCCATTTCAAGTTTATTCTCTCCTCCTACAGCTCTGCTCTTTCCCTCGCCAAGCAATCCTTTTTCCAAGCACTCATCTCTTCTCAGTCCTCCTGTCCACGCCGTCTCTTTGAAACTTTCAACACTCTCCTTCGCCCCCCTCCTCCTCCCCTCCCATCCTCCCTCACTGCCACTGACTTTGCCTCCTTCTTCATCTCCAAAATTGAGGATATCCGACACGACATCTCCCGCCGTCACCCCTCTGCTACCCCCCTGCCCCCTTTATCCCTCCCCTCCATCTATCCCACCCTGTCCTCCTTCCATCCCACTTCAGAAAAGGAAGTACACTCCCTCATCTTATCCTCCCCCCCACCACCTGCCTCCTGGACCCCCTTCCCTCCCGTCTTCTCCGCTCCCTCTCCCCCACTGCCTGCTCCCACCTTGCTCACCTCTTTAACCTGTCCCTCTCCACCGGCATCTTCCCCTCACCATTCAAACATGCTCTGGTCTCGCCTATTCTCAAAAAACCCAACCTCGACCGCATATCACCCACTAACTACCGCCCCATCTCTCTTCTCCCTTTCGCCTCCAAATTACTTGAACGACTAGTCTACAGCCGTCTCACAAGCTACCTCTCTGACATCTCCATCCTCGATCCACTACAATCTGGCTTTCGCCCACTCCACTCAACTGAGACTGCCCTGGTGAAAGTCATGAATGACCTGCTTTCGGCCAAATCCAGGGGCCACTTCTCTCTGCTCATCCTTCTGGACCTCTCTGCTGCCTTTGACACCATAGATCATCCTCTCCTCCTCGGCACACTCCAAAACGCTGGCCTCTCTAGCACTGTCCTTGACTGCTTTTCTTCTTACCTCACTAACCGCTCCTTCTCTGTGTCTGCCTCAAGCACCACCTCACACCCTTCCATCCTTCCTGTTGGTGTCCCTCAGGGTTCTGTCCTTGGACCCCTTCTGTTCTCCCTGTATACCTCTTCCCTGGGTGCGCTCATTAACTCATTTGGCCTTCAATACCACCTCTATGCTGATGACACACAACTCTACCTCTCATCTCCTGATCTGTCCCCCTCTGTCCTCTCTCAGGTTTCCAGCTGCCTCTCTGCAATCTCCTCCTGGATGTCTGAACGCTCTCTAAAGCTCAACATGGACAAAACGGAACTCATCATCTTCCCCCCATCCAGAGCAACACCCCCGACCAATATCTCCATCATTGTTGACAACACCACCATCTCCCCCGTTCCCCAACTCCGCTGCCTGGGTGTCACTCTTGACTCCTCCCTCTCCTTTGCACCCCACATCCAAGCTCTGGCACAATCCTGTCGTTTCCAGCTACGCAACATTGCTCGTATCAGGCCATATCTCTCCCAGAGTGCAACTAAACTCATCATCCACTCACTGGTCATCTCACGACTTGACTACTGCAATGTCCTCCTCACTGGCCTCGCTTGCTCCCATCTTGCTCCCCTCCAATCTGTCCTGAACTCCGCAGCTAGGCTTATCTTCCTCTCCCGCCGCACCACATCTGCCACTCCCCTTCATTAAAATCTACACTGGCTCCTATTCCCCTACAGAATCCTCTTCAAACTCCTCACCCTCACATACAAGGCCATCTCTAATTCCACTGCTCCCTACATCTCCAACCTCCTTTCCCTTCATACTCCCTCCCGCCCCCTACGGTCGACTAATGACCGTCGCCTCTCCACCACCCTGGTCACTGCTTCCCATGCACGAGTTCAGGATTTTGCCCGTGCTGCACCCCTTCAGTGGAACGCACTCCCCCGCTCCATTAGACTCTCCCCAACCTTCAAACGGGCACTAAAAACCCACCTATTCATCAAAGCATACCCTCCCGATGCATAACCCAGTGCTTAAGCCGCGCCTCCACCCCCTGCCTCATGCCGTGAACATCTCAGCTATGCTTGCATACTGCCATCAGGCTACCTCCCACTTGCCTGCACCTCTTGTCATCTGTCTGTCACCCCTCCCCAATAGATTGTTAGCTCTTCAGAGCAGGGCCCTTTTTCCTCTTGTTATCTAAGCCCTCGTCTCAACACATTTTACTCACAGCTCTCCCCTACTCAACGACCATCTTTATCCTGCTAGTAAAGGCTCATCTCCATCTATGGCCACCAGCCTCTAGTAGTACGATGATCACTCCCTCAATACTTACATCTTAGCTGTATTATGTCTTGAGAATGTGTGGTGCTCTGTTACCTGTACTCTATTTCTGTTATATATTTACTGTAATGCAATGTTTTGTCCCCTGTACTGTCCTTTGTACGGCGCTGCGAAACACATGTGGCGCCTTATAAATAAAATGTAATAATAATAATAATAATAGACGTCATGTCAGTAATCGTTGGCAGGTCCTTCAGTCCGGACCACATGTCAGCACTCGCTCCATACTGCCCTGCATCACCGCCAGCGGGTGGGCTCGGAATTCTTAGCCTTATCCTCGCAGCCCCAGTTGTGGGAGAATGTGAAGGAGGAGCTGTTGACGGGTCACGTTCCGCTTGACTTGACAATTTTCTCACCAGCAGGTCTTTGAACCTCTGCAGACTTGTGTCTGCCGGAAAGAGAGATACAACGTAGGTTTTAAATCTAGGATCGAGCACGGTGGCCAAAATGTAGTGCTCTGATTTCAACAGATTGACCACCTGTGAATCCTGGTTAAGCGAATTAAAGGCTCCATCCACAAGTCCCACATGCGTAGTTCCGTTTTAGCTCCTCCTTCAATCTCTCCAGCTTCTTCTGCAAAAGCCTGATGAGGGGAATGACCTGACTCAGGCTGGCAGTGTCTGAACTGACTTCACATATGGCAAGTTCAAAGGGTTGCAGAACCTTGCACAACGTTGAAATCATTCTCCACTGCGCTTGAGTCAGGTGCATTCCCCCTCCTTTGCCTATATCGTAGGTAGCTGTATAGGCTTGAATGGTCTTTTGCTGCTCCTCCATCCCCTGAAGCATATAGAGGGTTGAATTACACCTCGTTACCACCTCTTGCTTCAGATGATGGCGGGGCAGGTTCAGGAGTGTTTGCTGGTGCTCCAGTCTTCGGCACGAGGTGGCTGAATGCCGAAAGTGGCCCGCAATTCTTCGGGCCACCGACAGCATCTCTTGCACGCCCCTGTCGTTTTTTAAAAATTCTGCACCACCAAATTCAATGTATGTGCAAAACATGGGACGTGCTGGAATTTGCCCACATGTAATGCACGCACAATATTGGTGGCGTTGTCTGATGTCACAAATCCCCAGGAGAGTCCAATTGGGGTAAGCCATTCTGCAATGATGTTCCTCAGTTTCCGTAAGAGGTTGTCAGCTGTGTGCCTCTTATGGAAAGCGGTGATACAAAGCGTAGCCTGCCTAGGAAAGAGTTGGCGTTTGCGAGATGCTGCTACTGGTGCCGCCACTGCTGTTCTTGCTGCGGGAGGCAATACATCTACCCAGTGGGCTGTCACAGTCATATAGTCCTGAGTCTGCCCTGCTCCACTTGTCCACATGTCCGTGGTTAAGTGGACATTGGGTACAACTGCATTTTTTAGGACACTGGTGACTCTTTTTCTGACGTCTGTGTACATTCTCGGTATCGCCTGCCTAGAGAAATGGAACCTAGATGGTATTTGGTACCGGGGACACAGTACCTCAAGCAATTCTCTAGTTCCCTGTGAATTAACGGTGGATACCGGACACACGTTTAACACCACCGAAGCTGCCAAGACCTGAGTTATCCGCTTTGCAGCAGGATGACTGCTGTGATATTTCATCTTCCTCGCAAAGGACTGTTGAACAGTCAATTGCTTACTGGAAGTAGTACAAGTGGTCTTCCGACTTCCCCTCTGGGATGACGATCGACTCCCAGCAGCAACAACAGCAGCACCAGCAGCAGTAGGCATTATACTCAAGGATGCATCGGAGGAATCCCAGGCAGGAGAGGACTCGTCAGACTTGCCAGTGACATGGCCTGCAGGACTATTGGCTTTCCTGTGTAAGGAGGAAATTGACACTGAGGGAGTTGGTGGTGTGGTTTGCAGGAGCTTGGTTACAAGAGGAAGGGATTTAGTTGTCAGTGGACTGCTTCCGCTGTCACCTAAAGTTTTTGAACTTGTCAATGACTTCTGATGAATGCGCTCCAGGTGACGTATAAGGGAGGATGTTCCGAGGTGGTTAACGTCCTTACCCCTACTTATTACAGCTTGACAAAGGCAACACACGGCTTGACACCTGTTGTCCGCATTTGTGTTAAAATAATTCCACACCGAAGAGGTGATTTTTTTTGTAATTTGACCAGGCATGTCAATGGCCATATTCGTCCCACGGACAACAGGTGTCTCCCTGGGTGCCTGACTTAAACAAACCACCTCACCATCAGAATCCTCCTTGTCAATTTCCTCCTCAGCGCCAGCAACACCCATATCCTCATCCTGGTGTACTTCAACAGTGACATCTTCAATTTGACTATCAGGAACTGGACTGCGGGTGCTCCTTCCAGCACTTGCATGGGGCGTGCAAATGGTGGAAGGCGCCACCTCTTCCCATCCAGTGTTGGGAAGGTCAGGCATCGCAACCGACACAATTGGACTCTCCTTGGGGATTTGTGATTTAGAAGAATGCACAGTTCTTTGCTGTGCTTTTGCCAGCTTAAGTCTTTTCATTTTTCTAGTGGGAGGATGAGTGCTTCCATCCTCATGTGAAGCTGACCCACTAGTCATGAGGAACACAGGAGAGGGCCTCAGCCGTTCCTTGCCACTCCGTGTCGTAAATGGCATATTGACAAGTTTACGCTTCTCCTCAGACGATTTTAATTTTGATTTTTGGGTCATTTTACTGAACTTTAGTTTTTTGGATTTTACATGCTCTCTACTATGGCATTGGGCATCGGCCTTGGCAGACGACGTTGATGGCATTTCATTGTCTCGGCCATGACTATTGGCAGCAGCTTCAGCACGAGGTCGAAGTGGATCTTGATCTTTCCCTATTTTACCCTCCACATTTTTGTTCTCCATCTTTTAATGTGTGGAATTATATGCCAGTAATATATCAATAGCAATGGCCTACTGCAAAATTCTGCACTGTCCTCCTACTATATACTGCGCACAACTACATTGCAGCACAGATATGGATGGTATACTTGACGACATAGAGGTAGAGCAATGGACTACTGTACCGTACTGCTATATATATATATATATATATATATATATACTGGTGGTCAGCAAAATTCTGCACTGTCTTCCTACTATATACTGCGCACAACTACAATGCAGCACAGATATGGATAGTATACTTGACGACACAGAGGTAGAGCAATGGCCTACTGACCTGTACTGCTATATATATATACTGGTGGTCAGCAAAATTCTGCACTGTCCTCCTACTATATACTGCGCACAACTACAATGCAGCACAGATATGGATAGTTTATTTGACGACATAGAGGTAGAGCAATGGACTACTGTACCGTACTGCTATATATATATACTGGTGGTCAGCAAAATTCTGCACTGTGCTCCTACTATATACTGCGCACAACTACAATGCAGCACAGATATGGATAGTATACTTGATGACACAGAGGTAGAGCAATGGCCTACTGACCTGTACTGCTATATATATATATATACTGGTGGTCAGCAAAATTCTGCACTGTCCTCCTACTATATACTGCGCACAACTACAATGCAGCACAGATATGGATAGTATACTTGACGACACAGAGGTAGAGCAATGGACTACTGTACCGTACTGCTATATATATATACTGGTGGTCAGCAAAATTCTGCACTGTCCTCCTACAATGCAGCACAGATATGGAGCGTTTTCAGGCAGAGAACGTAGATATTTGCAGCACACTGAGCACAGATATTTGCAGCACACTGAGCACAGATATTTGCAGTAGAGATGAGCGCCGGAAATTTTTCGGGTTTTGTGTTTTGGTTTTGGGTTCGGTTCCGCGGCCGTGTTTTGGGTTCGACCGCGTTTTGGCAAAACCTCACCGAATTTTTTTTGTCGGATTCGGGTGTGTTTTGGATTCGGGTGTTTTTTTTTAAAAACACTAAAAAACAGCTTCAATCATAGAATTTGGGGGTCATTTTGATCCCAAAGTATTATTAACCTCATTAACCATAATTTCCACTCATTTCCAGTCTATTCTGAACACTGAACACCTCACAATATTATTTTTAGTCCTAAAATTTGCACCGAGGTCGCTGTGTGACTAAGCTAAGCGACACAAGTGGCCGACACAAACACCTGGCCCATCTAGGAGTGGCACTGCAGTGTCACGCAGGATGGCCCTTCCAAAAAACACTCCCCAAACAGCACATGACGCAAAGAAAAAAAGAGGCGCAATGAGGTAGCTGTGTGAGTAAGAT
This sequence comes from Pseudophryne corroboree, assembly GCF_028390025.1. Lineage (NCBI taxonomy): Eukaryota > Metazoa > Chordata > Amphibia > Anura > Myobatrachidae > Pseudophryne > Pseudophryne corroboree. Next base: position 756,058,152 of record NC_086449.1, read on the forward strand.
AAGCGACCCTAGTGGCTGACACAAACACCGTGCCCATCTAGGAGTGGCACTGCAGTGTCACGCAGGATGGCCCTTCCAAAAAACCCTCCCCAAACAGCACATGACGCAAAGAAAAAAAGAGGCGCAATGAGGTAGCTGTGTGAGTAAGATAAGCGACCCTAGTGGCCGACACAAACACCGGGCCCATCTAGGAGTGGCACTGCAGTGTCACGCAGGATGGCCCTTCCAAAAAACCCTCCCCAAACAGCACATGACGCAAAGAAAAATTAAAGAAAAAAGAGGTGCAAGATGGAATTGTCCTTGGGCCCTCCCACCCACCCTTATGTTGTATAAACAGGACATGCACACTTTAACCAACCCATCATTTCAGTGACAGGGTCTGCCATACGACTGTGACTGAAATGACGGGTTGGTTTGGACCCCCACCAAAAAAGAAGCAATTAATCTCTCCTTGCACAAACTGGCTCTACAGAGGCAAGATGTCCACCTCATCATCATCCTCCGATATATCACCGTGTACATCCCCCTCCTCACAGATTATCAATTCGTCCCCACTGGAATCCACCATCTCAGCTCCCTGTGTACTTTGTGGAGGCAATTGCTGCTGGTCAATGTCTCCACGGAGGAATTGATTATAATTCATTTTAATGAACATCATCTTCTCCACATTTTCTGGATGTAACCTCGTACGCCGATTGCTGACAAGGTGAGCGGCGGCACTAAACACTCTTTCGGAGTACACACTTGTGGGAGGGCAACTTAGGTAGAATAAAGCCAGTTTGTGCAAGGGCCTCCAAATTGCCTCTTTTTCCTGCCAGTATAAGTACGGACTGTCTGACGTGCCTACTTGGATGCGGTCACTCATATAATCCTCCACCATTCTTTCAATGGTGAGAGAATCATATGCAGTGACAGTAGACGACATGTCCGTAATCGTTGTCAGGTCCTTCAGTCCGGACCAGATGTCAGCATCAGCAGTCGCTCCAGACTGCCCTGCATCACCGCCAGCGGGTGGGCTCGGAATTCTGAGCCTTTTCCTCGCACCCCCAGTTGCGGGAGAATGTGAAGGAGGAGATGTTGACAGGTCGCGTTCCGCTTGACTTGACAATTTTCTCACCAGCAGGTCTTTCAACCCCAGCAGACTTGTGTCTGCCAGAAAGAGAGATCCAAGGTAGGCTTTAAATCTAGGATTGAGCACGGTGGCCAAAATGTAGTGCTCTGATTTCAACAGATTGACCACCCGTGAATCCTTGTTAAGCGAATTAAGGGCTCCATCCACAAGTCCCACATGCCTAGCGGAATCGCTCCGTGTTAGCTCCTCCTTCAATGTCTCCAGCTTCTTCTGCAAAAGCCTGATGAGGGGAATGACCTGACTCAGGCTGGCAGTGTCTGAACTGACTTCACGTGTGGCAAGTTCAAAGGGCATCAGAACCTTGCACAACGTTGAAATCATTCTCCACTGCGCTTAAGACAGGTGCATTCCACCTCCTATATCGTGCTCAATTGTATAGGCTTGAATGGCCTTTTGCTGCTCCTCCAACCTCTGAAGCATATAGAGGGTTGAATTCCACCTCGTTGCCACTTCTTGCTTCAGATGATGGCAGGGCAGGTTCAGTAGTTTTTGGTGGTGCTCCAGTCTTCTGTACGTGGTGCCTGTACGCCGAAAGTGTCCCGCAATTCTTCTGGCCACCGACAGCATCTCTTGCACGCCCCTGTCGTTTTTTAAAAAATTCTGCACCACCAAATTCAAGGTATGTGCAAAACATGGGACGTGCTGGAATTTGCCCATATTTAATGCACACACAATATTGCTGGCGTTGTCCGATGCCACAAATCCACAGGAGAGTCCAATTGGGGTAAGCCATTCCGCGATGATCTTCCTCAGTTGCCGTAAGAGGTTTTCAGCTGTGTGCGTATTCTGGAAACCGGTGATACAAAGCGTAGCCTGCCTAGGAAAGAGTTGGCGTTTGCGAGATGCTGCTACTGGTGCCGCCGCTGCTGTTCTTGCGGCGGGAGACCATACATCTACCCAGTGGGCTGTCACAGTCATATAGTTCTGACCCTGCCCTGCTCCACTTGTCCACATGTCCGTGGTTAAGTGGACATTGGGTACAACTGCATTTTTTAGGACACTGGTGAGTCTTTTTCTGACGTCCGTGTACATTCTCGGTATCGCCTGCCTAGAGAAGTGGAACCTAGATGGTATTTGGTAACGGGGGCACACTGCCTCAATAAATTGTCTAGTTCCCTGTGAACTAACGGCGGATACCGGACGCACGTCTAACACCAACATAGTTGTCAAGGCCTCAGTTATACGCTTTACAGCAGGATGACTGCTGTGATATTTCATCTTCCTCGCAAAGGACTGTTGGACAGTCAATTGCTTACTGGAAGTAGTACAAGTGGGCTTACGACTTCCCCTCTGGGATGACCATCGACTCCCAGCAGCAACAACAGCAGCGCCAGCAGCAGTAGGCGTTGCACGCAAGGATGCATCGGAGGAATCCCAGGCAGGAGAGGACTCGTCAGAATTGCCAGTGACATGGCCTGCAGGACTATTGGCATTCCTGGGGAAGGAGGAAATTGACACTGAGGGAGTTGGTGGGGTGGTTTGCGTGAGCTTGGTTACAAGAGGAAGGGATTTACTGGTCAGTGGACTGCTTCCGCTGTCGCCCAAAGTTTTTGAACTTGTCACTGACTTATTATGAATGCGCTGCAGGTGACGTATAAGGGAGGATGTTCCGAGGTGGTTAACGTCCTTACCCCTACTTATTACAGCTTGACAAAGGCAACACACGGCTTGACACCTGTTGTCCGCTTTTCTGTTGAAATACCTCCACACTGAAGAGCTGATTTTTTTGGTATTTTCACCAGGCATGTCAACGGCCATATTCCTCCCACGGACAACAGGTGTCTCCCCGGGTGCCTGACTTAAACAAACCACCTCACCATCAGAATCCTCCTGGTCAATTTCCTCCCCAGCGCCAGCAACACCCATATCCTCCTCATCCTGGTGTACTTCAACACTGACATCTTCAATCTGACTATCAGGAACTGGACTGCGGGTGCTCCTTCCAGCACTTGCAGGGGGCGTGCAAATGGTGGAAGGCGCATGCTCTTCACGTCCAGTGTTGGGAAGGTCAGGCATCGCAACCGACACAATTGGACTCTCCTTGTGGATTTGGGATTTCGAAGAACGCACAGTTCTTTGCGGTGCTTTTGCCAGCTTGAGTCTTTTCAGTTTTCTAGCGAGAGGCTGAGTGCTTCCATCCTCATGTGAAGCTGAACCACTAGCCATGAACATAGGCCAGGGCCTCAGCCGTTCCTTGCCACTCCGTGTGGTAAATGGCATATTGGCAAGTTTACGCTTCTCCTCCGACAATTTTATTTTAGGTTTTGGAGTCCTTTTTTTACTGATATTTGGTGTTTTGGATTTGACATGCTCTGTACTATGACATTGGGCATCGGCCTTGGCAGACGACGTTGCTGGCATTTCATCGTCTCGGCCATGACTAGTGGCAGCAGCTTCAGCACGAGGTGGAAGTGGATCTTGATCTTTCCCTAATTTTGGAACCTCAACATTTTTGTTCTCCATATTTTAATAGGCACAACTAAAAGGCACCTCAGGTAAACAATGGAGATGGATGGATACTAGTATACTTATGGATGGACTGCCGAGTGCCGACACAGAGGTAGCTACAGCCGTGACTAACGTACTGTGTCTGCTGCTAATATAGACTGGATGATTGATAATGAGATGAAATCAATATATATATGTATGTATATATAATATCACTAGTACTGCAGCCGGACAGGTAGATAATATATTTATTAGGTAATGATGACTGATGACGGACCTGCTGGACACTGTCAGCTCAGCAGCACCGCAGACTGCTACAGTAAGCTACTATACTCTATAGTAGTATGTACAAAGAAGAAAGAAAAGAAAAAAACCACGGGTAGGTGGTATACAATTATGAACAAGTGGTATGGAGAAGTCCTTCCTGGCGCTTCTTGTATAACGGTTGCTGCCTACAGAGTACACGGATAACCCTATCCCGAAGGTAAAAGTATAAGAAAAGATCTGTGTTTGTGTGAACTAGATGGCGCTACCGTTCAAGTAGTGAAGGTGGGGAGAGCGGAAAGGAACGCTTAGACTTAACTTGAGGTTGTGGTCTGAGGTGTTCTGTTCCTGGTGACCGCTCCAGATACTCCGGTTTGCGTGGGAAAAATATTTAAACAGTACAATGTGTAGTAAGGTCTTTAAGCACAAAAAGGTAGATGTTCAATATACTGTAAAAGGTTTATTCACTTATATCGTGAATACCAAGAGACTACTGAAAACACACCTTACTTACACAAGCAAAGGTATGATGAAACATATAAAGGTATCTTTCTTGATATTTCCCCGATTATATAGATAGATACTATAGGAATTTCACAGGCAGTTATCTAATAAAAGAAACGTCGATAGGTAGTTATATACCTGGAACTCACAGTTTGAACTGTTATGATCCTCATATAGCGGTTTCTTTAAATGGCGATCTGGACATGTATGTTCTTCCACTCTGATGTAGAGTTTTGATTGGACGCTCGAGTATATGTGAAAGAATACAAAACACAATATGTGTAGTTCAGTTATGACTACAAAGAGTACCGCTGTGGGAAGAGGTTAAACCCACTCGCAGTAGCACCAGTAAGCAAGAGGTGGTGACCTATGGATTACAAGGGATCTTGTCCCAAAACACACACCTGACTTACACTGGACAGATGTTTTACAGGCTTATAAAGGTATCTTTTTCACCGTCACAGCTCAAATTGGGCCGGTCAGTTAAAACCAGTATTCGATAAACCAAATGGTGAAATTGGCATCAGCGTACCTAGCACTCACAGTTCACGTGAATCGGATCCTCCCATAGCAGTTTCTTTAAACATCGTTACGACCGTATTCATAAAAAATGTATATTTATTCGGTACAAAAATTAATAACAGAAAAAAGAATAAATGACATAAAGGACTAAACTGTATGGGGGTGTGAGAAGCTCTGAGTGAAGTAGGAACCTGGGGGACTGAAAAAGTGGCCGGCTTAGGTCCCAATCTACAAATAGATGTAAATAGAAAAATAGGAATCCTACCTTCCTTCAGAGTGCTGCACACAAATCCACCAGTATAGTACCCCTCTTGGCCAACGCGTTTCGGGTCTCTGGGGACCCTTTTTCAAGGCAAAGGGTCCCCAGAGACCCGAAACGCGTTGGCCAAGAGGGGTACTATACTGGTGGATTTGTGTGCAGCACTCTGAAGGAAGGTAGGATTCCTATTTTTCTATTTACATCTATTTGTAGATTGGGACCTAAGCCGGCCACTTTTTCAGTCCCCCAGGTTCCTACTTCACTCAGAGCTTCTCACACCCCCATACAGTTTAGTCCTTTATGTCATTTATTCTTTTTTCTGTTATTAATTTTTGTACCGAATAAATATACATTTTTTATGAATACGGTCGTAACGATGTTTAAAGAAACTGCTATGGGAGGATCCGATTCACGTGAACTGTGAGTGCTAGGTACGCTGATACCAATTTCACCATTTGGTTTATCGAATACTGGTTTTAACTGACCGGCCCAATTTGAGCTGTGACGGTGAAAAAGATACCTTTATAAGCCTGTAAAACATCTGTCCAGTGTAAGTCAGGTGTGTGTTTTGGGACAAGATCCCTTGTAATCCATAGGTCACCACCTCTTGCTTACTGGTGCTACTGCGAGTGGGTTTAACCTCTTCCCACAGCGGTACTCTTTGTAGTCATAACTGAACTACACATATTGTGTTTTGTATTCTTTCACATATACTCGAGCGTCCAATCAAAACTCTACATCAGAGTGGAAGAACATACATGTCCAGATCGCCATTTAAAGAAACCGCTATATGAGGATCATAACAGTTCAAACTGTGAGTTCCAGGTATATAACTACCTATCGACGTTTCTTTTATTAGATAACTGCCTGTGAAATTCCTATAGTATCTATCTATATAATCGGGGAAATATCAAGAAAGATACCTTTATATGTTTCATCATACCTTTGCTTGTGTAAGTAAGGTGTGTTTTCAGTAGTCTCTTGGTATTCACGATATAAGTGAATAAACCTTTTACAGTATATTGAACATCTACCTTTTTGTGCTTAAAGACCTTACTACACATTGTACTGTTTAAATATTTTTCCCACGCAAACCGGAGTATCTGGAGCGGTCACCAGGAACAGAACACCTCAGACCACAACCTCAAGTTAAGTCTAAGCGTTCCTTTCCGCTCTCCCCACCTTCACTACTTGAACGGTATACAATTATGGATGGACTGCCGAGTGCCGACACAGAGGTAGCTACAGCCATGGACTAACGTACTGTGTCTGCTGCTAATATAGACTGGATGATTGATAATGAGATGAAATCAATATATATATGTATGTATATATAATATCACTAGTACTGCAGCCGGACAGGTAGATAATATATTTATTAGGTAATGATGACTGATGACGGACCTGCTGGACACTGTCAGCTCAGCAGCACCGCAGACTGCTACAGTAAGCTACTATACTCTATAGTAGTATGTACAAAGAAGAAAGAAAAAAAAAACCACGGGTAGGTGGTATACAATTATGGATGGACTGCCGAGTGCCGACACAGAGGTAGCTACAGCCGTGGACTAACGTACTGTGTCTGCTGCTAATATAGACTGGATGATTGATAATGAGATGAAATCAATATATATATGTATGTATATATAATATCACTAGTACTGCAGCCGGACAGGTAGATAATATATTTATTAGGTAATGATGACTGATGACGGACCTGCTGGACACTGTCAGCTCAGCAGCACCGCAGACTGCTACAGTAAGCTACTATACTCTATAGTAGTATGTACAAAGAAGAAAAAAAAAAAAAAAAACCACGGGTAGGTGGTATACAATTATGGATGGACTGCCGAGTGCCGACACAGAGGTAGCTACAGCCGTGGACTAACGTACTGTGTCTGCTGCTAATATAGAGTCTAGACTGGATGATAAATTATTGATAATGAGATGAAATCAATATAATATCACTAGTACTGCAGCCGGACAGGTACTATATATATTTATTATGTAATGACTGATGACGGACCTGCTGGACACTGTCAGGTCAGCACAGCACCGCAGACTGCTACAGTAAGCTACTATAGTAGTATGTATAAAGAAGAATGAAAAAAAAAAAACCACGGGTAGGTGGTATACAATATTATATATATATATATATATATATATATATATATATTATATACAATTATATATATATATATTAAACTGGTGGTGATTGATTATTAAACTGGTGGTCACTTCAGGACAGGTCACGTTGCAACTTGCAACTAGTACTCCGAGGCCTAAGCAGACAATCACAAAATATATTATTATACTGGTGGTCAGTGTGGTCACAACAATGGCAGTGTGGCACTGACTCTGGCAGCAAAAGTGTGCACTGTACGTTATATGTACTCCTGAGTCCTGCTCTCAGACTCTAACTGCTCCCCACTGTCAGTGTCTCCCCCACAAGTCAGATAATACACTTACAGTCACACTATCTAATCTATAAATATCACTTCAGCAAGTAGTATAGTAGTATACAGTAGTACTCCTCCTAATAATGCTCCCCGAAAATACTGTGTCTCTCTCTTCTCTAAACGGAGAGGACGCCAGCCACGTCCTCTCCCTATGACTCTCAATGCACGTGTGAAAATGGCGGCGACGCGAGGCTCCTTATATAGAATCCGAGTCTCGCGATAGAATCCGAGCCTCGCGAGAATCCGACAGCGTGATGATGACGTTCGGGCGCGCTCGGGTTAGCCGAGCAAGGCGGGAAGATCCGAGCCTGCTCGGACCCATGTAAAAAACCTGAAGTTCGGGCGGGTTCGGATTCAGAGGAACTGAACCGGCTCATCTCTAATTTGCAGCACACTGAACAGTGAACACAGAAACTGAGAGAACGCAGCCACGTTCTCTCACTATCATCTCCAAAGCACGAGTGAAAATGGCGGCGATGTGCGGCTCCTTATATAGAATACGAATCTCGCGAGAATATAATAGATAATAATTGAACAGCTACTTGAGCTATTGTGTTTGCCGACATTGATGTGCTCATTTGTATAATTGAATTCAATGTGTTTTATGTATTTCATTGCCACTCATTTGTATATCTGATGCCTTGATGAATTTCTCTGTTATAATTATTTTTTATGTGGATGTATAATATTCACTATTCTTAATTATCTGTGCACTAGAGAGATTTTAATATTATATTCCATGTTATGTTTAAACCCATTTGAATGTAAGTTGCATGGGTTAAATTGAACAGTGATGTATTTATTTAGACAATGTTTTTGTGACTTCAGACCAAGCCTACTGACGAAGTCGAATGACGAAAAGCGTATGGGCGTGGTCTGACGTTTTGGATTTGGAACTGAGAATGCTGGTTTGCACAGTGGGGTAAAATCATATGCTGGTTATACGAGCGGTGGTTTGACCGCCTTTTATGGTACGGGTTTTTTACTTGTGACCGATCTGGATTTTTAAAATAAAATTGCTGTACTCTTTTAATGCACTATTGGCGCTCCCTGCTTCTTCAATCTCTTGGCACATATATATATATATATATATATGCTTTTGCTGTACCCCAGTTTACTATATAATTTTTATTTTATTTTAATAAGTACTGTCACACTGCCGGTCAGACCGCAGTATGTTATTATATTGTACTCATTCACATATTGTGCGACACTGTTGGTGAAATTAAACAGCAGTGTTTGATTACTACAGGTGGAGCCACGCTAGTCATGGCTCTGTCTGTGCCTAGGTGCACCCACAACTCGCCCGCGCCCATGACGGCTGGGCACTCACCCGTGACGGAGACGTGCCCCATTCACAAGAATGGGAGAGCGTCTCCGCCGGGGCAGGAGTGCATCTCTGTGCACTCCCAGCGTGACTAGGCAGACGGATAACCTAGTGACGCTGGGAGTGCACGTCTGCGATGGAGCCGCCTCAGATGAGCGCAGCTCATGTGTATTTCTGACTCATACACGTGTTGTGGGTGAAGGTGGTACCACAGTACAGGTTGAGAATTCAATATCCAAATATTCAGAAATACAGAATATTCAGAAAAAAGGAATTTTTTGAGTGAGAGTGAGATAATGAAACCTTTGTTTTCTGATGGCTCAATGTACACAAACTTTGTTTAATACACAAAGTTATTAAAATATTGTATTAAATGACCTTCAGGCTGTGTATATAAGGTGTATATGTAAGATAAATGCATTCTTTGCTTAGACTTGGGTCCCATCGCCATGATATCTCATTATGGTATGCAATTATTCCACAATACAGAAAAATCTGATATCCAAAATACCTCTGGTCCCAAGCATTTTGGATATCGGATTCTCAATCTGTAATATATTTTCATACTCATCTCATACATGTATTGTGCGACATTGTTGATGAAATTAAACCACAGTGTTTGATTACTATTTCTGACTCATATTTGTATTGTGACACTGTAGGTGATACATTTTTTGCACAAATTGTGTGCTGTACCCCACTTGGTTTGTGTTTGTTGTTAGATATGAAGGATGAACAATTGAGAGATGAGGCAGAGACGGCTTAAATTAGGGCATGTAAAATCAAAGAAAAAGTAAAAGTCAGATTAGTAAAAGTCAGATTAGTGCAATAATAACTAATAAAAATTGTTGTCTATGCAATAAAGACCATCACCAATAAATAATTTAAATTTTTAAAATCAAACTAATTAAAATAAATTACTAATCAATCCTTCCTTCCACTACATACATACTCTACCTCCCTTGGGCCCCTAATCTAGGCCCTCATTCCGAGTTGTTCGCTCGCAAGCTGCTTTTAGCAGCATTGCACACGCTAAGCCGCCGCCTACTGGGTGTGAATCTTAGCTTCTTAAAATTGCGAACGAAAGATTCTCAAAATTGCGACTACACACCTCTTAGCAGTTTCTGAGTAGCTCCAGACTTACTCGGCATCTGCGATCAGTTCAGTGCTTGTCGTTCCTGGTTTGACGCCACAAACACACCCAGCGTTCGCCCAGACACTCCCCCGTTTCTCCAGCCACTCCCGCGTTTTTCCCAGAAACGGTAGCGTTTTTTCGCACACACCCATAAAACGGCCTGTTTCCGCCCAGAAACACCCACTTCCTGTCAATCACACTCCGATCGCCTGAATGAAGAAAAAGCCGTGAGTAAAATACCTAACTGCATAGCAAATTTACTTGGCGCAGTCGCACTGCGGACATTGCGCATGCGCATTAGCGTCTAATCGCTCCGTTGCGAAAATAAAAAAAACGAGCGATCAACTCGGAATGACCCCCCTAGTTATTAATGAAGTTCTGTGTTAGACCATTTTTGCTGATTTTGGTTTCTTTTTTTTTTTTTTTTTTACATTTACTAAAACAGCTAAAATCACATGATTTGGCATTTTTTTGTTCCTAGAGTATTATTAAGCCCAATTAATTTCCAGGCATTTACGGACAATTTTGACTACATTACAAACAATGAAAATTATATACTGCATTGTAGAATATATATTTTTAGATGCTGTAATCATCAGTACAGATTTTTTCCAGCCTCAATGTAGGATCAGTTCCCGAAAGTTGTGTTTGACCTGGAGAAGGTAACTAACCACCCATTGGAATAGTTTGGCAGCAACGGGTGGAGTGCCTCAAGGTGCTTCTGCCAGCTTTACGCAAGGTATGTAGTACCATGTAAGTAGATTTGTATGGTTTTTACCAATATATACACAACAAATTTTTATATTAATTAAACATATTTCCACTTTACTGCAGACATTGTGGCAGAAAAAGAGTGAAATTGTGTCGGGTCCTGCGGCTCCCTTATATGGAATCCAAAACTTGCAAGCTCCGACACTGCATGACAACAGTATTGGGATGTGGTCAAAATTGACTGGGAATGAATGGAAATGAACGTTATTGAGGGTAATAATACTGTAGGAACAAAAAACAGGCCAAAATTTGGTGATTTTAGCTGTTTATATAATTTATTTAAATGTAATACAGATCCAAAACCAAAACCCTTAAGGGTGGTTTTGGCAAAACCAACACAGATCCAAAACACAAAGGAGATAAAGATCCAAAAGCCAAGATTTGGCCCGACGCACATCTGTAGAAAGTTACATGGTGGTCGGGAGGCTGAGAGGATGAGTGTTCAGCTTAGATAAAGTATAGGAAAAGGTGAGAGATCTGGAGGCTTAGAACCTGAAGAGAGGATACAAATGAGAGAGGATTATGGAGAAATGATGAGAATGGATCAATTCCTCTGAGTAATATGTGATCAAGAATTGGTAGGGAAACATTGTATGTTAAAGATTAATGAGCGTCGATAATATTGTGATATTCGGGTCTGATAAGTAATAATAATACAGGTTGAGTCTCCCATATCCAAATATTCCGAAATACAGACTTTTTTGAGTGAGAGTAAGATAGTGAAACCTTTGTTTTCTGTGGCTCAATGTACACAAACTGTGTTTAATACACAAAGTTATTAAAAATATTGTATTAAATGAGCTTCAGGCTGTGTGTATAAGGTGTATATGAAACATAAATGAATTGTGTGAATGTAGACACACTTTGTTTAATGCAAAAAGTTATAAAAAATATTGGCTATAATTACCTTCAGGCTGTGTGTATAAGGTGTATATGTAACATAAATGCATTCTGTGCTTAGACTTCGGTCCCATCACCATGATAACTCACTATGGTATGCAATTATTCCAAAATACGGAAAAATCCGATATCCAAAATACCTCTGGTCCCAAGCATTTTGGATAAGGGATACTCAACCTGTATAGCACTAAACATCTTAGTGATATTTGGTGGACCCCTTTCTTTGAAAGTAAAGCATTCATAACCTAGAACCAGAAAGAGACTTAAGATGGCCTCTCCTTCCCTATATATAGCAAACCCTCCCCCTAAAGAAGGCTGTACTTTCCTCACAGCTAGGTCCACCCCTCCCCAGATGTTTAACTCTTTCCTCTCCTATGCAGTCAATACTCTCTCCTTTTCTCCAATAGGACTCAATGCACTTTGCAGATATTCTGAACATAATACAGAGGTTTAGCTTTGCATAAAATACAAGAATCATGAATATAATACAAAGATACAGAAGCCATTTGGGGTCATCCATTCCAAGGATTAGTCATCCTACCCACAAAGGATGCAGACGAGGCAGCCATTTTAGATGCACTACATTAGATTACACTAGGCAGAAAAGACAATGCCTGGAATAGATGATACATAATTGGGAGAGATCATTGCTAAATCATCAGAAGCATGTATTGTTCATACTCCACCAGAGAGTACCAGGCGAGGCAGCCATCTTGGGTATACTACATAGGTTACAATGTGCAATTAGCAATACATGGAAAAAAAGACATAAATGGGTAAAATGAATAGCGACTAACAGGATTCCCTCTGCAGATTTAGGAATATGGTCTAACTCTGTAGTTGCTTTTATCTACTGTCTCCTTTACAACAATTTTAAAGTCTGCTGAATAGATCATATCAAAAGGGGTTCCAGTCACATGCTATAATTACATATCTGAACACAAAAATAAAAAAAAGCTACCGTATATACTCGAGTATAAGCCAACTTTTTCAGCACTTTTTTTGTGCTGAAAAAGCCCCCTTGGCTTATAATTGAGTCAGTAGGAAGGAGGGACACAGAGGGCACAGCGCGCGCCTCTCCTGTGTCCCTCCTGCGTCTCCGGTGGCAGCGGCGGGTCTTTTAAATGAAGTACCCATTCGTGAGCTCTGATTGGCTCACGAACCAACACTTCATTTAACACACACACGCCGCCGGAGATGCAGGAGGGACACAGGAGAGGCGCGCGCTGCGCCCTCCGTGTCCCTCCTTCACAAAACAGCGCGAGAGCAGCGGAGGGTAAGTTGTAACTGGCACTGGGGGAGCATATTTGGCACTTGGGGGGGCATATGTGGCACTGAGGGGGCATATCTGGCAGCATGAGGGCATATCTGGCACTGTGGGGGCATATCTGGCAGTATGAGGGCATATCTGGCACTGTGGGGGCATATCTGGCACTATGAGGGCATATCTGGCACTGTAGGGGGCATATCTGGCAGTATGAGGGCATATCTGGCACTGTGGGGGCATATCTGGCAGTATGAGGGCATATCTGGCACTGTGGGGGCATATCTGGCAGTATGAGGGCTGTGTACGGCTAGAGCTGCATTTCCCACCCTAGGCTTATACTCGAGTCAATAAGTTTTCCCAGGTTTTTGTGGTAAAATTAGGTGCCTTGGCTTATATTCGGGTCGACTTATACTCAAGTATATACGGTATATTAATTCTGTGATGCCCAGATGATGTCTGAATTGCATAAAATATGTGTATGAAGCTCACATCGATTACTGACACCTCAGGAGTCATGTGATAACTTTGGTAAGGGTTCCAGTGACACAGACTTTGTGTTGGGGCAATATAGACAAATGCAAGCGCTATGAGACCACCATATATTAATAAAATTCTAAACACCAAGAGTGGAGTTTAATTTAAGTTTCACATATAACCAATAGAATAGAAAACAATATAAATGAGGTGGTATATTAGTATAGACAGTGTAGCTCCAATGTATATAAGGGACATCATGAACAAAAATAAAATAATATCGTGCCTGTTATCAAATTTATCCTACATAGTGCATGGGTCATTGGCAGTGTATACAATTAGCAAGTGTAGGCAGCTCGCACTGGCCGTGGTGGATAACCACACATTGTACGGTCAGAGACGCTGGGTTGATATCCTGGAAAGCTCTGTGAGGATGGTCTGATGATGTATCCGTACTAGTATCAGGTGGGAGCTGGTCAGCGTGAGACTTCAGGCTACTTATGGTCCAGTGGCGTCATCCACACTAGTATCCAGGTGGGAGCAGTGAGTGTGAGAGCTGTGGCCATTGCAGGAGTACAGACACTGTTCTGGTAGATTAGTAATATTCTGGTATAGAGAGTGAGTTGCGGGTGACTCCAATGGTGCAAGGCCGTATTAAGGGGCCGGGGCTGAAAATATTCCAGGTCCTATTTTCAGAAGTGGAGGAGGTCAATGTTTCACAGTAAAACAAACTTTGCATGTGTGGCCCAATGATGCACTTTTTTATTGTTTATTTTATTTTTTATCAGTTTATGATAAATTGGCAGTAAGAAAATGTTCTATCAATGCATTAAGCATCTTAATTGCAGAGGGGCTTTAATAAATAGACAATTTAAGGGTCAACTCAATGAGCCACGAGGGGGGCCAAGTTACCATTTCAATGGTGTGGACATAAATCAGCGGGTCCGAGGCAGCTGCACTTAAACGGACTACCGGACCGAGTCTAACTGATTCTTTTGTCTGACATCTTAACTTGCACCTAGACGAGCCTGAATCCATTGTAGTAGTTTAGTCTGAGTAATTCAGTATCCTAATTATGTTTCAATTCCCTGGTTTTGTTAATGCTTCTAGTTCCAGAACTTCAACCTCTGTTTAGGACCCTGATTGTACCTATTCATGAGAATGTGTGAATTCCCCAATACAATCTGAACTTCTGCAGGTCCCATTGTGGTAATTTCATCCCATTCCTTCAAAACATTTTCATGTTATGATGTCAGCTACGTGACAACATTACACAATTATTTATACCAGTAGAACAACACAACATAAGTATTGTTATGCGCACAGGCAGACTAATAAGAAACATATTATACAGCTATCACACCTATGTGACAACACATGAAAGTGCCTGTGTGATATGTTCCTCATAGAGTAGCATCAATTTCAGGAGGCAATTAGACAGTCTATCAATGTACTAGCATTGTGTAGGAAGATTCAGTAACGGTCTACTCGTGTTTTGGCTGTAAAAAATAAATGTGTTATTTATATTTATTTTATTATTCATCTTTAAAATAGGCCCACTGTTGTTATTGACATTAATTATGGCAGCAGAATTACCTGATAATGGGGGTCATTCCGAGTTGATCGCTCGCTGACGATTTTCGCAGCGCAGCGATCAGGTGGAAAAATGGCATTTATGCGCAAGGGTATGGCCCGCAATGCGCACGCGCGACGTACGGGTACAAAGCTTTTTGTGGTTGTGCTCAGGTTCTAGCGAAGTTTTCCTTCGCACTGACGGCCGCAAGAAGATTGACAGGAAGGGGACGTTTCTGGGTGTCAACTGACCGTTTTCATGGAGTGTTTGAAAAATCGCAGGCGTGGCTGGGCGTTCGCTGGGCGGGTGTATGACGTCAAATCCGGACACGAATAGGCTGAAGTGATCGCAAGCGCTGAGTAGGTTCAGAGCTACTCTAAAACTGCACAAACTGTTTTTGCAAAGCGCGGCTGCACATGCGTTCGCACTTCTGCTAAGCTAAAATACACTCCCCAGTGGGTGGCGGTATAGCGTTTGCACGCCTGCTAAAACTAGCTAGCGAACGATCAACTCGGAATGACCCCCAATGATCTAAAAAATGGTTAGTGAGTCACTAGAAATCGCTCTATCCATGGGGGTAATTCAGAGTTGATTGTAGCAGCAAATTTGTTAGCGGTTGGGCAAACCATGTGCACTGCAGGTGTGGCAGAAGTAACACGTGCAGAGAGCGTTAGATTTGGGTGGGTTATATTGTTTCTGTGCAGGATAAATACTGGCTGCTTTATTTCTACACTGTAATTTAGATTTCAGTTTGAACACACCACACACAAATCTAACTCTCTCTGCACATGTTATATCTGCCCCCCCCCCCCTCCCCTGCACTGCACATAGTTTTGCCAAAGGGGTAAATTAACTAAGATCGGAGTTCTATTTAAGATGGAATGTTGTCCATAGCAACCAATCAGATTCCAGGTATTATCTTCTAGAAGGTGCTAGATAAATGTGAAGCAGACTGTTTGGTTGCTATGGGCAACATCCCATCTTAAATAGAACTCCCATCTTAGTAAATTTACCCCCAAGTGCTAACAAACTTGCTGCTGCGATCAACTCTGAATTAGGCCCCATGTCGGTGGTAATTCCAAGTTGATCGCAGCAGGAAATTTTTTAGCAGTTGGGCAAAACCATGTGCACTGCAGGGGAGGCAGATATAACATTTGCAGAGAGAGTTAGATTTGGGTGGGTTATTTTATTTCTGTGCAGGGTAAATACTGGCTGCTTTATTTTTACACTGCAAATTAGATTGCAGATTGAATACACCACACCCAAATCTAACTCTCTCTGCACATGTTATATCTGCCTCCCCTGCAGTGCACATGGTTTTGCCCAGTTGCTAACAGAATTCCTGCTGCGATCAACTTGGAATTACCCCCCATGTCCTTACTATAAAGAGACGCAGTTAAATATTTGAAATACAGTCAAGGAGTTGGTCAGATATGGTCCCAAAAATGAAGCTCTAATAAACCTCACATAATCCCATTTACAGGAGTTTACAACTCATGTGCTAGGTTTCTGTCATTGATACATATACTGTACCCACAAAAATAAAACAAGAAGGCGCCCATAATAGGAGATTTATCAAAGCACGGAGAAAGATAACGTATAGTAGAGAGGTAAAGCACCAATTAGCTCTAAATCTCATGTTACATGCTATGTTTGAAAAATTACAGGAGTTGATTAGTTGGTACTCCTCCTTCCAATTTGTCTTTCTCCAAGCTTTGATACATCTCCCCCATAGTGTAGTATATAAACACCTCTTTTGACTCTCCTAATGTATAGATACAATACTGTAAATACATGAAATCCACAAAATGGCGCAAACACAAAGTCTCAGAAATTGGATTCTTACAATAAAACAATGCTTTATTGGGTGTCCAGCGTATTTGATCCTGTTCACTGTAAAATCCTTAAAAGGGGTGTATTACGCTATACCGGTGCTCGGGATACCGACGCCCAGAACACCTGCCCTGGGATCTCAATCGCCGTAATGCCGGCAGTGGGGCGAGCACAAAAGAGCCCCTTGCGGGCTCGCCACGCTGCGGGCATGGTGCCAGGGGTGTTGTGGACACCCCAAGAAAGAGAATAGTTGTTGGTATCCCGTCAGTTGGGATCCTGACGCTGGTATCCAGAGCGCTGGGATCCCGACAGCCGGGATTTCGAGTGCTTCCCCCTTTAAAGTGCAGATTCATCTATTAAAGACATATGGCAAAATACTCCCATGCTTCTGAGGAAGGACACTGATCCGAAAGACCTCAAGCATGGTGACTCACTGATCGGGGATCTATCCTGGCCTGTGACGTACCTGTGGGATCGTATGAGTTCCGGAGCTCTGCACCCCTGTCTGCCCATCTTCCATCTTGGGAGGGTAACTGAACGGCTGATGCCAATAAGGTGGAAAACGTGGCAGTCTTTAATAGACAAATTTTAAGTATTTTAAAGTGAACAGGATCAAATACGCTGGACTCCCAGTAAAACATTGTTTTAATGTAAGGATCAAATTTCTGAGACTTTGTGTTTTCGCCAATTTGTGGATTTCTTGTATTTATTGTATCTGTATTTTGGGGACCGGTGAGCGGTCCTCAATATTCACAAGTGGTGCACACTTGGTGGCGCGATCTTTGTTCACAATTATCATTGAAATGTATCTCACAATGTATATAATATTAAAGTTAATTAAGAGTTGGGCACAGTGTCAGACTGGGGCATGTAGGACCTACCGGGGGGAATGCAGTGGTAGGGACCCATGTTTAGGGGTGTGGTCAGTCTGCTGAGGGGGTGGGGCCTGCCACCTCATTGGTTTGACTAACCATTAGAGAGTGCAACGTCTGGGCCCCTTCATAAATATATACAGTAAATTCAGCTGCTGCATGCATGATAATGTACCAGATTAATAACAGATTAATAACAGCAATGTAGAAAATACACCATAGTCCAGTATAAGGTAACATATGTAAAATGTATAATTCAAGTGCACAGTCTGGAACCTGATACTTAGAGCTGGAGGTGGTTTCCCCTGTACCCCTATGGGCCAGTCCAAGCCTGGTTGGGCATATGTGTAAAGGTGGACGCATCTCCTGATTTGGATGCTAGAACAGTGGGAGGGATAGGCTTGTACTTTCAGGCACAGGGTTTTGTGGCTTACTTTGGTGGATTGTTACATTCGCATAGAGAGTACAAAACCATCCCCTTTGGAAACAACAGCCACAGAAGTCCCATTATGTGTACTGTGTAAAAAAATCAAGCAAGATTAATTGATGTCTTTACAATCTATTCCAGGAATCCTCCATACAATCCTTGATTGGGACAACTGATAAAGCAGACCTTATATTTCCAAATTATATGGCGTTAGAGCCAAGCATTAAAAACACCAACATTTTAAAATTAAAAATACGGGATTAATTCATGAAATTATCAATGTGCATATCACAAAACAGATCACCAGAAACCTGGAAGATGAGATCTTAACCAAGTCCCAGTGAGTGGAAATACCCAGATGACATGGATTTCCAAGAGAGTGACACCCGGACTGCAGCATAGAACCATCCAATGCGTTTCGTTGTGAACCATCTTCCTCAGGGATAAAATAAAAACCCTCTATTATACAGCAGACATGATAGTCCTTATCGTGCACAAATGAAAGTAGCAAAATAATTAGTTACTAGTACTACTACCATTTAGCAAAGGGTTACCACTTTCTGTGTCCTTAACAATTACCATTAATTACTGCCTCTACCATAAACTTATGGGATAGACACCTATATTAATCAAGCAAGGGAAAGCTTTGTTTCACATTTCGCTGTTAGGTAACACCATCTACACAGATGGTGTTACTGTGCAGGGGACCGCCGGTCACATAACTACATCCCCTGTTAAGGTCCCCATTTCTGGTTTGCTTCCCCCTAGTTAAAGAGCTATGTGCATGCACAAATAGCTGCCGTTCAAGGGTAAGTAACATGAACCTTTCACTGGCAGTGTCAGATGGACACTTCAACACTGAAGAAGACCATAGAACAGGTAGACAGTTATGGGCCTCGCCAGACAGGTAAGAATTGATAGATGCCGGCAGTATAACAAATAGTATGCGAGATGCAGCAACACTAAATTAAATATACTGGTAGCTATGATGTCTAATGATAACTACAGCCCAATAAAATGTTAATAATAACAACACAGCTAATTTGGTAGTGCTGATAGCAAATGATTGTTAATTTTGCAAAGGAGATAGAAAAGGGTGCTCCCCTACTGTTAGGTAAATCAGAAATGTTTACAGTTTCTACACTGCAATTATTTCTATTTTGTGTAGTAGGGATTAATCAATATAAAGCAAGTATTTTCATATAAATCCCAAAACCGTGGCGCCGCTTAGCTACAGTAAGCCCACTCCCTATCAGACTGGAACCAGGAGGCAGGATGTAGATGAACCAGTTTCCTGGTGTCAGTGGGAAATGTAATTTCAGTTTTATTTTGTAAAGAAAGGTTAATGCAAGTAATAAGACATGATGGTCCATTTCATCAAGGCATTAAAACACTTCAGGCTCTGCGTTAAATGGTTAGAGGGCACAGTTACGCTATTTATCAAGGAGACTCTATTAAAACCATGCAGTGTGTGTGATTTACAAAAGCATACTTTTCTTTTCATTACAACCATCATCAGAAATAAGGATATCATTTTGTGACATTCCATAACACATAACCGTTCGTTACCATGGCAACACGTCACAATGGGAAAGGTTGTTAACAACCCATTACATAAATCTAGGTTGGATTATTTGGCAAACACACCTCAATCAGCGACACGTCTCCTAAAAAGCACTTTAAATTGCTACTACTGTGCCAGCACTAGGCTTTACCATAGCTGGTGGCACTCCAACAGGGAAATCCGCAAATGGGGTGCCAAACTAGCCCTAGGCCAATCAGAACAGAGCTGTATTCTCTACAAGGAATGGGTCTGCCCTGCAAAACAACTTGCATTTTGTATTTAACTCTTCGAATAGGCATGCAGTGGTGCCGAGAGGGGGGAGCGAGTACTGATAACCCGGGCACGGGCTGCTGGAGGGGCCCGGGTCCACTAGCCCCTTCCCCCACAGTGTATACTATGGCCAGCACCATTTTCCCGGTGCTATAGTATCTTTGGGAAGATGGCGCCACACATTGAAAGCAAAGACTCTGGCACTGTACCAGAGTCTCTGCTCTCTAGTTGCCAGCATCATCATCCCAAATATCAGTGGGAAGATGGCGCTAGCCGGTGAGGAGGGATCCACTTCCTGATCAAGTAAAGTAGGAAGCTGGTGCCCTCTCCCGCACCCACCTCTGCCCCCTGTGTTAAAATGGCGTCCCACCCTGTGGAGTGCGCAATTATGTTATTATATACAGAATGTAATATTAATAGGCGTCGTCTTGCCCACTTTTTTAAGCCATGCCCCTCCCTCTTACCTGAGGCCCACGTGGCATGTATAGGATTAGAAGCATGGGGGAATGCTGGCCCTTGTAGTGCCATATTGGTGGATTTGGAGTAAGTTAGCTCTCAATGTAAAAATAGATGAATGTATGACCCAACATGGGGGCTCGTATAGTTTAGCGTTAGGACCACATTAGCAGAGGCACTTTGACATGGTGGATGGTTTATCCTATATTTGTAAATGTGTGTACCTGAGTGCATTTTATTATCATGCAGAGTGTAGGCCTTTGCTGGCTTATTACAGTGTCCAGGAGGGAAAAAAATTGTGTCTTTTCTCATCTAGATTAACCCCTCCCATGTACACACCTGTTGTAAGGTAAAGAATTGATTGAGCATCTTGCATTTTGTATACTTCCCAGGAACAGGGTGTGGCCCAAACTGTCGACATTCAGAATGTAGAAATCAGAATGTTGACATGGTCTGAATGAGAAATATTGACATTAGCAATGTCAATGGTCGGCATGTCAACATAGCGTTTTTTTTAAACACATTTAAGTCCTAACCCTGAGCTTAATTTTCACTATCGATATAATGTCCAGATCGACATTAAGACCATGTCAACATTCTGGTGTTGAAATTTTGAATGTCAACGTCTCATACCCAGGAAAAATTGTACCCATCCTGATAGCACGAAGGATCTTCCCACACCCATGTCGTGGTAGATGTGGGGAGTAATAAAAGTGCTACAAATAGGATAAAAGTCCCAGCAAGCCCGTCCATGCCTAATTGTAAAGACTGTTAGGGCCTGCTAGCACTTCAAAAACTGTACATGTATTCCCTGGTATGCAGTGCCCTTTGGGCACTGCAGTCAACCTTTAATTAAAATCTGTGAAAGAAGCTAACTTACTGGAATTATACCTGTGCCTACCTGTGCCATGGTGAATTATATACAGTAAGGCACTAATAGTTATGGAAATAACAGCAAAAAAAAAAGTAAAGGAAACTTGTACACACACGCACACTTTCTCACAAGTATTCTATAAAGAGATCTGTGTACAAATCACTGCAGGATTCTGAAGAACTGCATAAGTGTACTGACTCAGCCATGCTGAATAATGGCTGCAGAGGCACTTCTTGACTAACAAGTGGAGAGCAGTGATACAAGTACAATGCAACCTTGAAAAGAGGTTTGAAATGCTCTGTAGAATGCTTTAAAGTAGAAGGTTTAAGTTATGCTTTAATATGCGTTTCCCATGTGGACAGTTCTTTGCAGTAGAAGATCCTTTATTTCTTTTAATTCATTACAGTCCTTTTCAAAATGTCATATTTGCTTACTCGGGGGCATATTTACAAATGAGCGCAGGGCATACAATGCACACGGGTCTCACATTGCAATCTCTGCACCCATAACTAGCTCTAAAGGTTCCCTGTAGCGGGTCACCCTTCCTTATGTACAGTTCTGGTGGCTCATGTAATGTCTTTGGAAAGATGGTGCCACTCAGTGATGGAAAAGACTCTGGCACTGCCAAAGCCTTTGCTATCTTCTACACATGGTCCATTTTCCTGAATAGCACTGGCAGAAGGTAAGGTACTACTTGCCCAGTGAAGTCGGTGGCCTGGGAGACATGATGACTCAATCTCCAGTGAACCATACCATTTTAGTCCTGCCACCACTGTGGGATCTTGTAGAGGGGACCAGTGATAATTCAGCATGTAAGATCAACATTTACATCTACACGATCGAGTCACATTAGTATGACAACCTCCTACATTTGACGTCGGCAGTGCATAGCCCATGAAGTATATCACGTGACGTGCGCTGGCTTGGTGGGTATATAAGGCATGCGATAGGCCGTCTGCACACATATCACTCATTGCTGTCACGTGTAAAATGGGGGATTTATCCGAGTTGCAAAAAGGGATGATTATCGGCTTTTGGGCCAAGGGTGTCAGTATTTCTGAAACAGCGCAGTTTGTGAACTGTCCTCGTGCTGCTGTGGGGAAGGTGTATCGTGACTGGACAAAAGGCGCCATTGTGAGTAGCCCATTTGGAAACTGCGGAGCACCCCATTCCATTGATGTTAGTGGAGAACGTCGGCTACAAAGGTGTGTGGGGGCTGACCTACACGCTACATTGAAGCAGCTCACCGTCAAAATGAACCTGGGGGCTACCAGACGTGTGTCTTAAACGTCTGGTCAGCCCGTCTAGCTGCTGTCCGTGCTGCACATGGCGGTTACTTGGGATATTAGCTGGTGGTCATAATGATGTGGCTCGATCGTGTATAATCATACTATAGCCAAATCAATACATAAAATAAAATATGTTCCTTCGTATATAGCTCTGATAGATTTAGCCATTCATCCCGAAGTTATGTGTTATTATAATATGTCTCTGTAAGTCCTGAATAGATTACAATATCTTTGAGTGCTTGTCAGCTCTTCTTTGTACTTTGCAAAAACCTAAAATGTTTTATTCTAAAGTACTAGGAGCCCTGTTCTGTCTGCGAACTGTTCCTCCGCTCAATCACTTCATATGTCACGCTGGAGTTGGGAGTAAGTTAATTTTCTAAGATTATTTCGCCATTCCACCCCACCCCCCCACCCCCCTCACACTCTACATCAGAGAGATTCTGAACTGACCCATTTTGTTAAGTTATAGATTGTACAATTTTTCCATAACTTTTCCTCTTTGGTGATATTATTTTTGTGAGTCCCTCATCTGTTCTCAGCCTGTCTGATTGCACGGGGCTTCAGCTGTGGGAGATGTCAGGACTCCAGTAAGCTGATTACTCGCCTTATCTGAGGTACTAGCACTCTCACTGCTACTTTTGTGTAATGATTTTCAAAGATGTCTTTGATTAGGAAGAGCTGAGGAAATATGGAGACAGTAGTAACAGAACAGACTATATTAAAGGCTCTGTGCCACGTAGAAAGTTACCACAAACGCTCTTCCTTCCTGTAGAGAAATAAGAACATTTTCTGTATAAAATGTTATCAAGATGGCCGCCATTTGCAGTCATTTTTTTTTTTTTTACTGTTTATTCGTGTACGGTCTGGGACTATCAATGTTAATTTAATAATTTTTATTTGGTTAATTAGAGCCCTGTGCAGAGATGAACAGGGTTTTTAAAACCGTTTTGTGAAATATTTGCCCCTTGTGCTTTTGACAGCAACATTTAGCATGGGTTCCCATTGAATTTGGTCTTTGATATTTGGTCTTTGCTATTCTTACGCAGCAGTGCACCAGGGATTGGCTGTCCCTATCCTGGTTCTATTCATTATGCTAAATGTGAACACATATTGGGCTGAGTTAAACCTACGTCTATTTGCGATGTGTACCTTGTGTGTTTTCATATTATGCATGCTCCAGAACCAAGCATAAACGCGATCCGACCGATGCCAGAATCCCGTCACCACTTGGAATCTCGACGCTAGAACACCAAATGCTGACAGCATTGTTTGAAAAGTCGGTTAGGTGTCTGGTTTTTACTGTCTATTAGATGGGAAAAAACAGAACCCAACTGACTTTTCAAACAATTGAATACCCCCCTAAATGTCTGTCTAGCTGAGCTCCAGGAGTGAATTACAAAACACTGAACATGTGCATTGGGGTTGTCCTGGATAGTGGCTTGAGACTTACAGTAAACATCAGGGGCAAAATGTAATATCCTGCAAGATGCAGGCTGTGCGGGAATTCCGGGAAGTCTGCCCATAGTTTTAAAGTGGCAATCATTTATAAGGCAAAACTGACCTGGTATTGCCTTGTAAATGATTGCCGCTCAGATGATCTGCCTAAAGTAATACATCCATGTGTATCATGACGCCTAGACTACTGCGATGCTCTCTACCCAGGTCTCCCAGAAAGAGAATTGTAGCGCTTGCAGCTGATACAAGATGCAGCTGCCAGGCTATTAACCAACCAGAAAGACTTTTGCTATAGTGCCTCCCAGCAGATACAAAGGGCATATTTCTTTTCTATTAACAAACCAACCCAGCTCCAAACACATAACGCTCATTCTCTACTTCCTGGACTGGCTGCCTGTAAGATGGTGAATCTTTTTCAAGATTGGCTTACTGACTTTCTAGTCCCTACATCACCAGGTCCCAAGGTTTTTGAAGAACCTTTTGTTCCCTTACTTCGCCTTTTGATTACTGTGATTTATACATGAAGGACTATAAGCAGTGCCTAGAATTTCCCTTAATTCATCTGTGGTCAAGCTTTTACCTTTGTAACTCCAACTCTATGGACATTTTCAAGAGGCCTCCACTCTAGAATCCTTCAAACACAACTCACGCGTTTCACTAATGTTCCTTTAGTTCTTATAAAATTACAACCCAAATTCTTAGTTCTCTTCTCTGTTAGAATTATTTTGTTATTTGTGTTGTAAATGCAAATGTAAAGCACTTAGGGGATTATTCAGGTTGGATTGCAGAATATGCAATCCTTTTTATTCACATGCTGAAGGCTGGCCATCGAAGGGCAAGTCCATCCCGCATGCTGACCATGCCACCCAACGGTTGCGACCGCAATTGCGGTCGCAGCAACTGGGGACATCCCCCTGCCTCTGCAGCCCAGCCATGAAGGCAGGCGGCCCACTGCCATTTTTCCAATCGATCAGCTGCGTGTGATGTCATGCAGCCACCCCCAAAAATGCAGCCGACCCATCCCTATTTTCATCTTCACCCCCGCACGAATGCCTCTACCTGTCAATCAGGTAGAGGCGTTCGCAGCCAATGTGATGCTATTGCATTGGCCGGCCCGCGCTCGTGCAGGATGGGTCCTGAATAACCCTATTGGGAAGAGAGTGCTATATAAATAACATTACAGGTTTAGTATCCCTTATCCAAAATGCTTGGGACCAGAAGTATTTTGGATATCGGATTATTCCGTATTTTGAAACAATTGCATACCAAAATGAGATATCATGGTGATGGGACCCAAGTCTAAGCACAGAATGTATTTATGTTTCATATACACCTTATACACACAGCCTGATGGTCATTTTTGCTAATATTTTTAATAACTGTGCATTAAACAAAGTGTGTGTACATTTACACAATTCCTTTATGTTTCATATACACCTTATACACACAGCCTGAAGGTCATTTAATACAATATTTTTAATAACTTTGTGTATTAAACAAAGTTTGTGTACATTGAGCGATCAGAAAACAAAGGTTTCACTATTTCACTCTCACTCAAAAAATTCCGTATTTCGGAATATTTGTATATGGGATACTCAGCCTGTATTATTATTATTATTACTATTATTATTATTATTATTATTATTATTATTATTATTGTTATTATTATTATTAGTAGTAGTTTTCGGTTTGGAGATTACATGAATTATTTTACTGATATTTACAGGTAATTTAATGACATTCTGACTATTCACTGCAGAATTTATTATTTTGAGGCAGTTTAAGATAATAATAATAGTTTTGGGGGTTCGGTATGTGACCCCAGCTGTCAGAATGACAGCGGTCACATGATCGACACAAGCACCCCAACAATGAGAATGCTGATAGGGGCTGGGGTCATTATTTTACCCCTCCACTGTCCCCTCCGCTAACCCTAACCCGCGTGGGGTGGTGACTGGGGCTAAGATTCGGGAGGTGGCAGCTAGGGCCAAGATTCTGGGGGTGGGTTGGGGTGGGGTGGCTAGGGCTAAGACTCAGGGGGTGGTGGGTGTGGCTAACACCCCCTTTAGTGTAACCCCCCGGACCCCAACCCTAACAGTGTTTCCGATACTTTTTTTCATTATGTCTGCAGTCAGTGTTCTGGCTCCGGGATTCCGAGTGTTGTCAGGATTGGGATTCCGGTGTCGGTCTCACCGCATCCCGT
This sequence comes from Pseudophryne corroboree, assembly GCF_028390025.1. NCBI lineage: Eukaryota > Metazoa > Chordata > Amphibia > Anura > Myobatrachidae > Pseudophryne > Pseudophryne corroboree. Next base: position 756,084,430 of record NC_086449.1, read on the forward strand.
TTTGGGATGTTTAATAAATTTGGAACCATAAATATATTGGAAAAGTTGAGCAATAAAAGATTGATTAGAATTTGATCAGTGAATGCTGTGGGAGTATTTGTGGTATGGTTAATTGGTGGTATGAGATCACTGATCACATTGGTATCAATATCTGCCTAGTTACCTAATTAGCCTGTTGTTATTATTCAATTGTTAATATTGTATTATGACTATTCTAAAAAAATGCGACCAAAATAAAAAGAATGACTTAAAAAATTGATTATGTGAAAATTAATAAAATAAGGAAGGCAAGTTACTTAACTGATCGTTGATTGTGAGACCATAGTTCAGGGGTGGCCAACCAGTCAGAAATAAAGAGCCAAAAAATCTTGTTAGGCACGTCAAAGAGCCGACATCAAGCCACAGGCGCACATGCAAAAATGGGGTGTGGCCTTGTGCCTGCTAGGCCACGCCTCTGGTATAAAATACATTTTAAAAGCCAGATCCACATAAAATAATTTTTTAAAGCCAGATCCAACATAAAATACATTTAAAAAGCCACTTCAGCTAGCTACCTCATGCGTCACTCCTGCTAGCACACTCCTACAGTATGTCACTACAGCCAGCTCCCCCATGAGTCACTCCTGCAGCACTTTCCTGAGTCACTCCTGCTGGGACCCTCATGTGTCACTACAGCCCCCCCTTATGTGTCCTCTGTTTGCCAGTGGGTGTCTCACCTCTAGTATCTGGCTCTCTCAGTTCTCAGTCTCCGTAGTGCTGCTACTGCTGCCTGTCTGCTGGAGTACAGCAGTTTCTGGATCTGTTGTGGTCACGTGACTTCAAGTGTCGGGAGCCACATTTGAATAAAGAAAGAGCCGCATGAGGCTCAAGAGCCACTGGTTGGCCACCGCTGCCATAGTTAATACTTTGTGTTCAATGAATAATATATTCCTGTATTAATGCTTTACTTTACTCCAGAACGGTACTTCTGCATGGTCAGGACAAATCCTTCCGGTGAGGATACCTCTACTTGCCTCTTACTGGACAAGCAGAAGAGATTGTACGGTACCTCCATTCCACATATCATTAAATATCTGGCGCAGTGATGCGTAGCTTTCCATTGGAATATATGTTACAAATTCCCTCCGTATTCGACTATTAGCCGCTAATTACAGGCTTACCCTTTGACAGTCTGACAACCTGCGAGCACAGTACATTTTCCCGGAGCCCCTCACTGTAGCCTTTATTTATTCACAAGCCTGATTTTGTTTACATAATCTACGTTTCCGCCTATTGTTTTTCTCCTTTCATCATTATTAGATTGCTACAAGGGGATGATTAAATAAATGTTTAATAGTATAACTTGATTATTTTACTCATCTTTTCCCAATAGGAGCCACATAACATGAATTAATTCATTAGCCTCTAACGTTAGAGAGCACAGTATGTAGTATTTGGAAGAGAAGCTTCTGAATCACTGCAGAAAGAACCAAAGGTAATTTTTACATCAACGGAAATAGAAGCAAAAAACAATAGAACAATGCAGTTTATGTGTTTAAAAAAAAGATGGTGATGCATTATGGATTCGCAGCTGGAATTATAGGAGAACTATTGATTTTGGCACCTTTGTTCTTTACATTGAAAAAAAAAACCTTCAGGGGTCTGAATGAGTACAAAAAGAAAAGCATGAGATAGAATAGACACAGCTGGTTTATGGTAATGATTATGCAGCAGTGCAAGGGCTTGGGGAGCCTGGCTGTAGTGGCAGGCATTCTATTAATATTAGTTGTCGGCTGTGATGGATAGTGGTGTGCCACCCACAAATAGTAAACGACATAGCTAGTTCTATCCTCGGCAATAAAAGGAGCCTTTCCTGCATTATGCTGCCAATACTTTTCCAAGTGTCAACCCTTTTTCCATGTCTCCGGCACTTGTGCATTCATGTATTCAAGTACTCCTGCTGAATCCTCCGGAGACAGAGCGCAGCACGGAGGACTCCTGGCCGGCACCTGGAGTTACAGATAAACTTTCTAAACACGTCCTTTCACATTATGCCACGTATCTGTGTGCATTTTCCCATTGGAAATTGATCAAAACTATTTCCATTCCTACCCCAGCTACATCAGACAATTGGCTGAATAGCTAGTCGTCATTCCAGTTCCCAGAGGTGTAGCTAGGTGCCATGGTGCCCGGAGCAAGAGTATGTTTTGGCGCTCCACCTCCCCTGTACTGAATTGGGGGCCCAGCCAACATGTGGTGGCATGTTACATTTGAAAACAAACAATATTTCAAAATTCTAAATTGGTGACGGGGCCGGTTCTAGACCATGTGGAGCTCAGGGCGAATAGGGTCAGTGTATACCAAAGGCTTACAACAACATATAGGGGCATGGCAGTATGGACGGTGTAATGGTTAGCATTACTGCCTCACAGCACTATAAAGAGAGCGGGCAGAACTCCGGCATGTGCCGGCTGTCAGTGTCTCCTGCTGTCAAATCTGGCCTGCCCTGCTCTCCACCTAGTCTCTGAGTCAGTGTGCTTCTCCTCCTCCTGCTCTGTGGCTGCCAGTACAGTGACCCACGGGAATGTGAGAGGCGGGCAGCAGTGCGCCCTCTAAATTTTTCGGCGCCCGGAGCTCGCGCTCCACCGGAGCCACCCTTGCTACACCCCTGCCAGTTCCATCCATAGACTTTAAATTCAGCAAAATTTTAATTTACAAACACAGGGCCTAATTCAGTAAGGATCGCAAATTCTGCTAAGTAACAGAATTTGCCATCCTTGTTATCACGTGCTTGGGGCCGCCCATCGCAGGGCAAGGCCGCCCAGCATGCTGACCGCCCCCCCTTGACCAAGCAGAAATTGTGTTTGCGCCGCAATTTCTACTTGATTGCCAAAAATGGGGTAGCCTCCTGCCAGCGCAGCTTGGCTGCACCCGCAGGAAGCCCGCAGCCATTTTTCTGGTGGCGGCAGCTGTGTGTGACATCACACAGCTGCCCCGATCATGCCCCCAGCACGCCCCTGTTTGCGCTGCCATGCCCCCCATTTTGAAGCCACGCCCCTGCAACGCTCTGTTTCCGCCTAGGAAAGGGAGCATTGTTGCCCCCACTGCCCAGCAAACTCCTCTGCCTACAGGCAGAGGTGTTTGCATTTTATGCAGGCGCATGCGCCCGCATCCTCATCGTACTTTTTGCAGTTGGATCGCCTATATCGATCCAACCTGAATCAGGCCCACAGCCTGGAATGGTGATCTGTTTCAGACAATTTACAGCATCAGTTATCAGGGAATACATTTCCACAAGGGGGCATATATTATTTTCGGGATATCCCCTGTCAAAGTCGGAAAAATATCATGCTACACGTTGCCATATATCCACCCCATGCGCGTACCTGCTGCACGTGCACATTCTCTCCCGTGCGTACGGATACTCGCAGCTGCGTGATGGCGCCTCCTCGGCCATGCGCTCGAGCGCGTGGTATGTGCATTTACGGTAGAGTTCGTGTGCGTCTAGCGGGCGACTCAATCGTTAAATAATAAAACCAAATAGTATGTTTTATAGATAATGTTCCCCTTAATAATGACTGTAAGTTTGTTTAATGTAAATGGTCGCTGGACAGAGGAATTCCTCTTTGCATGGTACGAAGGGTCAGACAGGGTTTGAGCAGCTGTGTCTGGTACCTAACTAAAGAACATTTTATTAGAAACTATCCGGTGCTGGTTAGGTAAAGATTAATCGCTCCTGCGTATAGTTATGGCCATTAGTATTTTCTGGACATTTACTATATTTGCGATTCATTACCCATGCGGCGGGAATCTTCAGATTCCCTCCCACCTGAGCAGTTTGATATAGTCACAGCCCACCTGTTCAAACTAACCTATGACCTTTTGTTATGATGCGAGGAGACATTCCTGTGTCCAATGAACAATGAGATTATAGGTCCCTTTGTAGTGTACCGTACGCAGTGTATATAAGATCAGCCAGCCTGGGCAGCTCTCTCACTCTCCACAAACGGTTTTCATCTTGACTAACTTGGAGCTGGTACCAGAAGCTGCGCAGCGATCGTTCCCAGTGTGTGTAAGTAATTCTCTGTAACCAACTTGTTCTCTGTTTGTATTGGCCATACTCTCTCTCTCTCTCTGTTATAGTATAGGATTGTGATGCTATTGTATATTTCTGTCTAGATATTCTGTTAGAATGATATGTTAGCTTGTAGTGTATGACTTGTAAACTGTTTCCCCTTTTCGATATAACTAAAAGCTTGTTAGTAAAGGTGTTGGAACCTTAGCAAGGTATAGTGTGTTTATTATATTGCAGAGGGTAATAGGAGCGTCTCAAACGCTCAAGCAGCTTTAGCATTAACAAGGTTAAGCAGTGTTACATCGCTACAGTATTTCAGTACAAGGTTTACAGTATAAGAGTATCCTTTCTGTGTGTTACATTCAAGGTTTACTGATTGTCATCCCGTGAGCGTCTGCACCGCTCGTGTTCTCCTCGTGGACTCGAGCGTCCGCTACGCTGGTAGCGTAGCATTACGGTAGTCGGCCGCCTATAGCGTGCTCGACACCACGCATTAAGCTGTGAGCGAGCGTGTCGCATGTGCGTCTCGACCACGGCCGAGCGTATGCTACGCTAAGTGCGTACCCTTACGGTACCCCACACGCCAATTGCGTACTGAGTCTCTTACCCATTTATAGTGAATGTTATAAGATAAATAGTTAGCTTTATCAATTGGCGGCTCGTCCGTCCTCCGCATATCCGCACTAGCGAACACAGACTTTATCTGTCAGCAAGGGCGGGAAGGCAGTATCCCTTCGTATCGGGATACAGTAGTGCTGGCTAGATAAGCGTCTGTTTCACTACGTTGAAGGAGTGCTGGTGGAATCCGGAACCGGAGGTAAGAACAATACGCTATTGTCTTTTAAAACTGTTTATTTCTGTTTTGCGTACGCACGCACGCACGCACACACCTGTATTTCTTTTCATTTGTGTATTTTCACATATCACTTTCCTGTTTGCCATTTCACAATTGATAACGTGCTGAGAAAGATGTGTTGCTATTGGTAGTTAAAAGTAATATTAATACGTTAAGGAGTAATTTGTAAAACACGCGCACGGCTTGCCTAAGATACAAGGAAGTTCGGTGTGGTGTTCGGTAGATGATTACAGTTAAAGATCATCTACATTGATATAAACGTGTTAATTGTATTTCTGTGAATATACCTGGCTTGCGTACACGTGTCTCTAACAAAGGGCGGGACTAGCGTACGCGACGCAAGGGCCAACGCACGGAGCGTATATTACGCAACGGAGCGTCTGGGTACGCCCACATAATACAAATCACACGATAGTATTGTTTTAGTTAGGCAATAAGGAGGCAACGCGATAATAGCGCAAAACGATCTCAGTGTCCAAAATTTTAAGCTAATAGATCCTTCTCTAGTTGCAACTCCTCGGGATTAGCCTGCGATACTGAATGAAAGGGATTTCTGTGCAGAAACGAAAGTAAAGAGTATATGAGGTGAAAGAGTGTGTATACATATATATAAGTTTCTAATTTTTGGGGTTGAACCACAGGAAATCATCGAGTTCTCGTGAGGAACACCCGTGAAAGTGACGGCGCGTGGTGGCTTGGGAGGCATCCCTTGTTAAATATTGAAATAAGAGCATTATAGTATAGCAGATTAGGAGGTCCACTGTAGACACAGACCAGGAGGTCACGGACCAGGAGGTCCAGAAACAGACCAGGAGGTCTAGGTACAGCAGACTAGGAAGTCCGCTATAGATAAAATGGAGCACAACACCAGGAAGGGTTGGTGCAGTTCCCATATAGGCCATTAAGCTCTGGCTGAAGGAATTCGCAGCCACAATTTTCGATTCCACTGGTCGGTCTGCACATAAGATTAGTTGCTTATGTGCAGAACGATTGTACCGCACGTAATTGTGTGCATTAGTTAGTAACTTGACCCAGTACCATTTGCGTACGTAGAGGGGTCATAAACGCTATTTGTACATTCTAACGTGATTTGTGTAATTTTTTTTTATTTTAAGGGAGGTTCGCTGGTCACTCGAGAATTCTCTAACAACCGATACTTGCTGGGGACTGGTAGGTCCAACACGCCCCAGTAAATAAAGGTTCATAGGGGCCCTAGGTTGGGTACAGCAGCTCTGAGTCAGTGATTGCAGTACTGGCCAACGTGGGCGAGGAGTGAGTGGAGGTACTCGGTAAACTTCCGCCGCCGGCCTACCCCGGACATCTTGGTTTTTGTAAGGGTTCGCTGAAGACCCTGATTTGAAGGTCAGAGGTAGTGAAAGCAACACCTGCAAATATGGGGGCCAGTTGTTCAGGTAGGGGGCGATCAACCTCGGTTCGGGTTGACTTAATAAACCGACCAATCGGGTCGGCAAGGTATGTAATGTGTGAGAAATACGGTTCACACACAGAAGTTTTGTGCGATGAATGGGAAAGAATGACTGTGCACGATGGGGAAAAGTTCCCACGGGTAGGCAGTTTTAGTCCCGAGGTGTTACAGAATCTAAGGAGAAGGATATGTCTCATTAAATCTGCAAAGAGACGGATCAAACATTATGATTATTTACAGTTATGGCAACAGGAAGGTGAAATACAAAGAGGATTGGCTCAAGCGGGTGGATCTAACCCTATCAGAAAACTGATAGCCACCACGCCACCACCACCATACATAACGGGAGAGAAGGTGGTTACAGAGAATGGCACACTGGTGAATGATAAACATGCACTTAGTAACTGTATAAATGTTAAGACTAATGTAACCAAGATTGTTGATGCTAATATTAACCCGTGCAAGCTGTACCCTGTTTTAAACTTTCCCCAGGATTGTGACCAAGAGGATGAGCCAACAACAATATCGGCACTCTCTCTAGCAGCCACCATAGCAGAAACAACAGTGGGCACTTCCCAACCAGTAAGAGCAGTATCAAAGGCCCCTAGTGGAGGGACAGGTGAGGTCGTATCAACTGGTAAGTACGGCACCATACAATATGCTGAAACCATTTCACCACATGCAGTAGAATCTACTCAGAATGATGTTATTGAACTTAATCCCGTTAGGGTAATTGCAGTGCCAAATGGGAAAACTGACACTTCAGGAGTCACTCCTGTCAGACACATCGCCATGCACTGCCCCTTTTCTCGAATGGAATTAAGATCAATGGTGTCTGAATTCCCTGATCCTAGGAAAGATCTAGTTGCAAGCCAGAAATACATTAGAGAGCTAGGAAATACTGTGGAGCCCAATAACAAAGACTGGCAGATATTGCTGAGGGCATGTTTACCCTCCAATGTCGACTCAGCGAGATTTTTAGCTGACTGTAAATTAGATGAAGAGGTACCCCTTACGAATGTGTACAACCAAGATAATGTAAAGAGAATAAATTTACAGTTAAAAGAGTATTTTCCAGCTGTTGTCAAATGGAACAAAATTTTCTCCATCAAACAGAAAGAGGGAGAAACAGCTACTGATTATTTTCATCGGGCACTACAGGAAATGGCTAAGTATACAGGCATAGAAGACATTAAGACAAATGTGAATCATAGAAAAGTAGCAGTATCTGTGTTAATGGATGGTTTAAAGGAAGTATTGAGGACGAGGGTACAGACCACCCAACCATGTTGGCGAGGTCTGTCGGTGGCTACTTTGAGAGAGGCCGCTATTGATCATGATCGGAATATCACCAGACACAGGGAGTCACAAAGTGATAAATTAATGGCCGTAAGTATACAGGCCCTGACCACAAGGCCACCTCTGTATAAATCTCCGACCCCTGTGGGTAAGTCAAATGTGGTAACTTGTTATTACTGTCATAAAGAGGGACATTTTGCATGAGACTGTAGATCAAAGAATGCACAAAAATCATATCAACCCCCTAGACAACGACATGACACACGAAATTGGGATCAAGGACCGCAGAGACGGAGTTATGAGCCACACGCAGGGGAAACAAAAAGGTATCCCCCAAAAAGAGACTGGCAAGTCACTGATAGTTCCCATTTACCCCCTTCACAGGTAATAGCTGCCAGCGCAATGCAGGGAGGCCACCACGCACCATAGGGGCGAGGCCACACCTGTAATCTGCAGACAGTGAAATTAATTGCGAGCCTTGGAAGTGAACCCGAGGTCACAATTGATGTAGCTGGTAAATCTCTAAATTTCCTTGTAGATACGGGGGCGGCCAAGTCAGTGATAAATTCGACCGTGGGCATGAGAACCACTGGTAAAACAATTCCAGCCATGGGAGTAACAGGAGTAGTACAGCACTACCCTTTAAGCAAACCTGCAGAGATTACGATAGGGCCTTTGCACACCAAGCATTCTTTTCTGCTGGCTGCATCGGCTCCGACTAATCTCCTAGGGAGAGATTTACTGTGCAAAATGGGATGCGTCATATACTGTACTCCTGAAGGTATGTTCTTGGACATACACGAAAACCACACTCAGGAAGCGCAAGATATGCTAGACTCCCCAACAAGATTAATGTCACACACTGTTGTTGTAAATAGGTGTCCGTCCAAGGTAGAGGAAATGATTTCCCAGATACCGGAATCACTTTGGACCAAGGATGGACAAGACACTGGATTGATGGCAAACGTAGCCCCAGTAGTTGTGCAAGTAAAAGATGGTAGGATAGCTCCAAAAATCCCACAATATCCTCTGAAGCCAGAGGTGGAGTTAGGAGTTTTCCCTGTAATAGAGCGCTTGCTACAACAGGGCATTCTGGTAAGAACGTCCAGCACTGCCAATAGTCCCATCTTCCCTGTTAAAAAGAGTGGGGGGAGGGGTTACAGATTAGTGCAGGATCTAAGAGGGATCAACAAAATAGTTGAGAGTCAATTCCCCGTAGTGCCAAATCCAGCTGTCATCCTTATGCAAATCCCTCCCACTGCAAAATTTTTCACTGTGATTGACCTCTGCTCCGCCTTCTTCTCGGTACCTCTGCACCCTGACAGTCAATACTTATTCGCATTCACATACAGAGGAGTTCAGTACACTTGGACTCGATTACCACAAGGTTTCATAGACAGTCCAAGTATTTTCTCACAGGCCCTGCATGATTGTTTACAGTCTTTCCAACCAGAGAGTGGATCAATATTGATACAGTATGTGGATGATGTACTGCTGTGCTCAGATTCACTGGAAGCATCCCTGAGAGATACGAAACAACTCCTGTTTCATCTTTCAGACACAGGACACAAGGTTTCCAAGGACAAGTTACAATTATGCCAGACCCGTGTGAAGTATTTGGGACACTGTCTAACACAAGGACTGAGACACCTTACCTGATAGAATTCAAGCAATTCGTGACATGACCCTGCCACAAACCCAGCAACAGATTAGAACGTTTTTAGGAATGTGTGGGTATTGCCGTAACTGGATCCCAGGTTTTTCCATACTAGCCCTACCTTTGCAGGAGATGGTCTCCTCAAACAAACCTGATCGGATTTCGCACACAGACGAATCTGAGATGGCATTTGAGAGACTTAAACAGTGCCTAACGCAGGCACCAGCATTAGGTATGCCTGACTATGGGAAACCCTTTGAGCTGTACGGAACAGAGAGTGCTGGGTGCGCAGCAGGTGTCTTATCCCAGAAGCATGGTGATGCCAGCAGGCCGGTAGCCTACTATAGCGCTCAGCTAGATACGGTAGCGCGATCCCTCCCCACATGCTTGCGAAGCGTTGCAGCAATAGCATTGCTAGTCACAAAAAAGCGAAGATGTAGTGCTAGGACACAACCTCACAATTCATACACCACATGCAGTGTCAGCCTTACTGAATTCTGCCCAAACCAGACACGTCTCATCAGCGCGGTTTACAAGATGGGAATTGGCATTGATGGCCCCCGTAAACATCACCATAAGGAGATGCAGCGCATTAAATCCTGCAAAGTATTTCCCAGGTGGGCCTGGACAGGCACAAAGGGTTGAGGATGAGAGTGATGGTGAAGGAGGATTTAATACAGGGGATGACACGCATGATTGTATGGAATATTTGACCCAAAATTTCACGGCAAGGCCTGACATCAGTGACAACCCACTGGAAGATGTAGATTTTACCTTCTACACTGACGGTAGTTGTCACAGACAGACGGACTCGGGAGACTTGTGTACTGGATACGCAGTCGTAGATGATCAAGGTACCATAGAAGCAGAACCGCTAGGCCCACCACACTCAGCACAAGTTGCTGAACTGGTTGCCCTAACCAGAGCATGTGAATTGGCTAAGGGCAAATCAGCCAACATTTACACAGATTCTAGGTACGCCTTCGGAGTAGTCCATGATTTCGGGGCCCTATGGCGCCTCAGAAATTTCATGACGGCAGCTGGCACACCCGTAGCGCATGCAGCCCACATCAAAAGACTTCTGACAGCGATACAGGAACCCGACAGAGTGGCTGTTATCAAGTGTAAATCTCACACATATAGCCAAGACCCGGTATCACTTGGTAACAGCCGAGCTGACGAAGCTGCTAAATCAGCAGCCGGTAACCCCATACAAACAGATAGTACACGACTGATGGTATTTAATACTGTAAACACACAGAAATTGTGTGAAATGCAAAATTTGTGTTCCCCACAGGAAAAGGCAGTCTGGAGGTCAAAAGGATATGGCCAGGAGTCCTCAGGACTCTGGACAGATGGACATGGTAAGCCAGTGGCACCCAGAGCATACCTTCCAAGTCTAGCGGAAGCAGCACACGGGCTGACTCATCTAGGCAAAGAAGGAATGTGTAAGCTAGTAAGAGCTTATTGGTGCGCCCCAGGATTTTCCTCCCATGCGGGTAAAAGAGCAATGACATGTCTCACCTGCTTGAGGAAGAATATCGGAAAGGCAATACCGACAGAGCCATCCCATATCCCTCCGACAGATGGCCCTTTCCAGGTAATACAGATTGATTTCATACAATTACCACCTTGTAGAAATTTAAAGTATGTTTTGGTCTGTATTGATGTATTCTCAAATTGAGTTGAAGCATTTCCCGCGGCCACAAATACCGCTGTGTTTACTGCAAAGAAAATTGTGCAGGAATTTGTGTGTAGGTACGGTATCCCTAGAATAATTGAAAGTGATCGGGGTACCCATTTCACAGGTGAAGTCTTTAAAACAATGTGTAAGTTGATGGGAATTAATAGTAAGCTGCACACTCCGTACCGCCCCCAGGCGAGCGCGAAGGTGGAAAGAGTAAACAGCACTATTAAAAATAAATTGAGCAAGGTAATGACTGAAACAGGACTGTTATGGCCTGAAGCTTTGCCAATCGTATTATACAGCATCAGAACCACCCCCAGGTCCCCTCTTAATCTGTCTCCTTTTGAAATTCTGTTTGGTCGACAACCCCATGTTATGATTAACCCCCAGGATGATTTGAAATGTAACAATGAAGTAACTGTAAAGTACTTGGTTGAGATGAGTAAGCAATTGAGGAATCAGAATGATAATCTAAAGTTGGTGATTCCTGATTTGCCAGACAGTAATTGTCATGACATTGAACCTGGGGATTATGTAATGATACGGAATTTTCTACGCTCAGGTTGCCTTATTGACAGATGGGAAGGACCATATCAAGTCTTATTGACCAGCACAACTGCTTTCAAGGTTGCCGAGAGAGAGACTTGGGTTCATTCGTCTCATTGTAAAAAGGTCACTGACCCAGAGAGGTCCCGTGATAAGGAACAGACGGTAGAGGTTGTATCACTAGAGTGTCTGTTCAGGGAGGATTGAGACGACACCTGAGCGCTGAGAATAACAAGACCGTAAGCTTGTCGAGCCAGATTTCTTTTTCCCATTTGTTATTTTTTCCAGTTCCCACCTCCCTCCTATTTCCTTTCCCCCTTCTTATTTTTCTCCTTTTACTCCCCTAAGATGGACTTGCCCCAAGAGACTGTGATCCGTATTTTCCTGTTGACCATGATGTTGACCAGAGCAGTCTGTTTCGGTGAGAGTACCATGGAGGTCGAGAAAGGATCGGGAATGGGTTCTGATGACCAGGATGCAGGCGTAGATTTCCAAGAACAACATAATCACCGAGTAAAGGCGAGTATCAGAAAACGATCTGGTAGCATTGACAATAGAAGGAATTGTGAAGGATTGTTAGCTGAAGAGAACTGCATCTGTAGGCATTGTGACAATATAGTTGAGGATGGGTGCATAAAGAAATGTCAGTCCAGTTTTAATGTCCACATGGACCGGCATCCATTGAGTGACTATCACTCCTTAGTGGGTAAAGTGTTAAATCAGACAGACTGTTGGGTATGCTCTCAAGTACCTCAAGGCCATAGCAAATCAGGACTAGTACCATTCCCTTTAACTGTAGGAGAGGTACTTGAGCTAAGTGGTGGGAGGCCGGTGGACAAGAGGTTTAATATCTCTAGTCCTCCTAGTTTGAAGCTCCACCAATATCATGTGGATAGGTCCTTAGTATGCTTTAACATTTCCAATCCCCGAAAGCCGGGAAATTGGGAAGTGTCATGGAGTAATCAAACCATGACCTTTTCATACAGACCCGACAGAATGCCCATAGACACAGAACTTATACGCCAGATAGCCGACCATAGGAAATTTTTCCGGTATAGGTACACCTTAGGAAGTAGGACCATGCGAGTTGGAGAAGTATCACCAGGATACTGTGCACAGATCGTACAAACTGATACGTGTACTAAACAGATGGGAGAATTAGGGTTAGGAGATTTCACATGGAAAATTTGTAACATGATAATGTCATACTCCGTCCCATATGTTCTCCCCGATGATGCATATTTCATATGCGGGAGGAAGGCGTATAAGTGGCTTGCCCCAAACTCAGAGGGATTGTGCTATATTGGAAAAGTACTGCCTGAAGTAATGACTGTAACCCATAACAAAATGAAAGATATTCACCGCAGTGCCCAAGCTCCTTATACTCACACTCATTATGAGCACGTCGTTAAACGGCACCTGATAGAGAGGACAGAGCATTCAGCCTCTGATCTGATCCATGAATCCACCGGGATTCAATTCCTACTCGCGTTAGATATCACTCGTACCGCCAGAGGAGTGATAAATTACAAATATATATCTGCGCTTGCAAATTTATTAGACAATATCACCGAAATGTATGACGACACATTCAGGTACACTGGGAAAGAGTTACAAGCCTACAAAACAGAACTGGTTCAGCATAGGATGATTCTCAATTACCTCACAGCTGTGACAGGCGGGTATTGTGTTACCCTAGCAACTCAATATGGAATAAAGTGCTGCACGTACATTACAAACAGCACGGAGGACCCAGCCGAGGTCATAGACCAAAAGATGGATGACATTTTACAATTAAAGTGGGAGTTTCGAAGGAAACACAATCTCACACTCGCTGCTGTGGGTAATGAGCTGACCAGTTGGGTGTCATGGTTGAACCCACGAAATTGGTTCTCGGGCTTAGGAGAATGGGCCCAAGGTATTATTATGGATGTAGGGAAATTTCTTTTGTGTATTCTGGGAGTCGTCATATTGGTTGGCCTGATATTTAGATGCGTTCGGGTTTTAACGAGGTGTAAAGGTAGTACCCGGGTGATGAGTCTGAGGAGCGAGGACACTGTACTAACAACAACTAATTTGATGTATGACCCAACGATAGAGACAATGTTGTGATGACAATGTGATTCCACGGTCCGTTTCTTTCAACCGTTTTCTCCTTTGTTTTCCTCCAAGGTACAAAGACATCCGCTTGGAAGAAGAATTTGACAACCTCTTTTATACAGACCATTGATGAACTATGCTACAAGCCCCATTTTCCCTAGTGACTTAAAATTTTACGATAGCCCAAATATTTTAGTGACTAACTTTCTGGACAATGGAAAAACTTTTGCCGTCATTTATAGCAAAAGCATCAGGAGACTACAGTCAACATGTACATCGAGACAAGACACAAGACCTCAATCGGCAAATGTATATTAAACTCACATAGTTTATGACTGCATTTACCATAATTGCTTCTTATCTTCATTTCTACAACCTTCAGGTAATGACACACATAGTCAATAGGGAATATAGGCACAGATATCAGCACTCACATATCCCCCCATTCATGTATCATCAACTAAAATGTGCTTCCCCATTTTGTTACAACTAAAAGCCGAAAAGAGCTCGGTAAAGTTTGACAGCCCATCCACAGACCCTTGATACGGGATAAGAAGGAATTCAAATGTATACTTCGCAATACCTCGAAGCTTGATTTAAAACACGTACGGCACGATGATACATGACCCCTCAAACATGGATTCATACACACATGCTTCTACTATCTCACTAGGTCATACCTTTTTCCCACCTGCTCCTCTCCTCCCTTTACCCAATCATAAAATGGTATTTACATTATGACATATATTTTTCTTTTTTGAACTGTTTTAGGAAGTGGCAGTTATTGATGACTGCCAAAGGGTGGACTGTCAAAGTCGGAAAAATATCATGCTACACGTTGCCATATATCCACCCCATGCGCGTTCCTGCTGCACGTGCACATTCTCTCCCGTGCGTACGGATACTCGCAGCTGCGTGATGGTGCCTCCTCGGCCATGCGCTCGAGCGCGTGGTATGTGCATTTACGGTAGAGTTCGTGTGTGTCTAGCGGGCGACTCAATCGTTAAATAATAAAACCAAATAGTATGTTTTATAGATAATGTTCCCCTTAATAATGACTGTAAGTTTGTTTAATGTAAATGGTCGCTGGACAGAGGAATTCCTCTTTGCATGGTACGAAGGGTCAGACAGGGTTTGAGCAGCTGTGTCTGGTACCTAACTAAAGAACATTTTATTAGAAACTATCCGGTGCTGGTTAGGTAAAGATTAATTGCTCCTGCGTATAGTTATGGCCATTAGTATTTTCTGGACATTTACTATATTTGCGATTCATTACCCATGCGGCGGGAATCTTCAGATTCCCTCCCACCTGAGCAGTTTGATATAGTCACAGCCCACCTGTTCAAACTAACCTATGACCTTTTGTTATGATGCGAGGAGACATTCCTGTGTCCAATGAACAATGAGATTATAGGTCCCTTTGTAGTGTACTGTACGCAGTCTATATAATATCAGCCAGCCTGGGCAGCTCTCTCACTCTCCACAAACGGTTTTCATCTTGACTAACTTGGAGCTGGTACCAGAAGCTGCGCAGCGATCGTTCCCAGTGTGTGTAAGTAATTCTCTGTAACCAACTTGTTCTCTGTTTGTATTGGCCATACTCTCTCTCTCTCTCTCTCTCTGTTATAGTATAGGATTGTGACGCTATTGTATATTTCTGTCTAGATATTCTGTTAGAATGATATGTTAGCTTGTAGTGTATGACTTGTAAACTGTTTCCCCTTTTCGATATAACTAAAAGCTTGTTAGTAAAGGTGTTGGAACCTTAGCAAGGTATAGTGTGTTTATTATATTGCAGAGGGTAATAGGAGCGTCTCAAACGCTCAAGCAGCTTTAGCATTAACAAGGTTAAGCAGCGTTACATCGCTACAGTATTTCAGTACAAGGTTTACAGTATAAGAGTATCCTTTCTGTGTGTTACATTCAAGGTTTACTGATTGTCATCCCGTGAGCGTCTGCGCCGCTCGTGTTCTCCTCGTGGACTCGAGCGTCCGCTACGCTGGTAGCGTAGCATTACGGTAGTCGGCCGCCTATAGCGTGCTCGACACCACGCATTAAGCTGTGAGCGAGCGTGTCGCATGTGCGTCTCGACCACGGCCGAGCGTATGCTACGCTAAGTGCGTACCCTTACGGTACCCCACACGCCAATTGCGTACTAAGTCTCTTACCCATTTATAGTGAATGTTATAAGATAAATAGTTAGCTTTATCACCCCTGAAAAGAGAAATTTAATTTCAAATACTAAGGATATCCCACATGCACAATGGAGGGATCGCAGCAGACATCACAAGCTCATCGTCAGGATGGGTTCTAATCATAGCCCAGCTCCTGACAAAAGACACATAGTAAATTCTAGAGACGTGCGTGGGCACCCATGTTTTGGTTTTCATAAAACTGCCCTCAGTCTTTTGGTTTGTTTTCAGGTTTTGGCAAAACCGCCTTCACTTGTTAAATCTAAAAACAGCTAAAATCATGTAATGTGGGCCTGTTTTTGTTCCTGCAGTATTATTAACCTTAATAGCATTAAATTCCATTCATTTCCAGTCAATATTGACCACATCACTGCTCAAAATATTGTTTACCAATATAGGCCAAAGGCTGGCTGACTAACCGAAGTGACAGCGGCACAAACACACGGCAGTTACTTCAAGAATATGGCACATCTATGAAACATTGCGGTACAGCTGTGGCAGACAGGAGGGCAGTTTAATAAACTAAACGACCATATAGAAAGAATGTTTGTCAAAAGAAGAGGCCCCAGGGCAATAGAGGAAAATGGAGTATGTATTGGCAGGCAGTTAAAGGATTTATTTATTGATTGACTGATTGATTAAAATGTATTAATAGGATACTGATGGCCATACTGCCCCCCCCCCCACCTTCCTACAAATTATGAAACACACCACGCATTAATATATTTATGAGGTGCACCAGAGAGTCAGAGTATGAGGGATAATACCAAGTTTTTTCTTCTAGATCTAGTCCACAAGTGCAAGATGGAATTGTCCTGAGGCCTTCCCACCTACCCTTATGTTGGATATTAAAAAGAACATGCACAGTTTAACAATCCAACCATTTCAGTGACTGCCACTTTTGTGGCTGAAGTGCTTGATTTGGTTGGACCCCCACAAAATGATTTATTGGAAGGACTACCTCTGATCATTAATGAGGAAGTTGATGATGAGGGTGTTGGCGGTGGAGATTGCATGTGCTGGTCAAACTGCCTGTAGCTGATACTGCACTGCTTGTTATTATTTGACAGGGTTTTTTTTCAGATGTTGATAAATAACTCGTATGAACTTGCTGCAAATTATGTAACGGAGAGGAGGTGCCTAGATGGTTAATGTCCCTACATCTACTAACTTTGGCCTCATAGATAGTTCAGATTCCTTCACAAGTGTTGTCAGGATTTGGGTAAACATAATTCCATACCCAAGTGGTGGCTTTTTTAGTCATATGCCTAGGCATCACAATGGCCTTCTCTTTATCACGAGCAAGAACTGCTCCCACTGGTGGCTGACTTACTTTGACACAAACAACATCCTCATTATTAAAATCTTCATCTACACCTCATTAGTGTCAGATAGTATACAAATATCCCCCTCATTCTGTTGCACTTCTTCCACACTAGCATCCTCAATTTCTATGTCACCATCTTTACTTGTACTGCTCATCCCCACATTTGCAGAGGGTGCAGAAATTCTGAAAGGGGGCATTTCTACGAGTACAATGTCAGAAATGGATTGTAAGCTTGCGAGCAGGGCCTTCCTACCTCTATGTCTGTCTGTTTTGTTCTATTACTGTTGTTCTAATTGTAAAGCGCAACGGAATATGCTGCGCTATATAAGAAACTGTTAAATAAGTAAATAAATAAATTAATTACAGACTCACACATAGCTAGTGTGGACACTCCCAGAATCTCCTCAAGGATTTGTGAACACACAGTGTGCTCTTAAGCCTTTGTGGGGGGGGGGGCACTGACTTGTCTGTTTGGACACCTCTACTAGCATCAGAGAGAGAAGGTGTTGCATCATATCATAAGAGGTCACAGAAGAAGATGCCTGACTGTGTTTGGCACCAGCTATTACAATAGGCATACTTTTAGTGCATGAAACAGCAGTAGCACTAGCAGGACCACTACTCTGAAACAAAGGCCATGGCCTGAGCCTTTCCTTGCCACTGCATGTGATGGTGTATGGCATGTTGGCAATTTTATGTTTTTGGCAGTAAACAATATCTTTATTATTAGAGGTGATGTTTTCTTTAACATTGTAAAATATTTAGATTTCAGTTGCCCTTTCTTAAACTTTATGTCCACTGGACCACCTTTGGTAGATGTTGAAGTACAATCGTGATTGACAGCAGCAGCAGCCCTAATACTGAGTTGCTGCTCCTGCTCTATTATCAACTGATTCATATCTACATATATTTTTGTTTTACAAACTGTGATTCACAGCACTTCTAGTAATGGTGGTACACTGACACCTAATGAATCTTGTTATTTTACAACATAATGCCTGAACCTGAACAACACACATGTTTTATTTTTATTTTTAACACACTGCAACTCACAGTGATTCTAGTAATGTTGACACACTGACACCTGTTTTATTTTTATTTTTTAACCCAGTGTCTCACAGAGGTAAAACGTTTTGCATTGTTTTGATTCCGAGCCTGGCAGGAAAACCCAAGGCTGGGCTAAGTACTACTGGAAATGTCAAATTCGGGCAATTCCAGTTTTCAGAAAACCCAACCCACACATCTCTAATAAATTTGTGTGAAAATATTATTTTTCACAATGCTAATTTAAGCAAAAAAAAAAAAATATTTAACACATCCGCAGTAAAAATGTGGATTGTTATAAATATATCCAAAAATGTTCTGGAAGTCTAGAAAAACTTTTTTTTATTCAACTGAAAAAAAACTTTAGACTTTTTATATAAATATTAACTTTTTCACTAGGGTGAGAGTTTTGATATTCTTCAGCAAGTTTGTGTTGTGACATGAATGAAAATCTCCAAATCCCCTTTAATCATTAAATTTACAACATCCTGCTACTGCAACATCCTATGTTGATAAATTCAAGATCTCGCTTCTAGACGGATTTTCCTTTTGTTGTCAGACATTTTTAGCTAGCCTGATACATTCAAATGAAGCAGCTGTTTACAAGTTTTTTTCAGACACCAATAATTTTAGTTGTTATACATTGTGTACATTTGGGGAGTGTTTATGAGTGGCAAATCAAAAAGAACACATAACTGTGCACCTGGGTAACCATATTGCACTGTAGGTGGGGTAAATATAAAATGTACAGAGAGATTTAGATTTGGATGGGGTGTGTCCAAACTAAAATCTAAATTGCAAAATAGTGTAAAAAAAAGCTGACCAGTGTTTGTGGGCTACATGCAAACGCAGCCAGTATTTACCATGCAAGTAAAAAATAAATACATGTATTTGTGCCCTTTGCATTGCGATTCCAGGTGCTCAATACTAAATGAAATAAATATAATAGTCCTAATAGAAAATGTAATTTCAATGTAGCTGCAGGGTGTATTGTGCCTGTGTCAGCACAAAAATACCCTCCTAAACGAAGGGAACCCAAGTAAATCGTATCACCTTGTGCTGTTTCTTGAATTCTGCAATGGTATGGGTGAAAACACAACTACAAAGGTCTGCTGTATTAGCACTTTCATATTTTCCTCATACACATTAATAGTAATAAAAATAGGTAGCAAGTGGTCTTTTATAAAAAAATAAATAACACACAATTGGGTATATTCAATAACTGTCGGAAGCTGCCGTTTTGTCGGAAAGACAGCAGCTTCCAACAGTTTTAGGTCGGAAGGGGTTCCGACCTATTCATTACGGCCCCATTTTTTCCGACAAGTCGGGAAACCCGACTTGTGGAAATGCTGTCGGAATGCACGCTGAAAACAAGTCGGATTGAGGTGAGGAGACGGGGAGCGGTGCGGCGGGCTACGGGGATCGGGGATGAGAGGTACCTGGACGGCCGTCCCCTGGCCAGGCACCTCTCTCCCTGCAGTGCCTCCCCCGCCGCCGCAGACATCACCTCCGCCAACCACCGTGGCAGCTCCCCCCGCCGCACGCAGCTGCCCAGCTCCCCCGGCAGCCATCCAGCTTTCCCCGCCGCCGTAGACATCACCTCCGCCAGCCACCGTGCCAGCTCCCACCGCCGCACCCAGCCGCCCTGCTCCCCCCGTAGCCCAGCTCCCCCGCCGCTGCTGTCAGCGCACCCGACAGCCGCTGACAGCAGTGGCAGCACAGGACCCCCAGGTATGGGCAAATCCGACAGTCGGATTTGGACATCCATTGAATAGGGGTTGTCGGGTCCATTCCGACAACTGTATCTCGGAATGGACCCGACTCTTATTGAATATACCCCAATAAACATATACAGAAGCCGACTTGTATCACAATGTCAAAACAGTATAGATATATCTCCTGAAGGTGGATCAATTAAATTATCACTTGTCAAAAAATATATAAGCATATATAAAAAAAAAGTTTTTTTTGAATGGATCAGTTACATAAAGCACTGTAATAAAGATAAGGTCTATACTGTTCCTGGTTTGCTGAATGTTTTGGGGGATATATCCCGAGTATAGTCACCTTTATAGAAGCTGTAACTCAAACGAGCCTGTTCATGACATGAGGATCGGTTTGCACACTTTTCCAACAGATGCTGAATGAATGTAGCCAGCAGTCGTGCAGCTAAACGGATGGCAAAAGGGTTCATTTTATTCCCCGATTCCCAGATACACGGGTACTGTGGAGAATTGGTTAGCAGCCGTGCAGTGAGTGGGACAATCAATGAAGTCTGTGTGGTCACCGCTTTCCAGGCCACGCAGTGTGGAAGGAGGCGGCTAGGTATGCCCGGACGTCTCCGTATACCTCAGATGGCGTGCCGCTAACACTTCCAGTGCGTTGGATACTTCTGCGTGGGGTCCGGTTTCGAACTACAACTGGATAGATGGCCTGCAGAAGTCCTCTAACGCATTTCGCTCTGTTATGGAGCTTTTTCAATGAGTATATATATATATATATAGTATATGGGTCACATAAGCCTTTCAGCAGCCAGAAGGGAAGGATGTGCATCCAATTTGGGCCAAAAAAACTTTTTGATAAGTGACAATTTAATTGATCCACTTTCAAGAGATATATCTATACTGTTTTGACATTGTGATACGAGTCGGCTACTATATATATATATATATATATATATATATATTGTGTTTTAATTTTTTTTTCTAGAAAAGACCGTTTGCATTGCAACATGATTTGCCCACGTGCAGTTACTTGATTTCTTTTGCTTTCCTTCCACCTCAAAATCAGGTCCTATATTGTGTAATAAGTCATACCTCTCAACATTTGTAAATCGGTCCGCTGGACTACTGGCGCGCCTGCGTCCGAAAAGGGTCATGGCCTATGTAAAAGGGGCTTGGCTTAGTGGTAGTTTCACGATCCACGCCCCTGAGAGGGCATGCCCAGCGCTCTGTGAGCTGCTGGCATGCCCTCTCTCCCTCTGTCTCTGTGAATAGACGCTGTGCAGAAGCCTCCCAACTGCTCCTCCCCACCACGGGACACTGCGGCACATGGGTGGGACAGTCCCAAAAAACGGGACAGTTGGTAGGTATGAATAAATCAGTAAGCTAACACAGGCTAGTTGTGTAGTATGAAACAGAGAGAGAAAAATAGATCCTGAATATGTGAAAATGATTACATTGGGGCCTCAGTAATACTCTAGCCTAGGACACCAGCACCACTCTTACGATGGTTGCGACTGCAGCTGCTCAAAGTTGGCGCCCCAGCCCTTGCGCATACAGATGCACAGCTGTACACCAGGGAAGGGCTATACTAGCATTAGCATAAAGTCGCAAAGACAACTATGGCCAAAGACTCTGAGCCTCATGTAAGATACACGCAATTGGCAAAGTATTTTGCATCGATGTACCCAGATAATCTGTCCATTGGACATGAAGGTGTATACTTGCCGCAATCTAGATTTGTGCCTCTACTATGTAAAGAGGCAGGAACATCTTAGGAGTTACAGTGTGCAAAAGTGTAAATGACATTGGTGGACTGTAGTGGGTCCTCCCCCCATCTGTGTCTAAACTGTGTGCTATGTGACCTCATATAATCTTATTATATGTATTACCATCCACAACTCCATGTCTGTATCTATACAGTGGACAGCGGGCCCGATTCAGATGTGGGCGGAGCTGCTAGTGCTGCTGCTTACATGGAAGCAGCAGCGATAGTACCTATATGATAATGTAGCAGGCGGCTCTTTGCATGCTTTACCAAGCATTGGCTCACTTGTGACGCCATCGGCCGACTACGTGACCCATAATGTTGGCAAGCCGGCCACCGCAGCAGCAACAGATCCTGGCCTCAACCCACAGTGGTGGAGACACGCCTCCATTTGACGCCCCCTTCCCACCGCCAAATGGCATCAGACTGTCACTCGCAAACAGTCTGATGCCGTAGTACGACCGATGTCGAAGGTTAGTTTAAACTAATGTTACCCCAACAGAATTCTCTTGTATTTATTTAAGAAAGGCAGTGGAATAAATGTGTCTTTCATCAGGAAATCATGGTGGATGGTAGGGGTGATGATGGGAAGTCCAAACTGCAGCCACAATTCAGCAAGAGTATACTGACCTCAAAAATCATTGTAGCTAACGCTTAATCGTGCATTATACATGTGAGGTTCGATTTGTTACTATCATTCATAATATCAACAGAAGAATGTAGACATGGTTCTAATGTTGACATGAAACTGATGACATGTCTACATGATTAGAATATTGATAAAAGTGGGTTCCCAAGTGGGACCCTAATCCTAACCCCACATTTTAACCCCAAAACCCACAGCCTAACCCTAACCACAAAGCCTAAACCTAACCCCACAGCCTAACCCTAAAGCTAACCCCACAGCTTAACCCTAATCCTAACCCCACAGCCTAACCCTAAACCTAACCCCACAGCCTAACCCTAATCCAAACCCCACAGCCTAATCCTAACCCCCACAGCCTAACCCTAATCCAAACCCCACAGCCTAACCCTAATCCTAACTCCACAGCCTAACCCTAATCCAAACCCCACAGCCTAACCCTAATCCTAACTCCACAGCCTAACCCTATTCCAAACCCCACAGCCTAACCCTAATCCTAACCCCACAACCTAGCCCTTATCCTAACCCCACAGCATAACCCTAATCCTAACCCACAGCCTAGCCCTAATCCTAACCCCACAGCCTAGCCCTAATCCTAACCCCACAGCCACAGCCTAACCCTAATCCTAACCCCACAGCCTAGCCCTAATCCAAACCCCATAGCCAAGCACTGCAATTTAAACCTAACCACAATTGTTGGCCTTATGCAGAATGTCGGCATTTCACATATTAATATTTTAGGTGTCGACATTGTGAACATGTTGGCATTCTGCAGAGTCCGGAATGTTCCATGTGAACATTTCAACAATGTTGACATTATGAATATCAACAGTACGAATGTTGACATTTTGAATGTACAGTGGACTCAACTCCTGACACAGCTTATGCTGTCTCTCCGTACAGGCTATGGGACAGATGGGGGTTTACTGTCTGTCCCATAGCTTCTACTGTCTGTCCCATAGCCTCTACTGTGTGTCCCATAGCCTCTACTGTGTGTCCCATAGCCTGTAGCCTTTACTGTCTGCCTACTGTCTGTCTGACTACCATGGCCGGACTGGCCATCTGGCACTTCTGGCATATGCGGAAGGCCGCGCTCAGCTCAGCCTCCGGCTCTCTGGTTCCATGGTCTTCATGGAAATGGGGGCGTGCCGCGAGTCCACGCCGCGGAAACGCGGCGCGCCCTTCGCCCCCAGCAACCGTCGCCATGGTAATGGGAGTGTGCCATGAGTCTATGTCCCCATGACACGCAGCACGCTCCGGTACGTCATGCGGCGCACGCGCGCATTCACGATTGCCAGGGCCAAATTAAGGCCCCAGTCCGTCGCTGCTGACTACGATAGCATCAGTGAGTGCAACTGTTATGGGTCCTGCACTTTATGGGCCTACCTGCCTTATCACAGCCACGTACATATAAACAGTGGTGGCTCCAGATGTGGGGTACAGCGCAGGCCAAAATTCAAATTCACATAGGGGAGCCACATTAACTGCCAGTGAGTCCTGGCCGACGATGTTAGGCAGCGTTTGGGGGGGGCAGTTGGTGTGGCTCTCCTATTTGTATTTTGGCCTACGCTGTAGCCCCACCTCTGGAGCAGCCACTATATATGTGTGAGCTTTTTCACCTTAGGACCTTTCTAAAATCATGCTATAAGGCCCTCAAATATCTGCTTATACCCAGGTATTGGTAATTATCTCTTGCCACAGCCACAATGACATCATGCTACTCCTCTCCAACAATGCAATGCCCCCAAATGATGATACCGTCGGGGTGACTATCATGCATGATGTTAACTGTACAAAGGTAATATCCTAAGAAAATTTTCATGAGAGCTGTACAAAACTTAATTGAACGATTATAATCAAGATTAAAAAACAAAAACATTTAAATGTAAAAAGTGTAAATCATTACACATGTATTTCCTAACCTAGCCTTAGTCTTTTCCTTTACCTATAACTTTCCAAATTATGGCAAACTACAAACAGATGAGTGCCCCTTCCTCCTCCCTAATCATTTATGTATTATTTATTTATTAATTACCATTTAATTATATTGCATGGCTTCACTGTTAAATTAAGAACAAAACAGTAATAGAACAGTTATATAAAACAAGACTGAGTAATAACAGACAGGCAAAGAGGTAAGAGGGCTCTGCTCGCAGGTGTACAAACATAAAAACATGTGTAATTAAAAACTTTACCAACCTACAGTAAATATTTTCTATAGTCTGGTGATAGCTTATAAGAATAAAGTAAAGAGATAATCATCCTCCCCATAGTTCAACACTGAATCTACTACATACACAGAGGTATAGTTTTATTACCATTTTTGCCCTCTTTTAAAATATTAAGCAGTGTCTCGACACCTTTCTTGGTATGGCAGCTCCCAACAAACTATATTGACACTTAGATCACCAGAGTGCAGCTAGCACAGTAATTATTAACATCTATTAATTAAAGGCCTCAAGTTTTCAAGTCACTAATCAAATTTAAAACATAAAAAAGCTTAAACAGTAAAACACAAATGCCAAATAATAATAATTTAACAAAAAACCTTCTAAAAGGACCAATTAATTTCAACTTTGCAAACAAAAAAAAAATGTTTCCATACAAATATAAATTCTAAATCCAATTGTTTTCCCAGCTATATTAAGGGATCATATCTTGAAGATGACGTTAAAACTAATCCAGACAAAATACAACACTACATACACTAGATGCAATTTGTCATAAGTTAAGCAACAAGCCCTTAAGGAACGGAGAGACTGTGATATTATTGTAATAAAATCAGAAGATACTGTAAAAGAGGAGGCCTGGAAATGCTGAAGGAGACCTGAAGATTACATAAAGACAGCAGCACATTACAGAAATTCAATAGCAATCAAACCACAAAATATAAAATGTAAATTACTCGAACACTTTATTGAAGGGACTAATGTAGATATATTGACCAGACATGTGTATAAGTTTCTAATTATTAAACATACACAAAAGAAACCAACAGTTTTTTCCACCTCACAAAAAATCAATAAAGATGCACAAAAGCCAACAATGTCACTTCATCATATCATGCAATATAATATCTCAGATATATCCCTCCCAGTATATTAATACTTTTCTCCAAAATGTAGTCATATCCCATAAGTGTTTTTTGGTATGAGTGTGATTATTTGAAGTACATGGAACAGCAATGGGCACATGTTTTGCACTTAGTCAATCCAATCTGTTAATGGTAAATAAGATTATACATGGAACCAGAAACCATTCATACAGATTTTTTAAATATCCTGGCACAGATGTATAAAACAAAAATGTTCTTCTTATGGGAGAAGACAAACGTTAAACTAGAAAAGTCCTTAAAATACATAAAAAGAAATGATTTGAACCTAGCAGTACCAGTGTTGAGTGTATTATGTTCTAAGACCTAGACCTTTTTGTCAACAACTCATACCACTATAAAGCTAAGAACTACAATAAAGAATGAATACAAAAGACTTATCTGGTAACAAAATATATAGAACGACTCATTCTATTGATATTTGACCTTTAATTTGTGGCACAATATAGGAGTCATTCTAACACAATGAAAGCTATTTTGAACAAATATCATCATATCCTCTTAAAAGAAGACACACAAAGCATATTTATTTTCCAAACTAAAGACTTATAAAACCCTAATATCTCTGCAATCTAAAGTTGTATTTGTACGGCAAACAAATGTACAGTACATTAAGCAATATGGCTAAACAAAAAAAAAAACTGTCTATCATGACTGTATAAATGACCTACAATGTAAGGCAATACCTTAAAATAATAGCACAAGGTAAGGAAGTAATATCTTACAGCAATAAAACATATTTTGTGATTTTTTTTTATACCATCAGCTGCAAGTCTGTAGGAATTGTATAGATGTAATGAAAACAACAAAGATTCCACTGGATTGGAATTATTAGTAAGTATTCAAATATGTGCAAAAAAAACATGAAGCTGGATGATTATATAGACTTTATATTAAGACCCGGGGATAAACAATGTTTTCACAGCAAAATCTTGCAGCAGCTGGGCTAAATGTACGTTATGACATTTGACCTATCCTCACGCTTTTCCTTTTATTGAGACTTTTTTCATTATTATTTAAACATAAGGTGGTCTGATGTAAAAATGGATGAATATTTTTGTGTGCATTAAATAATGGTTTCTGGACCCTGCATTTACACAAAAAGAGTTGCACTTTATACTTATGACAGAGAGGAGAAATTGTGGTGGCAAATGGCAGCCAAGCATTGACTATGTTCAAGAATGTTGTAATCGTAAATGTAGCAGAAAGCAACCTGCACATATACACATATTTTTCTTGTGGATGCTCGACTACCGGAGTAAATTATATGAGCATTATCAGCTGGGCGAGCATATGCTGCAGAGCCTCAGTGGCTGCTATTCCGCCAGCACCCCCCATGCTCGCTCTCCCCAGTGTTTTAAGAAGGAACTCTGGCAACTCTGACCTCATTTCTAACTCTAGCTCTTACTTCTTGGCCATACTAACAACCCCACTCCTCCACCAGTGGGAGGTTCTGGTAGCTGTTGTCTAGTTATTATTTGTGGTTCATTCCCCCCAACACTGCTTCCTTGTTCCTATTACCCTAGCATGTCCTTATTCCCAGCTCTGCAGCATCTCTTACTTTGGTACTTAAAGACAGGATATTTTTTGTCCCTGTACTCCCCCCCCTTAGGACTTCCCACCTTTGCTCAGTTCCAAGACCATAGTTTCATTCTGTTCATTCCTCTTCCCTTACAAGTAAGGCCCCCCTCCCACATACTGGATGTCCAACTGGCAGCAACTGCCCAGCTCTCAGCCCCCTCGTAGTCTCCCCTTCCTGGCAGTTGGCCATCTCCCTCGTACCCATGCCGCAATGCCCTGCTATTTTTTTATCACTACTCACAAAACGCAGCTAGCTTGAGACAGTGCCACAAGTGATGTGGTTCCTGCCCTAGTCATGACTCTCCAGAGTGTAGCAGGTTGGTGTGAAGGTTTATTTCTCATTTGGACATGGTACATTATGCGATCACCACAATGATATGTCGGGGTGCTGGAGGAAGTATGGTTTTTGGGGCATTCTATTATTTACTGCAATAAGTGCCATCACATGTCTCAGAGGGCATCTGCTTTCTTTGGAGGTTGGCTGGTTTTCTGGCTTGAGGTCCGGGTTTACATGGGAAAGGTTTTTATTTAACTGATTTTCTGTACAATGGCTCATTGGGGTGTTTCTTGGTGATCAGTGGTACACTTAAGGCGTAGTGATTTTGGCAAGTGTGTTTCGACTAAGGAATCTTCTTGGTGAAGAGACTTCAGAGATCTTCTGGGCAGTGACCCCTGTACACCACAGGCTAAGACTTGCAGAACTCACCAGCAGGTCTTCTAGCCTATAATAGCTGCTTTTCCCTTAAGGCGTGGTGTGCCTACCGGTACTGGGATACCACCAGGACTTACATCACTGGTCGTAGTATGAGTTTACCCCTGAGTGACCTGAATCAAAGCTGGTAGTAAAGAGGACCCAAAAGAGGAGAGGAGTAGCACAAAGATATAGATAAGAGCTAGAAAGCAACACTATGGTGCCAGGGAGAAATCGGAAAAGCCAAAGACGGGAGAGTCCCAGACAGAGACAAGGCTGGTGAATAAACGCTAGAGTGTTTACCTACAGGTGGAGCTACAGGTAGCAGAGGTACAAGAGGAATTAAACAGAGGAGACACGTAACCACACTCGAAACAGACGAGGTACAACACTACAAAAGACAGATGATGAATGTGACAGATTATACAGCTGACACGGAGCTGGACACAGAAACACTGCAGTGGACTATAGCAGAACACCAGGCAAGGTGTCCACAGGCTAGAACTTGTACTAAGAGAAAAGGGCTCCCGCTGCAGACAGGAATCTGTGACCAGCAGGGAGTGAGAGACAAACAACACATATAAAGGAGACAAGAACCAATGAGAATCACAGCACAGTCAACCTCCCCTAATTAGCAACTCACTGCAGCCGTGCTGCTGCACGTCCACCAGCCTCCTGCCACCCTCACTGGGGAAGCATCCGGCTTCCATGCTGCCTGGCAACCTCGACCGCCGCTAGCACCTGGCATCCCGATTGCCATGGAGCTGGTGGCCGGGGAGTGGAAGTTCGGGATCATCCAGGTCACCTATTGATGGCTGGTCGCTGTGAGCCGTGAACTGCAGCTTGTAACAAAGCGTAAGAGGATCACCCTCATTGTGTTTATTAATTCAGACAGTTCGGCATTGGTGCAGTAGTGTTTGGAATGTATGACTAAGTATTGTGCTAAGGAAGGTTTAGAACAGTGGTTCCCAAACTTGGTCCTCAAGGACCCCCAACAGCTCATGTTTTCCAAGTCACATAGCTGGTGCACAGGTGTACTCACTGACACATTTTAAAGATCCACAGGTGGAGCTAAATGATTTCACTTGTGAGTCTGTGAGGGGACTTGGAAAACATGAACTGTTAGGGGTCCTCGATGACCAAGTTTGGGACCCTTGGTTTAAAATAATAATAGAATAAATACGTTATCGTCATTGTAAAAACAGCATAAGTGATATCAATAGCTTTAGCTAAGCAATCTTTTTGAAGGTAAAAAGGAAAAAACACAGTGGTTGGGATGATATTGTTTTTAAGGTGTCTCCATAAGAGTGTGGGCACAGACAATAAATTCCAAGACCCTTCGGTGGACTACTGTTTCTTCTGGTTTGTTATGAGGATGCCAATCTGTATCAGTCTGAAGGGTGCATATGAGTAAGGCCATAACAGTTGTTTTTATCACTGGCAAGTAACAAGGTCAGACGGTGGTGTGCTGTGGACTTTTATCTGTTGGTGGGAAATGATTGCTCTTCAGCAGCCACAGGTGGCATCAGAGGTGGTTGTGGAGCACTTCCCCTTTTAAGTGAGGTGAGTTGTCCTACGCATACTGTAGGTGGTAACCTGGAAAGTCCTTGAGGAGTGGCCAGTTTTGGTCAGTTAAGTGAAGGTGAGTTCTCCGGATCACTGAGCTAGAAGTAATCAGAAATTAGAGAAAAAAGCAACACATACAATAGCATGTGCTCTTTATTAAAGCAATGAGGATCAATTTTCTATAAAATTGTATACATTTCATAATACACATTTAAATGAAATAGTAAGTTCAACATTTAAAATGACATAGATAGGCACAATCGTAATATGCACCTATAAAGAGTATATATATTATCTTTCACCCTAAGGGCTGCACACACATGTTTGGCTATCTACAAGAGCTTTTAGGTATGATTTAATTGAAGTAATCTCTCTAGAGATGTGCACTTGAAATTTTTCGGGTTTTGTGTTTTGGTTTTGGGTTCGGTTCCGCGGCCGTGTTTTGGGTTCGACCGCGTTTTGGCAAAACCTCACCTAATTTTTTTTGTCGGATTCGGGTGTGTTTTGGATTCGGGTGTTTTTTTCAAAAAACACTAAAAAACAGCTTAAATCATAGAATTTGGGGGTCATTTTGATCCCAAAGTATTATTAACCTCAAAAACCATAATTTCCACTCATTTTCAGTCTATTCTGAACACCTCACACCTCACAATATTATTTTTAGTCCTAAAATTTGCACCGAGGTCGCTGGATGACTAAGCTAAGCGACCCTAGTGGCCGACACAAACACCTGGCCCATCTAGGAGTGGCACTGCAGTGTCACGCAGGATGGCCCTTCCAAAAAACACTCCCCAAACAGCACATGACGCAAAGAAAAAAAGAGGCGCAATGAGGTAGCTGTGTGAGTAAGCTAAGCGACCCTAGTGGCCGACACAAACACCTGGCCCATCTAGGAGTGGCACTGCAGTGTCACGCAGGATGGCCCTTCCAAAAAACACTCCCCAAACAGCACATGACGCAAAGAAAAAAAGAGGCGCAATGAGGTAGCTGTGTGAGTAAGGTAAGCGACCCTAGTGGCCGACACAAACACCTGGCCCATCTAGGAGTGGCACTGCAGTGTCACGCAGGATGGCCCTTCCAAAAAACACTCCCCAAACAGCACATGACGCAAAGAAAAAAAGAGGCGCAATGAGGTAGCTGTGTGAGTAAGATAAGCGACCCTAGTGGCCGACACAAACACCTGGCCCATCTAGGAGTGGCACTGCAGTGTCACGCAGGATGGCCCTTCAAAAAAATACTCCCCAAACAGCACATGACGCAAAGAAAAATGAAAGAAAAAAGAGGTGCAAGATGGAATTGTCCTTGGGCCCTCCCACCCACCCTTATGTTGTATAAACAGGACATGCACACTTTAACCAACCCATCATTTCAGTGACAGGGTCTGCCACACGACTGTGACTGAAATGACGGGTTGGTTTGGACCCCCACCAAAAAAGAAGCAATTAATCTCTCCTTGCACAAACTGGCTCTACAGAGGCAAGATGTCCACCTCATCATCATCCTCCGATATATATCACCGTGTACATCCCCCTCCTCACAGATTATCAATTCGTCCCCACTGGAATCCACCATCTCAGCTCCCTGTGTACTACTTTGTGGAGGCAATTGCTGCTGGTCAATGTCTCCACGGAGGAATTGATTATAATTCATTTTAATGAACATCATCTTCTCCACATTTTCTGGAAGTAACCTCGTACGCCGATTGCTGACAAGGTGAGCGGCGGCACTAAACACTCTTTCGGAGTACACACTTGTGGGAGGGCAACTTAGGTAGAATAAAGCCAGTTTGTGCAAGGGCCTCCAAATTGCCTCTTTTTCCTGCCAGTATAAGTACGGACTGTCTGACGTGCCTACTTGGATGTGGTCACTCATATAATCCTCCACCATTCTTTCAATGGGGAGAGAATCATATGCAGTGCCAGTAGACGACATGTCCGTAATCGTTGGCAGGTCCTTCAGTCCGGACCAGATGTCAGCATCAGCAGTCGCTCCAGACTGCCCTGCATCACCGCCAGCGGGTGGGCTCGGAATTCTGAGCCTTTTCCTCGCACCCCCAGTTGCGGGAGAATGTGAAGGAGGAGATGTTGACAGGTCGCGTTCCGCTTGACTTGACAATTTTCTCACCAGCAGGTCTTTGAACCCCAGCAGACTTGTGTGTGCCGGAAAGAGAGATCCAAGGTAGGTTTTAAATCTAGGATCGAGCACGGTGGCCAAAATGTAGTGCTCTGATTTCAACAGATTGACCACCCGTGAATCCTTGTTAAGCGAATTAAGGGCTCCATCCACAAGTCCCACATGCCTAGCGGAATCGCTCTGTGTTAGCTCCTCCTTCAATGTCTCCAGCTTCTTCTGCAAAAGCCTGATGAGGGGAATGACCTGACTCAGGCTGGCAGTGTCTGAACTGACTTCACGTGTGGCAAGTTCAAAGGGCAGCAGAACCTTGCACAACGTTGAAATCATTCTCCACTGCGCTTGAGACAGGTGCATTCCACCTCCTATATCGTGCTCAATTGTATAGACTTGAATGGCCTTTTGCTGCTCCTCCAACCTCTGAAGCATATATAGGGTTGAATTCCACCTCGTTACCACTTCTTGCTTCAGATGATGGCAGGGCAGGTTCAGGCGTTTTTGGTGGTGCTCCAGTCTTCTGTACGTGGTGCCTGTACGCCGAAAGTGTCCCGCAATTCTTCTGGCCACCGACAGCATCTCTTGCACGCCCCTCTCGTTTTTTAAATAATTCTGCACCACCAAATTCAAGGTATGTGCAAAACATGGGACGTGCTGGAATTTGCCCATATTTAATGCACACACAATATTGCTGGCGTTGTCCGATGCCACAAATCCACAGGAGAGTCCAATTGGGGTAAGCCATTCCGCGATGATCTTCCTCAGTTGCCGTAAGAGGTTTTCAGCTGTGTGCGTATTCTGGAAACCGGTGATACAAAGCGTAGCCTGCCTAGGAAAGAGTTGGCGTTTGCGAGATGCTGCTACTGGTGCCGCCGCTGCTGTTCTTGCGGCGGGAGTCCATACATCTACCCAGTGGGCTGTCACAGTCATATAGTCCTGACCCTGCCCTGCTCCACTTGTCCACATGTCCGTGGTTAAGTGGACATTGGGTACAACTGCATTTTTTAGGACACTGGTGAGTCTTTTTCTGACGTCCGTGTACATTCTCGGTATCGCCTGCCTAGAGAAGTGGAACCTAGATGGTATTTGGTAACGGGGGCACACTACCTCAAGAAATTGTCTAGTTCCCTGTGAACTAACGGCGGATACCGGACGCACGTCTAACACCAACATAGTTGTCAAGGCCTCAGTTATCCGCTTTGCAACAGGATGACTGCTGTGATATTTCATCTTCCTCGCAAAGGACTGTTGGACAGTCAATTGCTTGGTGGAAGTAGTAAAAGTGGGCTTACGACTTCCCCTCTGGGATGACCATCGACTCCCAGCAGCAACAACAGCAGCGCCAGCAGCAGTAGGCGTTACACGCAAGGATGCATCGGAGGAATCCCAGGCAGGAGAGGACTCGTCAGAATTGCCAGTGACATGGCCTGCAGGACTATTGGCATTCCTGGGGAAGGAGGAAATTGACACTGAGGGAGTTGGTGGGGTGGTTTGCGTGAGCTTGGTTACAAGAGGAAGGGATTTACTGGTCAGTGGACTGCTTCCGCTGTCACCCAAAGTTTTTGAACTTGTCACTGACTTATTATGAATGCGCTGCAGGTGACGTATAAGGGAGGATGTTCCGAGGTGGTTAACGTCCTTACCCCTACTTATTACAGCTTGACAAAGGCAACACACGGCTTGACAAATGTTGTCCGCATTTCTGTTGAAATACTTCCACACCGAAGAGCTGATTTTTTTGGTATTTTCACCAGGCATGTCAATGGCCATATTCCTCCCACGGACAACAGGTGTCTCCCCGGGTGCCTGACTTAAACAAACCACCTCACCATCAGAATCCTCCTTGTCAATTTCCTCCCCAGCGCCAGCAACACCCATATCCTCCTCATCCTGGTGTACTTCAACACTGACATCTTCAATCTGACTATCAGGAACTGGACTGCGGGTGCTCCTTCCAGCACTTGCAGGGGGCGTGCAAATGGTGGAAGGCGCATGCTCTTCACGTCCAGTGTTGGGAAAGTCAGGCATCGCAACCGACACAATTGGACTCTCCTTGTGGATTTGGGATTTCGAAGAACGCACAGTTCTTTGCTGTGCTTTTACCAGCTTGAGTCTTTTCATTTTTCTAGCGAGAGGCTGAGTGCTTCCATCCTCATGTGAAGCTGAACCACTAGCCATGAACATAGGCCAGGGCCTCAGCCGTTCCTTGCCACTCCGTGTGGTAAATGGCATATTGGCAAGTTTACGCTTCTCCTCCGACAATTTTATTTTAGATTTTTGAGTCCTTTTTTTACTGATATTTGGTGTTTTGGATTTTACATGCTCTGTACTATGACATTGGGCATCGGCCTTGGCAGACGACGTTGCTGGCATTTCATCGTCTCTGCCATGACTAGTGGCAGCAGCTTCAGCACGAGGTGGAAGTCGATCTTGATCTTTCCCTATTTTTGGAACCTCAACATTTTTGTTCTCCATATTTTAATAGGCACAACTAAAAGGCACCTCAGGTAAACAATGGAGATGGATGGATACTAGTATACTTATGGATGACGAGCGACTGCCGACACAGAGGTAGCTACAGCCGTGGACTACCGTACTGTGTCTGCTGCTAATATAGACTGGATGATAATGAGATAAAATTAAAATATATATATATATATATATCACACTAGTACTGCAGCCGGACAGGTATATATTATGTAATGACGGACCTGCTGGACACTGTCTGTCAGACTCAGCACTGCAGACTCCTAAAGTAAGCTACTAGTATCAAGAAGATAGAAAAAAAAAAAACCACGGGTAGGTGGTATACAATTATGGATGGACGAGCGACTGCCGACACAGAGGTAGCTACAGCCGTGGACTACCGTACTGTGTCTGCTGCTAATATAGACTGGATGATAATGAGATAAAATTAAAATATATATATATATCACACTAGTACTGCAGCCGGACAGGTATATATTATGTAATGACGGACCTGCTGGACACTGTCTGTCAGCACTGCAGACTCCTAAAGTAAGCTACTAGTATCAAGAAGATAGAAAGAAAAAAAAACCACGGGTCGGTGGTATACAATTATGGATGGACGACCGACTGCCGACACAGAGGTAGCTACAGCCGTGGACTACCGTACTGTGTCTGCTGCTAATATAGACTGGATGATAATGAGATAAAATTAAAATATATATATATATCACACTAGTACTGCAGCCGGACAGGTATATATTATGTAATGACGGACCTGCTGGACACTGTCTGTCAGACTCAGCACTGCAGACTCCTAAAGTAAGCTACTAGTATCAAGAAGATAGAAAGAAAAAAAAAACACGGGTAGGTGGTATACAATTATGGATGGACGAGCGACTGCCGACACAGAGGTAGCTACAGCCGTGGACTACCGTACTGTGTCTGCTGCTAATATAGACTGGATGATAATGAGATAAAATTAAAATATATATATATCACACTAGTACTGCAGCCGGACAGGTATATATTATGTAATGACGGACCTGCTGGACACTGTCTGCAGAATGCGTTTATAAAAACACCACACGACGAGTGTTTAACTTTTTCAGGCAGACAATCACAATATACTGGTGGTCAGCAGACAATCACAATACTGGTGGTCAGTGGTCACTGGTCAGTCACACTGGCAGTGGCACTCTGGCAGCAAAAGTGTGCACTGTACTTAAAATATGTACTCCTGCTATAACTGCTCCCCAGTCTCCCCCACAATTAAGCTGTGTGAGCAGTGAGCACTCAGCACAGTCAGATAATGATATACAGTATTACATATGATGCAGCACACTGGGCTGAGCACAGATATGGTATGTGACTGTGTCACACTGTGTATCGTTTTTTTTCAGGCAGAGAACGGATTAATTAAACTGGTGGTCACTGGTCACACTATCAGCAGCAAGTAGTACTCCTCCTAATAAT
Source organism: Pseudophryne corroboree (assembly GCF_028390025.1). NCBI lineage: Eukaryota > Metazoa > Chordata > Amphibia > Anura > Myobatrachidae > Pseudophryne > Pseudophryne corroboree. Next base: position 756,119,769 of record NC_086449.1, read on the forward strand.
ATGCTCCCCAAAATTTGTGTCTCTCTCTAGTACTCTAGTCTAAACGGAGAGGACACCAGCCACGTCCTCTCCCTATCAATCTCAATGCACGTGTGAAAATGGCGGCGACGCGCGGCTCCTTATATAGAATCCGAGTCTCGCGATAGAATACGAGCCTCGCGAGAATCCGACAGCGGGATGATGACGTTCGGGCGCGCTCGGGTTAACCGAGCAAGGCGGGAAGATCCGAGTCGCTCTGCCCCGTGTAAAAAAACCTGAAGTTCGGGCGGGTTCGGATTCCGAGGAACCGAACCCGCTCATCTCTAAATCTCTCGTGACAATTCTTAATCCTACTAATTACTGCATCGTGATAGCTCACTTATGGTCTAATTGAAGAAGCATTAAAGGATTAATAGTCCTTTTCCCTACCCCCGTTTTTAAAATTTGTGGGAGTCAACATTATTACATTGGAAGACCCTCACGTTATACCAAATGCGAGAAGCTATTTAAATATTTTGGTCCAAAAAGTTGGTACCACTTACCTTGATACTTATTCTGGTCCCACCTGATAGAAGAAGTCCATGAGAAAGATTTCTCTTTCATATAGGTTGGTACCAGTAATATATTTTTTAACTTTAATTATTTTGATCTTCACATACTCACTCTCACCCATTGCCTTTATTAATTCTTTCACCCAAAAGATACCCCTGAAGAAGTCCATCTTGGACGAAACGCATAGGGTTTATCAATCCTCATGCACCACCCAACTGTATGAGCACCCACCCTAGAGCTCACACCTTTTTGAAGGTGAGGGGGGACATTTGTGAACATCTCTCTTACTTTGGTTCTTGTGCATGAGATTGTATTACAAATCTGTGATTTTTATGTACAAACATTGTACTGTCAATTTTTTTACATTTTAAAATAAAATGTATGGTATCTTTTACTGATGTATCGTTTCAATCTCTCTGGGTGATTTCTTGGTGAGAGGTGTTATTACAGGCCTCAAAGCAGAGTATCCCATTAAAGCTAAAGAGACAGAAGAGAACTCTCTATACGAAAATTCAGTCTGGGTCATACCTATTCGTGCATCAACATACATACATCAGCGCACTCTGGAATTTTCAGTTTGTATATATATATGCCAGGCATTATCCGCTTTTGACATTGGTGAACATGGACAGCTGATACTGGCTGTATTCATTGTAAAGTTGTGCTTCTTGAGGATGATCCTGCTAGGATCGAAATGTCGATGAGCTGCATTAATATGCTAAGTATGCATTAAACGTTTAAAAAAAAATGTTAATGCAAAATTCTGGTGAGTGCCCCTCTCTTTGCCTCTCTATATGTGGATGTCTTTTGGACTTCTTGGGTGCGACCCCAGTTGATGCTCAAACTGCTTACTGATGTGAGTGCGACCGTATATGGATATATATTTGGAACAAAGCCCTATCTTTGGACATTGTTTTTTGGTCTGTCACCCATCCCGCAATTTAAAATTCTTTTTTCAAATGTCCTATATAACCAGTGCTATTGTAGATTCTGTGAAGTAATCCTAAGATATAAACAACGTTTCCTATGAGATATCGTTGTTTCTTTATTATATCATTTTTTCTTATTTTTTTCTTGTATTTTGAGAGTGTGTTGGTCCTCCTCCTCAGTACTCTTTCTGTTGTTATTATCTTTTTCTGTGTACTGTGGATGTGTTTGGTCGTTTTTTTTTATTTATTACTATCAACCTTCTTTGTGTGATTGTTAGATTTGGATCACCTAACCTTGGTGTACTCTTAGTTGTATACAGCCTAAGTTCTTTTTGTCTGATGTCTCAATCACACTCTATTGCCTATGATGAGGGATTGCTGCATGCAGCTGAGAGTGGTTTAGTGCCCCTTACGGATGATGATGCAGATAAGATCTACTTTGACCATTTGGAGTTTAAAAATTTACCCACTGAGAATTCAATTGATGTTTATCATAAACTACTCAGGTTGAAACGTAGAGAAATAGAGTTTACTCTGCCTGGTCAGTTTTTATCTGAGTATCACAGAACCAAACGCATTCCTAGAGGATTTAAGGTACCCAATATACCCACAATTGGCCGCACCAGCGCTCTGTTTTGTAGCAAGTGGTGTGGAGTATTAAATAAATGCTCGTTAGTTTAGACCTAATCCTACTTGTGATAGAGGAAGTGGGTTCTGAGGTAGCCAAGATACGTGAATAGGTCATTACCCTTGAAAAGGCAAGCCTACCACTGCTTAGAGCTGATAAAACAGAGAATTGGTGTGATAAACTCCAGTTGACCATTGACTCTTTTAAGGATTTAATTTCTTTCAAACGAAAGAAGTTACAGACAGTCACTAACGATTATGCCACCCATCAAGTATACTGCTGGTTAACGGGTGATCCTTCTGGTGGTAGACGGCAAAGATCTCAGAGATTCCCTAGATACAGGGGCTACAATAAATTTGAGTCCACCTCCTTTCCTTCTACTTCAGAAGCTGAGACCTCTGCCCCCCGCCCACCGAGTGATTTTTTAGATCAGCGCACAAGAGACCAATTTGGTCAAGATACGGTGCACACAGGCCACATCCGAGGAGAGGGGGGCACAGTGCGAAGAGGGAGGAGAAGGAGGAGGACTTAAATACTGTCTTTCATTTGTCTAGCTATCAGCTAACCCCAGATGAGCTGTCTTTACTCACTCTGTGTATGTCTTTTGTTCCTTCTTCCGCACATGATCGTTTTAATTTGGCTGTAGATCATTTTAAGTTTGGTCGTAAATTAAGATTAAAGGAATTTTTTAAGAACAAAGAGGGTACTGATGTTAGTAATATCGAGCTTGATTCCTTTCGCAGACCAAGTTTATTTGATCCCCAGTGTGCCAATCCGAGTATACGTACATTTCTATGGATGACAAATCAGGATTTTGATACCAAAGAGGGTATGACTCAACATAGTAATCTCTCTGCCGACCAATGGCAGGCTTTGAGGTCGCTTCAAAATAATCAGACAATTACAATACGTCCCGCTGTTAAGGGCGGGGCTGTCGTCATACAGGATTTCTGTGACTACGAACGAGAAATTAAACGTCAATTATCCGATACATCTACGTACACATACTGTGCCGCTAATCCCATTCCTAGGATTAAAAGGATTGTTGACCACACTCTTGATAGAGCGGTCAGCCAGGGGTGGTTCACTGAGTGGATTTTGGAATACCTTAGGGTTGAACATCCGGTATGTCCGGTTATTTACACCTTACCTAAGGTGCATAAGACCTTAGTGGACCCCCCTGGCAGACCCATAATCTCCGCTAGAGGTTCTTTACTTCAGCCCCTAGCAATTTTCGTAGATAATTTTCTACAGGGTCTTGTTCAATTTATCCCTAGTTATTTGAGGGACACTGGTGACTTCCTGTATATGATTTTGACACTGGGTGATCTAACAGAAGATGTTTTGCTTGTTACCCTCGATGTGTCTTTACTGTACACGATCATTCCCCATGACTTGGGGATTGCAGCGGTCCAGAAATTGATGGTTAGACACAGACCAATTGGGCCACCTGTGGAGGCCATATTGCAATTACTTGAACTAATTTTAGTGCACAATCAATTTATGTATGAAGGCAAATATTACGTGGAATGCGCGGGGACCATGATGGGGTCCAATGTGGCCCCAATTTATGCAAGTGTCTTCATGCATGATTACGAGTCTACGCACAATTTCCCTAACTTTGGAGATAAGATCGTGTACTATAAGAGATACATCAATGATGTTTTTTTATTGTGGAAGGGTACTAAGAAGGATTTTAATTATATGCTTAGTGCACTGAATACCTTGGAGAGTAATGTACACTTTACGGGACACTGTAGCCGAGAGGCTATTAATTTCCTGGACGTTACTGTCCCACGAGAAGGTCCAGGATTGAAAGCGACACTGTTCCGCAAAGAAACAGATCGTAATACGATTTTGCACGTAGCAAGCAATCATCCACCGCATTTGAAGAACAGTCTCCCAATTTCGCAATTCATGAGGGTTATGAGGACTCCGCAACCACTACTAAGGGTTAATGGAATTCCCTTTATGAAGGAACACTTCACCATGGCTTGACAGAGCGGCTTACATCGTTTCCTGTTCAGAGGAACGCATTTGAGCAGCAAGGAGAACTACATTTCATGGTGAAGGGAAGCCGAATACACCATTTCCGGGTGTTTGGAACGCACGTGAACTGCATGAACTACTTCTGGTTCCAGCGATCGGCGATGACCGCGCATGTGCACTACTCGGAGCGAGATTTGGAGTGGACAATTGGAGTCAGCTGGAAGTTGTAATTAGCAGAGTTTAAAAGTGGATTCTTGGAGCCAGTGAACAACGCTTCTGATGAAGGACTTATAGTCTGATACGCGTTAAGCGTGGCTCCTGTTTTATATCTGCTATTGATCCTGGGACACACAGACATATTCACCTCTTGGGGGGTCGATCCTGCATGTTATAAGGCATCCGGAGAGCCTGTCCACATCGTTTACCATCGTCCTTTGTGGCTGCAAGGATCCTCTCGGTGATATATATGCTGTATAATCCCATGGAATATTTTGTGATATGCTGTTCTTTTTTAGACCTTTTGTAAATTTAATCTGTGGCATTAAACCTGTGCGTGTTTTTAAATACTACTACACTATGGTCTGTGTTCAATAGTGCCTCTCAATATTCCTATTCATATTGGGATAAGAGGCACTTATTTTTCAGGTTCTTCAAGGCTAAAACCAGTCATATCTGCATATTGGGTTTGATGTAAAGACCCCTCAGAGAATCTTTATTCATCATTCATCACCATATGAGGATTATCATCCAATCAAAGGTGATTGTATTTTATCCATATTATTATATGTATTGTCATGGTATTTGGTAAGCGCTGTATCTATGTGTGCATATCTTCTTCGTATTCATTGTCTTTTCTGAAGTGTGGGATACACCTCTACTTGCACCCTTTATAGGTGCACATCAAGTTTAATTGTGCATATACATTGAAAACCATTGTTAAAGTCTAACTCTAACCCTATTGACACAGAACGTCAACTATCAGAAATGAAACAGAGGTTCCTCGAAAGAGGCTACAATGGTAAAACCATAGAGGGTTGACTCACCAAAGCACGAAATAATACAGATAGACGGCGCAATACTATGAGTGACCGTATGATATTTGTTACTCAGTTTGATGGGAGATCGCCTCTTTTTGCGAGGTCTATTAAGGAGCATTGGCCGATCCTGTCATCTGATCCCTCTCTGGCGATGCACAACAAAGAAGCACCTATGATGGCGTATCGAAGGGGTAGGAACTTGAAACAGCTCCTAATGCACCCAAATAGAGCAAAGACCACAGCGCATAAGACCTGGTTGATGACGCAGAAACCTGGATGTATCAAATGCATAGGGTGCACCACTTGTCGCTCAATGGTCCCAGGAGAAGTTTTCCTCACCCACAAAATGGAAGGCCTATCCGGATTCGCTACAAGCTCCATTGCCGTATGGAGTATGTGATTTATTTATTGACATGCCCATGTGGGTTATCCTACGTGGGGATGACCACATGCATTTTCCGGGAGAGAATGGCCAACCACAGGATGACGATTCGCCAAGCATTGGCCACTGGGGTGACCAACAAACCAGTGGCTCATCATTTTATGACACTTGGGACACCAGATTTCATCATTGCAGTGTCGTATTATTGACTGGGTACCTCCACTGCCATGGGGTGGTGACAGAGCGCTCATTTTGAAGAAACTTGAGGCGAGGTGGATCTTTCGCCTAGGGACTGTGTCACCTAATGGCCTAAATGAGTGCAATCCTCTCAATGTTTTTCTCCATTAATTTTATCAATTTGGGATACTATTCTTTACGAGGACTTTTGATATTTTGAAGGATGCAGCAGCGGACATACTGTTTTTTTCTGTTTTAAACATCTACATGCAAATAAGCTACTGCATGGAGTGCCCTGTTAGGGGGTTATATTGTAAGTTATTTTTGGCCAACATACTCTCATATATTTACTTTATATTTACTTTACATTTATATATTTTTAGTGTTTTTATATTGTCTTTACTTGTTATGTATTGATTGTTTATTTATGTGGGAATGCACTATTGGATACTTCTACCTGACTGGCCCTTAGTGCTTCACAATGATCTTATTTGTACTAGTTTGTTTTATAAATTCTTTGTGAACCATCTCCGATTATATCTTTGATGTTGACACTTGCTATATTTACACAGTGCCTCCTTTTATTAGCCCCCTTCTATTAATTGTCCCGGTTTTGGGAATTGTTATTTACACTACATTATGCCGCTGTCATTTATATTATATGATGCCGCTGTTGTTTCTGTGCTCTGAGGATGGCACGCCCCCAGCGGTGATGATGGGCACTATGACGCGATCGCTGTAAGTGATGTGATTGCGCAAGCGCACTGTTTTCCGGATGTACCATGCGTTCCACTGAGCCCATGTGGAACGCACGCCGGACGCAGCCTTCCTTGCTGTGCTCTCAGGGACAGTGGGCAGCGGTAAGTTCATTAGAGTGGAGGGGAGACCTTGACTTTTACATCCTAGTCACGCTATGTTCTTAATTATAATGATGTAGAATGACACACACCAAACCGATTTGATATAATCGGTGTGTACTGATTGGGTCCGTTTGTTTGGCGCCAATATTCAGGATCATTGTGGGTATATTAAGGGGCCTGTCAGGCATTATCCGCTTTTGACACTGATGAACATGGACAGCTGATACTAGCTGTATTCATTGTAATGTAAAGTTGTGCTTCTTGAGGATGATCCTGCTAGGATTGAAACGTCGATGAGCTGCCGCTCATCACTAATTAATATGCTGTTAAGTATGCATTAAACCTTTAAAAAAAAATGTAAGTGCAAAATTCTGGTGAGTGCCCCTCTCTTTGACTCTCTCTCTCTCTCTCTCTCTCTCTATATATATATACAGTATATATACAGTGTATATATATATATATATATATATATATATATATACATACATTATTGTCGCTAAAGTGGGACACTGGCCACCCACCCATTTGCACCCTAGCGATCTTGTTAAATAACCAGGACATCATGACGGCAGTAGAGCACTGACTAGACGATCCTTTGGATGCTCCGGACAGTTCTACAGGCTGCAGGGTGCATCCCTCTTGGATGCTCCAAGCAGCAATGCAGCAGTGCTACTGGCTGCAGGGTTCCAATCAAGTCAAATTTAGGTGCCGTGTGGCAGCGACGGTGCTTCCCCCTGAGCAACGACACTGCGTACATACCCCTAGTTACCGCCCTGCCAGGGATATAGAAGAGAGAGACACACAAAATATACAGAAGATTTTAAATTGTCAAAGTCCTGTAGGAGGCTCTTTACCTTACTGTCCAATGTCGCACTACTGGTTTAGAGAAAAGGATCTGTTGCAAGTATACAATTCCTGTTTTTGTCTCTGAGCAAGTTAACTCTTCAGTTGCAGGAAGGATCTAGAAGGCCCCTGAGACACAAATTATGACGTATGTCAATACTTGAGACAATAGTCCATTTCCAAGTTTGTGTGACTTACATCCTGCTAGATGCAGGCATCTTCAGTTTTCATTCATTTTCTTTGACCTTTTGCCCAAGTGACTGTTTGCTCTTGACAATCTTATCAAGCAGTTCATGACACTTGACTTGCAAAACAATCACACCATATTCACTTCAGCACTGACAATAAACTGTATATACGAGAATGCAAAGAGTAATCTGCAGATGTCAGTGTTCAACATAAATACTTGAAATAAAGGAAGAATCTTGGAAGCTCAAAAAAATAATAATAATGGAATATTGGAAAAAAATTTTCAAGAACGCCAAATAAATAATTGAAGGAATGTATGTGCCCCGTAGATTATTTTCATACAAATTTAATAAACTATTCATTCTAGTGTGACAGCTGGGCAGCATTGTTGGTGTAATGGTCAGTATTTGTGCCTCACAGCACTGAGGTTTTGGCTTATAAAACCACCAAGGCCCTATCTGTGTAGATTTTGTATGTTCTCCCCATGGTTTGCATGAGTTTTCTCTGGGTACATCGGTTTCCTCACATAAGCCAAAAGTATACTGGTACCTTAATTGGCTTATATGGCAAAAGCGGACGCCGTCAGTACAGCGGGAGTGATAATATGCAAAAGCTAATGTCTTACACTTGTGCACCAGTGTGCAATGTAGCATCTGTGGACATTGCAACTACACTGGTGGTTCTGATAATCCAACCGCCGCTCAGACCATCAATCACACCATTGCTCGCACCATCGCCACTTGCCACACCTTATAAGCTGCACAGGGGTGGTCATTCCGAGTTGTTCGCTCGTTGCCGATTTTCGCTATGCTGCGATTTGTTGCTAAATGCGCATGCGCATGGTACGCAGCGCGCATGCGCTTAGTTATTTAACTAAAAACTTAGCAGTATTGCTGTTGTCTGTGCGGCGCTTTTCAGTCGCACTGCTGATCGGTGAGTGATTGACAGTAAAGGGGCGTTTCTGGGTGGTAACTGACCGTTTTCCGGGAGTGTGCTAAAAAACGCAGGCGTGCCAGGTAAAAACGTGGGAGTGTCTGGAGAAACGGGGGAGTGGCTGGCCGAACGCAGGGCGTGTTTGTGACGTCAAAGCAGGAACTAAACGGACTGAGCTGATCGCAATGTAGGAGTAGGTCTGGAGCTACTCAGAAACTGCAAGAAAATATTTAGTAGCAGTTCTGCTAATCTTTCGTTCGCTATTCTGCTAAACTAAGCCCAGAGGGCGGCGGCCTAGCATTTGCAATGCTGCTAAAAGCAGCTAGCGAGCGAACAATTCGGAATGAGGGCCCGTGTTTCCTTCTCAACTAAGTCTGAAAATGGCCTCTCTTGCATTTTCAATTGCAACCACTTTCACTGATACACCCTTGACACTCCCATAACACGGTCCTGTGCTCTCGATTTGAACCTTAGGAATGTTAGTGCCCACCTGATGAGGTCACCTGGCCATGGTAGGTGGTCCCATGTTTTGGGGGCAAAAATTATGATAAGAACCTCAATTTTACTCCATATTAAATTGCAGCGTTTATTATAGTTGTTCTGATTACCAGTATTTGTAGTGCTCAGCTTGGTAGTACCTCTTATTATGTTTAGAATTAGGGTGTGCAGTCCAGCCCCCCTCTCATAACATGCCCATGAGACAGAGTTATTTTGTGAATACCTCAGGCCACCCCCCAGTTATTGCCCAGGAATGAAACCAGTTGTCCGCCGCAAGCTCTATTGCAAGCAACTCTATATGCAACAGCAATGTCTGCCTACAGTCAGGGGAACGCATGCACCGTAGGGGTCTTCTGGACTTTTTACGCATGCGCAGTGGCCAAAAATCACTCAACTGTGCCAATATCGACGTAGCATCCACCTCTGAAACAGGCCTATAGATTGTAAGCTCCACTGGGGCAGGGACTGATGTGAATGACTGAAATATTCTCTATAAAGTGCTGCAGAACATGTAGGCTACATAAATAGCTGTCAACAATAATCTAATCAATCCTTTACTTGATCTGGCAAATTGTAATGGGAAGCAGATACCGCTGCTCGGGTTTCCCTGGCGATCAGAATGCCGACAAGCAGTACAATGCCGATACCGGAATACCGGCAAGACAGGCTATTCTCCCTTTGTGGGTGCCATAGAGGGAGAATATAATCTATGGCGTGCGCAGTGATCCACCATGCCCGCAGCGTGGCGATTGCAGCGAGCCCGCAAGGGGCTTTTGAGCGCTGTCCCCGCTACCCGCAAACTACTGACCAGGATGCCGCTGTCTGTATACTGACGGCCGGCATCCTGGTTAGCGGTAATTCATGCGGAATCTGTTGTAATATGTGGAAAAAGGGTGTGATTTGCTGCAGTGGTGAGTAGTGGTCAGTAGTGGTCAGTAGTGGTCAGACTCTGACTGAGGTTTTTTTAGATCTAAAAATCAATAGGTTTGTTTCATTTATGTTGTTTTGTATGATTGTAACCTAGAAACTAGATGTGGTCTGTTGACCATATATATATATATATATATATATATATGTGTGTGTACTGTGTGTGTGGGAGCGCGTGTGTATGTGTCCAACCTATACATTCTTCTATCAAATCCGGAGACTCCTGGATTTTGCCTGGCTCTCCCACAGTAGACCAGCCTCCTGGATCCAGCTCTTCTTCCCCGGTGAAGTGGGTAATCCAGAAGTTTGATGGCACCACACACTGCCATTCAATGGCACAAACTGTGATACTCAGTCCAACGTCCCCTAGCCAGGACATCTCCTAACTGCTCCCCCGGAGGGGAGAAATCAGATATCGTCCAGTGTGGTCATACATATAACAACCTGGCATGATACGGGTCATATCTACAGCTATGGATTACACAGATCATGCACTACTGTAAGGCAGCGAGCAACCAAGAAATGTGCATCAGATATAACTAATAGAATAGGTCTGTAGTTGATGTTGAACTATTTCTAAACCCTTTATGGAGCACTGGGTTATTAAAGGGAAGGCAATACCTTGCTGGTTCCACTCACTCTGCCAGTCGGGGACTACGATCCATTAATAACGCATACCTCCCAACATTAAAGATCATGGAGTCGGTACTCTTTGCGCGGCAAAGCCTAAAATGGGGCGTGGCGCCGTGGGAATGCTGTGCTCGCAAGCCGCGCCTCCCATTTTCCTCACTAAGGGGGTGGGTCTGGCACTCTGTGAGCTGTTGCCAATGCCCCCAGTCCCTCTAACTCCCATGAATAGACGTCTCCGCTACTCTAAGGACAGCAGCAAGTAACAGAGTCCTTCCAACTGCCCCCAACCCATCGCAGGACATTGCGGTCCGCGGGTGGGACAGCGGGATAGTACACCAAAAAACTGGACTTTTCCTCAACAATGAGACAGTTGGGAGGTATGATAATGTACTAGCTTGCGTCACTAACATTTAAGTAATATATAACTTCTGAAATCCTTATTATTTGTTAAATCCGTATATACGAGTACTTTATTAGTTCTTTATTAGAGGATAGAATGACCATGTTTATTTTACAAAGCCAGGCAAATGGCTGTCTAAATGTGTAACATCTGACAAGTTCTGGATTATAAAAATGCCTTTTAGCCACTCAGTTAATTAATAATCTGACCATGAGAGAGTAAATCAAACAACTACTGCTTCTTGTTTCATACAATTATTGGATGTTTCCCAGGCATACAAGGATAGAACTCATTAGCTGCTGCATATTAATCCTTCTGTTTAACACTTTACTGCGCTTAAACACTGAAAATCTCCTGTCTGAAATGTTCAGAGGCTTTTCCATTTCCCATCTTTAAACGTCCAAGAAAATATGTTTGGATTAATTAACTTAAAGTAATGTGCAGTCTTCTGTCACTGTTCTTTGTGTTCTAAAGAAGTATAATCTGCTTTAGGAACTAGGCTCATGAAAGGGAGGTAGGCTTAATTACTTTTAAAAAACAAATTTGAGCTTTCTACTGACATAATTGTTATGTGCACAGTTTCAATCTAGCGATACTTACTGTCAGCCATATCGCTTGACTGTAGACCTCAATTATAGTAGCTCATTAATGATAATGTTGTATAAACAGGAAAACTTTAATATTAAATATACTAAATCAATAAGATTGGATTACTTATCCTTCAAAATTACTGGAGCAAAAAAAAAGGCCCCTTTATTAGCCTGAACCATGACACATATAGTTTCAGGTAAATCTCTGCACCTGCGTTTTGTATAAAACCTGCTTGTACACCATATGCAATAATGGAGCAGAATAACTGTATACACCAGTGAATGCCTTAAGACTATGGGTCCTTCACTCTGAAGCCCTTTGTGGAGTGCGCTCGCGCACCCAGTGAGATGGTGCGATCGCCTCTGCCTGATTGACAGGCAGAGGCAGTTGCGGGGCGGGAGGGAGCGTGCCGATGGCGTTAGAACGCAGTTGGAGGGCGCGGTTTGGACAACGCAGGCTTGTGACGCTCCAATAACACAGTGACAGGATTGTGCACATGCAGACCCTTTTATAGAGCAAAGTAAGCAATATGCACCTGCAGTCTAATCAGTCTGACCTTTAAGTCCAATGACTTTTGCGTCTGATGTTATAAGGGCTGCACAATACACTCAGTTATGAGACAGCTTGTAGTGATTAACCATTTGACTACATGTCAACAATAGCCTGTCAGAGGTTTGTTCTGTATGCCTGGCAATATACTGTATATATAATAAAGAGCGTGCTTATCTCCATAAGAAAACGTAAATACTAATGTAGTAGGTTTAACTAAAAAGTCTCTATGCAAATAACATGAGTACATTTCTGAAAATTAACACTAGCTGTTCTACCCATTCTTCGCACAGGAGATTCTGCGTTTCACGGTTGTGTTAAAAATTTGGTAAATCTATAGAGATGTAAATTGGAGATGTCGTAATGTAAGTAAGGGCCTCATTCAACTTCAGTTGTAGTTTTGTAAAAAAAATCGCAAAACTACAACTCTTTTTTTAACTAGGCTGCCCTGCATGACGGATCCTGCCCCACCCTCTAACATGTGAGCGCATCACTATACAGCAATGCACTCGCATGATTAAGGTAGCCCCCTGCTTACGCAGCATAGCTGTCGGAGGGCCGCCATCTTTTAGGTCACAGTGTCCGTGTGTGATGTTATACAGCAGCCGCGGCCCGCCCCTCCAACGGTCCGGACACACCTCCATTGTCCGGACTGTGCTCCTAAAACGGAGCTCCACTGCCCCATTTCTTCCTGTGATCACAGATTAGGACCTTGCAGTGGTTGCAATCACCAAATAGCAATTTCAGCACTTTTGCGTCTGAACCTGAATCGGGCCCCAAATATTAATCCATGGTTCTTGTCGTTACCCGAGGAGCACCTGTAGCAGATACAATATTAAATTCTACACACTGGAGGTGCAATCTAAATTTTGATTCGATTGTCCGTTTGGGGTGTTATCGTTCACGCAACGCAAGCCACGGATTAGTGAGTGAGTGAGTAAGTGAGTGAATGAGTGAGGGCTTTCTCATTTGTATATATAGATGAGATTCTTGTTGCATAAATATTGAAGGAATGCTGATAGTCTTGTTCACTTCCTCCTCTTCAAAGAATTGAAGACTATAGCTTCCTATCAGGGTATAAAAGTCCCCAGAACGCCAAACATGATCATTAATTTTTCCGAGATAACTTTCCCCACTTTCCCAAGATCAATTTTGATTTAGGCACCTGAAGTCTGCTTTTCAACTCCCATATACAGTAGGCTGAATTAACACTATCAAGATGAAAATACTTGAGACTTTTGTGACTCCCTGCTCCCCATCCTCCCTCTCCCCTAGTACTCCCTAAACTCTGCCTCCCCAAACGGAATAGTAGGGGAGAGGGAGGAGGAGGGGGAGCATTATAGCAATGCTATCAGGCTGGCGCCCGCCAGCATTTATACACTCCTGGCAATGAGCATTACCCTTGGCAATGAGCATTACCTTTGGCAACGAGCATGGATCCCAGAGCATGAAACCCCTAGCAATGACCATTACCCTTGGCAATGAGCATGCATCCCAGAGCATGAAACACCTAGCAACGAGCATTAACCTTGGCGATGAGCATTACTCTTGGCAACTAGCATGCATCCCAGGGATGAAACCCCTAGCAATGAGCATTACCCTTGGCAACGAGAATTACCCTTGGTAATGACATGCATCCCAGAGCATGACACAGAGTGCATGAAACCCCTGGCAACAAGCAGGTAATTAAAAAAAAGTAGAAGCCTTACTGTAAGGCATAATGTATCACGGCATTGCGTGTATGGCATAATATGGTGCAGGAGGCATAATATGGTGAAAGGGGCATTACTGTGTGGGGCTTAATATGGCGGAATGTTTATTTTTCTCCTGTAGTGGCCGAGGTCTGTTGTTGCAGGGCCAAAAACTGGGGTGTAAGGTAGTCTTTTTATGCAAGCATTTTAGCAAGGCCACGTCCCCTCGCTGGGAGCATGTGTGGCTTGGGCGCGTGCAAAATTTGTTTTTTATGTCTATGGGGGGGGGGGGGGGGAGATGCATTTTTGAATGTGTATTTGATAACTGGTACAAAACAGCTTAGAATCAGGTGATATTGTAAGATCCCATTGGTCATTATCACAAGATGTAAAGATTACTTGGGTCAGGGCCAGATAAAGGTCCACAAGGGTCTGGGGCTGAAAATGATCAAGGGCTTATTGTGAGGAGTTGAGGGGGGGTGGCTAATGTTGTGTGGGTGTGGCCAGTGACATTTGGACATGTACACTCCCTACACTCTAAGCCCCAATGTCTCTCAAAATATGTCAAAATAGAAAAACAGTATAATTTTGTGAGGAATTAAAAATATAAATTTAATTATCATTTATGACAACCATGTGACCAGCTGGGCAGTTAATCATCATCGTGCTGTCATGATGATGGGCCTATTTTTATCTGGGGCCTGGAGCTGGAGCTCCATCCACCCCATTGTTAATCTGGCCCTAACTACGGTGATGTTCAGTCATCCAGAAGAAAATAGCAATGGACATTGATGCCTTTTACACCTGAAAAAAGTCACCTACTCCCCAAACTTCATAGAAACATAGAATTTGACGGCAGATAAGAACCACTTGGCCCATCTAGTCTGCCCATTTTTTTATCCTTTAGGTAATTGCAACCCTTTTTGAACCTAATTCTTTGTAAGGATATTCATATGCCTATCCCAAGCATGTTTAAATTGCTCTACAGTCTTAGTCTCTACCACCTCTGATGGGAGGCTATTCCACTTATCCACTATCCTTTCTGTGAAATAATTTTTCCTTAAATTTCCCCTGAACCTACCTCCCTCCAGTTTCAGTGTATGTCCTCGAGTTCTAATACTTCTCTTCCTTTGAAAAATGTTTCCCTCCTGAACTTTGTTAAAACCTTTGGTATATTTGAATGTTTCTATCATGTCTCCCCTTTCCCTTCTCTCCTCCATACTATACATGTTAAGATCTTTTAGCCTTTCCGGGTAAGTTTTGTGATGTAGCCCATGCACCATTTTAGTTGCCCTTCTTTGTACACTCTCTAATGTATTTATATCCTTCTGGAGATAGGGTCTCCAGAACTGGACACAGTATTCCAGATGAGGCCGCACCAATGACCTATACAGTGGCATTATTACTTCTCTTTTCCTGCTACTGATTCCTCTCCCTATGCAACCAAGGATCTGACTTGCCTCTCTCATTGCTTTGTTGCATTGCTTACCTGCCTTTAAGTCACTTGAAATAGTGACTCCTAAATCCCTTTCCTCCTCAGTAGTTTCCATTATAGTACCCTTGATACTATATTTAGCCTTTGGGTTTTTGAGACCCAAGTGCATGATTTTGCATTTTTTAGCATTAAACTGTAGTTGCCATGTTCTTGACCATTTTTCAAGCCTAGCTAGGTCATCAATCATTTGTTTTACCCCTCCTGGTGTGTCTACCCTGTTGCATATCTTTGTATCATCTGCAAAAAGGCATACTTTCCCTTCAATACCATTTGCAATGTCACCAACAAAGATCACCATGTTCATGCACAAGCTATAAAGCAGGCACCAAAGTTTCTTTAGGATCTACGTAGCACTGATCAGATTTGCCACGTCTTCAGCTCTTGCAGTTGAGCTGCCTTTTTCTAAAAGGTGGTTAATGGCACAGAAGATATAATAAGAAACAAGTTTAAATCACTTATCATGATATCTGTGTTATGAGTGCTACATTGACAATGTTTTATAACATGATCATCCATTAAAAGACATTACATAAGCCAGCAAACAATTTAGCACATGAAACACATGGCGCGTAAGCTACTTTTTAAGACTGATTACTCCTGCACTAATTTGATGTTTTAAATAACTGAATATTCATCTTTTTTTTTTTTTACACCAATTATATTGCACCAATTTTACCACACTTGCATTAATTAGAGATAGTGAGAGATGAGGGTGTCTGTCGGGAGCAATAGTGGGAGAAATTATTATCATACGCCTCAGTGTTAGCGTTTCTTGCTGTCATACTGTATCTTCCACAACTTCTTCCTAGTTGCTATTATCGGGCAAAGCTATTGACGCATAGAACGCTCGCCATTTAAAGTCCACAAATATTTATCCAGGGATGGCAATGCACAAAGAAATCACTCTCTATCAACTTAAGATGTAATGAGTTAACGCTTCTCCTGCATGTGTATGAAAGGAAATTATTAGCCTAAATACGTTAATTAAGAACCATTATAGTAAGTTAACAGGTATCGCTAATTAAATGTAATGTTAATTTCTCTAGAAATTAAATACAAATAGCATATGTAATGGCTCTCTCTAAATTTAGAAATAACTGAAAATCTAGTGAGTTGAAAACATAGCTGCGAGGCCCGTGGGTGGTAGTGGACCGATCTGCGCCGGTAGGCCATGGCAGTTCTACGACTTGTGATGCAATTGTCAATACTTATTATTAGAGATGTGCACTTGAAATTTTTCGGGTTTTGTGTTTTGGTTTTGGGTTCGGTTCCGCGGCCGTGTTTTGGGTTCGACCGCGTTTTGGCAAAACCTCACCGAATTTTTTTTGTCGGATTCGGGTGTGTTTTGGATTCGGGTGTTTTTTTCAAAAAACCCTAAAAAACAGCTTAAATCATAGAATTTGGGGGTCATTTTGATCCCAAAGTATTATTAACCTCAAAAACCATAATTTCCACTCATTTTCAGTCTATTCTGAATACCTCACACCTCACAATATTATTTTTAGTCCTAAAATTTGCACCGAGGTCGCTGGATGACTAAGCTAAGCGACCCTAGTGGCCGACACAAACACCTGGCCCATCTAGGAGTGGCACTGCAGTGTCACGCAGGATGGCCCTTCCAAAAAACCCTCCCCAAACAGCACATGACGCAAAGAAAAAAAGAGGCGCAATGAGGTAGCTGTGTGAGTAAGATAAGCGACCCTAGTGGCCGACACAAACACCTGGCCCATCTAGGAGTGGCACTGCAGTGTCACGCAGGATGTCCCTTCCAAAAAACCCTCCCCAAACAGCACATGACGCAAAGAAAAAAAGAGGCGCAATGAGGTAGCTGTGTGAGTAAGATAAGCGACCCTAGTGGCCGACACAAACACCTGGCCCATCTAGGAGTGGCACTGCAGTGTCACGCAGGATGTCCTTTCCAAAAAACCCTCCCCAAACAGCACATGGCGCAAAGAAAAAAAGAGGCGCAATGAGGTAGCTGTGTGAGTAAGATAAGCGACCCTAGTGGCCGACACAAACACCGGGCCCATCTAGGAGTGGCACTGCAGTGTCACGCAGGATGTCCCTTCCAAAAAACCCTCCCCAAACAGCACATGACGCAAAGAAAAAAAGAGGCGCAATGAGGTAGCTGTGTGAGTAAGATAAGCGACCCTAGTGGCCGACACAAACACCGGGCCCATCTAGGAGTGGCACTGCAGTGTCACGCAGGATGTCCCTTCCAAAAAACCCTCCCCAAACAGCACATGACGCAAAGAAAAAAAGAGGCGCAATGAGGTAGCTGTGTGAGTAAGATAAGCGACCCTAGTGGCCGACACAAACACCGGGCCCATCTAGGAGTGGCACTGCAGTGTCAAGCAGGATGGCCCTTCCAAAAAATACTCCCCAAACAGCACATGACGCAAAGAAAAAAAGAGGCGCAATGAGGTAGCTGTGTGAGTAAGATAAGCGACCCTAGTGGCCGACACAAACACCTGGCCCATCTAGGAGTGGCACTGCAGTGTCACGCAGGATGTCCCTTCCAAAAAACCCTCCCCAAACAGCACATGACGCAAAGAAAAAAAGAGGCGCAATGAGGTAGCTGTGTGAGTAAGATAAGCGACCCTAGTGGCCGACACAAACACCGGGCCCATCTAGGAGTGGCACTGCAGTGTCACGCAGGATGTCCCTTCCAAAAAACCCTCCCCAAACAGCACATGACGCAAAGAAAAAAAGAGGCGCAATGAGGTAGCTGTGTGAGTAAGATAAGCGACCCTAGTGGCCGACACAAACACCGGGCCCATCTAGGAGTGGCACTGCAGTGTCACGCAGGATGGCCCTTCCAAAAAACCCTCCCCAAACAGCACATGACGCAAAGAAAAAAAGAGGCGCAATGAGGTAGCTGTGTGAGTAAGATAAGCGACCCTAGTGGCCGACACAAACACCGGGCCCATCTAGGTGTGGCACTGCAGTGTCACGCAGTATGGCCCTTCCAAAAAATACTCCCCAAACAGCACATGACACAAAGAAAAATTAAAGAAAAAAGAGGTGCAAGATGGAATTGTCCTTGGGCCCTCCCACCCACCCTTATGTTGTATAAACAGGACATGCACACTTTAACCAACCCATCATTTCAGTGACAGGGTCTGCCACACGACTGTGACTGAAATGACGGGTTGGTTTGGACCCCCACCAAAAAAGAAGCAATTAATCTCTCCTTGCACAAACTGGCTCTACAGAGGCAAGATGTCCACCTCATCATCATCCTCCGATATATCACCGTGTACATCCCCCTCCTCACAGATTATCAATTTGTCCCCACTGGAATCCACCATCTCAGCTCCCTGTGTACTTTGTGGAGGTAATTGCTGCTGGTCAATGTCTCCACGGAGGAATTGATTATAATTCATTTTAATGAACATCATCTTCTCCACATTTTCTGGATGTAACCTCGTACGCCGATTGCTGACAAGGTGAGCGGCGGCACTAAACACTCTTTCGGAGTACACACTTGTGGGAGGGCAACTTAGGTAGAATAAAGCCAGTTTGTGCAAGGGCCTCCAAATTGCCTCTTTTTCCTGCCAGTATAAGTACGGACTGTGTGACGTGCCTACTTGGATGCGGTCACTCATATAATCCTCCACCATTCTTTCAATGGTGAGAGAATCATATGCAGTGACAGTAGACGACATGTCCGTAATCGTTGTCAGGTCCTTCAGTCCGGACCAGATGTCAGCATCAGCAGTCGCTCCAGACTGCCCTGCATCACCGCCAGCGGGTGGGCTCGGAATTCTGAGCCTTTTCCTCGCACCCCCAGTTGCGGGAGAATGTGAAGGAGGAGATGTTGACAGGTCGCGTTCCGCTTGACTTGACAATTTTCTCACCAGCAGGTCTTTGAACCCCAGCAGACTTGTGTCTGCCGGAAAGAGAGATCCAAGGTAGGCTTTAAATCTAGGATCGAGCATGGTGGCCAAAATGTAGTGCTCTGATTTCAACAGATTGACCACCCGTGAATCCTTGTTAAGCGAATTAAGGGCTCCATCCACAAGTCCCACATGCCTAGCGGAATCGCTCCGTGTTAGCTCCTCCTTCAATGTCTCCAGCTTCTTCTGCAAAAGCCTGATGAGGGGAATGACCTGACTCAGGCTGGCAGTGTCTGAACTGACTTCACGTGTGGCAAGTTCAAAGGGCATCAGAACCTTGCACAATGTTGAAATCATTCTCCACTGCGCTTGAGACAGGTGCATTCCACCTCCTATATCGTGCTGAATTGTATAGGCTTGAATGGCCTTTTGCTGCTCCTCCAACCTCTGAAGCATATAGAAGGTTGAATTCCACCTCGTTACCACTTCTTGCTTCAGATGATGGCAGGGCAGGTTCAGTTGTTTTTGGTGGTGCTCCAGTCTTCTGTACGTGGTGCCTGTACGCCGAAAGTGTCCCGCAATTCTTCTGGCCACCGACAGCATCTCTTGCACACCCCTGTCGTTTTTAAAAAAATTCTGCACCACCAAATTCAAGGTATGTGCAAAACATGGGACGTGCTGGAATTTGCCCAGATTTAATGCACACACAATATTGCTGGCGTTGTCCGATGCCACAAATCCACAGGAGAGTCCAATTGGGGTAAGCCATTCCGCGATGATCTTCCTCAGTTGCCGTAAGAGGTTTTCAGCTGTGTGCGTATTCTGGAAAGCGGTGATACAAAGCGTAGCCTGCCTAGGAAAGAGTTGGCGTTTGCGAGATGCTGCTACTGGTGCCGCCGCTGCTGTTCTTGCGGCGGGAGTCCATACATCTACCCAGTGGGCTGTCACAGTCATATAGTCCTGACCCTGCCCTGCTCCACTTGTCCACATGTCCGTGGTTAAGTGGACATTGGGTACAACTGCATTTTTTAGGACACTGGTGAGTCTTTTTCTGACGTCCGTGTACATTCTCGGTATCGCCTGCCTAGAGAAGTGGAACCTAGATGGTATTTGGTAACGGGGGCACACTACCTCAAGAAATTGTCTAGTTCCCTGTGAACTAACGGCGGATACCGGACGCACGTCTAACACCAACATAGTTGTCAAGGCCTCAGTTATCCGCTTTGCAGCAGGATGACTGCTGTGATATTTCATCTTCCTCGCAAAGGACTGTTGGACAGTCAATTGCTTACTGGAAGTAGTACAAGTGGGCTTACGACTTCCCCTCTGGGATGACGATCGACTCCCAGCAGCAACAACAGCAGCGCCAGCAGCAGTAGGCATTACACTCAAGGATGCATCGGAGGAATCCCAGGCAATAGAGGACTCGTCAGAATTGCCAGTGACATGGCCTGCAGGACTATTGGCATTCCTGGGTAAGGAGGAAATTGACACTGAGGGAGTTGGTGGGGTGGTTTGCGTGAGCTTGGTTACAAGAGGAAGGGATTTACTGGTCAGTGGACTGATTCCGCTGTCACCCAAAGTTTCTGAACTTGTCACTGACTTATTATGAATGCGCTGCAGGTGACGTATAAGGGAGGATGTTCCGAGGTGGTTAACGTCCTTACCCCTACTTATTACAGCTTGACAAAGGCAACACACGGCTTGACACCTGTTGTCCGCATTTCTGTTGAAATACTTCCACACCGAAGAGCTGATTTTTTTGGTATTTTCACCAGGCATGTCAATGGCCATATTCCTCCCACGGACAACAGGTGTCTCCCCGGGTGCCTGACTTAAACAAACCACCTCACCATCAGAATCCTCCTGGTCAATTTCCTCCCCAGCGCCAGCAACACCCATATCCTCCTCATCCTGGTGTACTTCAACACTGACATCTTCAATCTGACTATCAGGAACTGGACTGCGGGTGCTCCTTCCAGCACTTGCAGGGGGCGTGCAAATGGTGGAAGGCGCATGCTCTTCACGTCCAGTGTTGGGAAGGTCAGGCATCGCAACCGACACAATTGGAGTCGGACTCTCCTTGTGGATTTGGGATTTCGAAGAACGCACAGTTCTTTGCGGTGCTACTGCTTTTGCCATCTTGAGTCTTTTCATTTTTCTAGCGAGAGGCTGAGTGCTTCCATCCTCATGTGAAGCTGAACCACTAGCCATGAACATAGGCCAGGGCCTCAGCCGTTCCTTGCCACTCCGTGTGGTAAATGGCATATTGGCAAGTTTACGCTTCTCCTCCGACAATTTTATTTTAGGTTTTGGAGTCCTTTTTTTACTGATATTTGGTGTTTTGGATTTTACATGCTCTGTACTTTGACATTGGGCATCGGCCTTGGCAGACGACGTTGCTGGCATTTCATCGTCTCGGCCATGACTAGTGGCAGCAGCTTCAGCACGAGGTGGAAGTGGATCTTGATCTTTCCCTAATTTTGGAACCTCAACATTTTTGTTCTCCATATGTTAATAGGCACAACTAAAAGGCACGTCAGGTAAACAATGGAGATGGATGGATACTAGTATACTTATGGATGGACTGCCGAGTGCCGACACAGAGGTAGCTACAGCCGTGGACTACCGTACTGTGTCTGCTGCTAATATAGACTGGATGATAATGAGATGAAATCAATATATATGTATATATAATATCACTAGTACTGCAGCCGGACAGGTATATATATTTATTATGTAATGACTGATGACGGACCTGCTGGACACTGTCAGCTCAGCAGCACCGCAGACTGCTACAGTAAGCTACTATAGTAGTATGTATAAAGAAGAAAGAAAAAAAAAAAAACACGGGTAGGTGGTATACAATTATGGATGGACTGCCGAGTGCCGACACAGAGGTAGCTACAGCCGTGGACTACCGTACTGTGTCTGCTGATAATATAGACTGGATGATAATGAGATGAAATCAATATATATGTATATATAATATCACTAGTACTGCAGCCGGACAGGTATATATATTTATTATGTAATGACTGATGACGGACCTGCTGGACACTGTCAGCTCAGCAGCACCGCAGACTGCTACAGTAAGCTACTATAGTAGTATGTATAAAGAAGAAAGAAAAAAAAAACCACGGGTAGGTGGTATACAATTATGGATGGACTGCCGAGTGCCGACACAGAGGTAGCTACAGCCGTGGACTACCGTACTGTGTCTGCTGATAATATAGACTGGATGATAATGATATGAAATCAATATATATGTATATATAATATCACTAGTACTGCAGCCGGACAGGTATATATATTTATTATGTAATGACTGATGACGGACCTGCTGGACACTGTCAGCTCAGCAGCACCGCAGACTGCTACAGTAAGCTACTATAGTAGTATGTATAAAGAAGAAAGAAAAAGAAAAAAACCACGGGTAGGTGGTATACAATTATGGATGGACTGCCGAGTGCCGACACAGAGGTAGCTACAGCCGTGGACTACCGTACTGTGTCTGCTGATAATATAGACTGGATGATAATGAGATGAAATCAATATATATGTATATATAATATCACTAGTACTGCAGCCGGACAGGTATATATATTTATTATGTAATGACTGATGACGGACCTGCTGGACACTGTCAGCTCAGCAGCACCGCAGACTGCTACAGTAAGCTACTATAGTAGTATGTATAAAGAAGAAAGAAAAAAAAAAAAGCCACGGGTAGGTGGTATACAATTATGGATGGACTGCCGAGTGCCGACACAGAGGTAGCTACAGCCGTGGACTACCGTACTGTGTCTGCTGATAATATAGACTGGATGATAATGAGATGAAATCAATATATATGTATATATAATATCACTAGTACTGCAGCCGGACAGGTATATATATTTATTATGTAATGACTGATGACGGACCTGCTGGACACTGTCAGCTCAGCAGCACCGCAGACTGCTACAGTAAGCTACTATAGTAGTATGTATAAAGAAGAAAGAAAAAAAAAAACCACGGGTAGGTGGTATACAATTATGGATGGACTGCCGAGTGCCGACACAGAGGTAGCTACAGCCGTGGACTACCGTACTGTGTCTGCTGATAATATAGACTGGATGATAATGAGATGAAATCAATATATATGTATATATAATATCACTAGTACTGCAGCCGGACAGGTATATATATTTATTATGTAATGACTGATGACGGACCTGCTGGACACTGTCAGCTCAGCAGCACCGCAGACTGCTACAGTAAGCTACTATAGTAGTATGTATAAAGAAGAAAGAAAAAGAAAAAACCACGGGTAGGTGGTATACAATTATGGATGGACTGCCGAGTGCCGACACAGAGGTAGCTACAGCCGTGGACTAACGTACTGTGTCTGCTGATAATATAGACTGGATGATAATGAGATGAAATCAATATATATATATATATATATATATATATAATTATATAATATCACTAGTACTGCAGCCGGACAGGTATATATATTTATTATGTAATGACTGATGACGGACCTGCTGGACACTGTCAGCTCAGCAGCACCGCAGACTGCTACAGTAAGCTACTATAGTAGTATGTATAAAGAAGAAAGAAAAAAAAGAAAAAACACGGGTAGGTGCTAGGTGGTATACAATATTATATATATATTATATACAATTATATATATATATATATATATATATTAAACTCATAAACTGGTGGTGATTATTAAACTGGTGGTCAGGTCACTGGTCACACTATCAGCAACTTGCAAGTAGTACTCCTGAGTCCTAAGCAGACAATCACAATATATATTATACTGGTGGTCAGTGTGGTCACAAACAATGGCAGTGTGGCTGGCACTCTGGCAGCAAAAGTGTGCACTGTACGTTATATGTACTCCTGAGTCCTGAGTCCTGCTCTCAGACTCTAACTGCTCCCCACTGTCAGTGTCTCCCCCACAAGTCAGATAATACAGTCACACTATCTCTATCACTTCAGCAAGTACTAGTAGTAGTAGTACTCCTCCTAATGCTCCCCAAAATTACTACTGTGTCTCTCTCTGTCTCACTCTCTTCTCGAATCTCTATAAACGGAGAGGACGCCAGCCACGTCCTCTCCCTATGAATCTCAATGCACGTGTGAAAATGGCGGCGATGCGCGGCTCCTTATATAGAATCCGAGTCTCGCGATAGAATCCGAGCCTCGCGAGAATCCGACAGCGTGATGATGACGTTCGGGCGCGCTCGGGTTAACCGAGCAAGGCGGGAAGATCTGAGTCGCTCGGACCCGTGTAAAAAAAACTGAAGTTCGGGCGGGTTCGGATTCCGAGGAACCGAACCCGCTCATCTCTACTTATTATGTCCTCATATCTTAATTAAAACATGGAAACATAGAGGTGAAAGACTCAGGAGGGGGATGGTATCAGCATTTCAGCGCTTGGGATGCTGGCGGTCAGAATATCGACAATGGTATCCCGATGCACAGGATCCTGACACCTGGAGGCAAGTAGGCTCACCCTCCCCTCCTACCTCCCTTAATCCTCCCTTCCCTGATCCTAACTCCACCACCTCATAGCCTAACCCTAACCCCCCCCCTTCCCGCAGCCTAAAGCTAACCCTCCCCAGTGGTGGTGCCTAACCCCAACCCCCCTCCCTGCAGTCTAAACCTAAACCCCTCCTCACGCACCGCACAGCCTATCCCTAACCGTCCCCTGCACAGCCTAACCCTAACTCCCCCCCCCCCCCCACCTTCGCGGCCTGACCAGGAACCCTGGCATACTTACATTTGGGATGCCGGTAGTCGCTATTCCGGCATGTTGATCCATGTTGGGATCCGACCAGTGTTGCCACCCCCCCGAATGCCGGTTTCCTGACTGAATTCCCCTCATGAGTACCTACATTCCCTAATATTGGCCCTCATTCCGAGTTGTTCGCTCGCAAGGCGAATGTAGCAGAGTTACACACGCTAAGCCGCCGCCTACTGGGAGTGAATCTTAGCTTCTTAAAATTGCGACCGACGTACGCGCAATATTGCGATTACAAACGAGTTAGCAGTTTCAGAGTAGCTCCAGACTTACTCTGCCTGTGCGATCATTTCAGTGCTTGTCGTTCCTGGTTGACGTCACAAACACACCCAGCGTTCGCCCAGGCACTCCCACCGTTTCCCCGGCCACTCCTGCGTTTTTTCCGGAAACGGTAGCGTTTTCAGCCACACGCCCCTGAAACGCCGTGTATCCGCCCAGTAACACCCATTTCCTGTCAATCACATTACGATCGCCGGAGCGAAGAAAAAGCCGTGAGTAAAAATACTTTCTTCATAGTAAAGTTACTTGGCGCAGTCGCAGTGCGAACATTGCGCATGCGTACTAAGCGGATTTTCACTGCGATGCGATGAAAAATACCGAGCGAACAACTCGGAATGAGGGCCATTGTCATTTTGTGTGTGTGTGTGTGTGTGTGTGTGTGTGTGTGTGTGTTTGTTTGTTTGTTTTGGGGGTCATTCCGAGTTGTTCGCTCTGTATTTTTTTCTTGCAATGGAGCGATTAGTCGCTAATGCGCATGCGCAATGCCCGCAGTGCGACTGCGCCAAGTAAATTTGCTATGCAGTTAGGTATTTTACTCACGGCATTACGAGGTTTTTTCTTCGTTCTGGTGATCGTAATGTGATTGACAGGAAGTGGGTGTTTCTGGGCAGAAACTGGCCGTTTTATGGGTGTGTGCGAAAAAACGCTACCGTTTCTGGGAAAAACGCGGGAGTGGCTGGAGAAACGGAGGAGTGTCTGGGCGAACGCTGGGTGTGTTTGTGACGTCAAACCAGGAACGACAAGCACTGAACTGATCGCAGATGCCGAGTAAGTGTGGAGCTACTCAGAAACTGCTAAGAAGTGCCTATTCGCTATTTTGCTAATCTTTCGTTCGCAATTTTGATAAGCTAAGATTCACTCCCAGTAGGCGGCGGCTTAGCAGAGGCGTCACTAGGGTTGGTGTCACCCGGTATGGTAACTCATGGTGTCACCCCCATGGACCTCCTTCTGTATCACACCACACAGAACCCTTAGTAATGTTTTTGTACTAGTTTTACTTGTAAATCATAATTCCCGTGTATATATTCCGTGCTCTAACTGGCGCAACATTTATAACGTGCTCTACCTGGCGCAATGTGTATAACGTGCTCTACCTGGCGCATTGTGTATAACGTGCTCTACCTGGCGCATTGTGTATAACGTGCTCTACCTGGCGCATTGTGTATAACGTGCTCTATCTGGCGCAATGTGTATAACGTGCTCTACCTGGTGCAATGTGTATAACATGCTCTACTTGGCTCAATGTGTTTAATGGGCTCTACCTGGCGCATTGTGTATAACGTGCTCTATCTGGCGCAATGTGTATAACGTGCTCTACCTGGTGCAATGTGTATAACATGCTCTACTTGGCTCAATGTGTTTAATGTGCTCTACCTGGCGCATTGTGTATAACGTGCTCTATCTGGCGCAATGTGTATAACGTGCTCTACCTGGTGCAATGTGTATAACATGCTCTACTTGGCTCAATGTGTTTAATGGGCTCTACCTGGCGCATTGTGTATAACGTGCTCTATCTGGCGCAATGTGTATAACGTGCTCTACCTGGTGCAATGTGTATAACATGCTCTACTTGGCTCAATGTGTATAATGTGCTCTACCTGGTGCATTGTGTATAACGTGCTCTATCTGGCGCAATGTGTATAACGTGCTCTACCTGGTGCAATGTGTATAACGTGCTCTACCTGGTGCAATGTGTATAACGTGATCTACCTGGTGCAATGTGTATAATGTGCTCTACCTGGCGCAATGTGTATAACGTGCTCTATCTGGCGCAATGTGTATAACGTGCTCTACCTGGTGCAATGTGTATAACGTGCTCTACCTGGTGCATTGTGTATAACGTGCTCTATCTGGCGCAATGTGTATAACGTGCTCTACCTGGTGCAATGTGTATAACGTGATCTACCTGGTGCAATGTGTATAACGTGCTCTACCTGGTGCATTGTGTATAACGTGCTCTATCTGGCGCAATGTGTATAACGTGCTCTACCTGGCGCAGTGTGTATAACGTGATCTACCTGGTGCAATGTGTATAATGTGCTCTACCTGGTGCATTGTGTATAACGTGCTCTATCTGGCGCAATGTGTATAACATGCTCTACCTGGTGCAATGTGTATAACGTGATCTACCTGGTGCAATGTGTATAACGTGCTCTACCTGGCGCAATGTGTATAACGTGCTCTATCTGGCGCAATGTGTATAACGTGCTCTACCTGGTGCAATGTGTATAACGTGCTCTACCTGGTGCAATGTGTATAACGTGCTCTACCTGGTGCATTGTGTATAACGTGCTCTATCTGGCGCAATGTGTATAACGTGCTCTACCTGGTGCAATGTGTATAACGTGATCTACCTGGTGCAATGTGTATAATGTGCTCTACCTGGTGCATTGTGTATAACGTGCTCTATCTGGCGCAATGTGTATAACGTGCTCTACCTGGTGCAATGTGTATAACATGCTCTACTTGGCTCAATGTGTATAATGTGCTCTACCTGGTGCATTGTATATAATGTGCTCTATCTGGTGCAGTGTGTATAACGTGATCTACCTGTCGCATGTGTAAAAAATAATAATGTGTAATATTATATATATATATATATATATATATATATATACATACACACACTTTAAAAAAAATAATAATACTGGATTATATTGAAATTAACCATTTGTTTGTACAAACAAATGGTACTAATTTCAATAAAATCCATGTTTACTTCAGGAAAAAAATTTAATTAATTGACTATATAATATTTTTTTTTACTGTAAATACTAACTTATTATTGAAGTTTCCACAAACGAATTGCAGCCAGCCAAGGAGTGACAGCAGGAGGTTGAGAATGAGCCTGAGGTGCGCAACCAACTTCAAGGCAGTCCCTACGACCCTAGGCTCCCTGTAGTAACCGCAGCTCTAACCTCCTCCCACTTCTCCCTCCCAGCAGTGCAAGCGGGCAAGCGGCGGCGTGATGACGTCACGGGACTTGCATGATGAAGACGTGATCGTGTGTATGGACCCGGCCACGGCGGAGTCTCCCAGCCGGGAGGAAGGTATGCAATCATAATTGTGCCGTAGTGGAGTCTTCTTGTTGCAGGCGGGGATGTAGGATTTTGAGTTGATGGGGGCGCGATCGTAACTGTTGTGCTTGGTGCCAGACGGCAAACAGAGCACTACAGTTACGATCGTACCCCCGTCGACTCAAAATCCTACACCCCCGCCTGCAACAAGAAGACTCCACTACGGCACAGTTTTAATCGCATCCCATCCACCCCCTCCCGGCTGGAAGACTCCGCAGCGGCACAGTTACAATTGCTCCCCCAATGCCTCCCCCGCCCCGCTGACTGAAAGTCACACACCCCGCCTGGAAGACTCCGCCGGGTCCGTGCTGTGTGACAGTGTCATGAAGCAGGGGATGCAGCAGGTGTGAGTGTGCAGCTTAATTTGGTGTCACCCCATTGAAGGGTGACACCCGGGTGCGGGCCGCACCCCCCGCACCCGCCTCATGACGCCACTGCGGCTTAGCGTGTGCAAAGCTGCTAAAAGCAGCTTGCGAGCGAATAACTCGGAATGAGGGCCTTTGTTCGGTGTGTTATGTTGGGCTGTTTCTTTTGTAATTCTTTTCTTCTTTTATATCTACATCTTAAAAATATCAATATATTTCTCCTATACATTGTTAAATTATTTTACTATATAACCCCCACAAAAGCTGAGAGACTATTCCATAGATCTACCAACATTTCTGGAAGAGCGTTCTTCCTTATGTTACATTACATACAGTATTTCCTCCCCTTTATTAATATTAGGGAGGAGATTTTTCAAACCTCATAAAGAGAACAAATAGGTGTATGCTATTACCAGCCAATCAGATTGAAGATATCATCGAATAGAATGTACTAGATAAATGAAAGCTTGTATCTGATTAGTTGCAATGGGCAACTTTTCCATTTTTCCTCTATAGAAGCTTTGATACATCTTCTAAATGCTGATGGAATACTGTATTGAACCTCTACAGCAAAAGTATTTGCAGGATGTAGTAGGGTATGCCGGCGGCCGGGCTCCCAGCGACCAGCATACCGTCGCCGGAATCCTGACCGCCGGCATACTGACAGCTGGGCGAGCGCAAATGAGCCCCTTGCGGGCTTGCTGCGCTTGCGGGGCTGCGGGCACATTGGCACGCCACGCTGTCTATTCTCCCTCCAGGGGGGTCGTCCCAAGAGGGAGAAAAGATGTCGGTATGCTGGTGGTCGGGATTCCGGCGCCGTTATGCTGGTCGTCGGGAGCCCGGCCACTGGCAAACAGAAGACCACCCGTATACTGCAGGGCCCCAGTGCTTTTAGATATTTACTTACTCAGGATTTACCTGGTGAAAGTGCCACCACAATAAAGGGCACTGAAGCGTTGACAATATGTACCATTTTCTGAGTGAATCCTTGTACATGCCAGGAGCATCTGCGCATAAGCAGAGTCCGCATTCACGATGTGATGGCATCCCAGAAGAATGCGATCGCAATGTGACTGACAGGCACCGCCCATTTGGGGGCAGCAATGTGGCATGGGGGGGAGCGGAGCAGGAAACGAAGGCATGTCATGGGCATTTTCGGGGCAGCCCAATGACGTCACCTGCGTTTCCTGCTGCGTATGCAGGGGGTCTACCTCTATTTAAGGATTCTGCGATGTAATCAGATTTTAAATGCGATCGCAACACAGGGCGGTGCTACACATGCTGGGCGCCCATTTGCCTGTGCAGGGCAGTCCCCAGCAAGCGATTTGATCCGTATTGGTTTTGATTTTAGCAAGAATTGCTATGGCCTCTGAATAACCTCCTATATTGCTTATACTGTATGGCCACCGTGATATCCATGAGATACCTGCTACCGCAGTACACAACTGCCACTAGTGTATGACACACACCTTGAAAAAGGCTCCAAGGGGAGCAGAAATGCGTTGGTGACCAGACTACCTGCCAGCTCTTCTGTGGAAGTTCAAGAGTATCCAGCCCAGCATTGATCCGGTACCCTATATAACCCGGGATGTTATCGAAATATTTGATGCTGTTTTGGGGTGGGCACGATTGACACCCCACATAATCTGGTACGAATGCTGTATTATTAGTGGTGGATATTCATGTTGTTAAATGATTTGACATGCTTTTAAAGTTTGCGAATTAAAATGTACTTCACTATTATACCTATTTTCCTTTCATTTTGGGATGAGTGTGGACTCAAGATACACAAGTTGAGTCACACTACTAGGAAGGAAGATTTGGAGTAGAACGAGTTGATGAATAAATATCTCCTGATCCTGTAGAGACATTTTTTGGATACCTGGACAGTGACTACATGTGGTTGAAGCCGTGATACGGTATATGGACTTGATCACCCCAGTGGAGCGCTAAATCACTAACATCAGACTTTGTTTAGTATATGACCCGCTACCTACATACGTCACCGGCTGGTGCACTGTATGTTCCACTCAAGCACCGCTCCATCCAGACACTCAGTGTATGTAACTCTACGACAGTAGAAACAAGCTACCGCTCAATAAACCACACTACTAAAGTCCTGGGCTGTTTAGTGCAAAGGTTGGATCCGCATATTATTTACTCTACCTAAATAGTATACACATATTTATTAACAGTTTACTTATATAGCGCATTCATATTCCATTGTGCTTTGCAATTGGGAAAAAACAGTAATAAAACAAGACTGGGTAATAACAGACAGACATAGGGGGGAATTCAATTATCCCTGGTAATTTACCGGGGGTGAAAAGGATGGTTGTCTCGAGCTTTAACACCCAGGGCTGTTCAATTAGAGACTCTTTTTCTCACCCAGTAAATTCCACTGTTAATGGACGTTAACCCATAGAATCCAAAATAAGTTCCCGGACCTATGTGTTAACATGGTCACTGTAACTGAAAATAGGCTACTTATCCTTGACTTCTTTTCGAGCCTAATTGAATAGCCCCGCTGCCCTTTGTAGATTACCTTGGTTAATTGAATTCCCCCCAAAGATGTAAGAGGACCTTCCTTGCAAGCTTACAGTCTAGAAGGAAATAGTCATTGATATGCAAGGATAGGTGCTACCTATTGCATAATAGTCCACCCATATAGCAAAGGTTCAAGGTTGGCTGTATGAGCCAGTCACGCAGCAATGCCGGCCAAGGGTCGGGAGGATGTAAAAGTGAAGATAGAAAGAGAAAGTATGTGAAGTTATGTGTGGACTGTAGAGAGAGGATGTACTTAGATAGGAAAGCTTATGGAGATTTTGTGCGTGGTTCTGGAATGTGAAGTTGGCTAACATTGCAGATACCTAGTCTGGGGAAAGTGACAAAAGTTTTGTATAGACTGAGTGAAGTTATTATAGACAGACTAACATCCCAAATAGAATTATAAAAATGATGGCTTCTCTTGCAATCCCACGCTTATAATGTAGTGTAATACCTAAGGCAGTATTTCCCAACCTTGGCCCTCAAGGCACACTAACAGTCCTGGTTTTAGTGATATCCAGGCTTGAACACAGGTGACTTAATTAGTACCTCAGTTATTTTGATTTAACCATCTGTGCTGAAGCCTTTATATCACTAAAACCTGCACTGTTGGTGTGCCTTGAGGACCGTGTTTGGGAATGCCTGACCTAAGGGAATACGATTATATAAATCATGTAGAACTTGTGTTCTTATGTAAATGAAAACTACAAATGCTAAAATTAGGGAATGAGTTCATAACATTTGCCAGTCCAAGGGCCTCAAACTTCTTTGCAGCATAATCGTGACTTTTAGGCTGGTTCCATTTAGGATTGATCGCTGTGATCCAATTTGTGGCTTGACGTTCGTGCTTGTAGATCATAGTTAATGCAGAAAATGGGAAACTGTAAATGTAGCCTTTACACCTAAATACTATCATTTTATTTTATATTTTTTATAAATGTTTTAATTTGAGCAGCAAATACTCCTGTCTTCATGTTTGCAGGTTAGCATTGTACCAATCACCTAGAAAACAAGTACAATATCATTAAATTTAACCATTTGCACTGTAACATATTAAACAGCTCATACATGGTCTGACCTAAATTAAATCATACTCAGCAGTTACAAAACAGGTGTTTGTATACCTATAACTTGTATGCAGCTTATTCTAACTGTAGATGTGTACTTTGTGGATGGTCCAGAATCAGAACAATTGTGAACTCTATACTACATACATCAGGTACTAGCACAGTTAGCCAAGTGTTCGGCAGTATCGAAAAAGGTTCATGCACAATTTAACTGATATACGGTTGTCAATTTACTGCCAATGACAGCTATAAATAGAAGAAGTTAGAGACTGAAAAACAACCAGAGATGTAGTGGGAGATAAAGAGTCCACACTAGACTGGAACTTCGTACACCAGGGAATACATATGATTTACGGATGGACGGGATGTCAGGTGGGTAGTTATAAGGCCCCATAGATATGTGACTCTGTTTCCCCGATCCACTGGCACCGCCGATCCTGTGGTGGTCAGCTATCCATCAGGTAATCGGGGAAATAAAACATGTTAAAAATCCTGCGTCGCACAAAAAGTATGTAGAGAGCCGGGTCACTGGCGCTTGGAGATTATGTCCTCTCCAAACACCCAGCAATAGCCCTGGCCCAGCCTACAGTGTGAACACGATTTCAAGCAGCTAGACAAGGCTTGAAACCGTGTTCAATAACCCAGGTTGGATCTGGGTTATATGTGTGGAAGGGGTATAAGAAGTTCCCTTGCCCCCCTACTCCTTCTCTTAGAATTAGAGATGTGCGTGGACTCCTGTGTTTTGGTTTGTGTTCCAATTCATCAACTGTTTTGATTTTGCCAAAACCACCCTCGAGTGTTTTGGTCCGTTTTCAGCTTTTGGTTTGGTTAAAAATTGAGTAAAAAAAATTGATACTCATTAATACAATCTATAAAAACAGCTAAAAACATTTAATTTAGCAATCTAAAACCTAAAATTCAGCTTTAAAATATGAATTCTGAACTAAAAGAAGATCCGAACCGGGACTCAGTCCGGATCAGATCTCCTTGGGAGATTCAAACTGAGTTTTGATTCGGTTCTAATCTGCAGAATTCGGGGTGGATTTGGATTTCTGGAGAACCAAACCGGACAATCTCTACTTACAACTAAATGCACCAATGTCCCAGTCTACTGCACAAGCGCAGAACTCCTGAAAAATGGTTCCTGTGTCATTATCTCTGTGATTAACCTACTCTACATTTGTAGATTTACACCATTGATGGCAGCGTCATTGGTGGTGAGGTAAGCATAGGTTATGGTCTCAGTGTATGCTCCCTGCTCTCATTAGAGATGCACAAATGAAAATAACCTCCAGCTGTGGTTGACCACAGAACACCACACTCTTGGGAACTGCATGAGTCAGACCTAAGTCCTGCAGAGTCCACCTGCAATCTCCTTCCTTGGTAGTCTGGTAAATAGCACAAAACTCATATATTTTGTCAGACTGTGATATATAATGAATTTAACAGCACAAGCAAGTGGTAAGGGTTTAAGGAACAAAGACATAGCAGGAACATAGCAGAGTAACAGGAGGTCATGACAAGGGTCCTCACAATTATTTATTTATCTGTTTACTGTATGACCACTAAAGCTACACTACTAAGCTTATATCGATAGTATACTGAAGAAAGCATGAAGGGGGTGAGGCCACTGATCAGCTACAGTGGAGGAAAAATTGCACAACACAGGAATTCTGCCATGTGCCATAAAAGTTTAGTTGAATGAGGACAAATATCTACAGTAGCTTTACCCTGTAGGAAAAGAGGACATGTCTTGTTATGCCATGTGCAAGTGAGCAGCATCTCTTTTCTTCCAAACAGGACACTACACGATGTGCAAGTGAGCAGACTCTCCTTTCTTCCAAACAGGACCCAACACAATGTGCAAGTGAGCAACCTCTCTTTTCTTCCAAACAGAACCCAACACAATGTGCAAGTGAGCAGCCTCTCTTTTCTTCCAAACAGGACCCAACACAGGGGGTCATTCCAAGTTGTTCGCTCGCTAGCTGATTGCACACTGATTGCTCTCTGGGAGTGAATCTTAGCATAGCAGAATTGCAAACGAAACATTAGCAGAATTACGAATAGAAAATTCTTAGCAGTTTCTGAGTAGCTCGAGACTTACTCCTACACTGCGATCAGCTCAGGCCGTTTCGTTCCTGATTTGACGTCACAAACACGCCCTGCGTTCGCCCAGCCACTCCCCCGTTTCTCCAGACACTCCCGCGTTTTTCCCCTGACACGCCTGCGTTTTTTAGCCAACGCTGGGAAAACGCTGAGTTACCACCCAGAAACGCCCCTTTCCTGTCAATCATTTACCGAACACCAGTGCGACTGAAAAGCGCAGCAGAAGCCACAGCAAAACAGCTAAGTTTTTAGTAAAATAACTAAGCGCATGCGCTCTGCGTACCTTGCGCATTCGCAGTAAGCGACTAATCGCAGTATAGCGAAAATCAGCAACGAGCGAACAACTCGGAATGACCCCCACAATGTGCAAGTGAGCAGCCTTTCTTTTCTTCCAAACAGGACCCAACACAATTGCAAGTGAGCAGCCTCTCTTTTCTTCCAAACAGGACCCAACACAATGTGCAAGTGAGCAGCCTCTCTTTTCTTCCAAACAGGGCCCAACACAATGTACAAGTGAGCAGCCTCTCTTTTCTTCCAAACAGGACCCAACACAATGTACAAGTGAGCAGCCTCTCTTTTCTTCCAAACAGGACCCAACACAATGTACAAGTGAGCAGCCTCTCTTTTCTTCCAAATAGGACCCAACACAATGTACAAGTGAGCAGCCTCTCTTTTCTTCCAAACAGGACCCAACACAATGTACAAGTGAGCAGCCTCTCTTTTCTTTCAAATAGGAATGAACACAAGAAGATGAAATAAAGTAAGTTAGAGATATTAGTAATATTATTGCCATCTATGTGGGCAGTTTATAGAGCACAGCATAGATCAATGAATTGCTATCTGCAGAAGTAGTTTTCTTGAGTTGCTTTTTTTTATAGATACTTTTAATGTAGAGCTAGAAAAAAATATAATACCACTGTTATATTAAAAATATATTTATGAAAGATCTATCATTGCATTTCAAGTCATTAATACATGTTGAGTATCCCATATCCAAATATTCCGAAATGCGGAATATTCCGAAATACGGATTTTTTTGAATGAAACTGATATAGTGAAACCTTTGTTTTCTGATGCCTCAATGTACACAAACTTTGTTTAATACACAAAGTAATTAAATGTATTGTATTAAATTACCTTCAGGCTGTGTGTATAAGGTGTATATAAAACATAAATAAATTGTGTGAATGTACACACACATTGTTTAATACACAAAGTTATTAAAAATAATGGCTAAAATGACCTTCAGGCTGTGTGTATAAGGTGTATATGAAACATTAATGCATTCTGTGCTTACACTTAGGTCCCATCACCATGATATCTCATTATTGTTTTCAGTTATTCCAAAATACGGAAAAATCCAATATCCAAAACACCACTGGTTCCAAGCATTTTGGATAAGGGATACTCAACCTGTATATAATAAATACACACATAAAACTTCAACGTCAGCAATTGATGACTGTCTCTGCTATGGTGCAGGTTCTGACCTTGTAGGGGGAGAACTCCTAAATCACTCCCCATCCTCACTCCATCCCATCAGGTTCCAAGGTGGAAAAAGTGGTCATGGTCAAATACAGAGAAAATTAAGAGGCAAATACTTTCCTTCTCAATAGGGCTGAGGATTAATTTATAGCTGGTACAGGAAACAGGCCCCAAGGGCAGGCAAGAAGTCAAATGACCAGCTAATGGTGTATCAAGATGCCTTGCTTCTTTGGGAAAGGATTCTACCTCTGAATTAAGTTGTAATGAAAGCTCCAGTGGCTGGAACATAACAGCCATGAAAGTTCTAAAGTAAGGTCGCTTAACCCATGGGACCCTGGCGTTGTGTAGCACTTGTGTGGTATAATCAGTCAAATTACTGCTGTAGCAAAGAATCCTGTGAAACTTAAGAATCAATTATGGATGAAAAAGCTTAATGTAATAAGGAGAGACAGGGAGATGATTAAAGAATAATTCACTTATATAGTGATATTGAGGAAAAGTAAGTTTTGATATTTTTATGAATTCAAAGAAACAAAATGAAGACATGAATGAATTGTTCATAAACATGCACAGAATGATGCAGTAACTTACAAAATTAGCAGCACAAAAGAGAAGTGAAAAGAGACAAAAATATTGAAACCTAAAGAAAGGACATATACTGCAGAATCTTCAGAAACTTCAATTTCACATAGTAATGGTCAGGAAATTGTCTGGAAGACATATACCTGGAGATCTGCTGAAAGGTATACACCTGGAGCTTCTGGAGATCTGTAGGAATATATATATATATATATATATATATATATAGAGAGAGAGAGAGAGAGAGAGCCTCTGAAGATCTTCTGGAAGATCTACACCTGCTGAAGCCAGGGGCAGATTGGGCATAAATCTCATTAGGAAGTTCCCTTGTGGGCCGATGTGCATGTGGGACCTGTTTTGTTTTTTGACATGTGAGGAGTGGTGCTGCTGCTATGGTTACACGGTATACCTCTGGTGCTGCCCGTGTGAGGCTAGTTCTACAAATTCTTCCAGGGCCACTTTCAGTTCCCAATCCGCCCCTGCCCAACTTTGAAAGAAAGTGCAATGGAATATGCTAGCGTTATATAAATGCTAATAAATAAATCAATATATAGATGTCACAGCCAAGAATGTAAAACCTATTGGTGTCACTGGGCCTTTCAAACAGCAGTGGAAATTTTAAACAAATGGTAATACCAAAAGCTATAATATATATTAAAATGTTTTTCCCTGTGGGGGCCAATGTGTTTTATTGTTTTCTGTGGGGGCCTTTTCCTGTATGTCTTTTCCTGTGGGGGCCAATGTGTTTTATTTTTTTCTTGTGCAATGTTTTTCATCTGCACTTGCATGGGAGTTGCACCACGCATGCATGTAGACTTGCAGAACACAATCAGACACATGCACCAAGAAGTGTATTAGAAGTGCCAACCCCCTGTATGGTTACAGGGGGTTGGCTAATCAGACGCAGATGTTACATAGTATGGGAGTGATACTGAAAGTGGCTGCGCACAGAGATGCTGAATTGCTCACATTGAAGGTCCTACTCAGACAGATGATCTGCACCTAGCATAGGGCTGGTGAAAGTTTCAATATAGCGACAGATGGTGGCTTCTAAAGACGCACAAAGCATGATTGCAGCATCTGTAGACACTCAAAGTGGGCATCTCTGTCCTTGCATATTTGGATACATGGATGTACACTAGGGAACTGCATTGTACCAGCATAAACCTAAAGCCACAGATGCAACTGCAGCAAAAGATGCAAGGAAGGCTGCAACTGTGTCCAACTCAGAATCAGACCCTAAGAAGAGGAATCCCTCCCTCAACAGACCCCACCCCCACAACTGTCCCCATCTCTATTAGGGCTGCTTCCATAAAATTTCCCAGGCTGATTTTCAAACCCAATCCGCCCCTGCCTGGAGCTTCTGGAGGTCTGCAGGACGATCTACACCTGTAATTTTCTGGAGATCTGCTGAAAGATATACACCTGGAGCTTATGGAGATCTGCAGAAAAATATACACCTGAAGCATCTGGAGATCTGTTGAAGATATACACAAATTAGAATCACTTGTCTTAAATATACTTTTATTTATATAGAAAACTCTATGCCCCTTTTGTAAAGTGATGAAAGAGTAACTGAATCTGACTCAACGACAGAAATTCCAATAAAACAGTCTCTGCAGTACAATCCAACATGACTTTGTATAATATTCAGAGTACATACAAGGATCACATGTAATGCAGGGAACGCTGCTCAGATCCTCATGAAGTGAGTCTAGTTGAGGTTGGTAAGTAGCAGGGTTTTCTTTTCTGAAAGCGCACTTGATGTTGTAGATGTCCAGGTAGCCACAGAGACATTTTTTTCTCTTTGTCTGGAATAGTTGAAGATGAACCAATTGGACCAATTGGTGAAACAAATCTTGGCACTAACCTGGCAGACAAATGTATTTGAATCTAATGGAAATCCCTACCTAGAGCCAGGGTTCCCAAACTTTTTGAATCACGGCGCCCTAGAGTACCAGATTTTTTTCATGGCACCCCTAGGTCAAAAGTTTCTTATTGATAAATTTAGAAAGAAATATTAAATTAAGTAAATTGTGTTTATATGTCATCCTTAGGCTCAGTTGTGTGGTGAGGGACAAGATTTGCTTCTCTTTGTCCACATATTTTATGACTGACAGCTTCCAGCACTAGTTTTCCCTATTATATTGACTATAAATAATTTGAATTGGTCCTGGACCACCAATCCAAGGCACCCCTGCAAGTGTCCCGAGGCACCCCAGGGTGCCTAGGCACACAGTTTGGGAACCACTGCCCTAGAGCCTTTGGTACTTAAATTTGGACCATGTATGCAAGAGAATGGTAAGACAATGTTTTACACCATTTTTTTTTCAAAAGTAATGTATTTAATGTAGACATTTATGCTGTTCTTTGTAAGGTTCTAATTTTGATTAAGCCAACAGAGTGAGCTTCCTTGGAGATAAATCACAACCAATTAATGGGGACAACTTTCTTGATGGTTTGGGCGGTAGAAAAACAGTACATGAGATTATGATCAGTGCATGTCTACAAATTATTTCCATGGCCATATGGCTTTCTAGCTGAATTTTAGCCAGTAAGCAATCTAGCTACAGCAATTACAAGGCACTAAAGGTGTCACTCCCTAATTCTATGAGGAATTCTGCTTTTATTCTGCAATCCAAAATCTAAAGATCCTACTAGGATTGACAATAAGTGATGCATCACTCTCTTCAGTTTTCAGGAAGATACTAGCAGTTCTTTTTTAAGTCATCTGCATTTTAAGTCTGTTGATATCAGCATTTTAGCAAGGCAAAAGGAAGCAAGGAGTAAGAGAACATTTTATACTGCCCTGGGCATTCAGGGAGCATTGGAACAGTGATATGAGAGGTTTTGTAAGTACCCCTTGGCTTTAGACCAATCAAAAGCCTTGGTATACTTCTAGCCTGTCCTTGACAAATATAGCCTCCCATAGAAATTTTAAAACTTTTGAACAAAGAGTAGAGAGCTTTCAATGATGGCTTCCCAATGTTTTCTATAATGCCCAACCAAATATCACAGCACTACAACTTTTTCCACAGTCACCTGGTGGCAAGTATGGATCTTACCTTTCAGAAAAATGTTTATTAAGTCCTTTTTTCAAGTCCTATGCAGCTTTAGGTCATCTATGTATGGTTTATGCCAGAGTTCACCCAGTTTTTGTGGAAGAACAACTTCAGTTCTCCCAAAATTAATCTTAACTACCTTCAATAAAAAGGAAATAATATGGCTTGCATCAATCCTTTGTTCTTTTTGTTTTTAATAACTATTTTCATTACGATTAAATTAAGAAGGCTCCTTTGTGGGTAGAAGGCTGCTGTACCAGGCATGCCCGTTGAGTGGCTGGAGGTTTAGGAAATATTGGTATTCATTTCTGATGCTTGCTTAAAAAACCTTGGGGTCTATTCATGAAGCAGTGAAAAGAGCGGAGAAGTGAGCCAGTGGAGAAGTTGCCCATGGCAACTAATCAGCTGCTCTGTATAATTTTATAGTATGGAAATTATAAATGTTACTTCAATGCTGATTGGTCGCCATGCGCAACTTCTCCACTGGCTCACTTCTTCACACTTTTCACTGCTTCATGAATAGATCCCCTTGTACCTAAAAGATCTAAAGCAGCATCAAGTGACAAAAAATAAATCACAATTTGTGTCCAGTAAATAGTTGAACAGGATTTCTGCATTTAGGACCACTGGCCTTGATCGGCTGCTCAGAGTGGGCATTGAAAACAGATCTTGTGTTACTTGGCTTCCTAAGAATTGTCCTGATAATGACAGATGTACAGTAGTCTGACTCTACTTTCATGAGAAATGTAATGCTAAGTTATTTGAAGTACCACTGGATTGACGATTGCAACTTCTTCTGTCAGCTCATTATTTTCATAGGTAGAGATTTATCAAACCTTCTAAAGAAGACGAGCGTAGGTGTTGCCCATAGCAACAAAGCAAAGCAAATTATGGGGGAGATGTACTAAACCTTGAAGAGTGATAAAGTGGAGAGAGTTAAAATACCAGCCTTCCAGGTAGTTTGGAGCTAATTGGTTGGTACTTTATCTATCTCCACTGTATCACTTTTTAAGGCTTTAGTACATCTGCCCCTCAGTGAGATGATAAAAATTCAGGCCCTTGAGAATCAAAGGGTCATATCCAATGGGGCAGATGTACTCAGCCTTGAAAAGTAATAAAGTAGAGAGAGAGATAAAGTACCAACCAGCTCCTGTCATATTTCAAACACAGCCTGTAACATGGTATTTAGGAGCTGATTGGCTGGTAGTTATGTCTTTCCACTTTATTACTTTTCAAGGCTTAATACATTGCCCCTTTAAGCATGTTCATTTATTTTCCAAAAATTTCAGGCAGCTGCAGGATTTTTGATAGTCAATTAAAAATGATTAAATATACAGAAAATTGTAAAAATGTAAAGTGCCCTGCAAAGTGGTTTATCAGCATTTATATAGCATTTTTATTTGGACCAATTTTATAACAGAACTAAATTGTTCAACTTTTTATTAAGAACAAAAATCATTATATGGCCACGTGGGTTTTTCCAAGAATGTTATGTTACTCCCTTTTGACATATCTCTACGTACACTAAATTGTATTCCTTGCTTGAGCAGAACTGGCAGCCATCATGGACATCACTAGTTCCTGGGAAGTGACAGACTGCATAAATATTGGTTCACAAAATGGCTGCCATTACTGTGTGTAGACATACTGTAGGTACTGTATAAAATTTCTAGGTTTGTGTGCCATCTTTTATTTGGTTATGACTTGCACTGCTGCCTGCTTAAGAGCAGATGAAACACTTTAATATGTGTGTGTTGTGTGCATTATATATTAGGTTTACTTTACATCTCACATAACATAATTTATTTCTAGCAAATACAATCTGACAAGGCTTAAATGCAATAAACTGCTCAAAATATATTATAAATGCACTGTAATACAACTAAGCAATACCAAAAAAAGATTAAAAACACAAGTGCAAAATGCAGAAGATATTCAGGAGCAGGCTGATAAAAAAAAACTACAGAGATATTTTTAGACAAAAGGCATATATCCTGTTCATGTAAGGGGCCTCAGTGGGTTCTTTGAAGTGGTCAGCTTGCTAACGTCTAAAAAAAATCTCCCTCTGATGTCCCGCTGGGATCACCTTGTACTCACAGAACTGTATTTGGCATCAGGCCATAGCAAATTTCTAGGTCAATTTTTTTATTTTTTGTGGAGCCCAACTTATCACTCAGTAAATATTGCCCAGAAAACTAAGAAACCATGACAGGAAGGTAATCAACAGAAGATGGGAGAGAATAATAAATTAGTTTTTGGTGAATCTGTTATTTTTCCCTTTGAAAAAAAATTATTTGCATTTGTCTAGGACCAAGCTGAAAGTCAAACCTACATGCTATATACCAGGAACTTTTTTTCCACACACAGCAGAGAATTTGGTTTCCCAGACACCTGAACGGGGGGGGGGGAAAGCAGAAAAATAATTTGTGTATCCAGAAGAACAAGACCGATATGGCAATATATCGGTCGACCGTACACACAAAACAATATATCGAGTAAGCACGAGATATATCGTTTGCGTTCGCATTTAGGATGTATGCTATTATTGCCAGGGTCATCCCATTGGGAGTGAAGCACGCCCGACAGGACCACCTAGCTAACAACCCGCGCTTGAGGGGATGACCTAGCTAACAGAGCATGCAACCGCGGGTTGGCCGATTTCATTCTGATCAGTGTCCAAATTATATATATATCGAATGATGTATCATTTGATGTGTACCCAGCTTAAGACAATGTATGTAACTGCAAAATATGTACATTTTATGTGAAAGTGTTTTTTTAATAAATTATACAGTGTTACACTATTGCAAATATATTTTTCCTTTATATCTCTATAAGTTCTTCATTTTTGTGGGGCATCATACAGAGGAGCCTTTGTGACAGCATTAACAATAGTGCAAATTGCTTTCTATCATTGAGAGTACTCCCTTATGCTGAATAAGGATCACATGTTTTCCAGAGGAGCACCAGGGCAGTGATTTATACCATTGGCACTTCTATAATACATAGGCCCGTGGGTCCAGGGGGGCCCACACCGCACACAATGTACCCATGTTTTATTACTTGCCATTCTGGAGTCTGGCGGAGGAGCTCCAGCCTCGGTAAAACAACGCCGGCAGAATAGGAATTTCGTCTCGGCGGACACCATGTTTCCGGAGACTTGTGCATGAGCAGTAGACTCTGGCCCGATGCCAGGGTCTACAGCACCGTGAGGAGGCCACACAGGCCCCTTGCTCTGTAAAAATGCCCCGATTTATAACTTTTATTTGTAAGTTTGATTGAAAATTTTAATTTGCACCTTGCAAACTTAGGGGCAGATGTATTAAATCTGGCAAAGTGATAAAGTGGAAGGTGATAACGCAACAGCCAATCAGCTCTTAACTGTCAAGTTACAGGCTAGGTTTGAAAAATGACAGTTAGGAGCTGATCGGTTGATGAGTTATCACGTTCCACTTTATCAGTTCTCCAGGCTTAACACATCTGCCCCAATGTTGGTAATAAATATCACATTACACCTGCATCCAAATTTTGGGATGTGATAAATAGGGCCCGGGGTGGGGGGGATTTATCAAAACTTGGAAAGAGATAAAACAGAATGAGATAAAGTTTCAACCAATCAGCATCTAATTGCCATATTACAGGCTGTGTTTGAAAAATGACAGGAACCGATTGCTTGGTACTTTATCCCCCTCCACTTACATGAGCAGGTTATATCACTCCAGGTTTGATAGATCTCCCCCAATGTTGACATGTCTCTCTTTATAATTTGAAGTGTAATTCCAATTAAGGAACTAGGAGACACTAGAGGTAGAACACATTTTTCAATAAACATTTTCCATAGTAATAAAATTGACAAAAACTCTATATTGTGCAATACACGGAAAAATGTGGGGAGTTTTCAGAGAGTAAAGAGACAGAAGCCTGAGACCAAGTTTGTGATGAGTGAGGAATTGGTTGGATAACAATTTCTGAATACAGGGTAATTACGAAAATCAGTGCACACTGTAGAATCTGATTGTGTTTTTGGTTGCCTGTCAGGAGAAGAATAGATATAAATGACCAATGACTATGAAAGAGAGGTTATGTTTGATTGATGATTATGGGCAGACACAATAAAGGCAGACATTGAAAAATTACTGCGATGTTAAATAAATATTAGATATGAATTCTGTCTAGAGCTCAATTTCGAGTGATGCAAACCCACAATGTGAAACACTGTCATTGCA
This sequence comes from Pseudophryne corroboree, assembly GCF_028390025.1. Lineage (NCBI taxonomy): Eukaryota > Metazoa > Chordata > Amphibia > Anura > Myobatrachidae > Pseudophryne > Pseudophryne corroboree. Next base: position 756,163,480 of record NC_086449.1, read on the forward strand.
GAAAGCCATGTATAACTTTAACGTAGATATGGATGGTTGCAATTTTATATATTTATAATCTTTCATTATAAGAACTGGAAACTTATATAGGGCGTACCTAAGACATATTATCACAGCTGACTTTACATAGGGATTCTAGGTAAGACCTATTGTAGTTTCATAATATGATCAGTTCTGTATTTATTATATAGGTATTGAGATGGCTGGACAAGGGGGGTCATTTCCGAGTTGATCGCTAGCTGCCGTTGTTCGCTGCGTAGCGATCAGTGAAAAAAACGGCTAATCTGCGCATGCGTATACTCCGTAATGCGCATGCGCGTCGTACGGGTACAAAGTCCATTGTGGTTTTGCACTGGTTCTAGCGACGATTCCAATCACACAGCCGGCCGCAAGGAGATTGACAGAAAGAGGGCGTTTCTGGGTGTCAACTGACCATTTTCAAGGAGTGCTTAGAAAAATGCAGGCATGGCAGAAAAAATGCAGGAGTGTCTGGGCGTTCGCTGGGTGGGTGTGTGATATCAAAGGCCGTCCCTCCGTCGTTAGAATCAACGCACACGAAGAGTAACTACAGGGCTGGTCTTGTTTTGCACAAAACGATTTTGCAGGCGCTCTGCTGTACAAGCGTTCACATTTCTGCAAAGTGAAAATACACTCCCCAGTGGGCGGCGACAATGCGTTTGCACGGCTGCTAAAAACTGCTAGCGAGCGATCAACTCGTTATGACCCCAATATCCATTCATTTTTATTTAGATTTTAAATAAATGTGATAACAGATTATAGATGAATCCGTCACTTGTGACAGTGCTGGTTCTTGGCATTACCCGCGGAGGAGCAGATACGGTAAAAAGTGACAGGACCATGGTTGTAGTTTATTAAATTCTACACACTGGTGGTGCAATCTAAATTTTGATTCGATTGTCCGTTTGGGCGTTATTGTTCACGCAACACAAGCCACGCATCGGTAATGATGTAATTATGTAAATCCCCTTTCCATTCCCTTAGGGGAGGTTTATTAAAATTCTAATTACGTCGTTTTCCTATTTCCCACCTGCAGAATACCTATGTTACATGTAATCTTCCTAACATATCGGGAAGTAAGAGAATTAGCGATGAGTCAGTCAGTCAGTGAGTCAGTCAGTCAGTCAGTGAGTGAGTGAGAATTTTGCATTTCTGTAGTTTATTAAATTCTACGCACTGGAGGTGCAATCCAAATGTTGTTCCGATTGTCCGTTTGGGTATTATTGTTCATGCAATGCAAGCCACACATCAGTAATGACGTCATTATGTCAACCCCCTTTTCATCCCCTTAGGAGAGGTTTATAAAATTTCTAATTGTGGAGTTCCCATATTTCCCACCTGAAAAATACGTACGTTAAATTTCGGCTTCCTAACATATCGGGAAGTAAAAGAATTAGTGATGAGTCGTGAGTGAGTGAGTGAGTGAGTGAGTGAGTGAGTGAGTGAGGGCTTTTGCATTTAGATTTTTTTCTTTATCAACGTTTTTTATTTTATTTTATTTTTTTAATTCAATTATTAAAAAGAAAATTTCTCAATTTTTTTCCGATACTTCTTTCTTATTTCTTACTCTTCTCCTTTTTCTCTTTCTGTCTTCTTCTTCTCCTTTATTGTTCTCTCCTGTGAGTCTTGTCTTATGTATTTATATCGACATTAAATCTATGAAACAGCATCCATATACTATTGCACTCTGCACCTTATTTTAAACATTGTATAAATGTATTTTTTTCTAAATAAAATACCCTATATGTTTCTTTCTGTTCCATGCACATCAAGGCACATGGTGGAACCAAAGAAGATTTTTTTTTTCCAATTCTGCATCTGAGATACAGTGGACCATCTCCTATATATTAGCCCTGTGACTCTGTGCCTGCATTTCTAACGCTGGGCGGAGTCACAGGCACAGATCTGGGTGGCTGGATGCAGGCCAGGAACAGTCCCCTCCCTCGGTCCGCCCATCCCCGCCCAGTCCCCTCCCTGTCTCCGCCCAGTCCCCTCTTTCCCTCCTCCCCGTACACTCCCTGCACCCTGGTGAGTTGTGACACTGCAGCCGGAGAGTCTTGCCAGACAGTGCGGCTGAGAATGCTGTGGACGACCTCGGCCTGCCGCACCCGCCCCCCACCCACCCGCGGCACTCACAGCCTCCACAATATACGCCCCCCACCCGCGGCACATGCCCTGCGCCACCCCGCACCCTCCCACCCGCGGCACCCACACCTGCAGCGCCCCTCGCCCACCCGCAGCACTCCCTCCCCCACCCGCGGCAGACGCCCCTCCCCCACCCGCGGCTCTCCCGCCCCCTCCCCCACCCATTGCACCCACATCTGCTGCCCCTCCCCAACCCGCGAAACTCCCGCCCCTCCCCCACCTGCGGCAGCTGCCCCTCCCCCACCCGCGGTACTCCCGCCCCCTCCCCCACCCGTATAACCCACACCTGAAGCGCCCTCACCCGCAGCACCCCCCGCCCCTTCCCCACCCGCCGCACCCACCACATCTATCCCCCACCCCGGCACACGCTCCTCCCCCACCCGAGGCACTCCCACCCCCTCCCCCACCCGTATAACCCACAACCCG